>NC_066341.1:4793357-5504108 GCF_022539315.1 Serinus canaria | reverse complement strand
CGCGGCGGACACCAGGTCTACCCCGGTTGCCGCGGCGGACACCAGGTCTACCCGGTCTTCCGCGGCGGACACCAGGTCTACCCCGGCTCCGCGGCGGACACCAGGTCTACCCGTTTGCCACGGCGGACACCAGGTTACCCCGTCTTCCGGACGGACACCAGGTCTACCCGTCTTCCGCAGTGGACAGCAGGTCTACTCATTGCTGCGGCGGACACCCGCTCTAGTCCGGCCACCGCGGGACACCAGGTCTGCCCCGGTGCCGCGGCGGATATCAGGCTACGCCGGCCACCGTGGAGAACGCCAGGATCAACCCGGTTTCCGCGGGCGGACACCAGGACTACTCGGTTTGCCGCAGCGGAAACCAGGTCCCCCCCGTCTTCCGCGGCGGACACCAGGTCTAACACGGCCGCCGCGGCGGACACCAAGTCTAACCCGTTTGCCGTGGCGGAAACCAGGTCTACGGCGGCCACCACAGCAAACAATAGATCTACGCCATTTGCCGCGGCGGACACCAGGACTACCCAGTTTGGCACGGTGGACACCAGGTATACCCCGGTTGCCGCAGCAGGGACCAGATCTATGGCAGCCGCCGCGGTGGACACCAGGTCTACCCCATTTGTTGCAGCCGGCACGAGGTCTACCCCGGTTGCCGCAGTGGACACCAGGTCTACCCTGTCTTCCGCGGCGGACAACAGGTCTACCCCGGCCACCGAGGCGGAAACCAGGTCTGACCCGTTCGCCACGAACACCAGGTTTACCCTGTCTTCCGCGGCGGACACCAGGTCTACCCCATCTTTTGCAGCGGACAGCAGGTCTACTTCGTTTGCCGCGGCGGACACCCGCGCTAGTCTGGCCGCCGCGGTGGACACCAGGTCTGCCCCAGTTGCCGCGGCGGATATCAGGCCTACGGCGGCCACCGTGGAGAACGCCAGATCTACCCTGTTTGCCGCGGCGGACACCAGGACTACTCGGTTTGCCGCAGCGGAAACCAGGTCCCCCCTGTCTTCCGTGGCGGACACCAGGTCTAACACGGACGCCGCGGCGGACACCAGGTCTAACCCGTTTGCCGTGGCGGAAACCAGGTCTACCCCATCTTCTGCGGCGTACACCAGGTCTACCCCGTTTACCGCGGTGGACACCTGGTCTACCCCGTCTTCTGTGGCAGACACCAGGTCTACCCCGGACGCCGCGGAAGACACCAGGTCGAACCCGGCTGCTGCAGTGGACACCAGGTCTACCCCGTTTGCCCCAGCGAGCACCTGGACTACCCGGTTTGCCACAGCGGACACCAGGTCCCCCCCGTCTTCCGCGGCAGACACCAGGTCTAACATGGCCGCCGCGGCGGACATGAGGTCTAACCTATTTGCTGCGGCGGACACCAGGTCTACCCTGTCTTCTGCGGCAGACACCAGGTCGACCCTGTTTGCCATGGCAGACACCCGGTCTACCCCGTCTTCTGCGGCGGACACCACGTCTACCCCCTTTGCCGCAGCATACACCAGATCTACTCCCGCCGCCGTGGCGGACATGAGTTCTCCCCCTGCTACTACGATGGACAGCAGGTCTGCCCTGGTTGCCGCGGCGGATATCAGGTCTACGGCGGCCACCACGGCGAACAACAGATCTACGCCATTTGCCGCGGCTGACACCAGGTCTACCCTATTTGTTGCGGCCGGCACGAGTTCTACCCCGGATGCCGTGGTGGACACCAGGTCTACCCCGTCGTCCGCGGCAGACACCAGGTCAACCACGGCCACCGCAGCAGACACCAGGTTTACCCTATCTTTCAGGGCAAACACAAGGTCTACCCCTTTTGCCGCAGCGGACACCAAGTCTACCCTGTTTACCGTGGCGGATACCAGGTCTACCCCGTATTCAGCGGTGGACACCAGGTCTACCACGACCATCGCGGCGGACACCAGGCCTCCACTGGTCGCTGCGGCAGAAACAAATTCTACCCTGTTTGCCGCGGCAGAAACCAATTCTACCCCGTTTGCGCAGCGGAAACCAGGTCTACCCCGGCAACAGCGGCGGACACAAGGTCTACACCGGGTGCCGCGGTGGTCACCAGGCCTACTGCATGTTCCGTGGAGGACACCAAGTCTACCCCCTTTTCCGCGGCAAACACCAAGTGTACCCCGTCTGCCGCGGCGGACTCCAGATCTACCACGGCCACCGCGGTGGACATCAGGTTTACCCCACCTTCTGGGGCGAACACCAGGTCTACACCATTTGCCGCAGCAGAGATCAAGTCCACCCCGTTTGCCACTGCGGACACCAGGTCTACCCCGTATTCAGCGGCGGACACGTCTACCCTGTCTTCCGCGGTGGACACCAGGTCTACCAGGTCTTGCACAGCAGACACCAGGTCTACCCCGGCTGCCGCGGAGGACATCAGGTCTACCCAGTTTTCACGGCAGGATTTAGCCTCTGGAAGACACGAGGTGCACCAGTTGTCGAGGCGGGACTTAGCCTCTGGAGGGCACAGGGTAGACCTGTTGTCCCGGGGGGACTTAGCCTCTGGATGGCACGAGGTACACCTGTTGTCCAGGCGGGAGTTAGCCACCTGAGGGCATGGGGTTGAGCTGTTGTACCGGACAGCCTTAGCCTCTGGGAAGCACGGGGTAGACCTGTTGTGCAGCTGGGACTTAGCCTCCTGAGAACCAGGGAGTAGACCTGTTTTCCAGGAGGGACTTGGCTTCGGGAAAGCACGGGGTAGACCTGTTTTCAAGGCGGGACTCTTCCTCTTGAGGGCACAGGTTTTACCTGTTTTCCAGGAGTGACTTTGCCTCTAGGAAGCATGGGGTAGACCTGTTGTGCCAGTGGGACTTTGTCTCTGGGAATCACCGGGTAGACCTGTTCTCCTAGCTGGACTTAGCCTCTGGGAAGCACGGGTTAGACCTGTTGTCCAGGTGGGTCTTCGCCTCCGGAGGGCACGGGATAAACCTCCTGCCCAGGCGGGACATGGCTTCTGGGAAGCATGGGGTAGACCTGTTGTCCAGGCGGGACTTGGCTTCTGGGAAGCATGGGGTACACCTGTTTTCCAGGCAGGTCTTTGCCTCTGGAGGGAACTGTTGTTCCGGCTGGACTCTGCCTCCTGAGTACATGGGGTAGACCTGTTTTCCAGGCGGGACTTGGCTTCTGGGCAGCAGGAGGTAGACCTGTTGTCCAGGCGGGACTTAGCCACCTGAGGGCACGGGTTTGAGCTGTTGTCCCGGGAAAACTTAGCCTATGGGAAGCACTAGGTAGACTTGTTGTCCAGGCGGGACTTGGCCTCTGGAGGGCACGGAGTAGACCTCTTATCCCGGCCGGCCTTAGCCTTTGAAGGGCACGGGGTAGACAAGTTCTCCAGGCGGGACTTAGCCTCCTGAGTACACGGGGTTGACCCGGCTTCCAGGTGGGAATTGTTTTCTGGGAAGCACGGGGTAGATCTGTAGTCCCGGCGGGACTTTGCCTCTGGGAAGCACGGGGTAGACCTCTTGTCTAGGCGCGTCTTAGCCTCTGGAGGGCACGGGGTAGACCCGTTTTCCCGGCCAGACTATACCTCCTGAGTACACGGGGTTGATCTATTGTCCAGGCGGGACTTGGCTTTGGGGAAGCACTGGGTAGACCTGTTTTCCAGGCGGGTCTTACCCTCTGAAGGGCACGGAGTAGACCTGTTGTCAAGGCAGACTCTTTTTCCTGAGTACACGTGGTTGAACTGTTTTCCAGGTGGGACTTGGCTTCTGGGAAGCATGGGGAAGACCTGTTGTCTAGTAGGGTCTTAGCCTCTGGAGGGAACCAGGTAGACCTGTGTTCCCGGCCGGACGTAGCCTCTGGAGGGCACGGGGTAGACCTGTATTCCCGGTGGGACTTAGCTTCTGGGAAGCCCAGGGTAGACCTGTTGTCCAGGCGGGTCGTAGAGTCTGGAGGGCACAGAGTAGACCTCTTATCCCAGCTGGACTTAGCCTCTGAAGGGCACGAGGTAGACCTGTTGTCCAGGCCGGACTTAACCTTCTGAGTACACGGGGTTGACCTGTTGTCCAGGCGGGACTTGGCTTCTGGGAAGCACAGGGTAAACCTGTTTTCCAGGCGAGACTTGGCTTCTGAGTCCACAGGGTAGACCTGTTTTCCAGGCGGGTCTTAGCCTCCTGAGGGCACGAGGTACACCTGTTGTCACGGCCAGACTCTGCGCCCTGAGTACACAGGGTTGACATGTTGTCCAGGCGGGACTTGGCTTCTGGAAAGCACGGGGAAGACCATTTGTCTAGGGGGGTCTTAGCCTCTGGAGGGCATGGAGTAGACCTCTTAACCCGGCCAGACTCTGCCCTCTGGAGAGGGGACTTGTTGTCCTGGCGGGACTTGGCATCTGGGAAGCACGGGGTTGACCTGTTGTCCAGGTGGGACTTGGTTTCTGGGAAGCACGGGGTAGATCTGTTGTCCAGGCGGGACCTAGCCTCTGGCGGGAACAGGGTAGATGTGTGTTCCCGGCTGGACGTAGCCTCTGGATGGCAGGGGGTAGACCTCTATTCCCCGTGGGACGTAGCCTCTGGGAAGTACGGGGTAGACGTGTTGTCCAGGCAGGTCTTAGCCTCTGGAGGGCACAGAGTAGACTTCTTATCCCAGCCGGCCTTAGCCTCTGGAGGGCACACGGTAGACCTGTTGTCCCGGCTGCACTTAGCCTCCTGAGTACACAGGGATGACCTGCTGTCCACGCGGGACTCTTCCTACTGAGTACGCTGGGTTGAACTGTTGTCCAGGCCGGCCTTGTCTTCTGCGGAGCACGGAAAAGACCATTTGTCCAGGCGGGACTTGGTTTCTGGGAAGCACAGGGTAGACCTGTAGTGCCGGCGGGACTTTGCTTCTGGGAAACACGGGGTAGACCTGTTGTACAGGCGGGACCTAGCCTCTTGAGGGAACCAGGTAGACCTGTGTTCCCGGCCGGACGTAGCCTCTGGAGAGCATGGGGTAGACCTGTATTCCTGGTGGGACTTAGCCTCTGAAGGGCACGGAGTACACCTGTTGTCTCGGCTGGACTTAGCCTCCTGAGTACACGGGTTGACATGTTGTCAGCGTGGGACTTGACTTCCGAGAAGCACGGGGAATACCTGTTGTCTAGGCGGGTCGTAGCCTCTGGAGGGCATGGGGTAGACCTGTTGTCCCGGTCGTACTTAGCCTCTGGAGGGCACGGGGTAGACCTGTTTTCCCGGCCGGACTAAGCCTCCTGAGTACATCGGGTTTACATGTTGTCCACGTGGGAGTTGACTTCCGAGAAGCACAGGGAAGACCTGTTGTCTAGGCGGGTCGTAGCCTCTGGAGGGCATGGGGTAGACCTGTTGTCCAGGCGGGACTCTTCCTCCTGAGTACACGGGGTTGACCTGTTGTCCAGGCGGGACTTGGCTTCTGGGAATCACGGGGTTGACCTGTTGTCCAGGCGAGACTTAACCTCTGGGGAGCACGGGGTAGACCTGTTCTCCGGCATAAGCCTTCGAGGTCACAGGTAGACCTGTTGTCCGGCCAGACTTAGCCTCTTGGTACAGGGTTGATCTGTTGTCCAGGCGGACTTGGCTTCTGGGAAGCACGGGGTAGACCTGTGTCCAGTCGGACCTAGCCTCTGGAGCGAACCGGGTAGACCTGGATCTGTTGTCCAGGCAGTAGCTCTGAGACGGGTGACTGTTTCCAGGCGGACTGGTCTGAAGCACGGGTAGACCTGTTGTCCAGTCGGGACCTAGCCTCTGAGCGAACGGGTAGACCTGTTGTCCAGGAGGACTAGCCTCTGGAGGGAACGGGGTAGACTTGTTGTCCCGGCCGCACTTAGCCTCCTGAGTACACGGGGTTGACCTGCTGTCCACGCGGGACTCTTCCTACTGACTACCCGGGGTTGACCTGTTGTCCAGGCCGGACTTGTCTTCTGCGGAGCACGGGGCAGACCTTTTGTCCAGGCGGGACTTGGCTTCTGGGAAACACAGGGTAGACCTGTTGTCCAGGCCGGACCTAGTCTCTTGAGAGAACCAGGTAGACCTGTGTTACCGGCCGGACGTAGCCTCTGGAGAGCACGGGGTAGACCTGTTGTCCCGGCCGGACTTAGCCTCCTAAGTACACTGAGGTAACCTGCTGTCCAGGTGGGACTTGGCTTCTGGGAATCACGGGGTTGACCTGTTGTCCAGGCGGGACTTTGCCTCTAGGAAGCACGGGGAAGACCACTTGTCTAGGCGGATCTTAGCCTCTGGAGGGCACGGGGTAGACCGGTAGTCCTGGTGGGACTTTTCTTCTGGGAAGCACAGGATAGACCTGTTGTCCAGGTGGGACTTAGCCCCTGCGTAGCACGGCGTAGACCTGTTCTCCCGGCCGGACTGAGCCTTCTAAGGTCACAGGGTAGACCTGCTGTCCAGGCCGGACCTATCCTCTGGAGGGAATCGGGTAGACCTGTGTTCCTGCCCGGACTTAGCCTCTGGAGGGCACGGGGTAGACCTGTTTTCCAGGCGGGACTTGGTTTCTGGAAAGCACGGGGTGGACTTGTTGTCCAGGCGGGACCTAGCCTCTGAAGGGAAATGGCTGGACCTGTGTTCCCGGCCGGACATAGCCTCTGGAGGGCACGGGGTAGACCTGTTGTCCAGGCGGGACTCTGCCTCCTGAGTACACGGGGTTGACCTGTTGTCCAGGCGAGACTTGGCTTCTGAGAAGCACAGGGAAGACCTGTTGTCCACGCGAGTCTTAGCCTCTGGAGGGCACAGGGTAGACCTCTTGTTCATGCGGGACTTGGCTTCTGGGAAGCACAGGGTAGAACTGTTTTCCTGACGGGACTCTTCCTCCTGAGCACACGGGGTTGACCTGTTGTCCCAGCGGGACTTTGCTTCTGGGAAGCACAGGGTATATCTGTTGTCCAGGCGGGACTCTTCCTCCTGAGCACACGGGGTTGACCTCTTGTCCAGGCAGGACTTGGCTTCTGGGAAGCACGGGGTAGACCTGTTCTCCAGGCGGGACTTCGCATCTGGACGGTGTTGTATTGCACTAAATAGTTTATTTAGTTGCACTGGTGACGGGTTTTTCCCTACCCTCATCACATGGTCTCCCCCTCACACACCACCCCCCGTGGTATACACACCTGGTCTGTCTCACAGGTACTTCGCCTCTCCCCAGTAGCATCCCTTTGGCTCCGGTCCTCTCTCCCCCGCCCCCACTCCCTAGGGTATAAAACCTCCTGTGTGAGAGCTCCAAGCCCTCTTTTGTACCTGGGTGACCCATCACCTGTGTCCCGCCCCAAGCCAATGAACAGGATACTGGCACCCATGTGGAGAAGAGCGCCTCTCGTCTTTTACCTTTGTCTATGCGGGTCCATGTGGGCTAGAGCCTTAAACTAGCCAGATTGGACTCATATAAGGCAGAGGGAAAACACGGATTACAGCAGGAGGGCACAGGGTAGACCTGTTGTCTAGACGGGACTTAGCCTCTGGGAAGCACTGGGTAGACCTGTTGTCCCGGCGGGACCTAGGCTCTGGAGGGAAACGCGTACACCTGTGTTCCCGGCGGGACTTAGCCTCTAGGAAGCACCAGGTAGACCTGTTGTCCAGGTGGGACTTGGCTTCCGGGAAGCACAGGGTAGAACTGTTGTCCTGGCAGGACTTGTCTTCGGGGAAGCACGGGGTAGACCTGTTGTCCAGGCGGACTTAGCCTCTGGAGGGCACGGGGTAGACCTGTTGTCCCGGCCGGACTCTGCCTCCTGAGCACACGGGGTTGACCTGTTGTCCTGGCAGGACTTGTCTTCCGGGAAGCACGGGGTAGACCTGTTGTCCAGGCCGGACCTAGCCTCTGGAGGGAATCGGGTAGACCTGTTGTCCAGGCGAGACCTGTTAGATGGTTTTCTGGGGTCCCCGGATGAGGGAAGAGATGAGACAGTAGACTCCATGCATCAGAAGGCTTGATTTATTATTATATGATATATAAGATATAAAAACTATACTAAAAGAATAAAGAGAAGGATTTCACTACAAGGCTATACTAAGAATAGAAAAGAATGTGTAAACAAAAAGTCTTCTCTGCCCGAGACACTGGACAGGTGTTTTGTGATAGGCCCCTAACTGGAAACAGTCCGACGGGGCCAATCACAGACCGTCCCGTCGCATTCCACAGCAGCAGATAAGAATTGTTTACAGTTTGTTCCTGAGTCCTCTCAGCTCTCAGGAGAGGAAAATTCCTAAGTAAAGCATTTTTCATAAACTATGTCAGTGACATCTCACCCTTTTTATTTTAGTAAATTAATAAGAAAATGCAATCAAAAGATCAATCAAATGCTGGTGTGGAACCATCAGGGAAACCCTTCACCTGCAAAACACCAAATTCCCATCACATCACCAAAACAATCTTAAAATAGAAGAAAATGCAAAAACAGTCCAAGGAAAGGTCATTGCTTCAAGTCCAAACAGCTGAGTTTTAGGAAAAAGTCCAAACTGAAGATGTTTCTCTTTGACAGTGCAGAAAGTCCCTTTTGGTCCTGAAACAGGCTTGCAAAAATTTCTGAGCTGCCAGCTCTTTCAACCGTTTTTATTTAATTTTAATTTTTTTTTCTTTTTTTTTTTTTTTTTTTGAAAGAGCAGCAGCAGAGAGGAAAGGAAGGGGCCACCGAGACCCCAAACAGGCTGGTCCACCAGCCACCGTTTGCAGGGGGGCCTGCACACCGTGGAAGGAATAGGGACCCCAGATCTGGCTCACAGAACGGTGGGCCAGGTCCCGGCAGGGGAACAAAGCCCCCAAACCCAACAGGCGCTGGCCGGGAGGCCCTGGCCCAGGGAACCGAGCCAAACGGCCCAGACCCGGCCCGCGGAGCGGGCTCTGTGTTCTCTCAACCCGGCACACAGCTGCCAATATCCGGGCAGCCCGAGTGACCGAACGCTTCAGCCCCGCTGAACTGGTGCAGACCAGCAGCTGGGGAAGAAAGGCTTTCCAAGGGAACAACACCCCAGATGTGGGGGTGCTTTGTCCCCACAGCAGATGAGCGATGTTCACTTTGCACTGTGTCTCCTGCCTCTGCATCGCAAATGCAGAAGGTGTTCCCTCTTTCTGCCCCTCGGCACCACCCCCTGCGGGCTGGACACGAGAGGCAGACGGCTCAGGAGCCCCCTCCCCCACGCTGCAAGGGCGCGCGGGGGGAGTCAGGCATTCCAACCCCCAGCGGGAAACCCCGAACCAGACCCGGGTCAGCCCGCGAAAAACACCGAGATTGAAAGCAAGCAGGACGCCTGAGCCTGCGATCAGCTGCCTAGCCACAACCCCCCCCACCGAGGGGCAAGCCTGAGTCCCCTTCCCCCGTCCCAGCTCCCCTCACAGGGGCAGCCTCGGGACAGCCCGAAAAGCTCGGGGGAGGGTCCCAGCTGATCGCGGGCGCCGCGGCGGCCGCCGCGGTCGGGTCCAATGACGGTTCCGTTGGGAGACTCTCAAGCCCAGCCCCCTCCACCGTCGCGGCAGCCACGGGGGGCGGCAGGGGTGCGGTCGCCGCGGTCAAAACCCTCACGGGCTCTGCTGGAGGGTCGGGCGCAGGAGGGACTGGCGTGCTCGGCATGGGACCGACCCCCGCCGGCACCGCTGTGAATGCAATTGCCGGCTGCGATGCAGAAGGAGAAGGGACAGGGGCTGCATGCCCCGACTCCGGGACGGGCTGCTGTCGATCGTCGCTGCTGTCGAGGGCGTTGCCTAGCAACGCGGGCGAAGCCGCTGGAGGCGGTGCTTTTATCCCGGAACCGCCGACAAGCTCTGCTGGAGGCGATGGGTCCACCCCCGCCGGAGGCGGACCCACGGGAGGGGCTGCAGGGACCGGCCCCTCCTCCGGCGCGGGCAGCGGCTCACACCGCGGAGCCAATTCACCTTCCCCCTGAGGGCAGCGAGGGGGGGCAAGCCGTTCCGTCGGCGCGTGATCCAAGGTCGCAGAAAAAAACTTCTCTTCCGCCGCGGGCAAAGCGTCGCCCCCCCACTCCGATTCGGGGGGGCTGGAGACTTCCAGGCAGCGGATTCGGACAGGCTTGCCTTTTTCCAGCTCCAGGGAGAAGGGAGACAACCCCCGCGCATCCGCAATCCACTGATATGCTAATGCCTTCCGTCTCAAGACCGGGAAGAGAGTTCTGAAATGTGGATAAATTCAAGGGAAACCGAGTCCCCGGTAAAAAAGATCTCGGATAATGAATTCCATGCATTCCCAAACATATGAATCAAAGGCATACAGCACATCAGAGAAAAAACCATGGTATTTTGCCCACCGGAAAAACTCATAGAAATGTGTCGTTAGCATAGGAATGCTGTCCTCCCGACTCCATCTCCTCCAGAGGCCGATAAGTTTCTCCTCTGAGGGAGAGAATGGAACCTCTGCCTCCGTCGGTACTCCTGTCAACAACCGAATCTGCCTCACACGAAGGGCAGCATTTTCAGGAAGAGAACTGTAAACAGTACCTTGCGACAGTGTCCTCCGGGCTTCAGCAGACTGCATTGTGCTGCGAAGACTCCCGGACGTCTTGTCTCGGAGACTTTCCAAAGGTTCTCTCTGTGGCCAACCTTGGCTGTGAACTCTGCCCAATTTCAGGATCTTCAGTTCTTCAGCTTCTGGCTAAAAGCCACTTCTGTGGCGATGTCCCTTTATTCACTCGGGTTCACCATTTGTTACATGGTTTTCTGGGGTCCCAGGATGAGGGAAGAGACGAGACAGTAGACTCCATGCATCAGAAGGCTTGATTTATTATTATATGATATATAAGATATAAAAACTATACTAAAAGAATAAAGAGAAGGATTTCACTACAAGGCAATGCTAAGAATAGAAAAGAATGTGTAAAAGAAAAGTCTTCTCAGCCCGAGACACTGGGGAGGTGTTTTGTGATAGGCACCTAACTGGAAACAGTCCGACAGGGCCAATCACAGACCGTCCCGTCGCATTCCACAGCAGCAGATAAGAATTGTTTACAGATTGTTCCTGAGGCCTCTCAGCTCTCAGGAGAGGAAAATTCCTAAGTAAAGGATTTTTCATAAACTATATCGCTGACAGGGACCTAGCCTCTGGAGGGAACGGAGAAGACTTGTTGTCCTGACCGGATTTAGCCTCTGGAGGGCACGAGATAGACGTGTAGTCCAAGCTTGACTTTTCTTCTGGGAAGCACGGGGTAGACCTGTTGTCCAGGCGGGACTTAGCCTCTGGGAAGCACGGTGTAGTCCTGTTGCCCCAGCCGGTCTTAGCCTCCGGGAAGCAAGGGGTAGACGTGTTTTCCAGGTGGGTCTTAGCCTCTGGAGGGCACGGAGTAGACCTCCTATTCTGGCCGGACTTTGCCTCTGGAGGGCACGGGTTAGACCTGTTTTCCAGCAGAACTTAGCCTCTGGGAAGCACGGGGTAGAGCTGTTATCCCGGCGGGACTTAGCCTCTGGGAAGCACGGGGTAGACTTGTTGTCCCAGCGAGATTTAGGATTTGGGAAACACGGGGTAGACCTGTTGTCCCGGCAGGACCTTTCTTCTGGGAAGCATGGGGTAGACCTCTTGTCCCGGCGGGACTTAACCTCTGGGAAGCAGAGGGGTAGAGCTGTTGTCCAGGCAGGACCTAGCCTCTGGAGGGAACGGGGCAGGTATGTTGTCCCGGGCGTACTTAGCCTCTGGAGGGCACGGGGTAGACCTGTAGTCCCGACGGGACTTTGCTTCTGGGAAGCACGGGGTAGACCTGTTGTCCAGGCGGGTCTTAGCCTCTGGAAGGCACAGGGTAGACCTGTTTTCCCGGCCAGACTTAGCCTCTTGAGTACACCAGGTTGACCTGTTGTCCAGGCGGGACTTGGCTTCTGGGAAGCACGGGGAAGACCTGTTTTCCAGGCGAGTCTTAGCCTCTGGAGGGCACAGGGTAGACCTGTTCTCCTGGACGGACTCTGCCTCCTGAGTACACAGGGTTGACATGTTGTCCGGGCGGGACTTTGCTTCTGGGAAGCACGGGCTAGACATATTGTGCCGGCGGGACTTAGCCTCTTAAGGGCACGGGATAGACTTGTTGTCCAGGCGGGACCTATCCTCTGGAGGGCATGGGGTAGACCTGTTTTCCAGGTGGGACTTAGCCTCTGGAAGGCACAGGGTAGACCTGTTGTCCTGGCGGGACTTAGCCTCTGGGAAGCACAGGTTAGAACTGTTGGCCCGGCGGGACTATTCCTCCTGATCACACGGGGTTGACCTCTTGTCCAGGCGGGACTTGGCTTCTGGGAAGAACTGGGTAGACCTGTTATCGCTGCGGGACTTAGCCTCTAGGAAGCACGGGGTAGACCTCTTGTCCCCGTGGGACGTCGCATCTGGACGGTGTTGTATTGCACTAAATAGTATATTTAGTTGCACTGGTGACGGGTTTTTCCCTACCTTCATCACATGGTCTCCCCCTCACACACCACCCCCCGTGGTATACACACCTGGTCTGTCTCACAGGTACTTCGCCTCTCCCCAGCAGCATCCCTTTGGCTCCGGTCCTCTCTCCCCCGCCCCCACTCCCTAGGGTATAAAACCTCCTGTGTGAGAGCTCCAAGCCCTCTTTTGTACCTGGGTGACCCATCACCTGTGTCCCGCCCCAAGCCAATGAACAGGATACTGGCACCCATGTGGAGAAGAGCGCCTCTCGTCTTTTACCTTTGTCTATGCGGGTCCATGTGGGCTAGAGCCTTAAACTAGCCAGATTGGACTCATCTAAGGCAGAGGGAAAACACGGATTATAGCAGGAGGGCACGGGGTAGACCTGTTGTCCAGGCAGGACTTGGCTTCTGGGAAGCACGAGGTAGACCTGTTGTCCAGGCGGGACTTAGCCTCTAGGAAGCACGGGGTAGACCTGTTGTCCCGGCCGGACTGTGCCTCCTGAGTACACTGGGTTGACCGGTTGTCCAGGTGAGTCTTAGCCTCTGGAGGGCACAGGGTAGACCTGTTGTCCTGGCAGGACTGCCTCCTGAGTATGCGGGGCAGACCTGTTGTCCCAGCGGGACTTGGTTTCTGGGAAGCACGGGGTACACCTGTTGTCCAGGCAGGACTTGGCTTCTAGGAATCACGGGGTAGACTTGTTTTCCAGGTGGGACTTTGCTTTTGGGAAGCACGAGGTAGACCTGTTGTCCAGGCGCGTCTTAGCCTCTCGAGGGCATGGGGTAGACCTGTTTTCCCGGCCGAACTCTGCCTCCTGAGTACACGGGGTTGACTTGTTGTCCAGGCAGGACTTGGCTTCTGGGAAGCACGGGGTAGACCTGTTGTCCAGGCGGGTCTTAGCCTCTGGAGGGCACGGAGTAGACCTCCTCTCCTGGCCGGACTTAGCCTCTGGAGGGCACAGGGTAGACTTGTAGTCCCGGCGGGTCTTAGCCTCTGGGAAGCACGGGGTAGACCTGTTGTACAGGCGAGACTTGGCCTCTGGGAAGCACAGGGGAGACCTGGTGTCCCAGCGGGACTTAGCCTCTGGGAAACACGGGGTAGACCTGTTGTATAGGCGGGACCTTTCTTCAGGGAAGCATGGGATAGATCTGTTGTCCAGGCGTGACTTAGCCTCTGGAGGGAACGGGGCAGACATGTTTTCCCAGATGTACTTAGCCTCTGGATGGCACGGGGTAGACCTGTAGTCCCGACGGGACTTTTCATCTGGGAAGCCCGGGATAGACCTGTTGTCCAGGCGGGTCTTAGCCTCTGGAGGTCACAGGGCAGACCTGTTTTCCCGGCCAGACTTAGCCTCTTGAGTACACGGGGTTGACCTGTTGTCCAGGTGGGACATGGCTTCAGGGAAGCACGGGAAAGACCTGTTGTCCCGGCGGGTCTTAGCCACTGAAGGGCACGGGGTAGACCTGTTGTCCCGTACGGACTCTGCCTCCTGAGTACATGGGGTTGACCTGTTGTGCTGGCGGGACTCTGCTTTTGGGAAGCACGGGCTAGACCTATTGTGCCGGCGGGAATAAGCCTCTTAAGGGCACGGGGTAGACCTGTTGTCCCGGACGGACTCTGCCTCCTGAGTACACGGGGTTGACTTGTTGTCCAGGCGGGACTTGGCTTCTGGGAAGCACAGCGTAGACCTGTTGTCCCGGCGGGACTAAGCCTGTGGAAGGCATGGGGTAGACCTGTTGTCCCGGCCAGACTGCCTCCTGAGTATGCGGGGCAGACCTGTTGTCCCGGTGGGACTTGGCTTCTGGGAAGCACGGGGTAGACCTGTTGTCCAGGCGGGACCTAGCCACTGGAGGGAACCGGGTAGACCTGTGTTCCCGGCCGGACTTAGCCTCTGGAGGGCACGGTGTTGACCTGTTGTCCAGGCGGGACTTGGCTTCTGGGAATCACGGGGTTGACTTGTTGTCCAGGCGGGACCTAACCTCTGGAGTGCACGGTGTTGACCTGTTGTCCAGGCGGGACTTAGCCTCCTGAGAACATGGGGTTGACTTGTTGTCCAGGCGGGACATGGCTTCTGGGAAGCACCGGGTAGACTTCTTGTCCAGGAGGGACTTAGCCTCGGAGGGAACCGGGTAGACCTGTTGTCCTGGCCGGACTCTGCCGTCTTGAGGGCACGGGGTAGACCTGTAGTCCCGGCAGGACTTAGCCTCTGGGAAGCACAGGATAGACCTGTTGTCCAGGCGGGTCTTAGCCTCTGGAGGGCACAGAGTAGACCTCCTCTCCTGGCCGGACTTAGCCTCTGGAGGGCACAGCGTAGACCTGTTATCCCGGCGGGTCTTAGCCTCTAGGAAGCACGGGGTAGACCTGTTGTCCAGGCGAGACTTAGCCTCTGGGAAACACGGGGTAGACCTGTTGTCCAGGTGGGACTTGTCTTCAGGGAAGCACGGGATAGACCTGTTGTCCACGCGGGTCTTGGCCTCTGGAGGGCACGGGGTAGACCTGTTGTGCAGGCGGGACTTGGCTTCTGGGAAGCACGAGGTAGACCTGTTGTCCAAGTGGGACATAGCCTCTGAAGGCAACCGGGTAGACCAGTGACCCGGCTGGACTCTGCCCACTGGAGGGCACGGGGTAGACCTGTTGTGCAGGCGGGACTTGGCTTCTGGGAAGCACGAGGTAGACCTGTTGTCCAGGCGGGACTTAGCCTCTGGGAAGCACAGGGAAGACCTATTGTCCAGGCGGGACTTAACCTCTGGAGGGCATGGGCTAGAGCTGTTTTCCAGGTGGGACTTAGCCTCTGGAGGGCACAGGGAACACCTGTTGTCCAGGTGGGACTTGGCTTCTGGGAAGCACAGGGAAGACCAGTTGTCCACGTGGGTCTTAGCCTCTGGAGGGCACGGGGTTGACCTGTTGTCCAGGCAGGACTTGGCTTCTGGGAAGCACGGGGTAGACCTGTTGTCCAAGTGGGACATAGCCTCTGAAGGCAACCGGGTAGACCAGTGACCCGGCTGGACTCTGCCCACTGGAGGGCACGGGGTTGACCTGTTGTCCAGGCAGGACTTGGCTTCTGGGAATCACGTGGTAGACTTGTTTTCCAGGTGGGACTTTGCTTAGGGGAAGCACGAGGTAGACTTGTAGTCCCGGCGGGTCTTAGCCTCTGGGAAGCATGGGGTAGACCTGTTGTCCCAGCGGGACTTAGCCTCTGGAGGGCATGGGGTAGACCTGTTCTCCAGGCGGGACTCTTCCTCCTGAGTACACGGGGTTGACTTGTTGTCCAGGCGGGACTTGGCTTCTGGGAAGCACGGGGTAGACCTCTTGTCCAGGCGGGACTTAGCCTCTGGAGGGAACGGGGTAGACCTGTGTTCCCGGCTGGACTCTGCCTCCTGAGTACACGGGCTAGACCTGTAGTCCCGGCAGGACTTAGCCTCTGGGAAGCACAGGATAGACCTGTTGTCCAGCTGGGTCTTAGCCTCTGGAAGGCACGGAGTAGACCTCCTCTCCCGGCTGGGCTTCGCTTCTGGAGGGCACGGGGTAGACCTGTTTTCTCGGTCGGACTCTGCCTCCTGAGTACACGGGGTTGACCTGTTGTCCAGGCGGGACCTAGCCTCTGAAGGGCATGGGGTAGACCTGTTGTCCAGGCGTGACTTAGCCTCCTGAGTACACGGGGATGACTTGTTGTCCAGGCGGGACTTGGCTTCTGGGAAGCACAGGGAAGACCTGTTGTCCAGGCGAGTCTTAGCCTCTGGAGGGCACAGGGTAGACCTGTTGTCCAGGCGGGACTAAGCCTGTGGAAGGCATGGGGTAGACCTGTTGTCCCGGCCGGACTGCCTCCTGAGTATGCGGGGCAGACCTGTTGTCCCAGCGGGACTTGGTTTCTGGGAAGCACGGGGTAGACCTGTTGTCCAGGCGGGACCTATCCACTGGAGGGAACCGGGTAGACCTGTGTTCCCGGCCGGACTTAGCCTCTGGAGGGCACGGTGTTGACCTGTTGTCCAGGCGGGACTTGGCTTCTGGGAATCACATGGTAGACTTGTTTTCCAGGTGGGACTTTGCTTCGGGGAAGCACGAGGTAGACCTGTTGTCCAGGCGGGACTTAGCCTCTGGGAGGGCATGGGGTAGACCTGTTTTCTCGGTCGGACTCTGCCTCCTGAGTACATGGGCTAGACCTGTAGTCCCGGCAGGACTTAGCCTCTGAAGGGCATGGGGTAGACCTGTTGTCCAGGCGGGACTTAGCCTCCTGAGTACACGGGGATGACTTGTTGTCCAGGCAGGACTTGGCTTCTGGGAAGCACGGGGTAGACTTCTTGTCCAGGAGGGACTTAGCCTCGGAGGGAACCGGGTAGACCTGTTGTCCTGGCCGGACTCTGCCGTCTTGAGGGCACGGGGTAGACCTGTAGTCCCGGCAGGACTTAGCCTCTGGGAAGCACAGGATAGACCTGTTGTCCAGGCGGGTCTTAGCCTCTGGAGGGCACAGAGTAGACCTCCTCTCCTGGCCGGACTTAGCCTCTGGAGGGCACAGCGTAGACCTGTTATCCCGGCGGGTCTTAGCCTCTAGGAAGCACGGGGTAGACCTGTTGTCCAGGCGAGACTTAGCCTCTGGGAAACACGGGGTAGACCTGTTGTCCAGGCGGGACCTTTCTTCAGGGAAGCATGGGATAGATCTGTTGTCCAGGCGTGACCTAGCCTCTGGAGGGAACGGGGCAGACATGTTTTCCCAGCCATACTTAGCCTCTGGAGGGCACGGGGTAGACCTGTAGACCCTACAGGACTTTTCATCTGGGAAGCCCGGGATAGACCTGTTGTCCAGGCGGGTCTTAGCCTCTAGAAGGCACAGGGTAGACCTGTTTTCCCGGCCAGACTTAGCCTCTTGAGTACACGGGGTTGACTTGTTGTCCAGGCGGGACTTGGCTTCTGGGAAGCACGGGAAAGACCTATTGTCCCAGCAGGTCTTAGCCACTGAAGGGCACGGGGTAGACCTGTTGTCCCGGATGGACTCTGCCTACAGAGTACACGGAGTTGACCTGTTGTGCTGTCGGGACTCTGCTTCTGGGAAGCACGGGCTAGACCTATTGTGCCGGCGGGACTTAGCCTCTTAAGGGTACGGGATAGACTTGTTGTCCAGGCGGGACTTAACCTCTGGAGGGCATGGGCTAGAGCTGTTTTCCAGGTGGGACTTAGCCTCTGGAGGGCACAGGGTAGACCTGTTGTCCAGGCGGGACTCTTCCTCCTGATCACACGGGGTTGACCTCTTGTCCAGGCGGGACTTGGCTTCTGGGAAGCCAGGGGTAGACCTGTTCTCCAGGCGGGACTTAGACTCTAGGAAGCATGGGGTAGACCTGCTGTCCCGGCGGGACTTCGCCTCTGGAGGGATTTTTATTGCACTAAATAGTTTATTTAGTTGCACTTGCCACGGGTTTTCACCCTCCCCCATCGCATGGTCTCCCCGTCACACACCACCCCCCGGTATACACACCTGGTCTGTCTCACAGGTACTTCGCCTCTCCCCAGCGGCATCCCTTTGGCTCCGGTCGTCTTTCCCTCACCCCCACTCCCTAGGGTATAAAACCTCCTGTGTGAGAGCTCCAAGCCCTCTTTTGTACCTGGGTGACCCATCACCTGTGTCCCGCCCCAAGCCAATGAACAGGATACTGGCACCCACGTGTAGAAGAGCACCTCTCACCTTTTACCTTTCTCTATACGGGTCCGTGTGGGCTAGAGTCTTAAACTAGCCAGATTGGACACATATAAGGCTGAGGGAAAACACGGATTGCAGCAGGAGGGCACGGGGTAGACCTGTTGAACAGGTGGGTCTTTGCTTCTGGGAAGCACGGGGTAGACCTGTTGTCCAGGCGGGACTTCGCCTCTGGGAAGCACGTGGTAGACTTCTTGTCCAGGTGGGACTTAGCCTCTGGGAAGCATAGGGTAGACCTTTTGTCCCGGTCGGACTCTGCCTCCTGAGTACACGGGGGTGACTTGTTGTCCAGGCAGGACTTGGCTTCTGGGAAGCACGGGGTAGACCTCTTGTCCCGGCGGGACCTTGCCTCTGGAGGGAACGGGGTAGACCTGTGTTCCCGGCTGGACTCTGCCTCCTGAGTACACGGGCTAGACCTGTAGTCCCGGCAGGACTTAGCCTCTGGGAAGCACAGGATAGACCTGTTGTCCAGGCGGGACCTAGCCTCTGAAGGGCATGGGGTAGACCTCCTCTCCCGGCCGGACTTCACCTCTGGAGGGCACAGGGTAGACCTGTTTTCTCGGTCGGACTCTGCCTCCTGAGTACACGGGGTTGACCTGTTGTGCCAGGCGGGACCTAGCCTCTGAAGGGCATGGGGTAGACCTATTGTCCAGGCGGGACTTAGCCTCCTCAGTACACGGGGTTGACTTGTTGTCCAGGCGGGACTTGGCTTCTGGGAAGCACAGGGAAGACCTGTTTTCCAGGCGAGTCTTAGCCTCTGGAGGGCACAGGGTAGACCTGTTGTCCCGGCGGGACTAAGCCTGTGGAAGGCATGGGGTAGACCTGTTGTCCCGGCCGGACTGCCTCCTGAGTATGTGGGGCAGACCTGTTGTCCCAGCGGGACTTGGTTTCTGGGAAGCACGGGGTAGACCTGTTGTCCAGGCGGGACCTATCCACTGGAGGGAACCGGGTAGACCTGTGTTCCCGGCCGGACTTAGCCTCTGGAGGGCACGGTGTTGACCCGTTGTCCAGGCGGGACTTGGCTTCTGGGAATCACGTGGTAGACTTGTTTTCCAGGTGGGACTTTGCTTCGGGGAAGCAGGGGTTAGACTCTGTTGTCCCGGCGGGACTAGCCTCTGGAGGGCACGGGTAGACCTGTTGTCCAGGCGGGACTTAGCCTCTGAGTACACGGGGTGGACTGGTGTTCCAGGCGGGACTCGCCTCTGGGGGCACAGGGTAGACCTGTTGTCCAGGCGGGACTTGGCTTCTGGGAAGCACGGGGTAGACTTCTTGTCCAGGAGGGACTTAGCCTCGGAGGGAACCGGGTAGACCTGTTGTCCTGGCCTGACTCTGCCGTCTTGAGGGCACGGGGTAGACCTGTAGTCCCGGCAGGACTTAGCCTCTGGGAAGCACAGGATAGACCTGTTGTCCATGCGGGTCTTAGTCTCTGGAGGGCACAGAGTAGACCTCCTCTCCTGGCCGGACTTAGCCTCTGGAGGGCACAGCGTAGACCTGTTATCCCAGCGGGTCTTAGCCTCTGGGAAACACGGGGTAGACGTGTTGTACAGGCGGGACCTTTCTTCAGGGAAGCATGGGATAGATCTGTTGTCCAGACGTGACCTAGCCTCTGGAGGGAACGGGGCAGACATGTTTTACCAGCCGTACTTAGCCTCTGGAGGGCATGGGGTAGACCTGTAGTCCCGACGGGACTTTTCATCTGGGAAGCCCGGGATAGACCTGCTGTCCAGGCGGGTCTTAGCCTCTGGAGGGCACAGGGTAGACCTGTTTTCCCGGCCAGACTTAGCCTCCTCAGTACACAGGGTTGACCTGTTGTCCAGGCGGGACTTGGCTTCTGGGAAGCACGGGAAAGACCTGTTGTCCCGGCGGGTCTTAGCCACTGAAGGGCACGGGGTAGACCTGTTGTCCCGGACGGAGTCTGCCTCCCGAGTACATGGGGTTGACCTGTTGTGCTGGCGGGACTCTGCTTCTCGGAAGCACGGGCTAGACCTATTTTGCCGGCGGGACTTAGCCTCTTAAGGTCACGGGATAGACTTGTTGTCCAGGCGGGACTTAACCTCTGGAGGGCATGGGCTAGAGCTGTTTTCCAGGTGGGACTTAGCCTCTTGAGTACACGGGGTAGACCTGTTGTCCAGGCGGGACTCTTCCTCCTGATCACACGGGGTTGACCTCTTGTCCAGGCGGGACTTGGCTTCTGGGAAGCACGGGGTAGACCTGTTCTCCAGGCGGGACTTAGACTCTAGGAAGCATGGGGTAGACCTGCTGTCCCGGCGGGACTTCGCCTCTGGAGGGATTTTTATTGCACTAAATAGTTTATTTAGTTGCACTTGCCACGGGTTTTCACCCTCCCCCATCGCATGGTCTCCCCGTCACACACCACCCCCCGGTATACACACCTGGTCTGTCTCACAGGTACTTCGCCTCTCCCCAGCGGCATCCCTTTGGCTCCGGTCGTCTTTCCCTCACCCCCACTCCCTAGGGTATAAAACCTCCTGTGTGAGAGCTCCAAGCCCTCTTTTGTACCTGGGTGACCCATCACCTGTGTCCCGCCCCAAGCCAGTGAACAGGATACTGACACCCACGTGGAGAAGAGCGCCTCTCATCTTTTACCTTTGTCTATGCGGGTCCGTGTGGGCTAGAGTCTTAAACTAGCCAGATTGGACACATATAAGGCCGAGGGAAAACACGGATTGCAGCAGGAAGGCACGGGGTAGGCCTGTTGTCCAGGTGGGTCTTTGCTTCTGGTAAGCACGGGGTAGACCTGTTGTCCAGGCGGGACTTCGCCTCTGGGAAGCACGTGGTAGACTTCTTGTCCAGGTGGGACTTAGCCTCTGGGAAGCATAGGGTAGACCTTTTGTCCCGGTCGGACTCTGCCTCCTGAGTACACGGGGTTGACCTGCTGTCCAGGCGGGACTTTGCTTCTGGGAAGCACGGGGTAGACTGTTGTCCAGGCGGGACTTATCCTCTGGAGGGACCCGGGTAGACCTCTTGTCCCGGCCGGACTTAGCCTCTGGAGGGCACGGGGTAGACCTGTAGTCCCGGTGGGACTTAGCCTCTGGGAAGCACGGGGTAGACCTGTTGTGCCGGCAGGTCTTAGTCTCTGGGAAGCACGGGGTAGATCTCTTGTGCCGGCAGGACTTGGCTTCTGGGAAGCACGGGGTAGACTTGTTGTCCCGGCGGGACCTTTCCTCTGGGAAGCACAGGGTATACCTGTTGTCCTGGCTGGACTTAGCCTCTGGAGGGCACGGGGTAGAACTGTTGTCTGAAAAGGAGCCCATTAGTAATTTTATCAAAGGTATGATTAGATCAAGTATTCCTACAAGACCGTAGTAGTACTGTGAAAAGCCTTGTGGCATCTATTTGAGTACAGGAAACTTGAGCAAGCAGAAGTGTCTTTCCCTGCTGCAAGCTGTACTTCCTATTTGCTACTGCTGCTTAAACATTGTTGAAAGAAAACTTGTCAAAATAAGACTACTCCATACAACCATCTGGAACTATCCATCGCGTTCCAGCCAATTTGAACTAGAAAATATCAGACACATACTCTTGTTGAATATTCAAATGCACAGATGGAGTATACCATCACTAAGAAATGGGAACGCTGGAGAAAGTAGCAAATGCAGATGAATTTCAGGAAAGGAAATTATTGGAGAGCTAACTGCAGTCCCTCGACTTGACAAGAAATGGTGTCCAGTAAATCCCAACCTGAAACATAAAGAACTCCCTTTTGAAATGGCTTGCATGTACGGTCCTCTGTTCTTCCTATATGAAGAAACTGTGTTTTGAATCAGTCTTCCAAGTGGTTTGGCTAAAGACCTTAGATACCTCAATTTTTATTTTTATTTTCCCAGAAGCAACTGTCTCAAAACCTCTTTAAACTGACTTTTTCCCTTAAGATGCCATATTTTAAAAGAGCACCTTGTCATCTAACAGGCTATTCCAAACATCATTTCCAAATTTAAACTAAAAGTAACACGCATCCTATCTATCTTTCTCTTTTTTGCTGTTTCCTGCTAACATAGGCAGCAGAGAACAGACCGCAGCTCTTTCTGGAGCGTCTTGAACAAATGCCCTTGCTTATGTTCCAATCATTCACTTCACCAAAATCCCTAACGATGAAGAAAAGGATGTGAAGGCATTACTAGTAGTATTATATGGCAATGTACGGGTGTGATTTATCAAGTAGAATTTGTATCACATAGATGATACTTGGCAAACAGCAAATGAAGGGGTTTCTTTCAGCTCTCAGACTGATGTTCCATGTCAGGAATTTAATAAAAAGATAACAAGAAGGATATTTTTCAACAGTGAACACCCTCCCCATGGACATCTGAATCTTAGGAATAGACAGTGTCTGATTTAGAAAAAAATAAAGAATGATCACAGTTTAAAGAAGCATATGATCATGAATGCTTTGCTGAAATGAAGCAGGTAGACAGGACATAGGAAATATGTTTTGTGGATCAAACATTTATTTTCTAAAGTGATGCTTACAGATGGTGAACTCACCAACTTCGACATTGCACAGGAGCTAAGGGTACCTAACTTGCTCCATCCAGTTATCCCTTGGAATCATCATCCAAGGGGATTTTCCCCTGCCTCTGTGAAAATGGGCCTACCTTTTTCACAATACTTTTGCAGCAGCATTGTTAGGCCTGATCAGCTGGTATGGAGGGTGAATTATCAGCGGCAAGGTGACTGGCCAGGGTCATTTGCCTCAATGGATTTTGATCTACGGGATATTTTGAAGACCTGCTTCAGCCCTGTTGGTCAAACACAGCCTTCAAATGGTGCTAAACAATTGTTCGGTCTGTGGACTACATGAAAATGTCCTTTCTGGTGCCTGTACTGGGCCATACGCTCTTTATTCTCTCCCTTAACTTCTCCATCACCTCTCATCTCTTTCACATGAGCTGTGTTCAAGGTCCACAGGATACTTTTCACAGAATCTTCAGGCCTGATGCAGTAAGAGTGATGAACAGAACGCAGCTGGCATGAATTTTCCAGTTTGGATAAAACCTCTTGTGCACACAAATCCCCCCATGCCCAGAAAAACCTTCACCAGTACTAGTGTGCTACCTAAACCGCAATTTAGTCTGAAAGAAAAGCTTTGGTCAGAGAGTATTGGAGAGATTTGCATGAAGCACAGGTATCTGACAGATGCACTTTTGAAGAGCAGAGGAAAAAGAAAATGGCAAGAAGTTTTTAATGTTACCGTTCTAATTTTCAATTCCATGCACTTTTTCAAAAAGTGTCAATCTCAAATGGCCATCAACATCTTTCAGTCCTCTGTAAGTTAGTATTCATATCAAATGTGTTTCAAATCAAAAGAATTTCAAACCTTTCCTCAAAGTTGATATGCCTAGATTTAGTATTTCTGATCTAGATTAGATGAAAGGAAGACCTTTCTTTGCTGTTGGGGTGCTGGAAGGCTGGAACAGGTTGCCCAGAGAAGTTGTGCTAGTCGCATCCCTGAACGTATTCAAGGTCAGCTTGGATGGGGCTTTGAACAGCAACGAATGCCACCTTTGATGGTAGATAAACCACCTTTGATGGTAGATAAACAAAGCTTGAATATAGAAGAAACTCAGATTGAAGTATAGGAGCAAATTTTCTCTCAGCTCTTGGGGTAAATCCAAAGGTGTACAAAATTGCATTTCTCTGTCATTTTCACTACTGTAACAGAATGCTTAATGAAAACTATGCAGAAGATATCAAATTTTAAAAGAGATAAGAACTACAACATCAAACACATGGGATGGGTTTCAACATGGGACACTCTCGGAGAGAAAAATCTTTGTCTTTCAACATTCATCCCAATCATGAGGATTTCATGAAGTGCCAAAGATGGCGGCAAAATATTCTTCAGGACATTATTTACTGTAGTTCAGCCTGGCCATTAGTCGGAATTGGTCTTTGAACTAATGTAGATGTACCACGCACACTTTCCATGCACTGAAAAATTACTGTTTACAATGAATAAGCAATGAGGATCCAAATTGATTGAAAGCATCTTAAAAATGTCAAGTATTTCTCTGTAAATGATCAAAGAACAAAATACTTATTCCACCTTAGTCAGGGACCAATAAATTCTTCCATACCATGATGGTTTAAAATTGTATAACCAATGTTTTCTTCTGAAAAGACATCTAATCATCTAATTTTTTCTATTTTTAGAAGAAAATATTCCTAGACATAGAACAAGTAATTTTATGGGAACAAAAGAAAGGAAACTATTCTGCAAACAGAATTCAATGAAAAGCTGTGTTTTAAATGCGAGATAGATATTAAACAGAATTTTTGTACCAGATATTTGAAATAGTGTACCAGCTCTTTTGCCCACAAAGAGAGGCATTTAGCATTTCAGTCTTTTCCAAGGTCTTCATGATCTGCTATGCTGATCTCTGTGTGTGCCTAGGTGTGTGCAGAAGGGGGGGGCATGTGAAGGGGAGTGTCTATGTTTGCTTAACATTCGTAGTGGCAGATTAATGCCTCAGCTCCATCATTTGTTTTAGAAACTTCACAGAGAGTGGATATGAAATTTAATATCCAAAAGAGATCAATTCCCAAGTCACCCATTTTACTCTACCTTGTAAAGCACATGCTTTGTTGCATATTTTATCAAATATACTTTCAAGCCACATGGAGGAATGAGAATGCGGAGAATCCCTCCAATGTCTTGCAACTTTTACGCAAATAGATTTTCAAGAAAATCATCATTTCTCTTTTAAATATGTCTGGGACAGGGATGATGGTGGTGTCAGCCTGTAGGAGTTTTTGTTGCTGGGGGAAGTTGTACGAAAGGATTGGTTTTTACATTGACTAGTTACTGAATCAAGTGCATGAACACATTTGAAATTCAACTGGGGTTTCCTTTTTCTAGCAGACTACTTCTAGAACTAGCTAGGAGACTCAAGATGACTCTTTTCTCTGTTTTTATTTCTTTCCTATTTTCTTGGCTATGGGAAGGTGCCATGTGGCATCTTCCATCTTGTGGACCCCCTAGGGCATGGGGGCCATTTTGGGGATCACTGCTCTCCGAAAAGCTAACACGTGCTCTGGGTTTCAGAGCAGGAGACGCAGGGTTTTGGGAAAGATTCCAAGCAGTCTGGCTAGAACTATGTGGAGAGAGAGACTCAGGCATTTTAAAATGCTCAGCAAGTCGAGTTTTCTGAGCATTAGCAGAATGTGCACGCTTTAAGATACTAAGTTTAGGGGTAAGAGGTTTAGAAGTGGGAGGCGGAGAGACAGGGAGAGCAGGGGTACATTGCTTGTATTTTGGCTTTTTCTTCACTTCCTTTTGCTTGAGCAAGGCTGTTCGAACTTGTAAACTCCAGTACACAAATTTAGCTGAAGAAATATCTCCAGACTGTCCCAAGGTTATTAATTCATTTCCTACTTTATCCCAAAAATTAATATCATGGACTTCTTCAGGAGAAATTTGTGGGAAGTGTAGAAAAAGCCATTTCATAAACGGTTTCAATTTACCTTTAGAGAACTTAACATTACCACTGACTAAAATCCCAACAATATGATAATACACTCCTTTTTGTGCTGCGCTTAAATTTGAGCCCATTTTAGATGTAAAAAGGCGCAATACACAAAGTCCTGCCGACTGGAAATAAAGCCAAATCAACTACCGATTTCTAAAAAACTACAGATCAGAAGCGATAACGAGCAGACGTTAGCTTTTCACAATGCAGCTGAGTACACTGCTTTTAAAATAGCCGCGGCAACAGCGCTGAATCGGGAACCGCCCTGCCGCTGCGGAGGACAGACAAAGCCTCCCCCACCGGCTCCGCATGGCGAAGCCAAAACTGGGGCCGGGGGCACCGCATGTAGAGAGCCGAGAAAGCACCCCCCGCGCACTGCGCTGCGAGAGCCAGCCCCCTGCACCAAGAGAGAGCAGCCCCCCCCACGCCACATGTAGAGAGCTCCCCCACACCGAGCCGAGAGAGAGCAGCCCCAACCCCGTGCCCCGTGTAGAGAGCTCCCCCACACCGAGAGACAACACGCCGCAGTGCCGAGCAGGGGGGGAAGGGCTGGGAGAGCTCTCACGCTCCTCCACTGGCGCCGCGAATTATAAAAGTGGCAAAGACACGCCGCAGTGAGCTATGTCTAACACAATATCACTCCGGATTAAAACAAACAACCCACGGCAGGGTCGAAACAGTTCTCACAGCAGAGACTGTTTAGAAGCGAACAGTTTCACGGCAGAAACTGTTTAAAAGTGCAAATAGTTTCACGGCAAGGATTTTTTTTTTTTTTTTTTTTTTTTGAGATTCTACTCCCTCTAAAGGGCACAGGTACTCACTGAAATCGAAGTTGTTGCTGGACGAGTAAAGGCAGGATGTCTCTTCACCGGAACAGGACCCCCGCGGGCAGAAGGGGGCTCCCCTATTCTCCCCTGGAAAATTGCTCACCAGAAAGGAGCTAAGATTTTCTAGGAGTACCGAACAGTCCACAAGACTTCTTCTGGGATTGATCCCCAAGTCTTTGCTGAGAGCAATGCATTCAAAGCTCTCTAGCGGATGCTCGGCTGCTTTGAAGCTTTTCCGAGGTTCTGAGATTACTTCTTGGGGCTTCAAATTCGATGTGCCTTACGTTGGGCGCCAGTTGTTGATTGCACCTGAGCTAGAGGTGACTACTGGGGATATTTCTCCTCAGAGACACCTTCGGCTCGCAGGCAGTTACTATTAAGCACTCGAAATAGGCCCATGCAAAGCAGAACTCAGTTTACCTCTAGTGGAAAAAGTCCAGGCGATGGTGAAGAGAAAGACGCTGAGTTTGAAAGCAGGCAGACAGGCTGAGCCCGCAATCAGCTGTCGAGCCACAACCCCCCCCATGGAGGGGCAGGCCAGCATCCCCTTCCCCTGCCCCAGCTCCACCCGCAGGGGCAGCCTCAGAACAGCCCGAAAAGCTCGGGGGGGAATCCAGGCTGATCGCAGGGGCCGCAGTGGCCGCCGCGAGGAGCGGCGGGGCCACAGGCGGCTCCGATGATGGTTCCGCTTGGCGGTTCTCAACCTCAGCCTCCTCCACAGGCATGGCAGGCGAAGGCGAGGCTGCCGCGGGGGTCGGTGGGGGCTGCAAAGCCGGGGGGAGCGCATCATCCGCCGGGCTGGGGACAGCAGCTGCGTCTTCTCTGGGGACCGGAAGCTGCAGCGCAGACGCAGACAGCAAAGCCGGCGGAGCCGACACGGGAGGCGGCGGGACAGCCGCGGGGGGCGGCAGGGGCACGGGGCTGGTGTCCACCAGCAAGCAGCAGCGCAGGACGAGCTCTTGGTGATTGCTGTCGAGTGTGTCACCTAGCAACTTGGGCGAAGCCGCGGGAGGCCGTGCTTCTGCCATGGGAACGCCGACAAACTCTGCTGGAGGCAGCGGGTCCAGTCTGGGCCGGCACTGGGCCGCGGGAGGGACGGCGGGGACTGGTGCCTCCCGCAGGGCGGGCTGGGGTGGGGCCTGTGGCTCCAGCTCAGGCGGCGGAGCCAACTCACCTTCCCCCTGAGATCAGCTAAGGGGGGGAAGCGGCTCCGTCGGAGCATGCTCCAAAGGCGCAGAAAAAAACTTTTCTTCTGCTGCGGGCAAAGCTTCGCCCCCCCCGCCCTACCCCGATTCGGGGGGGCTGGGAACCTGCAGGCCGTAGTTTTGCGCAAATTCCACTCTTGCCAGCTCCAGCAAAAAACGGCCTCTTAACTTCGCAATCTTCTCGAATGAATATTCTTTCAATTTCAAAACTGGGAAGAGAGTTCTGAATGCCGGATAACTGTGAGGAGTTCCAAATCCCTCATGGTGCAAAGCATCCTCGAAAACCAATGCCATGCAATCCCAAATGTAGGAATCAAGGGAATACAACAGATCAGGGAAAAAGCCATAGTATTTTGTCCATCTGAAAAACTCATAGAAATTTATCTTCACCATAGGAACTCCATATTCATGACCCCATTTTTGCCAGCCATCAATAATTATTTCATCTCCGAAAGAGAATGGAACCTCTGCCTCTGTAGGCACCCTCTTCCACCTCCTAGCCCACCTTGCACGAAGGGCAGCATCTTTAGGAAGGGAAGTGTAAACAGTACCTTGTGACAGTGTCCTCTGGGCTTCAGCAGGCTGCTCTGTGCTGCGAAGACTTCCGAACATCTTGTCTCGAGACTTTTCAAAAGGTTCTCTCTGGGGCAGCCTCGGCTGTGAACTCTGTCCAATTTCAGGATCTGCAGTTCTTCAGCTCCTGGGTAGAAGCCACTTCTGTAGTCACCTGTGTAGGTGACCATCAATGCCACACACTCGAGGTTTACCCAAATGTAGCAATGCTCCTCTGGGCTTACCAAATGAAGAATTCTTCTTCACTCAGGGTCCAATTGTGGTGATTTCTTCACTCGAGGCACCATCTGTCAGTTCTGTCCTTGGTGTTCACCTTTTGTGGTGGTGCTCCTTTTTTCACTCGGGGATTACCATTTGTGGTATTGTCCACAAGGGTCCCAGGATGAGGGAAGAGACGAGAAAGTTGACTCCATGTATCAGAAAGCTTGATTTATTATTTTATGATATATAATATATTAAAAGTATACTAAAATAATAGAGGAAAGGATTTCATTAGAAAGCTAAGCTTAGAATAGAAAAGGAATGAAAAACAAAGGCTTGTCTCTGACCGAGACAGTCTGGGCAGGTGAACTGTGATTTGCCATTATTTGGAAACAACTAGATGAGGCCAATCACAGATTCCCCCTGTTGCATTCCACAGCAGCAGATAAGAATTGTTTACAGTTTGTTCCTGAGGCCTCTCAGCTTCTCAGGAGGGAAAAATCCTAAGGAAAGGATTTTTCATAGAACATGTCGGTGACACAGTATAAAAACATACAATATAGGCCAACACAGGTACATACAATATAAGCCAACAGAATTGCATAAAAATAAACAATATAAGCCAACATAGGTCCATACAATATAAGTACTACAATATAAGCCAGGACTTGAGATAACTCTCTGGAAGATTAATTCTAGAGCCCTATGCCCTTTGAGAAGATGGCACCTACAGAACTACTGCAGTTACGTGAGGAGGGTGTAAGACACACCCTCTAGAAGTCCAAGAGAATGGCATGGGAAAAAAAGGCACTACCAAAGCTGAGAAGGAAGATGGATGAGAACGCCTTGTGTACTACTTCCCGTCTCAAAGAGTAAAGATGTAAAGATGCCAGAATAAGCGATATGTGGGAAGGAATGTGAGTGAAGTATGGCAGATATGGCGCGGAATGGTGACGATAAGGCGTCGAAATGTAACAAAGGCCTATGACAAGAAAGACGATGGACACGGACTACATAACACGGACATGGATGACATAACAGACACGGATGACCTAACACAGACACGAGGGGAAATGGCCTGGCAGTTTCACCTCATGGACCTGAGATTCCTAGCGCAAGATGAGCCAGAGGCCGAGGATGCCAAAGGAAAGAAAGCCCTATGACAATGGCACGTCATGATGAAATGTAACTCGTTAAGAGAAGTTGGTGCCAAAGCAGTTAAGAGGATGCTGGAGAGGCTCAGTAGGCCTAGAGAAGGAGGCAGAGACTGTCGGTGACCGTGGCCATAGCTCCGGACCCAAAGGCGAGCTCCTCGGGAGACAGATCCGTGACGACGTCAAGAGGCAAAGAAGGTTGATGATGCAAAGCTCACCAGAATGCGGGGATGGGTCGGAACTGCCCTGCCCGGCAAAGGCTGTGGTGAGGCTGAGGAGAAACCCTCTCCCTTTCAGAGAACCTGTCCCACTGCAGACCTCCGCACTAAGCTGACATCAAATTGCCCCCTGTGAAGGTAAAGGTTTATCCCCTTCTCCCAACTACTGGCCCCAACACTTAGCTTTTGGAAGACGAGCAGACAAAATCCATCGTCAGTTGTACATGGATGTCGAGACGTTCTCCATGTTTGCTTCGGTGCTGCCATTTCCAAACTTTGGCTGAAAACCTCCTCAGGGTACCTAAGACAAAACAGAAAAGGTGACTATTGCCCTCAGAAAGAGTAATCCCCGGGACTCCTCTTCACCGCTGCCCCGGCTCACCTCAAATCCTGATTCTACTCCAGAGGCTGCCCAGAGGATACCTGCAAAAAGAAAAGGTACAGGCTTAGCATGCTGCTGCATTACACTCACCTATGAGTCAGCCTGCCTAAACGCAGACTCACCTGTTCTCCTCTGTTCCTTGGCACGCCTGGAGCGGCAACAGCACCTGCAAAAAAACAAAGCAGAAAAACATGCTGAGATACTGAGAAAACACAACCTCCCTAATCTGACAAGCATGCCACACCGATACCTTAAGCTTGCACCCACCTGGCATTGGGCATGCTCGGCCAGGATAGATGGCAAGTGGACCACCTAAAATAAAAAAAGTAAGAGTAGATGCTTAGAGCTACACCAGAAACTGAGACCTCAGCAATAACAACTGCTTCTGTAAACTACTCGATGCTCACCATGCCCACTTGATCTTGACTGCGGCTCTCTGCCTTGACTTCCTAAAAAGAAAGACAAAGAACAGTGCTGTAACTCTTATGATTAACATTTATGATTCCCCTGCAGAGACAAACAGTGACTGACCTGCTCAGGGGGACCCCCTCACCCCAGATGCCCTGGGGTGAGACTGCCCTGGATTTGATCCTTCTGCATCTGAAACAAAGTTAGGAAAAGAGTCAAACTGCTGCAGGATAACTTTACAGCTGCAAACATCTTGTGTCCATCTACAAATCCCATCTAGAGTCCAACTACACCCCACATTGCAAACTTCGAGGCCCTGGGACTTCTCCTATTGCACCAGGCTATGCAGCAGGGCAGAGCGGCTCCGGCACAAATGTGTGTGGACACCCGTGACACAGGACAGGACGTGACAAACAAGGGGGACACAACACGGACAGAAATCTCTTGGCAAGAGGAATGACTGCAAGGACCGAGAGAATGCAAAATGAGATGACCGAGGTGGGACCGACTGCGAGCTGATGAGGCTCAGAGAACCCTGGAGGAAGAAGATGCTAACTGAATGATTTATTCCAAGAACTGCAAAGATGGATGCCTGGGAATCCTGCAGTCAGAATCCTCTGCCTAAGCTCGCATTCTTACAAGCCCTAATCTGCTGTAATGGATCCTAGTGGGGTGCAGCTGTCCATACAGCTCGGAACAAGACCTGAAAAGACATCTGACTGGATGCTTCTAAAGAGAGATGTGAATCTGATGCCACTCTGAGCTCCTAAGTCAAAAGTTCTATGGCATTAGTGCCAGAATAAAGAACGCAGATCACAGATGCCAAGAATGGTTTCTGGAAGGCCCCTCAAAGGCCTAAGGAAAAAGACATGGGACATGGCATACCCAAACAACACACAAGGCACGATAGACAAGTGACACGACACACACCGGGACTGCTCTGCCCTGTGCACCTCAGCACTCTGATCAAAAGTAACACTTTCCTTTCATGTGGCCTAAGAGGACACTTATTGGATATCCTCATCTCCATAGTTGACTCAAAAACCCCTTGCAGCAAGTCCCAACCCAGCAGCCCTTTTTCATTCCCTCTAGCCTTTGACTTATCTCTCGGACATCTGGGGATGCTAATCCCTGTCAGGTGCAAGCTGTCTGGGAAGTTCCTGCTGTCACCAAGCTGTAGTCTCTTAGCTACATAAAAGAAAACCAAACATCAGTGCAAGACCTCAGCAGCGCATCAGCCAAAACACAACAATTCTGCTACTCACCAGCTCCTAAGACTGCCCGGCTCCTTGGGCTGCGTGCTTCGGCCACGCTCGGAGGCTGACGCCATCATCGCAGGGTATGCCTGGGTTAAGAGAAGACGAGGTGACGTGGCATTGCTGAAACCTGAGTGGACCCTCACTCTTCCTCCCTACCTCCCCGACTCACCCCAACTCCTTGGCAGTTACCAAAGGCCCCCCAGGTGGCACCTTTAAATAGAAAATTTCAGGGCTTCATCACCAAGTCCTGTAATACTTCCAGCGGGCTCAGAAGAGCAGCAAACTCAGTCCATCAGCTTGTTGGTGACAAGGGCTTGGCATACTCAGAACTGATTGCCTAGAACACACAAACGAGAATGGAGACCTAACTGCACCAGAAATTGAGACCTCAGCAATAACAACTACTTCTCTCCACTGCTCACCCAGACTGCTGATACCCAGATTTACTTCCTAAAAAGACAGACAAAGAACAGTGCTGTAACAGAGTCACCATTTACACTTCTGCTGCAAACTCAGTGACTGACCTGCTTGGGGGAACCCCCTCACCCGGAATGGGGCGCTCTGGCACAGATTTTGTCCTGCATCTGAAAGGAAGTTAGGACAAAAGTCAAAGGGCTGCAGGATAACTTCACAGCTCCAAACATCTTGAGTCCATCTAGGAATACCATCTAAAGTCCAACTACACCCCACGTTACAAATTCTAAGTCCCCAGGACTTGTCCTATTGCACCAGGATATGCAGCAGGGCAGAGCAGTTCCAGCACAAATAAGTGCGGACACCCATGACATAGGACAGACAGGACATGACAAACAAGGGGGACACAGACAGAAATCTCTTGGCAAGAAGAATGACAGCAAGAATGGAGAGAATACAAAATGAGATGACCGAGGTGGGACCGACTGCGAGCTGATGAGGCTCAGAGAACACTGAAGGAAGAAGATGCTAACTGAATGATTTATTCCAAGAACTGCAAAGATGGATGCCCAAGAATCCTACAGTCACAATCCTCTCTACTGTCAGAATCCTCTACCTGTCCTCACATTCTTACAAGTCCTAATCTGCCATAATGGATCCTTGTGGGGTACAGCTGTCCATACAGCTCAAAACAAGATCTGAACAGACATCTGACTGGATGCTTCTAAAGAGAGATGCAAGTCTGATGCCTGTCTGAGCATCTGAGTCAAAAGTTCTATGGCATGGGTGCCAGGGCAAGGAATGAAGAGATCAGGGTTGCTAAGAATGGTGCCAAGGTTTCTGACAGGCCCCTCAAAAGGCTATGGTAAAAGAGATGAGACACCCAGACACATGTAAGGCACAACAGACAAGTGACACAATACACACCGGGACTGCTCTGCCCTGCGCACCTAGGCACTGTGGTCCAAAGTGACACTTCCCTATTATGTGGACTAAGGGGCCGCTTCAAGGACATCAACCTCTTCAAAGCAGACTCAAAAACCCCTCCTGGTGCATCCCAACCCAGCATCCCACTTTCATCTCCTCTGTGGATCATGGCCCTCGACTTATCTCTCGGACATCTGGCATGCCAGTTCGTGTCATGTGCAAAAGAAGGCCACCTCGCCGGCTGGGAAGTCCCTGCTGTCACCAGGCTGTTGTCTTCTAGTCAGCTACATTAAAGAAAACCAAACATCAGTGCAGGACCTTAGCAGCACATTGGCCAAAACCCACCAATTCTGCTACTCACCATCTCCTAAGAATGCCCAGCTCCTTGGGCTGCATTCTTCAGCCACTCTTGGAGGCCGATACTGTCGTCACAGGGTATGCCTGGGTTAAGAGGTGATGAGATAATGTGGCATTGCTGAAACCTGAGTGGACCCTCACTCTTCCTCTCTACTTCCCTGACTCAACGCAACTCCCTGGCAGTGGCCAAAGGCTACCTGAGTGACACCTCTGAATAGAAAAAACAAAGGCTTCATCACCAAGTCTTGTAATACTTCCAGAGGTTTCAGAAGAGCAGCAAACCTGGTCCATCGGCCAGTTGGTGATGGGGGCTTGGCATACTCCGAGTAGATTACCTAAAGCACACAAAGAATGGATGCTTAGAGCTGCACCAGAAACTGAGACCTGCGCAATAACTACTCTCTGCTGGTCACTGCTCACCTTACCCACCTGACCTTGACTGCTGATATGCAGCTTTGCTTCCTAAAACTAAAGACAAAGAACAGTGCTGTAACAGAGTCACACGTGACACTCCCCCTGCAGAGACAAACAGTGACTGACCTGCTTGTGGCAACCCCCTCACCCAGAATAGGGTGCTCTGCCATGGATTTTATCCCTCTGCATCTGAAAAAAATGTTAGGACAAAAGTCAAAACTTCACAGTGCCAAACGTCTTGTGTCATTCCAGCAATATCATCTAGAGTCCAACTACACCCCACATTACAAATTTTAATCCCCGGAACTTTTGCTATTACACCAGGCTACACAGCAGGGCAGAGCAGCTCCAGCACAAATGTGTGGACACCTGTGACACAGAATACGACAAACAAGGGGACACTAAACACAAACAACACATTATGCTGCAAGCAGTGTGACACAAGGATGAGAGAAAAATTCCTAGCAAGATTAATAATGGAAAGGAGCAAGAGGATGCCAAAAGAGATGACTGCTGCTAATGCAACAGTGGATGCATGAGGCTCCTCCAAGCAGCAGACGAAAAGACTGGAACAGAGTGACCTGTTATAGGAACTGTTGGTCACGATGATCAAGATGGCTGTGAGTAAATGCTACGTTTAGAATGCTCTCTATATCACACAATCTTCTAAAGCCCCAGGACATTACAACTCACAGCCAGAAAGGATGGATGGTGATACAGCTGGGAACAAGGCCTCAAAAGACATCCAACTCAATGCTGAAGTGACTCAGACATCATGCTGAGGAGTGCAAAAGTTCAAGAACCTAGAGATGACGGCTGATGCTTGTGATAAGGGCCTCAAGAGGAAAAGGCAGAGATATCTGATCCCAAAAACACACCAGGTAACACAGTACACAACACAACACAGACTGGAACTATTCTGCACTGCACACCCTACAGCTGCAATCAAAAGTAGAGCCTCTTCCTTTAGCTGTCCTAAGAGGCCTCTTAGAGGACATCCTTTACCCTCTGCTAATTTTTACATCAGTCCCAGGAATTTCCAACCCACTACTCTCCTATCATCCATCTTCAGGCTGCAGCCCCTGGCTTATCTTTTGGATGACCGGTGATGGGAGTCCACATTGGACCTCAAATGAGTCGGCCTCGGAGGGCCCCATGATCACCTGTTAGCCTCTCACTCAGCTACAATGAAGAAAACCAAAAACAACATATGAATTTTGTGTTATGTGGGCCAACTCCCAAGTCAGCTACCTGCTCTCTCCAGAATGTACCTGGGTCCTCGAGGCTCCAGCTTCATCCTGATTCCAAGGCTGTGCCTGTTATTATGAATGGCACCTGGGTTAGAGAGAGGCAAAGTTACATGGCATTTCTGTGACTGCAGTGGATGAGCCTGTGTGCTGTAAGACACGTAAATGTCTCTACTACATGGGTAAAAAGCCTTGAGGGGCCCTTGAATAGACACCATTTCTCACCCTGCTGCCTTCAAACCACACCCCCCCTCCAATAACTCCTAACCAGATATCTGCACACCCTCCCGCTCCTAGTCATAATCCTCAACTCATCTGAAGCCTCAATCTCAAACATCATCTTTGAAACTGGGTAAATTCTTTTTTGTGACACAACAAGTCTGTGGAAAAAAGTGTTGCACTTGACGCAATCTAGAATTTCAGGGAGTTACACTCCTCAAAAAAAAAAAAAAAAAAAAAAAAAACAAAAAAACCCCAGAAAACCACAAAAAAACCCAATTAAAACCAAGAACAAAACCAGAAATTACAAAAGCACCTTACCATGCCTGAACGCACATTCCAAAATCACAAACTTAAATACTCTCTGTATTCAATGCTGTTTTCTTCAAAGTATCTTCAAAGCCTCTGTTGCTTTAGCTGCCCAGAAACACCTGCAGAAAACAAGCTGGGATAAACTGAAAGAGCCTCTTTACTGAAATGAGAGGAGACCTCTAAAGCTGGATGATCCCAGAGAGGGAATGAAGGCCCATTGCAAAGGCTGGGGTTAATATACTCCCTGATGGTGCCCGCCTCTCATTCCCATGGCACCCAGGAAAAGGGAGGGGCAAAGCCCACCAGGTATAGAAGCCCTCAGAGCAGCTACTACTGTTTGGCTCCTCTGGCTTGAATTCAAGGGGAATAAATGGCTTGATAAAGGAAAAAACTATGCAAGGAAATAGCAAAGCTTTCTTTTTTGCTACAACTACCTGGAGCAAAAGGGCAGAAAACTGGTAAGAAATAAAACTTTCTGTTTAGGCGGCATAACTGGATAAATTGGGTAATTTGCTGTTAACTTACATAATTATTCCTTAGTGGCTACTTAGTACTTCATATGTGACTAAGTAGGGTGGCAAAGAATAATAATGATATGAATTGTCTAAGTCACCTTAGGACCTCTAATTAGGGCTATCTACATTATAAATAAAAACAAGAAAAATAGTACCCTCCTGGGCAGTGTAAGGGTTAAGTACATGCCAGGCTCACCCTTCTCTGAGATATTTGGTCCTAGGGTACAGAAAGAAGTGCTCTGAAATGTACTTTTAAACACTTAAAATGCTGAAAAAGGCATTTTAAGAGCCTCTTCAAGTGGACTCCTTAAAATGAAGAAATGGGGCAGTTACCTCTACTGCAACTAATACAATGGCAAATAAGTAGCTTCTACCCTTAAATTTAATCTCCTGAAGTATTGAGAAAAGAGGGGTTTTCCTCACTTTAAATCTCTCCAGTGATGAAAAAAGATGGATTTTCCCCTCAATTCAAACCCTTAAGATGGGGGGACAGCTGGGCTTCCCCCTCACTTCAGGCCTTAGTACAACAAAAAGGGGGCAGTTACCCTTAACTCAAACCCATAAGAAACATCATCAAGGCTTTCCCCTTCTATTTAAACTGGAGTATATAAAAAATGGGGACTCCCTGGTAATTAGCAGCATAGAAAAGGCAGGGATTCTTTCAACTGAGACCACTAAAATTGCAGGGGAAGTAGAGTCCCTCACAATTTGAACACAAAAATAATGGAAAAGGAAGCTTCTTCCCTGGTTTTTTAACCCTTTTTCTCCTAACAACACCTCTTTTCTGGGAGTGCTGTGGAGGTTCTGGGGGCTCTGGGGAGTGACTCACACAGTAAAAGGGGAAAGTTGAAATCTCTCCCCTGGAACCCACATGCTGCCTGGCCCACTCAGATGCTGCCCCTTGACAAGAGGGCCCTTCCCTCAGCGTTTTCTCGAAGCGATGCTCCGTCCCCAGGTTGGTCTGGCTGCTCCCTAGTCCCTGCTGGATGCTCCAACCATAGCTCCTGGAGGGACGCTTGGGATACCCCCGTTAGCCCTCTAGACTAGCGGCTCCCTGTGCAGGTGTGCCTGGGTAACTCTCTGAAAGCAGCTGGTCACACAGGGGGCTGCTAGACCTTGGAGTAGGGGGTGAGGTGAAGAAAGGTCCTGTGGGGAGTTCCTTCCCCTACATGGCCCTTCGTCTGCCCCTTAAACAATGGGGTGCCAGACTTTCTTTTCCAAGGAAATTAACGGTCTTTCCTCTCTGTGTGCCCGTGGCTAAAACTGGGATTTGGCCTCCAAAACTGCAGACAGAGAACAATTTCTTGCAGACTGCAGCTGCCAACCCCAAGAACTCCTGCTGCCTTTGGAGTGCCACATGCCTCCTGTGAATGGACATCGACACAGAGGAGAAGTGGCTTTGGTTTTGCAGGGAAGATGGCCAGCACAGGATTTCTCCATGAGTGAAGCTGCCCCAGCCAAGAACTCGGGCTGCCCTAGCAGTGCCAAGCACCTCCTGCAAACTGGCATCAGGAAACTCAGGGGGTGAGTTTTTCTGTGCAGAAGTTCTCCCAGACCAAAGCTGAGAGCATCTAACCCTAACCACAACAACTTAGCTGGGTCTAAAGCTTACAACCTTCGGACCGGCAGTGTGGGACCCAACCCACGGTGCCACCACTGGCCCCCTGCTAAAGCATTCTACTGCAGACCTAAAACTTTGCCTGTTCAGAAGGTGTTTCCTCTGACCCTGACCATAATCTTGAAAATATGCTAAAGAATCCTAAAATGGCTTTGAAAAGGCCCCAACAATACCCTAAAAAATCCCAGAAAAGTCTTAAGAAACCTTCCACAATCCCCTAAATATCTTTAAAAGTCCTGGAAAAAACCGCCAAAAGACATGCTCAGCCTCCAAACTCTACCTCTTGCTCTCTAGCCCGCAGATGTCATCACTACCTTTTTGCAGTGGGTTTTCTTGTCCTCTGAGGGTTCTGTCACTGTCCTGGTTTGAGGGTTGCTGTCTTGTCCCACCAGGAGGGTTCCGGGGTGATCTCGCTGTTAGGGTTGCTGTGCTGCTCTTGGGGGAAAAGGCTGCTATTAGGGGGGCTGGTTAGGGTGAGGTAAGGGCTGGGCTGAGGGGTGGGGCACCTGTACCCTAACTTGCCTCCTAAGCTGTACCGTGTGGCCCTGATCTCCATGGGACTGTCCAGCCCTCAAGCCCTCTCCCTTTACCCCTCAATCCCTCCTTCTGCCCCCAGCCCGCAGCTCCTGTGTGCCACCCTTAACCCCTCTCCTTTGCCCCTCAGCCCCCAGCTTGTCTGTGTCATCCTCCAGCTGCCCCTGCCACCCTCAGCATTTCTGTGTCACCCACTGTCCCCTCTCCCTGTTCCTCCCTCAGCTCCCAGCCTCTGCCACCCTCAAGCTGCCCCACAGTGCCCCTCAGCCTCCATGTGTTGTGCCATGAAAAGACCCTAAAAACCCCTAAAAACTCCCTGAAAAACCCCTAATCTTCAAAATGCCCTAAAAACTCCACAAAAACATAAAAATAGCCTCAGAATACTGTTAAAATATACTGAAAATACCCTACTTTTAAAAAATCCTAAAAATCCCCAAAGAACCTTAAAAAATCCCTAAATAGTCCTAAAAAAACTCTAAAAATGCCCCAAAAATCCTTAAAATGCCACGACAAGACCCTAAAAAAGCCTAAAAATTCCCTCCAAAACCCTAAAAATACCCTAGTCCTAAAAAGTCTTCCATACCCTCAATAGTCCTAAAAAAGCCCCACGAACACCCAAACCCCAGCCTCAAAAATTCTTAAAAGTACTAAGAAAGCCCTTAAAATACCCTAACTAAATATTTTAAAAGTGCTGAAAAAGTCCTAAAAGTATCCTAAACGTTCCCAGAAAATTCCTAAAAAACTCATCCGAAAAAGCCCTAAAATATCTTTCTAAGGCCATGAGAAAACCCCTAAAAAAACCCCAAAAAAACCTGCTCAGCCCCCAACTCCTACCTGTCACTCTCTAGACTACAAGCACCATTGTTACCTTTTTATTAGGGTTGCTGCCTGCAGCTGCTGGGAGAGTTCTGGGTCTGTCCCAGCATTACTGTTGCTGCCTTGTGCTGCTTTTGGGGAAATAGCACCTAGGGGTGCTGTTTAGGGTGAGCTTAGGGTTGGGGTGAGGGCTGCTGCACCTGCACCTTAACCCTACCTGGTAGCCTTTGTCCTTTGTACCCCTAACCCTCGGTGTGAACTCTCCACCTGTCAAGCCTCCCCTCTTTGCCCCTCGGCCAGCAATGTCTGTGTGTTACCCCAAGCCCTCTGACATTGTCCCTTGGCCCCCTAACCTCCACTGTGCACTCTCCACCTGGTTAGGGGTGGTGTTAGAGCTGGTTCACCTGTCACCCTCAAGCAGCCCCCACTTCGTCCCTCAAGGCATTTGCTCACTCTCTTCTTGTCAGCCTCAAGTTCCCCAATGCAGCCTCTCAGCATCTCTGTGCCACCCTGGAGCCCCCCAGTGCTCCTAAAGCCCCCTTCTGCCTCTCAGCTCCCCCCATGCTCTGTGTCACCCTCCAGCCCCCTCCTCTCAGTCCGCAGCCCTTTGTGACACCCTGCAGCCCACAGACGTTGTCCCTGCCTGTCTTATTTGGGTGTTGTACTGCAGCGAGAGCTGCACTGCGCTCCAAGGGTTCAGGCTCCCACGTGCTGCTGCAGAGAGTCACCGGCATGCAGTGGGTGAAGTAATGGATGGAGCGGGGATCGTGGTGGGAGGGGTGAATGGCGGAGTGAGGGATGGAGCAAGGGCAGGCTGTAAAACAGAATAGGGATTAGTGGCAGAGAAGGGGACAAAGCATAGGGGGCTGAGCTCAGGAGATGAGGGTTAGGAGGAAGCACCCCGTAAGTCCAAGAGCAAACCTGCAGCCAAGGAGAACTCTGAGTGACCTGGGAGTGCCAAACGCCTTTGGCAAACTGATGCGAGGAAACTGGGGTGGTGAGTTTTGTTTCCCATGGAAAAGGGACGGCATTCGTGTCCCTGGGCCTGCACCCTGCCCAGGACCTTTGGTCTCAAGTGGGCTGCCACCTCCTAAAATTCCAAACATCGCAGGTGAGACAGGGGGTTGGAAATTTAACTTGGGGTAGAAACCAATTTTGGATTTAGTGAAGTCTGCTGGTGAAACTTGTGTAGTCTGTTAATTGGTGTGCTTGCAAAAAGGCCTGTAGAGGGAACAAAGGAAGTTCAAGGCTACTTAGAAAGGAATGCAGGCATCCAAGCTGAAGATAGATAAGGAGAGGGAGCCCCCACTGTAGGAAAAAGTGAATCTAGGTTACAACTGAGTGCAGGGCCTTGTCCCTGTGCGAGTAAAAGTTTGAGGATTTGCCGGCAGCCATCGCCAAGTGCTGAGGGGTCCCCTGGTCGATAGGGCAACTTGGGACGAGTATAATTTTAACTCAAGTCTCAGGACAGAGCTGATGGCTCCTTTAGGACAAGAATATTTACATGTAGAAGCAATTCCCTCACTTTCATCTCATTTTTATTTAATCCCCAATAATTCAATACATATCACAAGCAATGTGCAGTTCTGGTTTTTCCCTGTATGCCATTTGTACAAAGGACTTGGACACAGCACGCAGTCATGATTCAATTGAATAAATCCTGGTTTACATTTCAAAGGGTCTTGCTGTGAAAAACATGTTCACTCTCTTGTGAATATTTAAAAAGTTTATTAAAGGACAAGAGGAGACAAGGACCATAAAGCAAAGGTTATTACAGCTGCGTCCATCTTGGCACTGAGCCAAGACCACACTGTTACCTTGGAGGATACCCCTTAAATACCTTTTCTCTTATGTCTTTTTGCATATTCATAGACCCTTATGCATATCCATAAACTAGGTTACATTTTCCAGGGACTATTTTATGTGGCTCCTCCTCAGGTGCGTCTTTTAGACCATGCATGTTTCTTTGCTGTGGTTTTGTCTCCTTCTCTTTACTGCTTCCAGTTTGGGCCTTGGTCTGTATTTTATTCAGATGGAGAGTGCTGATAGTTGGCGTATCTGTAGCAGGTGTCCTCATCCTGTGTTCATTGGATGTTTTCCCATCCAAGCAGGCATTTGACCACAAGCATAGCTATTTCACTACTATGTCTAAGCTTAATTAACAGTAAAAATACAAGCTATATCTTTACAACAAAGTTACCTTAACATCACACATAAAAAATCCATTTTAATATATGTGAAAAGCCAATATTATAATATGTATCTAAAACATGGCACTAGCACTGCATATTTGCAGATCTGAACTGCTCAACTACCCTCAAGGCCACATTCAAGTATGTGTGCAGCCCCAATCACAGTCCTGCAGTGCTTACAGCACCAGCCCTACAAGTCCCCTTTCTTAACCAGAGTGATTTTAGCTCTTAACCCACAAGCTTTATTTCACTACCAGTTCTGTTCTTCCAGCTCCAGCTGCACATTTCTCCAGCTCTGCTTCAGGGCAGGTTCTGCTGCCCTTGGTCTTGGCTACAGCTCTGCAACAAATTCAGCTCCCCCCTGAGGGTCGTTAAGCCCACCCCACCATCAATATCCCAGCTCCACCAAGACTGCCACTCCTGCCCTACAATCCCCTGTCACTGTGACAGCTCCTGCATCAGTTCACCTCGATGCCCATAGGCCCATTCTCAGGTCTAGTTTCTTTTCCAATTTCATTCAAAGTCCCAGCCCTGCAGTCCGCTTCCCAGCTCCACAGTGATTTCACCTCCAGCCCTACATTGGCAATCACAGACCTAGGCAATATCCTGGCATGTCTGGGATTTTGAGGCACAGTGTTGCAGCTCCCTTTTCAGCTCCAGATATCTTTCAGTCACTATACCCAGCGCCAGCATCGAGCTCCTGGGCCTACAATTATATTGGCACAAGAGAACTAGAGTCTTTGTGCCAACTCGATAGTTCCTATCATGTGTTAAGCCCTGATGCCAGCCCAGCAGTGATGACAGTTCCTGTTGGGGACTGGTTATATGACAAAGGTCACGTAGACATGCTCTATATAGCTGAGACGTAGAAAAGTACCAGACCCAGCTAATCTGAGGCCCCGCACCTGTGAAGACGCTGTGGCCTTGAGTAATAGCTGTAGTATGATAACAAAGATGCTGTAGCCGAGAGCAGAGCATGAGAAAAGAGAGATGTAAGTTGTAAAGAATGAGGAAGTAAGAATAACCAATAGATTGCTTAGCTTACAGAATATGCATGAGTTTATTATGTGTTGTGCTTAAATGTCTGATGCTCTAATCAATAAAGGAAGCTTGCTGATTCTCATATTGAGATGACCCGAGCCTCCCTCACTGCGACAAGTTCTGGCCCTAGAGGTCCCCTTCCCAGCCACAGTAATTTGAGCTCTTGTCATGCAAGCTTTATTTCACTGCCAGCTCTCTTCCTCCAGCTCTGTGTTTCCCCAGCTTCAAAGGGCAGCATCTTGGTCTTGGCTCCAGCTCTGCAACAATTCAGCTCCTACCCAAGGGTCTCTAAGCCCACCCCACCATCAATATCCCAGCCCCACTGTGATTTCAGCGCCTACCCTACGATCCCCGGTCCCAGTGCCTGTCCCTACATCATTTCTCCCTGCTGCACACTGCCCAGTTCCCAGGACTTAAGTTTCTTTTCCATTTTCATTCACAGTCCCAGCCTTGCAGTCCACTTCCCAGCTCCAGAGTGATTTCAGCTCCAGCCCAAGAAGTGCCATCACAGGCCCAGGCAATATCCTGGCATCAACGGGGTTTCAGGCACAAGGTTGAAGCCCCATTTTACGCTCCACACATCCTGTTATATTTTCAGTCACAATACCCAGCCCCTGCATCCATATGATGGGCCCAGAGTGAGTTCAAAGCACAACTCCTACAGTGTCTTTGACAGCGCTATTCCTATCCTATGTTCAGCCCTGATGCCAGCCCTGCATTGATGACACCTCCAGCCCGAGTCATCCCCTTCCCAGCCGCAGTGATTTCAGCTCATGACTCACAAGCTTTATTTCACTGCCAGCTCTGTTCTTCCAGCTTCAGCTGCACAATTCTCCAGCTTCAAAGGGCAGCATCTTGGCCTTGGGTCCAGCTCTGCAACGCTTGAGCTCCCGCCCAAGGGTCTCTAAGCCCACCCCAGCATCAATATCCTAGCCACCCATGATTTCAGCTCCAGCTCAACAATCCCGAGACACGGTGCCAGCCCCTGCATAAGTTCACCTCAATGGCCACAGCCCCATTTACAGGTCTAGTATCTTTTCCATTTTCATTCCAAGTCCCAGACCCGCAGTCCACTTCCCAGCCCCACAGTGTTTTCTGCTCAATCCCAGGAGGTGCCATCACAGGCCCAGGCAATATCCTGGCATCGACGGGGTTTTCAGGTGCAAGGTTGCAGCCCCCTTTTCCTCTCCACACAACCTATTCTAATTTCAGTCACAGTACCCAGCCCCTTCATCCATGTCACGGGCCTACAGTGCTTTCGGCGCAAGAACACTACAGTCCCTGTGCCAGCCCTATGGTTTCTGTGCCATGTTCAGCCCCGATCCCAGACACGCCATGATTTTATTTCTCGCCCCACAATCCCCAGGCAGTGTGACAGATTCTGCCTCTTTTCGCCTCAATTCCAAGAGCCCCATTCTCAGCCTCATCATTTCTTTTTCCTTTTCATTTAAAGTCACAGCCCCGCAGTCCCCTTCCCAGCCCCACAGTGATTTCTGCTAGATCTCTAGAGGCGCAGTAGGGCAGTAGGTAGTATCGTGCCTTTAACGGGGTACTTAGGCGCAAGGCTGTGGCCCCTTTTCTGTTCCATACAACCTATTCTTCTTTCAGTCACAACACCCAACACCAGCATCGATATAAGAGGCCTACATTGAGTTTAACACATAAATCCTACAATCTCCATTAGCCCTACAGTTCCCATCCCATGCGCAATCTCAATCCCAACCCCACAGTTCCCCCTTTGCAAGCCCCAGTGATTTCAGCTGTTGACCCACAAGCTTTATTTCACCACCAGCTCTCTCCTTCCGTCTCTAGCTGCACCAGGCAAATCTGCTCCAGGTTGAGACAACTGGGTTTTGGATTTGGGTGCAGTTGTGAGGTTTTACCTCCAGGTCCAGAAATACCATTCTCACCCCATTCTGGCAGGTGTTATTGTATTTCCAGCTTTTTCATCTTGTGTCCTAATCTATGATTACTCTCCAGATCTACAGCGAGTATCCCTTTGAGCAGTGATTGATGCTGCAGCACTGCAGTCCCCACCCTGACCCCAGTGACTTCAGCTCCAGTTCCACAAGCTTTATTTCACTGCCAGCTCTTCTGTTCCACTTCCTCCTCAACATCTCCCCAGCAGTGCCACATAATGCTACTTGTGCTCCTCAGGGCAGGATCTTTGTTTTAGCTCTAGCTCTGTGTGGTTTGAGCTCAGATCGCAGCCCTTACAGCAATTTCAGCTCCGACCATGGAGTTCACCTCCCAGCTCCACATTCCCTATCCCAGCCCCACAGAGGTTTTACCACAAACCCTACCACATTTCTGTCTCCTCCAGCTCTGCTGCCTCAGCTCCAGCTCCTCCGCTCTTTCTACTGCCTGCAGCTAAAAGCTGCTTCTGCTTCTCACTGCAGCTTGGGGCTGTTGATAAGGTGACAAATCAGTTACGGCCATCATTCCAATGTCTCTAGAAGCTGTCCCACCCACCCTAATGGGATCCCAACTTTGGGGACACTTGAGGCCTCAAGCCCAACATCTACCCTTCCTCCTTACCCTAGGCCTCAGCCCAGCACCTGCACAAAGACCCCCTCACCTCCCCCCAGGCAGCTCCAGGGGCTGGGAATAGCCACTGGGCTCCTGCTCCCCCATCCCAAACGGCACCCTTGGCTGGTTCTTGGGCCCTCGAACCCTCTGAGCCCACACACACTCAGCCTCTGCTTGGTACCACGGGGCAGGGGCTGGGAACCCCCAGCCATGTCCTGCTGGCCCTGCGCTGCAGCTCCATGTCCTTCTCCGGTGGCATGTATCCAGCCCCAGCATTTCCACTGCTCCACACTGTTTTGGGCCTGACTCATGCCAAAGTCCTTATTCCACACCCTGGGGCTTTACGTCCCCACTGATCTCACAACTGGTGTTTCAGCCCCAGTCCCACAACCCTTACTGAATTAACACAGGTATCTAGTAAAGAAAACAAATCAAACAAACAAAAAAAAAGTCATAATACGAGCAAAATAATAAAATAGCGCAATAAAGAAAAAAATCATTGTTATTACAAGTAAAAATAAAATAAAGTAATAAAAATGCAAAATGTCAGTTTATTCCCGGTATTCTGAACATTACTTTTAATCCAAAAACCGTAAAATGTCTAGTTCCCGGCCCGCAGTAACAGCAGCCGGTCCCCCCCGGACCACTCCAGGCACCACACCAGCCACCGGCTACCCAAACCGCGCAGGGTGTGGCGGTAAGAACTGGACAGCGCCAGCCACCAGATACTGCTGCAGGCGTCGCATCCGTGCTCACCGGTGCTCCCCGGCTCAGCTGCCACGGGGGTCCCGTCCTGGCGCAGCGCCGCTCCTCCAATCACACATCCGCAAGTCCCGTCGCTCCCAGTTTCACCGCCGAATTACCGCCTGGACCGCCCCAACGCACTCTATTTACCTCCCAGGGTCGGGCAGCCAGCCAATCACAACCCGAGGCAGCGCCGGCCCCACCAATCCCAGCCCGCCCATTCCCGCCGCCCTCGGCTCCGAGACCCCTCGCGGTCCCCTCAAGCCCTGCTCGCGCCGCCGCCATTGCAGGGGCCGAGTCCGCCAGCTCCCTGCCTTCTGCCCGTTTCCCTGGGATAAATCCCGGCAAGGATCTGAACTGGAAGCTCCCGCCCGCCCTTCCGGCCCCAAAAGCGCCTGCCGAGGCTGCGGCAGCGGGGACACAGCTCTGCCAGCTCCGAAAGCGGCGGTGGTGGGAGCGGCGCCTCAAGCGTACGGGGAAGTGGGGCCAGGCAGAGGGGCCAGGCCGCGACTGAGCGGGCTGAGATTGGCGGGACCGCGCCCGGATTGAAAGGGCGGCTGTGATTGGGCAGGGCGGAGAAAGGCGGGCCGGGATTGGCAGGCTTGGGTGCCGTGATGGTGCGGCCCGTGGGAGCGTGGTGCGGAGCCCGGGCTGCTCGGAGCGCCCGCGGGCGCTCTGGGACCCGCCAGCGAGACCTCCGTCCCCTTCTCCGGCCCTCTCTCGTGCCCAGCTCCCGGCGAAAAGACCCACGCAGAGCCCCTACCGGAGCGCCCCATCGGCACTCGGGGCAGGGGGCGGGGAGGGGTGTAGCCGGGGAGTGGTTCCGGGTCGCAAAGGCAGACTGCGACAGCAACGCAGACCAGGGAGCGGTGGCGACATGGTGAGGACGGGGCTCGGCAGCGGGGAGTGGGGAGGGCTGGCAGAGCCCGCTACAGGCTCTGGGCGCCTCTTCTCCCGCAGTGCTTCCGCTTCTGCGGGGACTTGGCCTCCCCCGACCGGCCGAGATCAGCACCCTGGTGTGGGAACTCAGCACATCACTCCTGATGTCCAGAGCTACCGAGAGAACCCTTGGGGGGCTCGGGAGTCTTGGAATGTTGCCAGAAGCACTTGGTGGCTTGATTTTGATCCATCTAGGGATGTGCCACCTGTGTATGAGGAAATGAAACCTACGAGAATCACTCGGGTGTGGATGGTGAAGGGAAGACATAATTATAGGATGAAGCACAGTTTTTGGGGTTTTGGTACAGGGGGGTTATGGAGACAAGAGGGAGGAATCAGGGTGTGTCACAAGGTTCTTCTTTCTTCTTGTCATCCATCTTCTGTGGTGATGTTGGCACTTGTGGATTGGTCGGTGGTGAAGGTGCATGTGGTAGCGAGGGTGAAAGGTATTGGGAATGAAAGGTAAATATGATGTACGTAGTTTTTACTATAAAACAACGCGACCGCCTCGTGGGCGGTCAGAGTGCCTTTGGCTGCCTTGCTGGTCGGATCCCGGTCGGGCAGAGAAGGAGCTTTGTAGATAAGAAATAATAAACAATTCTGAAGAACCAAAAAGCTAGAGTCCAGACTCGTCCTTTGAAGCCCAGCGTGCAAAGAACCATCCTATGCGTGTGTGGGAGCAGAGACAGACAGCTGAACCCCACACCCTGGCCAAAGTTAAGTGCCCTCGTCCCCCCACCCGCCCTCCGCCTGCTACGGGCCCACTGCTCACCCTCGTTTTCCCCCACAGTCGTCCAGTATTATAGATGATAAAACAATATTGGCTTTCACATTCATAGATTAGCTTTTTGCATCACAAGTATTTTGACTGCTTTGTAATATGCCAGTTTATGTATGCAGTGTATATTTCATATGAATAGCAGTGTGATAAATATATTATATTGTAGGCTTTAGCAAAATGTTAAAATAGAAACTAAAATCCTTCTATGTAACTAACTCAGAGAGTGGTGTAAAGCAATTATTCTGTTTCTTATATCTGCAGACTGGCCCTACCAACTGGTAACAGTGACAAGAGCTTAAGCATCCAGGAAGGATTTATCAACTCTTACCGGCGTTATCAGGGAGTGTGAAGCAACAGGATAAAACTACAGGAAGAAATAAAATATATAGAACCGAATTTACAGAATGTTCTGCAGACAAGTCAGAGGTTAAAACCAAACAAGAGAATTCCTGGAACATCAAAAACTCAAAGGAATGTTTGAATAATGTATAAGCTAATGAATATTGCATGTAACCCCAGCAATGTAACCATATATAGTGAACATGATTTTAAGCTACCTCTGTGCTCTTTGGCTGTGCGCCGAAAGCACCCCAGTGCTGGATTATTTTGTCCTATTATCCTTTATTAAACTTTTAAAAATTTTAAAGAGTGAACTCTGTTTATCACATCAGTGAAACTTAAGCTGATCTGCATCCAAGTGTTGCGGGACCTACTGGGGGAGGCCATGGAGGTAAGTGCGGGCTTACTGCAGTGGAGGCCAAGCGTTTCAACACCACTATAGCATAATCAGTAACATTAATTAATTTTGTGTTCTTCATGCAAGCCTCAGCGTTAGGAATGCTACCGGCCTGTACTAGCATTAACAATATGCATAGTAAATGTTATTAGTATTAATATTTAGGTAAGAATTGTTAGTGTTAACACTGGTAGCGAGTGTGTTAGCTGGTGTTTAATGAGAAGCTCTGCTCTCCCACAGTATGACAAGATCCTGAAGCTGACCTCAGGTGCAAAGTTAGATGAGCACTGCTGTCCTTACCACCATCCCCAGATGGAGCCATGCTCCAGAAATGGGCAGCAGTGAGTCTGCGGATGCCTTCCCAAGGTGACAGAGCTCACCCTCCCTCCCGTCTGCATTCAGGGGATGTGAAGGTAACCGTTGCTGTCCTCAGCTTCATCCTCTCCAGAGCAGCCAAGCACAGTATAGGCAGTGAGTCTCTGTCAAGTGAGCTGCAGCAGCTGGGACTGCCCAAAGGCAGGGGAAACACTCAGGGTGGCACCATGAGCCAGACCTGGTGGGATGTTGCTGGCAGTTCCCAGCCCTGCCTTCTTCACACCCAGATGGAGGGCAGGCTGCCTGCTGTGCTGTGCTCCATCATCTCCCTTCTGTGCCATCAGTCCCTGGGGGCTCCTCAGGTGCTTTGGTGAGGTTTGGCAGCTGCAGGTCTGGCGTTAGAAGATTCTTCTCATCTCTCATGAGCAGAGCATGCCAGCCAGTTATGCTGTTTTACATGTGACTGACCCACAAAACTGCAGGAGACTGAGGATTTGTAACACGTGCAGGACAGGTTCAAAAGGAACTTGGGAAAATCCCTCTGTCTTTCTCAGTCCAAAGGGACAGCAGAGCTCACATCTGCTCACAATAATCCTCTGGAGAGTGGAGCAATGTTTGTATGGAAAGATGACCGGGGGTAAAATCAGAGGAAACCAAGAAGTTACATTTGTATCCTAACAGGAGCTATAACGGGACAGAAATTTTAGGGTAAAATACAGGTGCTGTTCCCAGGATGGAACTGGGTTGGCATGCTCCACAATGATTACCCATACAACCATAGGCACCTGCTAAGGGGGGGTGGCGTGGAATGGAGACACTACAACCAGGCTCTGCCAAAATCTTTGCAGGGGCAGGAACTTGATGGTACTTTGAAGCCGATTAACTGCATAGCAAGGGCTATTTGGCATATGCAGGAACACTTTCCAACCTAGCGTCTGAAGACCAAGTTAGGCACCTCCAAGTCCAAAGCCAGCCAGACCTTACGTTCTTATACAGGGCAGGGAGAGAGACAGAGACAAAAAAGTAGAGGAGAGGGATTGAGTAATATTTACTAAATAAATATTGAGTATTTGTTTCTTGAAAGAAAAACAAGAACAATAGAGATTGAAGTAGTGAAAGGGAATGGCAGGGGGAGCACACAGGACAAGAAAGGAACACTAAAGACACATCGGACAGAGAGAAGGGGTGGAAAGGTGGATATAAGGCTGAAAGAAAAACAGGAACAAACCCAAGGACTTATTAGAGAGTGTGGCTGATGAATGTGTCAATAAACCATGAACAGAACTGGTTAATGTCACAGCTTGGCCTGGGACTCATTAATTACCATCTGTCTCTTGGCAGGGCCATAAACTCCCCAATAAAACATGAGGTGAAAGCTAAATGGTTGATGTGATCCATCTTTCTTGGGCTTGGTAAGCAGTTTTTGTTATCGGGTTGGACCACACATACACCAACACTAGAGTATGTTTAAATACAGTCTAATCACCAGCAAGTTTATGCATTTCCTTCCAAGAAACTACAGAAAAGTTATACTCAGTTACACAGACATTCCCAATACTAGGAGTGTCTTTAATGAGAAAAAAAGACATAAGCTGAAAGAATTTCCCTCGGAGTAGATGAAAAAGTTCATTTAAACTCTGTACAGTAACCTGAACAAGCAGGTCAACTTGAAATTTGCAGGAGATATGTCTGTTAAAAAAAAAGTGAAGGAAAAAACTGGGGGAACAGCTGAAGCAAATGAATTTAAAGGTCAGTTATATTTTATAAGAGTCTCTGCATTTTTATTGGATATAGCAGAACAGCCAGCACCACCACCGCTGTGAAAAAGTGCAGACTAAACCCCCATGAAATGATAAAAGATAAAGGAACTTGAGTGTAGCTAGAAAAAATTAACGTTTTAAAAGCTAATCTATTTGAGATAGGCTCTACCTACAGACTTATCCAAGGAAGAAAACTAACATTTATTACATCAGACACAGATACATAGAACATTGCTCTAAACTGGGAAGAAAAAAGGTATTTTACATTTCAAATACTTTGCAAGCAATTAAAAGTTAACGTGTCACAAGAAATCGTTTCAGCTACCCTCCCTTTCCCCAAAAATCTTTTTATCTGTAAGCCCTAGTAAATGGTCCCTCCATTGAAGTGGGCACCTGTAAATTACTACAGTGTGATAAACAGAAGCAGATGAAGAAGACACTTAAGCTGCTATATGTGGCTGTAGTACATAATCACAAATAGCTCAGTAACTTTTTATGATGCTTACTGATTACCCTGACCGCAGTCATTCTAATCTTGGCAACTGGCCACTGCCACCTCTACCAATGCAAGCTTGCAAACGAACAGGTAACCTGGACCTTGACCATGTTTTCTATTGGTCATCTTTGCTTGAGAATAACTGGAGTCCAAATACCACCTGCAACCCTTTTTTGGCTCTCAGGAAGAGGCTAACAGACCTCTATATAGTGCCAGCTTTCTCTTTGCATAGGCAACAAGAACGCAAGCCTCATAAAGCACACAGTTAGGAAAATTAGCATTCAGATGGCCTAAGTATACTCTAACATTAGTTGAATTCCCAAACCCATGTAAAAATACATTCTAAAATAACCTCTTTAAAGGGGATCTTCAAAGTTGAAGATTATAAATAAACAAGAAACCAACTCCCTGTAGACTCAATCAGGGTTGTCAATTCCCAAGAGGTTCTTAGTCCTCCATGATACATTTGATACAACTAGTACACAGTGGGAATATACTGATACATCACTACATTATTAGAAGTTGTAGGTGCAGATTTCTATCCATCTCCCCTTTCAAAGACTTGCTGGCAGAGGTCAGTTACTTCCCATAAAATTTCTTATTCAGAAGGAAGATCAGAAGATTGACATTCACTTTTGCTCTGTTGAACAACTTCGTGACAGCAACACCTTCATACTGCAGCTGCAAGAGATCCTGCCAAAGAGAGTATCTTAATGAGTGAAGAATCCTCAAGAGCTGACAGAGAATATAAAAGACCCTGTAGTACAGTAGATCCCAAGGAATATCAACAAAAAAGTAAATGGCATAAGACAGAAAAGCGAGAGACTTATTAAAGAGCCACTTTTACTGTGTAAAAAGTAGTCATTCTAAGGCATTTAAGGTCTTAATTATTTTAAGCAGTGGGTTAAAAAAAAATTACAAATGAGAACAGAAAGAGAAGACCATTCTAAGTAACCCAAATTTCAGATCTAGCCATCCCCAGCCTTGTCATTTGCGCAGTAGCCATACAGTTGCTGTAACATTTAGAACATTTAGGTTTCCTATGTGCCCAATTCTATTATGTACCCATGAAACATTACAACATTCCACAGTGTCTCTTTCTGGAAGCTTCATTTGCCACAGATCTCAGGGTAGCATCTTACAGCACTTCAATCTACAGCGCAAAAAGAAATGGCATCTCAGTCGGTATGCATCTGATGTCGATTCAGTCTCTCAGGTGTTTACGTAGACAGTATTTCTAGTTATACTTTGCTTTGTCAGCAATGCACCTGCACTGATTTTATCTCACCGATTAAATTCTTTCCGCAATCCCACTCCTGCAGGTAACACGGTGGGTAGGTGTGGGCATATGGGTGGACGTGTGTGATGTTGTATCCCTTGTTGCTGTCCTCTGACAACACCTGCTTTATCTGCAAAGCACTGCTACAAAGGCATAGTGGTATAGTAAACCATGTGTCTCAGAAGTGAGTGACCTTGGGTAGCCCCACAAACCAACAAGTTCATTACTAGCTCTGACAGATTAGGACTGGAACATACTAGGGGAGTCCTCAAAGCAAAAAAAAAGGTGTAAGGCAGCTGTACATCCCATCAGCCAAGTTGGCATGGACTAACTGCAACGCATGGTGCTACTGTGTACAATCTGTTTCTAGAGGCCTGAGCCTTCCACAGCTAACAAACCTAATGAAGACCAAGATGGACAGGGGGTGGGGAAAGAAAGGGACAGAGACACCAGGTGTGAAAATACTGGCATGAAAAAAAGAACAGGGAACCGTCAAGTCAGCATGCCTGTTCTGGTGGCCTAAGTAAAGGCTGACACCTAAGGAAACAAACAGGTACGTGTAGGGTAACAGAAAGAATACCAATATACAATGACTGGCTGAAGCCATCACACACAAGCCAAGGTGACTGAAAAGAGACTCCAAAGCCAAAAGACTCCAAAGCTCTCTGCTGTAGCAGGAAATTGTTGAAAACACAACTTTTTGTTTTGTGTGTGTATGTGTACACATAACTAAGAACACAGACCGACATCAGGCTTTCATTAGCAAAGAAACAAAAAGCAGTTTTGATCCCCTGTATGTATGTGTTGCATCTGTTTCACCTGCAACAAATGGTTACTTTTGAGAGCATTATTCAGACCATTTAGGCAAAAAACATGTTATTGCTATTTTGATGAAGAGACTCGCAGGGGAACTTACACGACACTATTAAATAGGACAGTTCTTACCTGATAATGTAACATAAATGTTTCCATCTGTACATCCATGAATTTTGCTTTAACCTCAAAATCTCCTGCTTCTTCTGTTGGACTGATTTCAAAAATCACGTTTTTAAACCTATGAAATTGAGAAATGAAAAATCACAGGGAGGGAATATATGAGATGAAACCTGAAGATAAATTTTTAAGAATTCTCTTATTATCTCTTTATTCTATTATCTTTATTTGAAATGAAATTATCCTCATTTTCGACTCAGCAGATACAAGCATTTGCTGTTTTCATTACTGATTGACACAAATCACAAAAAAATTTTCACAATATTGCTCACCAAATTGATGATGTGGGGATCTACTTCCCTTTCCTGTAGGGCATGTAGAATGTGTTGCTGGCTTACGGTGGCAAAACCTTGGCGATGTCCACAAATACAACACCCAGGGGTTTGTGTTCTCCTTTTGCTGACCAATTATGGTTTACAGGAGTTTCAGCTTTTCAGAGCATCCCACTACTCTTATAAAGCCTCTTTGCCTTGGTTTGAGGGGGCAAGCCTTGGTCAGTTTGGCTGTTAAAATCCTGGAGAACAGTCTAAGCAAGATTGAACCAATTGGGATGGGTCTCCAGTTGTTAATGTCCTTTAGGCGCCCTGGTTTGGTTGACTTAGGAATCAAAACAGTCCTGCAACCCCTCAGCATGTCTGGGATTTTTCCTGATGTTAACCATAAGCTGAAGATCTCCCTGGTTCGGGAGTACTCTGGATCCATCTTCTTAATGTCTCTTAGAGTAATCCTGGACTGGGAGCTGAGTTTTTGCTCATCTCCTGTGTATTCTTCTCAATTCCTTTTGCTTTAATTAAGTCTCTGAAGAGCACTATTGTCAGCACTATTGTCAGCTTTCCCATTAATTTGGAAGTTCCCAAGGCTATTAAATGTTCCAGGTGTTTCCCATCTGGCTTTAAAAACTGAATAAAGTTCGCTGGGAGGGATTTCACAGGAAAAACACTCTATGTCATTCAGGATAATTTTAGCAAGTTTTCCCCTATCTAGATGGGACAGGTCCTGGAAGTGAAGATAATTACTTTTCTTCTTAACTGCTGTTCTTTTCTTCCACTTTTGGAAAGGTCTCATTGGTCCTTTTTCCTGGGTCCCCATTTTTCTCTTATCTCTGGTTGCTATTCTTATCTGGCTGATTGATTCAAGGCATCAGAAGCATTCCTGTGCTGATTGATTGATTGTTGATTGCATCTCCTGGCCATCTAGGAAGTGCTTGAATGCCCGAGGGAAGGTGTTGATTGTGCCAGCTGATAGCCATTCCCTGAGGGTTCTGAGATAGTTGGCCTGCAGCTGCCCCTCCCTCTGGCAGCTGCTGTTTCCCAGCTGTTCCTTATCAGGGTGACTCATCTTGGCATCTGTTTTCCTTCCAGCAGCTGGTCTCCCAGGCATCTGACTCCTCCCAAGGTCTTTTTCCAATTCTGTTCTAAGGCCCACAGCAGCTCTCCTGGTTTCATGACTCATCCCAGGTTCCTTATGTACATCCTCAGCTGGTTTCTTGGGCAGCAATCTCCTTTTGTCCCTGATTTGTTTAGCTGTTTTGGTTGTGATGTGTGTTCTGCAATGAGTTTATCGATGCTCTTGTTCCATTCAAACTGAGCCTCCAATCTTATCAGTAGTTCTTCCTCCTCTTTAGTCCAGCATCTTTTGTGGGCTCCTCAGTTGGAAGTCTCTTTTGGGTGGGAAACAGTGACCCTTTCCTGATTTCTAACCAATGCATGTGCCAATCTTTTGTGTTGTTCCAGACCAATTTTCATCTTGAAGTCCCTGCTGCATTCCTTACATATCCGCTATCTCGGCTGGAGCCATTTCTGCTGTTCTGCATTCAGGAAAGTGACAAACAATACCATGAAAATTACTCTTTTTTTTTACACATTAAGCACACTGAAAACAAACCCTCCTTTTCCCGTGGGCTACCCTCAGATGTTCAATCAAGCCCAACACACAGTTCACCTGGGTACCGCAGAAAGGACAGGGTGGATTTTTTTATCAGGAACAGTCACGGTAAGGATGTCTTCCAGTGTCTTTTCCCTGCGGTTCTCTGTCTCAGCTGGGGATATTGCCAGCTTGGTGTCGTTCTCCAGCTCAGGATGCGATGTTTCTGGTGTGCCCTCAGTCTCACACTCACTGGTTCTCTTCCTGTTGTCAAGCACAAACAATTCACAGTTCCTCGGAAGGCAGATCTTCAGTCCCAGTCTCGGCCGTGGTGCAAGCTGTTCATACACCTCTGGCAGCCTGCTCAAGCCCTCCCAGCTTGTGGAAAAATGAACACATTCAAAGTTATTCATAAGTAAGTCCAATCTATAAAACTCTAAGTTCACCAGAGAAGCCAATTCATTATCTGCCAAATCAGGGGGTTCAGAGGGTAAATTTTTCAGCACTGGGTCTACCCCTTTTTTTGACAACAGGTCTACTTTGTGTTTAGAAAATAAAGACACCAGATTTACCTTGCAAAATTGAGACAAGGTGTCCAGTTCAAGTCCCTGGGACACCGGGTCAGCCCAGTGATGTTTAGAGATTTGGGTCCCAACTGATACTTGGTACAGGCATATCAGCAGCCCCATTTTACAGAGCCGGATAGTAAATTTGCCACAATTTTATGGGAAGTAGAATAAAAATGGTAGTGGACTCCCAAATACATATCTATCTTTTGCCCACTTTAAAACTCTGGGGCCAGGTTTTGGGCAAAGAGCCACAGAGCTCTTACTGTAAATTTGTTTCAGGAGGATGAAATTTCAACAGGAAGATGTTGAACTGGCCATCCCCAATGCCTCTGTGCTGGGGCAGAGATTGACTTGGTTACATTACGCAGGGTACCCAGCAGGACCACGAGGAGGTTCGATCTCTGCAGCAATGCCCAGTGTGTAACTATACTCTCAAAAACTGCCCAAGGAGAGTCATAGTGACTTCCGCCATTTACTTGCACTGCATTGAATTTATTCACTTTCACATTCAGAGCACAGGGCAGAAATCACTTCACATCAACACCCACCTCGAGTCTTAGCAATGCTTTGTTTTAATTAAACAGTCAGATTCCCCTGGTTTGCACCAGTTCTAAGCCAGCTGCTAGGAATTGGCTGAGGTGGGGCACCAGGCCAGAGACCGCCCCCGCCCCACCAGGACCCTCCCTTGCTCAAACCATTTGGCCGATGCCTTTTCACAGCAGTTGATAGCAGGGCATGGAGTGACCGATATGGCTTGATCGTAGCCAGGTGCTCCTCAGCAGCTGGGAAGTCTCCCAGCAGCCAAGTATAGCTTGGCAACAGGCACAGGCAGCTCCATAGCAGCCAGGAATGGCTCCGCAGCCAGGTGCCCCTTACAGTGGCAGGGCGCTCTCCTGCCATGGCCGGGCACTGTCTCACCGTGGCTAGGCACAGCTGTAGGGGTGCTTTCAGTCACAGAAAAGCACAGAGAGGTGGCTCTGACAGGGCTACAGAGATGGCTACAGGGGTAGAAGCATGGCAAAGAAGAGCTAGAATCTCACAGGGGCTGGGCACTGCTTTGAGATCTCAGCTGGTGTGGAAGGGACTGGTGGAGGCGCAGCAAACCCCGCTCCATGGCCAGGCACTGTCCTGCAGGAGCAAGGCATCTCACAGTGGGGGTGGCTGGGTGCCTTGCAGTGGCTGCAGCAGCAAAGCAACTCCAGGCTGCTACCAGGTGCTGCTTCTGGGGTCCCAGCTGCGGCAGCAGGGCACGGCAGAGTGGCAGAGTGCCTGTTCAATGTGGCTCTGCAGCATGTCATCTCTCCACCCTCTGTATTGGCAGCAGTGCGCTCCGTTGAAAATCCGCGCTCATCTTGGGCGGTTGCGGCAGTTTCTGCCAGCATGGCAGAACAAGGGGCAGCAGAGGGCACAGCAGCACAGTGCCCAGTCCTTTCAGGAGTCTCCACAATGTACAAAGGATCCCTGGACACCACAAGGACCTCAGGTATTCCAAAGGATTGGTGTTTCCAACTGGCCTCACTGCATCACAAGGGCCTCTGGATTCCATGAGATCCCACAGTGTCACAGTGCCTCTCTGGTTCCACAAGCCCAAGTGTCAACACAGCTCCTGAACATCTTTAGGCACCAGACTCTCATAGCATCCCCTCAGTTCCATGAACTCCAGTGTCACAATGTCCCCTTGGTTCCATTTAGTGCTGTAGTGTCTCAAGGATTACTGGGAACCATGAGGCCCTGAGGTATCACAATGGATGGTTCCATGAAGCCCCCGAGTTTCACAGTCTCCTCTTGGTTCCATGGATTCTACAAGGCCCTGGAGTGTCACAGGGCCCCTATAGTCTCATGAGTCTTTGCAGTGTCACAATGTCCCCTTGGAGACACTGCAGTGTGACAATGTCCCCAGGAGGCACTGCAGTGTCACAGAGGAGCAGCACTGGATTGGGCACACCACCAGGGAAGGTTTGGCAGTGTTCCTGTGTCTGAGACACAATAGTGGTGGCAACACCAACGTTCCCCTCTCTATGATACCACAGCGGTTCAAGACTGAGCATTCCCCTGTCTGTGATACCACAGGGGTGGCAGCCACAGTGTTCCCCACTCTGTGACACCACAGCTATCACACAACTATGTCCCCCCCCTTTCTGTGACACCACAGCAGTGACAATTCCAACGTTCCCATCTCTGTGAGAACACAGCTGTGACACCTTTATTCCCCCTCTCTGTGACACCACAGAGGTGGCACCCACAGCGTTCCCCTCTGTATGACACCAACACACTGGCAGACAAGAGATTCCCCTGTTTAGGAGAAAACAGTGGTGGCAGCCCCAACGTTCCAATCTCTCTGACACCACATTGGTGGCACACCAAACATTCCCCTTTCTATGAAAACACAGTAGTAGCAGCCCCAACATTCCCCTCTCTGTGACACTACAGCAATGGAAGACCCAGTGTCCCTTGTCTGTGACACCAAAGCATTGGAAGCCCCAACATTCCCCTCTCTATGACTTCACAGCATAGGCAGCCCCAATGTTCTCCTCTTCATGACAACACAGCACTGGCAGCTCCAGCGTTCCCATGTGTATGATACCACTGTGGTGGCAGCCACAACGTTCCCATCTCTGTGACACCACAGTGCTGGAAATCCCTGTGTTCCCTTCTATGACAAAACAGCAGCAGCCACCTCAACATTCCCCTCTCGGAGACACCACAGCTGTGACAACCCCAACATTCCCCCCTCTGTGGCATCAAATCTGTGGTGGCCCCAGTGTTCCCCTCTCTGTGACACCACAGCAGTGGCAGTCCCGTTGTCCCGGTCTCTGTGACACCACAGTGGTTGCTGCCCGAACTTTCCTCTCTGTGACACTGCAGCTGTGGCAGCAGCACTAGAACAGAAGCAGCAGCTGTAGAACAACAGGGAAGCAGGGGAGGAGCAAAGAAGGAGCAGTGGAACAGTGGTAGTTGAGCAGTGTTGAGCAGCAATGGAGCAGTGGTGGAGGAGCAGAGGAGCCATGCTGAAACAGCATAGCACACCTTTTGAGCAGCAGTGGAGTGACCATGGAAAAGGCGGAACAATGGTGGCAGAGGAACTACAGCCATGGAACACTGGTGGCACAGGCCCTGCAGCTGTGGAGCGGCGCCTGAGCTGCCGAAGCTGCAGGACACAGAGCGGCTCCAAGCGCTGTGTCCTGCAGGAGCCGGACCCACACACACACCAGAGCAATGCCCGCCAGGCTGACCCAGAGCTGGAGGCAGAGGCAGGAATTGCTGCTGGGCTGTGGAAGACGTGGATCGAGTGCATTTAATGGTGACCTGGTGGTTTGATCCTGCTCGTTGTGTCTGCTTTTGTGCTGCTGGGACCGTTCCGGTTCATGAACTTAGGAGAAACTTGGAACAAAAGAAATCAAAGTGCCTTCTGTCCTGCTGTCTTGGTTTGCAAAGACAGGGTCCTGTTAGGAAGGAAGGAGCCTCCCCTGAAATGGAGAATGTAAAACCTCCCCCTCTGAATTGCTACAAATTTTAAATTAAGGGGCTCTAAGGCAAAAAATATAGGAGCAGGAAATAACAGTTCTTTATTAGGGAAGAAAATAAAAGGAGAAAATAAAGAATGCATTAAACTAAAACAACACTGACAGAGTCAGAACACAACCTGACACCCTGTTGGTCAGGGTGTTGGTAGCAATCCAATTAGAAATGTGGCTGCAGTCCTCCTGGACTGTCATGTGTGGTTCTGCTGGAGCAGGGGTCCTGTAGAAGTCCAATTGGATTTGTGGCTGCAGTCCTCCTGGACTGTCAGGTTTGTTTCTGTTGGGGCAGGGGTCCTGTAGAAAAGGGTGTAGTCTTTCTCGGAAGATCCAGTGGAAGAAGTGGCAGCTGCCATTCCTCTGGGAAATCCAGTGGAGAAGGTGTGCTGGTATTCCAGGATCTCCAGATTCTATCTGGGTAGACTGCTTGGCTCATCCCTTAGGCAGAGCATCTCACAATGGGATGCTATAGTTCTCTTCAGTCATACAGTGACATTTAATAGCCTATTATCAGCAGATGTTCCCCCCACCCCAGAGGGAGGAGTGGTTATGGAAGAGACAAGGAAAACTGCCCACTTCATAGAAGACAACTGCCATACAGATGGCAAATAGAATCCATCTTGTCTTGCAACCTGGGACACCTGCAGAGAAAGACATCTTGCTAGAGGTTTAATGATTCCTGCTTTGGGAACCAAAGTGGGTAAATATTGGCCTGTGGTTTATTCTAATCCAGAAATGATCTCCAAAGTACTGTAATTTGGCATTAAAAACAAGGGACATGGGGAAGCTTGCACCTGCTAATTGGGGTTGCAGAGATGCCCTGTGAGGAGGAGGGATCTTGGTCCACTGCCAGCATTTCTGATAAGCCTTGTTCACCCAGGGCCTGAGGCACCAGGAAGACATTCAGATATCTTGGGCTTTCTGGGATTGCCTAATGGAGGGCGGTGTGTACATGGGAGAGCTGGAAGCACATGGATCCCTGATGGAGACAACCCACACTCCAACACAATCCATCCTCCAACAGCCCCCTGAGTCAGATACCCCCATCTCCTGCTGCCTTTTCCATCCCAGAGCTTTCCCTGTGGGACAGGTCAGAGCTGATCCCATCCCAAAACCCATCAGATGTGAGCAGAGTTGCCCCTATTCCCGCTCTGGCACTTTGAGGAAACAGCAGTGGGCACTGACCCTTCTTCCTGGGGCAGCAGGACCCAAGACTCAGGGAAAACAGGAATGTGGTGTGGGAATCCACAAAATTAGAGGGTTTTGGGAAAGCTGCAAAAGACAGGCCTCAGAGACAGCAGAACTGTGATTAGAGCTAAGCAGTAGCCATGAGATTGGTCAGCAGAAAAATTACTTAAAAAGTAGAAAAGCAAGGACGAGTAGAACAATGGTCCATGTATTAACACTTGTCTAGGATAATTTCCTAAGCTGCAGAAAAGTTTATCTAGCAAGATATTAGGAAGTTTGAAGCTTAATAATGGAGCTCTGTGCCTTGTGTTTTAAGGCTTACAAGCAGGCATTGTATTCGAAATAAGCAAGCATTGTTTTAACCAAAGGTATGTGTGCTTATAGTGGTTGGATGGAACCACTGTCAATATGCTTTTGCTTTGTGTGATTGGTCAAAAAAGTTATAAAGTAAGTTGTAACATTAAGTTCTTTGTCTGCTGCTTGGGATGTGAGCTGCTGGCATCTTCCCATTGTCATAGCCATGTAATGAGACTGATGCTGAAAAATAAAACAGCTCAAGGCACGTTCCACAGCAGTCCCGTCCCGTTCGTGATTTGTACATAGCCCCCGGCTGGCGGCATGTGGAAGGACTTTGAGTCAAAGGCAGGCAGGTGATTGGGATCTGCTGTCACTGCAGACACTGGGGAGCACTGGGCAAGGTGGATCACCTGAAGACAGGGCTGAGGCTGGAGGAATACCTCCAGTGTGCTTGTTCCCACAGCCAGACCACTCCATTTCCCCTTCCCCACAGGCCCCAAACCATCTCCAGCCCCAGAGCAGATTCCAGGTGGGAATGTCCGCTGGCCTGAAGCTCTCTCTGTCCCATCCAGAGCCACCATGCCCACGCAGAGCACCCGTGTCCTGCTCTGCCCAGCTGTCACACATGAAGGGTGCAAGGGACCCCATTCCCAGCAAGACTCAAACTCCAGCCCTGTACGTAGCTGCAATAGGCTGCAGCTCCCCAAGGGCCTTGTTCCCACAGAGCATCTCTGCAATGCCCTGCTGTGGTATTCACACATACTCTTTGAACAGAAAGAGACATAATTCTCTCTCCCAGGATTTTTCCTGGGGAAGGCAGTGAGAAAGCTCAGAGAGAGAAGACAAAACAATTCTTCTCTCTAGTTGCTGCTCCTGTTATTTGGCACATGGGGAATGTGTTATAGAGATTGTTTACCCAAAGGGATTTGTTACTTGGACTCTGGTGATGGTTGTTTGGATTGATTGACCAATTGTGTCCTGACTGTCAGAAAGGGTCACAGGTTTTTCTTTAGTAATATAGTTTAGTATTAGTATAGTATGTCGGATGAAGGGAGATGCGGACACCAGATGGTTCACCAACGAAACTCAGTTTATTGATCATATAGCTCTGGTTAAATACATTCTATAATGACCTCGTGAATATTGCAAAAGTAAAGCTCATTATTGGTCAGCTCCTAGGTCAGCTCCTCCTAAATTGGCATTTCTGCAGTTGGCCTTGCTTATCTTTGCAGCTAGCTGGCTACGTGCAAATTCTCCTTTCTTCTTCTACTAGCTACGTGCAGTTTCTAGCGGATTCTCCTTTCTCGTCCTACTTTTTCGCCATATTTGCTACTTTTCATAGAGTTCCCACTTCTCAAGGATATCCTGCTTCTGTGGGCCTTTGTCTCTATGCCCATTCATAATAAATCTGACTGTGCCCTCTTTCTAACAGCCAGGTCTGAACTACACTCTCCACATTTCCCCCGTTTTCTTTTTGAGCTAAAAGATGTGTTTTCCAGGTCTTTTCAATTGTACGCTGTATCATCCCCTGTATCCAATTAAGGACACAAGGCAGTAACAGCAGAATAAACAAAATTACTCCCAGTAACCCTATAGCATAAATCACGACATTCCGTAACCATGGTCCCAAACCTAAACCTTTCAACCACTCATCAAGTCCAAGGCCCTCTTCTTCTTTTAATTTATGAAGTCCATCTCGAAGCTCCTTTATTTTAGTGTGAATTGAAACAGAGTGATCAGATAGATTCATACAACACATACCTTCAAATTCCTCACATCCATGACCTTGTGCTAAAAGCAAAAAATCTATAGCAGCTCTATTTTGCAACACAGCATGATTAACACTTTGCACATCTGTAGTCAGCATATCTAAAACTTCTGAGGTTTTGTTCAATTCCTCTCTAGCCCAACATCCTAGCTCCTTTGCTAAATTTAAAGCCCTGCTTGCTGCCATTGCAGGTAAAAGAGTAGACGTAACCACTCGTCTGAAATCACCCCAAAATGTTGGTGTTCCTACCTTGCTGCATTCTAAATCATGGATGCTGCGTCGTGACCTATTGCCATTATGGCTCCATTGCATTAGTAATGACACATTAGGGTGAAATAAGGACAATTTTCCCAGATAGCAGGGTCCTCCTTGTGGTCTAGCTGGTACACCATTCCATGCTCGATCGCCACAAATCAAAAATATCCCTGTTGGCAGTTTTCGTGGTGTTTGAAGGCTATTACTATCACAATTTGTGTAAACCATACCTGTCACCTTGTCTAAACCTAGAGCAGAATTTAGGGTAGCCCAATGCTCCCTGTTCTGATCCCAATTTCGGTTGTTTAATGGTACAAAACTAAACCAACCTCCCTGCGATGTGTTAGTCATACTAGCGTTTGAAAGTATAGCAGCAAAAACAAAAAAACACTGACAAACTTCATCATTTCCCCGGCGCCTCCTCTGTTTTTCTTTTACGGCGCCTTTTCTTTTTCTCTTTGAGCTTTACTGTCCCGAACCGTCTTATTTGTAAGCTGCGCAATGTTTCCAAGCAGTTGTCTAACGCTGTATCTGGATCTCCTATAAAGGGTAATATTGAGGATTGAGTTAATGGTACCTGACTTCTGCACCTAGCAGCTATTATATAAGAAGTTCTAACAGCATCTATTCGTTTCCTCCAATGTTGCAAATGCCACCTCACGTATGCTATTGCAAGTTGTTCTGCACTCTCATACAAAGCTAGTCCCTGTCTTTCTGGTAAACCAGTATAATTCTGTAATGCAGTTACCCAATTTAGTCCTAACTCCCAACGAAAACTACATGAGGTACACCAAAGTTGTCTCAAATTTAGCTGATCAAACCAAAATCTGCGATTACACCCTCCACAATGTATTGCTATCCAAGCAGAGCACGAGGGTTTATTACAAGCACAACAAGCAACTTTTGATAACAGTTCACGATTTTCGTAATCAACATCCACTATCCATTCAATCCAATTGTCCGGTGGATTGTTCAATACGTCTCTTGCTTCTCTGTTGAACTGGGCGAGATACTGTAGCTCTTCACGAAGCACGAGTGGAAGCTTTTGTTGTAGCCGGTTCTCGTAATTACTGTCTAAATTGTTCCACCATCCTCTTTCCCAGGCATGTAAGGCTTGATCCATTTAGCAGGTATCCAAAGTGTCCCTGTGGGGGTTGAAACACAAACATAACCTCTACCCCAATAAATCACTTCCGCTGGTCCTTCCCAAAGACCTGTCTTGGGGTCTCGATACTGAACCCAGACCTTTTTCCCTGAATTTAACTCCTGATCTTGTTGTTGTTCATGCCTAACAGCTGGTGGTACTTTTTCATCTCCAAATATGCACAAATGATTTAAAACATATAACACTTTAGCTAACCTCTCTTGAGGGTCTGCTATCCCATCATGCTTCTTAAGATAGGTCTTAAGTGTGTGATTGGCTCGTTCCACTATAGCTTGACCTGTAGGAGAATGAGGTATTCCTGTAACGTGCTTAACCTTCCACAACCTTAAAAATTGCTCGACGCGTTTTCCTACATAGGCAGGGCCATTGTCTGTCTTTATCTGACTAGGTACTCCCATCACAGCAAAACAACTAGTCAAATGACGTATAATGTGCAATGCTCTTTCTCCTGCCTGTGCTGTTGCCCACATATACTTACTATACGTGTCTATAGTTACATGCACATACTTTAACCTGCCAAACTCTGAAACATGTGTCACATCCATTTGCCATATCTCATTTCGTTTCAAACCACGAGGGTTGACCCCACATCCTAGGCCTACCCCACTATTCTGATAGCTACAGATAGGGCATGCTCTTACTATGGCCTTAGCTTCCTGAGCAGTGATTGTGCAACTCCTCATCAACCCTTTTGCATTCTGATGATAAAGCTCATGCATCTCACGAGCTATTTCAAAATTATTGCCTTGTTCCTCTGCAGTCATAACCAATCGGTCAGCTCTAGCATTGCCTTCCCCTAAACCAATATCCCATTTATGACTCCTGATGTGAATGATACAGTAAGGATTTTCCCTAATCTGCAATCCTCTTTGTAATTGTAACAATAACTCATAAAGCCGTCTATTGCTAACTTGCTTTATCGACGCATCTTCCAACCTTTCTGCTACCCCAGCCACATAAAGAGAGTCCGTGACTACATTTAAAGGACCTGTAAAAGTAACACATGCCCATACAACTGCAAGCAATTCAAGAGTTTGGAGACTGTCCTCTGGGCATGCATCCAAAATTTTATGTTGCCATGTATCCTCAGTTTTCCACGTGACAGCTGCCCTCCTTGATTTCTTGCCTGCGTCTGTGAATACTGTAATCCCATTTGGAATTGGCTGCTCCTGACGTAAAGGTCGAGTAATCCATTGCCACTCTCCTAACCATTGCAACTGTTTTGGAAAAAGTGGTCCAGTAAGAATACATGCATTTGAGTCCAGCAAAGCTTCCTGCAGCTCCTCGGAGTTCAATAAAAACCAGTCTAAGTCCTCATTTTTTATTGGCAGATGTATAGTTGCTGGCGACGTTCCAGTGACTTCTAGTATCCGTAGTCTGCCCTTTTTAATTAAAGCAGCAAGCTGATCCATCTTTGTGCTAATTGTTTTCCTTAACTGCAGGGGTGGAGACAACCATTCTAATACTCTAAGTTCCTCCGTGCTCTTTTCTAATTGGGTAAGTGCCCCTAACAAATGTTTCGATGAGTGCCAAATTGTAAGAGTCAGAGGAACATCTAGCAAGCGACGCTGAACAAACCCTTCTGTGACACAGCACAGAATGTGGCTTAAGGTGACACGTTGCTCTGGTGTAACTGTAACAACAGCTGCGGGATCTGTGCCTTTCAGCAGTGGCCGAAGGGATTCTAAGAGTGTATTTGGTATCCCTACAATAGGTTTCAGCCACTGTAAGTCCCCTAAAAGTTTTTGTGCATCACGAAGGTTTTTTATATCCAGCTGCAATTCCAGTTTCTGTGGTTTTATTAGGCTTTGAGTAATAGTCCAGCCTAAATACTTCCATGGAGATGTTTTTTGCACCTTCTCTGGGGCTATTATTAAAGATGCTTGCTTTAAGGTAGTCTCAATGTACTGAATCTGATCATCGTTAAAAGGGTGCGGCTGAGCAAACAAAATATCATCCATATAATGGTAAATAATTGTGTCGGGCCAGGCAACTCGTAATGGCTGTAGTGCTGCATCAACGTATAGCTGACATAACATAGGCGAGTTGCGCATTCCCTGTGGTAATGTAACCCATTCAAACCTCTTATCAGGTTCACCTCTGTTAATGGCTGGTAAGGTAAATGCAAACCGTTTGGTATCCTGAGGGTGCAACAAAATTGTAAAGAAACAATCTTTTAAATCAATAATTAGCAAACACCAGTCCTGTGGCAACATGGACGGATTAGGTAATCCTGGCTGCAACGCTCCCATAGGTTCCATTTGATCATTTACAGCCCTTAAATCATGTAGCAAACGATACTTGCCCGATTTCTTTTTGATGACAAAAATAGATGTATTCCATGGACTAGTAGACAATTTAAGGTGTCCCTGTTGATACTGTTCATTCACCAATTGGTGTGCCTGGTATAAGCTTTCCCCTTTTAATGGCCATTGCTTCACCGTTACTGGGTTATTTGTAGTCCAGGTAAGCGGAATGGGGAAAGTCCAAGCAATGGCAATTACCCCAAAGGGTGCTCATTGGACAACACCACCCCCAATTGGGCTAAAATGTCCCTTCCAATCAGACACTGCACTGTTGGAGGTAAAGGAACCACCGACAAAACTGTAGATAGTCCTTGTCCATCCACCTGAATCCAAACCTGAGGTGTTTTCTTTGCCAAGGTAAAACCTCCCACTCCTGTGACTGTATCCGCTGTGGCAAAAAGAGGCCAGTGCCTTGGCCAGTATTGAGGTGATACAATACTGGTATCTGCTCCTGTATCCAACAGTCCTTTTCCTCTCCAGCGTATGTGATTGTAATTTGTGTTTTTGGTCGGTCCCTTAAATCCATGGTAAGCAGTGTTAGTCCAGATGACCCAAATCCCTGGTTCCCCCTAGGTAAATCCTGTTGTGGAGTTATTCCCTCAGTTGTTTGCGGCAAGGGAACCAACTGAGCAATCCGCTGTCCTTTTGGGATTTTAAGTGGAGGAAATAAAGTATGAACCATGATTTGTATTTCCCCATGAAAGTCAGCATCAATAACACCTGGCAATACAAACAGTCCTGCCAGTGAGGCTGAAGAGCGTCCAATTAATAAAGCACCATAAGCTTTTCCATGAATATGAATAGGTCCTTTTGTGCCCGTTGGAATTTTAGTGGGGCGCATTGTCATCAGGGTTACTTCTATGTTGGCTGCCAAGTCGAGGCCCAGGCTCCCTGCTGTGGCGGGTTGCAGTCTGCGGGCGGCGCTGTTGCTGCAGCGACTACTTGTTTCTGGGCGCGGTCGCTGTTGTTGTTGTACGCGCTCCGCGGGGGGTTTCCCGGCCTCCGGCGACAGGCAGAAGAGTTATGAGTTGCAGACTGACATTGCTGACACCACACTCCAGTAACCCGACAGGTTCGTCTCAGGTGACCGCTCCTTCCACATCGATAGCAGCGCATGGATGATCCTGGACAATCAGCAAAGATAGTGGCTGGTGCCGTAAGAGCCCGAAGAGGCACAAGTGCGGCTAAGACTTGTGACTGAGACGATTCTGCCTGTTTTTGTAACCCTGCTCTTAGTTTTTCTATAGCATCTACTATAAATGCCTGTGTGCCGACCGGCATGTTAGCCATCCTGTCTAAAGCTTCCTCAATGGACCAATTTGCTCCTAAAGTAGCTAACACTCTCTTTGTAGCATCTGTAGCATTCTGCGGGGCACATTGCTTTAGCATTGCCCCTTTCATGTAATCTGGAACCCCAGCACGATCTATTGCAGCTGCACACTTATCAATAAATGACCCAAAGGATTCCTCTCTCCCCTGTTTTATTCCCATATATGCTGGTACGCCAGAAGTATCCTGTATCTTGTCTATAGCTTTTCTAACCAAACTCATAGCTTCCCGTATCTTATCTGGACCCAGTATTAGCTGCGCTTCTGTCCGTAAATATGGACCTAGCCCTAACAACTCTTCCATAGTCACCCCATAGAGTGGATCTCCTGGCTGCCTTTGAATCATGAGTGACTGATTCACTTGTGCCTGCCAATGAGCATTAAATAGTAGCTGCTGATGTTGTGTAAGCATTAGCTTCACAAGCCCTCTTAAATCATTTGGTATTAACAACTGTGTATTAAACAGATAGTCCAGCATCTGTTTCACTGGCTCGCTCTTAAACCCATACTGACTGACAGTCTGCCTCAGCTGTGTTAGAAGCTTCCAATCTAAGGGGGAATAGCCAGCATCAGTTCGAATGTGCTGCCCTTGATCATCATATACCGGATTGTAAACTACTGGATAAGCCATAGAGTTTGCAGCCTCGATCATGTCCTCATCCCCCAAAGTTAACCCTTCTCGGGCCACCTTACTCCAAGCCTCGCTCCTTTGCTTTGCCATCTCCTCCCACCGGTTGCTCTGCACCTTAGGGACAGGATCAGGCTCCAGCTCTTTTGGAGGTGGAGGGGGTTCTGGGGGTTCTGGCCACACGACCACTTTCCTCTGGCTGCTCAAATCAGGCTTTTCCGGCTCTATCCGGCTGTTACCCTCAGGCCTTTCTAGCTCTGTCTGACTACTACCTTCACGCCTTTCTGGCTCTATCTGACTATTACCTTCTTCAGGGGGGGCAGATGGCTTTACAGGAATCGACACCCGACTTATTCCTGGGGCTAACGGCTCATCCTCCCCTCCGTATCCTAGATTTTTCCTGTCAGCCTCAACTGACTTTTCTGCTGCCTTTTTCTCTGTTACTTGCTGTAGCAAAAAGTTATAAATAACACGCCAAGGCTTTGCTAACTTTTTCAAGGTCTTATCATCGTCTAAAACACCATCCCACAATAAATCTCCTAGCTTTTTCCATTCAGTTAACTCATGCACTGTGTGGGGGTTAGCAAAGCAACCTTTTGACTCTCCCCAAGCTAGTAATCCCGGGAGCTTTTTTTTAAAATCTACTCCCTTTAACCCTTTCTTTTCTAATATATTTATAAATAAATCATATGTCACTTGCCTCTCCATTGTTATACGTCAGCGCTGTTGCAGCTTTTCAGGCTCCGGTGACACGTATGGCCCAAAACACCTTATATGCCTTTGGGGGCGCCTCTTCCAGCTTTTCGCCTCGTTGGACGCCGTCCCCGCTGCTAAAGGACCCAACGCTACTTCACCGACCGTGGCACGTTCTTCCCTGACTTCTTTTATCCGAGAAGCAGGTATCACGTCGGGGTCACCATTTGTCGGATGAAGGGAGACGCGGACACCAGATGGTTCACCAATGAAACTCAGTTTATTGATCATATAGCTCTGGTTAAATACATTCTATAATGACCTCATGAGTATTGCAAAAGTAAAGCTCATTATTGGTCAGCTCCTAGGTCAGCTCCTCCTAAATTGGCATTTCTGCAGTTGGCCTTGCTTATCTTTGCAGCTAGCTGGCTACGTGCAAATTCTCCTTTCTTCTTCTACTAGCTACGTGCAGTTTCTAGCGGATTCTCCTTTCTCGTCCTACTTTTTCGCCATATTTGCTACTTTTCATAGAGTTCCCACTTCTCAAGGATATCCTGTTTCTGTGGGCCTTTGTCTCACACAATGCCCATTCATAATAAATCTATCTGACTGTGCCCTCTTTCTAACAGCCAGGTCTGAACTACACTCTCCACAATAGTATGTAGTGTAATACAGTAGAGCTTAATAAAGCAATTGTTCCCCCTTCTGAAATCATCGGGGTCATTGTATGTTATTCCCCTGGATGGGGGTCACCTTGAAACTATTCCCTGGCCCTGAACCAAGGCCAGCATCGGCCCTCAGCAGGATGTGCCCATCCTGAGGGATACGGGGGAGCAGGTGTTTGTCCTTAGGCAGCCACTGAGGGCTAGTTAGGCAAACAGAGCTGCCAAGTCAGGAGGAGGAGTGTTGGTCACCTGCCAGCATCTCTGATCAGCCCTGTTTACCCAGGGCCTGAGGCACCAGGAAGATATTCAGACATCTTGGCCTTCCAGGAAGAAAAATCCACTGAGAAGTGGTTCCCAAGAGCTGTTGAAGGCTGTGATTCTTGTTTGCCATTCTGGGGCCTTAGTGAAGGCTACTGCTTCTCTCTTTCCACAGGGACCCTGTGGATCCATCAGAGACGTTTTGTGGGCCAGGGAAACTGTCCCTACAGTTGTGCCAGCATTTCTGCAAGGATGAGTTTCCCCTCTCCTATCGACCACTACATTTGCAGAAACAATTTTCAATGGGGTCTTCAGCACAGCAACATCTTGGACCCAATGGAGCAGTTCCAGAGCAGGCTGCCAAGACACTCCAAGGGCTGGAGCACCTCTGTGACAGAGACAGGCTTGGGAAGTCAGGGCTGTTCAGTGTTGCCCTGCTTCAGGGCCAGTTTGGGAGAGAACCTCCAAATGGGTCCTCTAGAAAGCAGAGTCAATCGGCCTCACTCCCCAACTGGTTTGGGAAAAATACTTCCCTGGAGAATATGGAAAACACTGTTTCTTTCACATGCAAAGCACTTACCAGATGTCCTAGGCTGGACATGGGTGTGTTCTATTCCTATCTGATGGGGCAGTTATCTTCTGTTAATTGGGTTGCTTTCTTTATCTCTCCAACAACCCATCCTCCCTCAGGGGCTGTTAATGGGCCGTTGAGTGTCACTGCATGACTGATAAAATTCCATCATCTCATTGTGAGAAGCTCCACCCAGAGGGAAAAGCCAAGAATTCCTACCTGGATATAATCAGAGAGCAGGAGGGAATATGTGGCTGGGAAGAGACAGTAGGTGGTGATGTAGTTTTCCCTGTAAACAGTTTTTCTTAACCCTTCTGTTATCAATGTCGTTGCTGTTCCTGTTTATTCCTTTTCTGGTTGCTGTCCCCCACAAATTGTTCTTATCCCAGACCTGGATCTTTGTCTTTTGTGCTTTCCATGGAAGTCAAGAGGGCAGTGAGCGGCAGCGTGGTTTTAGCGGGAGCAGGAAATTGTGGAATCCAATTCCTAAACCCTGGCCCATGGAGACCAAGCATCCCAGCTGGTCACAGCCCTGTTGGCCATGGCAACAGCCTTGGAAGTGAGTCGCTGGCTGGGGCTGTGGGAACGTCTTCCCTCTGGTGCCCAGGGACAGGACTGGAGGGAATGGGTGCAGCTGAGTTGGGGCAGCCTTAGGCTGGATCTCAGGAAAAGGTTTTTCCCCAGAGGCTGCAGGGGCCCTGCCCAGGCTCCCCAGGGAAGGGTCCCAGCTCCAGGGCTCTCTGAGCTCCAGCGGGATTTGGACAGCGCTGCCAGACCCAGGATGGGAGTGCTAGGGTGTCCTGTGGAGGGCCAGCAGTTAGACTCTGATTGGTCCCTCCCAACTCAGCCAGTTCTGTGGATCTGGGATCCCACGACCCAGGGACTGGCACTGCAAATGGTTGTCATGGCAACAGACCCTGGCTCCAAGCCTGAGCTCATATCCATGGCAACCACTCAAGACTAGGGGTCTCCATGAAGCTGACAGGGGATTGACCATAACAACAGGGAGGCTGGTGATGGTTCTGTAAAAATTGACCATAGCATTGGTTTCTGGTAATGTTTGCCTTCTAAGGAAACACATTGCCCCAGGCATTCAGAGGGGTTCCATGGTGACATTCCATGAGTCTCCAGGCTCTTCAAGAGCTCCATGGAGACCTCCCGGGGCTTTCTGGGGATGGTAAAGAGCCCTGTGGTCAGAGGCAGTCACAGCCATGTCCCCATGGTGACATCCCAGGGGACCTTGGGCTGCAAAGGCACCGATCTGTCACAGGCACTCATGGGGACTCCACGGTGACATCCCAGGAGTCCCCAGGCTGCCAAAGAACTGGAATGTCCCAGACACTCACAGGGGTTCCTGTCATGAGCAGAGTGGGAGCTTCAGGCAAAAGCTTTTGTTTCTTTATTGGAGAAACTCCTGCTGAATCATGAGGTGAAGAAATGACACCCAGCAGCCTCCACAGAACACCAAAAACCTTGCAGGACCCCTAGACTTGTAAAATTCGTTCTAGGAGAGGAGACTGGGAGCAGCTGGATCCAATCCCAGCCCCAGACTTTGTCAAAGGTACAAAAGATTAGACAGGTGGAATTGAACTTTAATGCAATTTCTTCCACAGGGTTAATGATGGAATACCAGACAGATTTCTAGAAACACAGCTCTGTTTATTCTGATTATGATTAGACAGAAAGATCTTGATCAGAGTTCTTTCCTCCACAGCATAGGAGCACTAACAATTAGAATATTCTGCTCTAGGAAGCAGTTTTTAAGTTGACAGGGCCTTGCTGGAGTTGTTGGAGCCCATTGCAGGCAGAGCCTCCTGCTCCAGCAGGAACTGCCTTTCCTGTGCCATGAGCAGGGCAGGTCCCACTGCAGGAAAAGCCCCAGGCCAGCCCCAGCACAGGGAAGGCCTCGGGCACAAGGGCAGAGTGCAGTGCTGGGAGCTGTGCCAGGGAGAGCCTGAGGCACCAAAGGCACCTTGGCAGCAGCAGCTGCTTGCAGGGCATGGCCAGAAGCCTCCCTTGGCACCCTGGCCTAGTGGCCACCACTGCAGAGCTGCAGCCTCAGGGCTCATTTCTGGCTGGGCTCTGAAAAGCTACTTGTGCTCCAGGAGCCTGACTGGGAAGCAATTTGCCCTAGCACCTTGAGGACAAGATATTAATGACAAAATTCTTCAAGCCCGCAGAGACAAGGCAGGGGCAGAGGAGAGGGGAGAACGAGGCCCAGGGGACAGGGCTGCCATGGTGATGGCTGTGAGGTCACTGCCCCTACAGCAACCTGACTGCCCTCTGCAGACATTCTGGCCAGAAGCCTTGTGAGGTCACCCAGCACAGCAGACAACCCGCACAACAGGAATTCCATCATTGGGGAGGGGATGAGGTTTCCCTATGTCAGGTTGCACAAAGCTCCTGCTCCTGGACAATTCCTGGGATGGGGCATCCACTTCTGTGGAAAAACAGAAGTGTTCCACTTGTGTGCAGTGTTGCAGTTTTGTTCCACTCTCATAATTGTAAAATATTTCCTCCTTCTAACAAATGTAAATCCACCCTAGTTCATTTTAGAGATATTGACGCTTGTTCTGTCTCTGTAAGGTTGGGGTGAAAATACCTCAGGTCACTGTTTTTTCAGTTTCACAGAACTTGGAGAGTACCCAAAAATCTCCCAAGATGGGATTTGGAGCCCTCATCACATAACCAGCAGGTAGAGACTGTGGGCTCTGGGCTCAGTGCGGTGGAGAGAGGACAGAACAGCAGTAGCCTGGGAGGGGCTGAACGGTGGTTTCAGAGAGGCTGGAGCTTTTCTTCATAGACAATATAGGCATGAGAAGGAAATAATGGCACCAAGGGCAGCTGGGGAGGCCCAGACTGGGCACCAGCAGAAAGGAATTTCCCTCCCAGGGCAGGGCTGTGGTGCAAGACATTCCCAAGCAGGAGCCTGGAGCAGCCCAAGGCTTTGTGTGGCCAGGCAGAGGCAGGCAGGAGGCAGAGCTGTCAGCAGAGGAAGGGGCCAGCAGGTGGGGCAGAGGGGGGATGACGACAGCCTGCAGGGACAGAGATGCAGGTTTGCTCAGTATCAGAGACACCTTTCTCTTTGTTGTCTGTAGGAGCGACGGGGGATGGGACGGTTGGGACGGAGGGAGACGAGAGATCTCTGAAGCCAGGTCATAGAACTTGCAGTTTATTGCAACAGGCGTGGGTGCAGGGGCCCTGCATGGAGCTGCCAGCTGCAGCTTGGAGCAGGCCTGAGAGAAGTAAAGAGAGTAGTAAAGAGAGGGAAGGCAAGATCATGGTGAAGAGGATGAGAGAGCGAGGAGGAGTGAAGAGGATGAGAGCACGAGGTTCCCATTAAAATACAATAAATCTTTCGTGTTGAATATTCTAATTCTCACTAACCAATCTAATACAAGATACAAATATTATAATATTTACATACAGCCTATAAGAATCATTACCATACTCTGTTACATTTTAAACCCTTAAAATGACTCTTTGGGCCCCTTCTCTAAGCTAGCAGGGTCTGCTCTGACCCTTGGACCTGTCTGCAAGCAGAGGGTATTGTTTCATCAAAAGGGGATTACCTTCAGCCAGCCACACCATTGTTTTCCAGTTGTTCAGTAACAAAGGTATCTCAAAACTTGCTTTCATTTCAATCTCACTTATATAGTTTCTACATTCTCAAAATCTTTTGCCACGCAGTCATATTTATAAGGATTTCCTGTTTGATCTTCCCCAACAGTTGTCCCCAATTCTCATCACTGCCACGATTGTTCTGCTCTGCCTGCAAGCTGGGGACACTTTCTCAGTGCTGTCCTTCAATGGGACCCATAAACCCTTCAAGAAAACATCTGTGTTTCTATCTGAGTTTTAGTTTTTGGGGAGGTTTTGAGCACACTCTGAGGAAGTGATGAGTCTGATGCAAACAGCACCAAAGCTCTGAGAGGGTCATTCAAGTCCTTGTGCTGTGTCTGTGCTGCTGAGCTGGGCTGGGCTTCTGGCCCAGAGGCAGCTCCTGGCAAGGGCAGCGCTGCAGAGAGACAGCTCTGGCCAGGAGCAGCTCCTGTGCACTGCCAGGGTACCTCAGGGACACCAGCAGGGCACAGACTGAGCTCACAGGGGCTCAGCACTGGCAGGGGCTGTGGGATGTCCCAGAGGGGGCTGTGTCACAGTGGTACCTCAGTGGTGTGTCATAGAGGCACAGAGCAGCTGTGATGTCAGAAAGGGTCTGTGTGACAGCACAGAGTTGGTTGTGTGAGGTCACAGATTGGGCTATGACATCACAGAGTTTATTGTGTGAGGTCACTGAGCAGCAAGAGCATCAGAGGGGTCTCTGTGACATCACAGAGCAAGCTGTGAAATCATTGCATGGCTGTATGATATCAGAGAGCAGGCTGGGAAGACAAAGTGTGTGCAGTGACATTACAGAGTAGCAGTATGACATCACAGAGAGGGTTGTGTGACATCACTGAGGGGGTTGTGACATCACAGATTTGGCTATGACATCACAGAGTTTGAGGACATACTGCAGACTCTACCATCATGGAGGGTGGCTCTGTGACATCAGAGAGTGGGTTGTGACATCACTGAGTGTCTGAGAAAAATCACAGAACAGGCTGTGACATCACAGAACAGACAGTGACATCACAGGGTGACTTTGTGACATCACAAAGTATCTTCTGCATACATCACAGTGCAGCTGAATGACATCACAGAGTGATATCCCAGCATTGGCTCTGTGACATCACAAGGGGGATTTGTGTCCTCCCAGCATGGGCTGTTAAATCACAGAAGGCTGTATGACATCAAAGGTGGCTGTGTGACATGACAGGAGACTGTGTGACATCACAAGGGGACTTTGTGCCATCCCAGTGTGGGCTGTGACATCACAGGAGGCTGTGTGACATCACAGGGGCTGTGTGACATTAGAGGGGCTGTGTGAGGTCATTGGGAAGGTCACTCTGCCCTGTCCCCCCTCACAGTTCCCTCCAGAGCAGTCCAACCCTGCTCGTGCCCAGCAGGGTCCCCTGTCCCCCCAGGTCCCCCCGCCCCCAGCGCCGCAGCCACCCCCAGAGGATGTTCCACGAGATCGACCCCAGAGCCTGACATGGGGACAGGGGGCCAAGGCCATGTGGGTGGGACATGGGGACCGGGACCCCCCAGCAATGTCCCCGTGTCCCCCAGGGCCAGAGCCTGGGCCAGGGCTCCTTCACCCTGTTACAATTGAGAGCGCCTAAGAAATCCCCAGCAAGAGATCAGCAAAAAACAGATTTAATATTAAGGAACAGCACCATAGAGTTCCTTGGCAAGAGTCACTCTAGTCCTGACTGGACACTTCAGGCACATCGAGGAAACAAAGCAACCACAAAACCCAAAAAAATCCAGGCACTCAAACCAGAAATGAACCGAGAACTATCTATGTTTGTGTGCCTGTGTGTGTTCTGAAAGGACAGTGAAGACAAGGATAAAAGGAATACGGCCCAAAAGCTAAACTGAGCTCAAAGTTAAAAGGACTTAACTGATACCTTAGACTTCAGCATTGAGCAAAAGAACAGCACATAACAGTATTTAACCTTACTTATAACCTTGGACTTAATGATTTCACAGAGGAAGAACAATATTCAACTTAGCCTATATTAAACGTAACAACTAAAAAAAAGAACAACTCTTAGCAGCATTTAACTTAGCTTACAGCTTGTGACTCACCCTCACTTACAGGCCTGACTGGCTCAGCTATCCAAGGCACTTAAACTCCTCAGACAGCAGCATTTCTGCCACATTTCCCTGAGCACAGGCATTCCTGTGTGCACACAGACACAAAGAGTCAGTGCAAGGCACCTGTGAGAAATTCCCCTGAGGGCAGGGAATGCTCACTGCTGATGCTTTGGCATCTCCCCAGCAGGCAAAGTGTTGAGCCTGGAGGAGTGGGGGGATGGAACCAGGCTCTGTTGTGGTCCAGGATCCCCCAAATGCAGCAAACAGGAGAATTCCTGGCTGGGAGAGGCCCCACTCAGAGGGAGGTGGCTGGCCCAGGAGAGCTCCAAGGGCTCCTTTTGGAGCGCTGTTTATAGGGCCCCATGAAAGGGTCTTCAGTCCCAGCAATGGTTCATCCTGGCCACACTTGGCATCAACAGCTTTCTTTCTCATCCCTGTGAGAACAGGGATGTTGTGCAACGGAGGGAACAGAAACAGCTCCCAGGGCTGCTCCTAAAGAAACCAGGAGCTGGTTGGGCAGCAGCAGTGCCTGGAGCAGACAGTGTTTGTGATGAGCTCCAGAGGAGCTGAGCCCAGGGGCTGTTGGCGAAGGCCAAGGCCCAAGGAGCATTTCTCAGCTGGCAGGGCAGCCTGAGAAGGGGAGGGGGGAATGCAGCAGCACAGGACCCATGGAACCAAGGCACCATTTGGACACTGTGGGGCCTTGTGACACCAAGGGATCATTGAAACACTGTGGGAGCCCATGGAACCAAGGTGCCCTTGTGACACCTCAGGGCCCCACAAAACCAAGGGAACACGGAACAGATCTGGCTGGTTTGGCCTCCCGGTGGCCAGCTGACTGGTCCAGCTGACCTTGGCATGTTGAGAGTCTCTTCTCATCTGCTGCTGAAACACTGGGGCTCCGTGCTTTCCTTGCTATGGAAAAGAACTGTCCTTCTTCTCCAGGCACCCATGAACAGAACTGGGATTTCACCACCAAATTTCCTTATATCTAAGGATTGTTCCCAGGACAAGTCTGTCTGGCAGTGGTTTCACAAGGGTCACCTCTCATCGGTCCCCACAATCCTGCGGAAGGCTCCGTGCTATCCATCCTACGGAAAAGAACTGTCCTTCTTGTCCAGGTGCCCATGGCCAAATTTGAGTTCCATCTCCAATGCTGCCTGTTGTGACAGACTGGAGGAGATTGTTGGCTCGAAATATGTCATGTGTGGGGGAGGAAGGGGCAGGTCCAGCCTTGCCCTGCCCTGTGACCCCAGCACTGCTCTGCCCTGGAACCCCAATCCCCCCAGAGCCTCCATGCCAGCCCAGCAGTGTCTGCCAGTCCCTGGCACACCCCAGGCAATGCCTCACACCCACCTCTGGAGCCCCCAGCCCAGCTGCTGAGTGACCAAATGACCCCAAGACCGGCCGGGGGAAGGGCCCAAGAAGACCAAGAGTGGCCACAAGGCTGACCACAAGGCAAGCACACATCTTGACCCTATCTCCTCTTTGAATTTCTACCTGAACAACACTGGAATCCAGGGGTGGGTGCTTCTCTGTATCTTATTTGTCTTTTTCTCTTTCTGTGTCTTCTTCTTCTATTTCTGTCTCCTTGCAAATTTTAACTAATACATTGAATGGGCTTAGTTGACTGGGCCAAGTTAATGCTTTGAGAAGAGTTTTTTGTTATTAACTGTCATATTAAACCTTTTCCCAAAGTTTCTCTGATTTTCCAAAGTTCCCAGTAAAGGCTGTTTGGTTGTTTTGAGCTCCTGAGAATCTCTTGTTGTTATTTCTACAGTACATCCAACTCAGAGGACACAAATAATTGTAATTCCTTCAAAATATCTCATTGAGAGAATTGTTTGGGGGATGGGAGTCAGGGCTTGTCTGTCCTGCTTGGCACAGCACAGGCAGGGCTTTCCCAGCCCCATTCCACACTCCATTTCCCACCTGGAGCCACTGGTGCCTCTGTGTTCTGCTTGCCCAGCCCCAGGGACGCTCTCCTTGTCTGCCCATTCCACCACAGTCTCTGGGCAGGGATGGCCTCAGTGGGGGCTGCTTACATCCTCAGCAACTTGGAGGCTGCTGCTGAACTTTCCTTCTCCAAAGGCTGGAAGTGTATTCAAACTGAATAGATCACATTTAAAAAGACAGTGAGAAAACATTTTTTTTAGGCCCTGCTTAGGTTTTTCTGTTAATAAATGGATATGTGCAATCTCCAATTGACACTGAATCCAAGTACCTCCTCATGCCATTTGAATGGATATGAAAATCAAGACCCTTCATGGCTGACTTTATCCCAAACCTCTCCCTTCAATCTCCCCCATCCAAGCCCTGGCACTCAAGGCCTGGCCTTTGTGCAAATCTGAGCTCCCTCCAGCCCAGGCTGGACCTGAAGGTTTCAGCTCCTTGGCTGCAACTCCCACCTGCTTTCCCTGCAGAAGGAGCTGCCTGAGACACAGAGGGATGTTCATTATATTGTCAGCCAACAAAGCCAAGGGAAGGCACAGCTCCATCAAATGCAAAAGTCATTCCTCTCCCTGGCTCTGCCCTGCCCCTGATCCCCACAGCCTGTCCTGTTTCTTTCATCCCTCCAGTGCCAGGGACTTTCTGGGACAAGGGAGCTCTGCAGTGGCTTTGGAGGGAGGTCCAAGTGCAGCCACTAGAGTGAGAACCACAACTCATCAGGTTTGTGACCTTTGAGGGACCAGGAACTACTGAGACTCAGAAGAAAGGTTTTCCTTCTTGGCTAACATAAGAAATGTGAAAATGATAAAATTTAATAGACATCCAAACCCTTCCCTCAGCTCCTTTGACATCCCAGCAGCATCTGACATGTCCACCATCCCCATGGGATTGCCATTCAGGAAGGATTTTAGACAAAGGCATAAGAAGAGGTCATAAAAATGATAAAAATACACCTAATACGCTGAGGAAGGTGATATTAAAACTTCTGAAAGCTCAAAGCGTGAAGCAATTCAAGAGAGTTGCATTGGAATGACCAGTGAACTGCTGCAGGAGAAAATCTGGGAGCAACGGGAAGGACATGGATGCAGCTGTTGTAAATGAAGAGATATCCTTGGACATGGCCATTTAACCAGGGGAGCTGAAAACACCTGAAGGAAGAAGGGAATGAAATATGAGACTGAATGTTGGTGGCAAAGGTAGAGGGGAAGATCAATATTTGTTCTCCTGCCATCAGTAGAAGAATCCGGTAGATCCAGGAAATTCCTGTTCCTGGTGGGAAAACTTGGCTGTTTCTTCAAAGTACTCCAATGACCCAGATAATAAAGATTTGCTTATACATGATGAAACTAACAGGTATTAAAACCTGTGCCCCTTTGCAGGCAGACATCTCTTGTGTGCCCATGAACAGGCAGTTCTACTTGTAGGGCCCCAGAACTCTGAGGTGCCAAGCTGGGATTAGATCTCTTGGAGAGGAGCTGAAGGACAGCAGAGCACCTTGCAAGCTGATGTGTCTGCTGGAATTCCATCCCCTCCCATCCCTCAGCAGCCCTCCGTTTCCCTCCTCTAGCCTTGTTCTCCAGCACAGCCATGGAGGCTCTTGGGGCTCTTGACACTTCCTGCAGCTCCCAAGGACAGCTGAGCTCTGCCTTTGGCACACTAAGCCCTGCCCAGCGCAGGCCATGCTCAGCAATTGCTTGCCTGTGCCTGGCCTTGCTGTTAACCCCAGCAGCGGCTGCGTGGCCCCTTTGTGGCCCTGTGCTGGCCCAGCCATGGTGGCACAGCCCCTGTGCAGGCCCAGCCCAGGCCGAAGCATTGCGGCTGGGAACGGCCCCTGTGCCGTGCTGCCCACAGCAGCCTTGGGGCTCTGTGCCCCATGGCCTCCCTGCTGGGCAGCCTCTGCCAGCTCCTTCAGAGCACGTGGCACCTGTGGGCATGCACAGACAGCCCTGCCCCAGGCTCCACTGTCGGAATCAACGGGAGTGCTGTTGGCCTTTTAAAGGGACTTACAGTGGGACCCGACCAAAGTGGGGCCCCTTAAAGTGGTGATGGTAGAGAGAACCCCAAAAATACAACCTGGGAGGCAAAACATCCCCTCAGGGGCTTGAAGTGGGGGCCCCTTAAAAATGTCACTTAAAGCTGTCATGATCCCCCCTTGAAAGGGGCTTGTGCGGCTGCAGCTCCACAAACGCCCTAAAATGGGGAGGAAAAAACACCCTTGAAGTGGTAGGATTCCCCCAAAAAAACCTAAAGAGAGAAAACCTCTTCAAAGGGGCCTGAAGACCCTTAAAGGGCCTCGAGGAGGGACAAGATCCCCTCCTCTGCTTGGGCCTCTCTGAGCCGGGAACTCCCCTGTTTGCTACCCTCAGGGATGCCCCTGAGTCTTTCCAAACACGGGAACTTTGTCGTGTTGAGCCCAGATCCAGAGTCCAGACTCCTGCACAGGGGCAGGGAAATCCCCTCGCTCGCTGCTGTGCATTTTCCCTGCTGAGGCTCAGACACTGGCGGGGCACATCCCCTGCCTGCAGCATTCGTGCCTGACCCGAGCACTGCACTAATGGCTACAGCATTGCTTTCCTGCAAAACCAGGACAAGGCAAATTGTGTGTAGCCCATGGTATTTTAGAGTGTCTAAAACTTGTTAAGTCATCGATCTGAGAGGTGAGATGCATTTGGAATTCACAGCATGGAGAAGCAGTGCAACATAGGAAAGGTGAGCATAGAAATAAATAGAGGAAAACATCTCGGATTGTTCCTTTCCATTTTCATTTCACTTCTGGAAGGCTGTTTCACTTTTCCAGGAATCTTCTCCACAGTGCTGTCTGCCCTTTTCAAGAACCTTTCCTGGAGAACGAGGTGCAGCTTCTGTCACAAGTTGTGCCCCCAACTGCAGCTTCTCTTGGCTTTCCACACCATGAGGGCAGCAGGACTTCTGCAGCAAAGCAAGACAAATGTTTGGATTACTTGACAACTTGTCCTTTCTTTTCCTTGTGGGCTGGGGAGTTGTGCCATTGCTGAGGTTTTCATTGTGCCCGTTCTAATCCAAGAAAACAGGAGGTTTTGTTGGGGACTTGCTGGGGAATGCAAGCCCAACTGAATGCAGAGAAAGAATCTCCAGGACACTCTAGGAGCTCCCTGGGCTCATGTTCCTGCTGGGACTCAGGACATCCCTCTGGATGTCCAGAATGGCCAGAACCCCTGCCAGGGGGCTCAGAAACCCTGGCACAGAGCCCAGAACACCTGTGGGTTTGATTATGATCCATGAAGCAAATCTCCAGCTTTGCATGAAGACCAGCAAGCCACAGCAGTTTAAGTAGCATAATAGTGAAATCATCACAGGGAAAAAATAGATTTTTGGAGTATCTAGAATGGGGGTTTTGGGGACAAGATTGAGGGATTTGGGCGTGTCCAGCTGTCGTGGTTTGAAGGGAAGTGGGTTTTTTTTGGAGACAGTGGTTAGCCCAGTGGGGGCTCAGGTGTGAATATTGGCACCTGTTTGGACCAATGAGGAGATGGTTCCGCCTCTGAGAACACAGGGTATAAAGGTAGAACTCCCAGGAAGTGACTCTCTCTTGCTTGTCGGTCAGCAAAGGGATCAGGTCAGTTCTCTCTCCCCCTCCGGCTGTAGGCCGGGTGGGGGAGGGGAAAAGGCCACGAGGCACCGTGAGCTAGGCCGCAGGCCTTGGATCTTGGAGAGAGAGAGAGAGAGAGAGACCGGGGGGGGAAGTGAAAGGATGGAGGGGTGGAAGTAGTGAAAGCACCGAGCAAATTCGCCCCCCCTCACCCCACTTCCTAGAGAGAGAGAGAGAGAGAGAAGAGAGGAAAGAGATAAGACGCACCGGGCAGCTCCTGGAAGTCGGCAAAGAGTGAGAAGAGAGTCTGGCACCTAGAGATGATTTTAACTTTTTTTTCCTTCACGATGGAAACCTTCCAGACGTTGATCCTCCCGGACAACAAAGATAAGAACAAGAAGAAATGGACAAGTGAAATGAGAGGTTTGTGTGAGTAGGGAGTAGTGGAGTTAATGAGAAGAATTTACTTGGGAAGAGATAAACGGAGGAGCAGTTTTTTTTCGGCTGTGGACGGACTAACTTTCTATTGTAACACAGAGACTGCGGTTTTGGGGGGAAAGCAATGGCTCAGACCCAAGAAAGGCAGTGAAGAGTAGTGGTGGGCAGAGATCAGAAATGAGAGGATTTCTGTCGTGAAGCCCTTGCCCCGGGGGAAATGGGGGGGATTTTGTTATCCCAAAATGGAGAGACTGTCGTTTTGTGGAACTGACCAAAGTATCCTTAAAAAGAGAAACCCCAAAAGCAATCTTCTGGTCCATTTCCATGGTGAGAGCATGGAATATGGAAAGGGGTTAGCCAAGAAATGGCACAAGGAGAAGACTCCTTCCTCTTTAATGGAATGTATTGATTGTTTGAAGAAGGATAATAGACTGAGAATTAACACCTGGGAGATGGGGACTGAAGGAAGATTTGGGTTCGTATTGTATGTTGTAATGTGGGTTGAGAGGGGGAGGAGAAATGTGTTTGAAAGATTTCCATTCTGTTCTTTGTGTGTGTGTGTGTGTGTGTTAATAAAGTTTTTTTTCCTTCTATTCCTAAATTGGTGTTTGCTTGCTCTGTTTCTGGTCACATCTCACAGTAGACACTACGTGGATGTGTTTTCATGGAGGCACTGGCATTGTGCCCAGTCCAAAACCAAGACACCAGCCTTTCTCCTTCTTCTCTGCCTCCATCCTTTGCTCTGATGCTGGCACTTCTAGATTGGTTTTGAGTAGAAGCTCACTGTCTAACATAGGTGATAGGTATTGGAAAGTAATTGTAAACATTGTGTACATAGTTTTTAGTATAAAGAGATAACACCACCCCAGGGGCAGGCAGTGTGCCTGCAACTGTCCTTCTGGATGGACCTCGGCAGGGCAGGAGAAAAATTTTTATAGATAAGATGCAATAAACAACCTTGAGACCAAGAACTGAATAGCTCCAACTCATTCTTCAAGCATGCGGGCTGGAAAAGAGACTTTTAACATATCTCAGGGTCACGGTGACCTGCAGACACCTGAGAGATAACAGCCCAGCATATGCTTCGCAGAAAATGCAAGCATTCTTTTGTGCTTGGGTCATTGAGCATTCAACAGGCATTCCACAAGTCCCCATGGGCCAAGTAATCATCGAAAGGGCTCATGGTCTTCTTAAACGCCAGGTTCAAAAACAAAAAGGGGGAATGCAACAGGAGTCATCTCAAGCGAGATTAGATAAAGCTGTTTATGTGTTAAAATTTTTGCGTCCCCTACCTGACTCACAGTTATCTCCAATCTTTTACCATTTTTCCACTTTTAATTCTAAGCAACCAGATTTCTGTAGAAATGTCTAGGTATGGGTCGAGGATTTAATTACTGGGATGTGGTCTGGTCCAGTAGAACCAATAACCTGGGGGAGGGGTTATGCTTGTGTTTTGACAGATAATGGTCCTCGATGGGTTCCTGCTCACTGTTTTAAACCTTATCTGAAGCGTGCAGGAAGGGACAGGATGGATGGTTCTGCAGCTGAAGCAGAACATGCAGATGACACTGGCTAAGGCCATATATCAGGACATGTGTTTCATCAGTTTTAAGGACAGAGTAGTTAAGAAATTTAAAAGCACTTATAGATGGATGAAGGACAGGAACGATTCTATTAAAAATCGGAATGGTAATTTTGTTGATGGTTGTGATTGTTGTTTTGTGTTTCCCCTGTCAGCTTGGATTTTTGCTAAGGGCCCTGCAAAAATCCATAGCAGCTGTATTTACAGTTCAAAAACAAAAAGGGGGAATTGTGGAAGGGGCTAACAGCGGGCCTGTTAGCTAAAGGAGTGAGAAGAACCTGAGAAGCAAGAAGAAGCTGATAAGGAGCTCTCTCCAAGGCTGTAACCAAGGAGACCAAGAGAAGTAAGGAACTGAAGAAAGATAAGAAGAGAACTTTGCAGCTTGACAAATTATTTTTAGAAAGTTAGTTGAAGTCACTGTAACTTTTCACCAAAAGAGTTATGTTGATTTATTGTGGCCAATAGTTAGGGTAGATGAAGTATAAACAACTAGAAAGTGTATAAAAGATCAGCCATGTTCGATAAAAAAGAGTTGCCATCTGAGACTGCTTGTGGTCTCTGCTTTGTGTTGTGACCTCCTCGACAGCAACAGAGCAGCAGTGCCTGGAGCAGACAGTGTTTGTGATGAGCTCCAGAGGAGCTGAGCCCAGGGGCTGTTGGCGAAGGCCAAGGCCCAGGCCCAAGGAGCATTTCTCAGCTGGCAGGGCAGCCTGAGAAGGGGAGGGGGGAATGCAGCAGCACAGGGCCCATGGTACCAAAGGGATCATTCTGACACAGGAAGCCCTCATGGAATCATGGAGACCATTGTGACACTGTGGGACCTCATGGAACTGTGATGACACCAAGAGTGCTGGCAGTGTCATCACAGGAGACAGGCTGGATCCAGGGCCCAAATCCAACAAGGTGAGGTTTAACAAGTCCAAGGGCCGGGTCCTGCACTTTGGCCACAACAACCCCTGCAGCACTACAGGCTGGAGACAGAGTGGCTGGACAGTGGCCAGGCATAAAGGGACCTGCAGGGACTGATGGACAGCAGGCTGGACATGAGCCAGCAGTGTGCCCAGGTGGCCAAGAAGGCCAATGGCTCCTGGCCTGGATCAGGAATGGTTTGGCCAGCAGGAGCAGGACAGTGATTCTTCCCCTGTGCTCAGCACTGGTTGGGCAGTATCCTGAGTGCTGTGTCCAGTTCTGGACCACTCAATTTAGGAAGGACCTGGAGGGGCTGGGCTGGATCATGTCCAGAGAAGGGCAACAAGGCTGATGAGGGATCTGGAACAACAAATCTCTGAGGAGTGGCTGAGGGATCTGCAGTTGTTTTTCCTAGAAAAGAGAAGGCTCAGGGGAAACAAGGTGGTATCAGGGCACAGGTTGGACCTAATGATCTCCAAGGTCTTTTGCAGCCTTGCTGATTCTGTGATTCTCTGAAACCGCTCTTGCAGCAGTGGCAGGATGAGCCCTAGGCCTCCTCTTCACAAGCTCCAGCAGCCCAGGTCCCTCAGCTTCTCCTCCCAGGCCCAAAGCCCATCCTGTCAGCCCTGCAGAGCCTCTGCAGCTCCTCCTCATTGCCCAGAACAGGGAGCCCCAGAGCCAGACACAGCAGCCCAGATGTGCCCCCCTAGCCTGTGGTGCCTCTGGCAAGGGAGCAGCACCAGGCACTGCAGGAGCCTGCAGGCAATTCCTGCAGCACTTGTAGGATGATCCTCCTCCCCAAGAGATGTTCCTATGGTGCCAACTTGGGAACTGAAATGGGGAGTGGGGCCAGAGAGGAAAGGGCAAATAGGGATGGGCTGTTTGCCGGGAAGGGAGCAGGGATAGGCAGTAGGAAGAAATTTGTAGAAGGAAGAGTAAAGAAAGCAAAGGTGAAGCAAAGGAAATGCTCAGGGCAGTTTGGGGCTGGCTGCCAGGCAGCCCTGGCTCTGAGCAACAGCATCTGCAGTGGGATAGGAAAGTCCCAGCTCATGGAAACAAACTTTCTGGCTGGCTGCAGAGGCCAGGACAAAGCTGAGTAGTTTCCCTGGTGTCCCCCAGCCCTTGCTGGCCCCAGGGGCTGATGGCATTTGTGCTCCCTCAGGTTCATGTCCCCACACCAACACCATGAGGGTGCTCCTGCCTGCTCTGTGCAATGCAACAGGGGCTCCTGAGCCAGTGCTGTTGTGTCTGTGTCTGCAAGAATGGGGCACCTGTGTGAGCTGGGTGAGAGGCCAGGGCTGCAGAGGGGGAAAGTTGTTTGCAGCTCCATGAGGACGCTCTGGGACACTGCCCTGGGCTGTCTAGCACAGGAGGAATGGATCAGCCCCTGCTCTGCTACTCCTTCCCGTCTCCCCCAGGGCCCTTGCAGAGCACCAGCCATGCTGTTTGCCCCCAGCCTGCCCACGGCCACCCTGGGGCTTCTCACAGGGCTTTTCTCTGCTCAACATTGGCCTGGGTGTGTTCTTGAGAGAGCCCGGGCAAGGAGCCTGGAGCCCCCAGGCCCTGGCCTGAGGCGTCAGTGCTGCCCCAGCAGTGCCCATGGCCTGTCCCTACTGGAGCCCCAGCACTGCCACCACCAGGACTGTGTCCGGCTGCAAGAGCACTCAGGCCCAACAGCAACAGCAGGGCCACCAGGGAAACCATGGGAACCTAGACAGCCCTGGCAGATTTTGTCTGGGAGCTACCCTTGCATATAAGGAATTTTGGAGGTGGATTCTCAGTTTTGGCCATGGATGCCTAGACTTGAAAGATGTTTTCTTCCATGGGAAGAAACGCACAGCCTCCAGGGTTTTGAAGGCAGATGAGTGATGGTCCTCAAGAGGCCAAGGCCAGCCAGAGCTGTCTGTCCTGGCAGGTTTATATGGGAATAATGCTTGGATATAATCAAATTTGGAGGAGGAATCCCAATTTGGGCCATGGAGGAGAAGGACAGTTTTTTCCCAATGGAAGGCATGCACAGAACTCCAGGGTTTCAGGGGCTGAGAGAAGCAACTCTCAACATGCCAAGGTCAGCTGGACCAGTCAGGCAGTCTCCAGGAGGCCCAGCCACCCAGACCTGTTCCATGTTCTTGCATCCCTGGGGCCCTGCAGCATCACAATTGCCCCTTGGTTCCATGAGACCCTGTAAGATCACCACAGATCTTGGTTTCCATGAGGCCCAGTGATGTAACAATGGTCTTCTCAGCTCTAAAGTGGCACAATGGTCCCTTGCTTCCATGAGGCCTTGCAATGTCCAAATGGTTTCCTTCTTGCCATGGGACTGCGCAATGCCACAATGGCCCCTTGCTTCCATGAGGTTGCAGAGTCTCAAAATGGCCCCTTGGTTCTATTGGGCTTCCCAGGATCACAGTGGTCCCTTGGTTCCACCAGGCCTGGATGTGTTACACTGGCCCCTTCCTTCCATGGGGACACACAGTGTCCCAATGGCTCCTTGCTCCCATGAGGCCCTGGGATGTCACAATGGTCTCATTGCTTCCACAAGGCCCTGCAGTTCCACAATGGTCCTTGAAGTGTCACAATAGTCTCACCTGCTGGTTCACAATGGCCTCCTTCGTTCTGTAGTGTAACAATGGTATCCTTGGTTCCACCGTCAGAATGGCCCTCTGGTCTCATAGAGCCCCACAGTGCCTTATAGAGCCCCACAGCCCCTCATGGAGCCCCACAGTGCCACTGTGGTCCCCTTGAGTCAATGCCATGCTACAATGACCCCTTGGTTATACAAGGCCCTGCAATGTCACAATGGCCCCTTGGTTCCAATGGGTCCTGAAGTGTCCTAATGGTCTCCATGGTTCCATGAGGCCCCACAATGTCACAATTGACTTTTGGTTCCATGAGCTTTCCTACTGCCAACAATAGTCTCCTTGGCTCCCTAGTGTCACAATGGACCCTTTGCTCCATGACGTTCAGGGGTGTAACATGGATGCCTTGATTCCATGAGGTTGTGCAGTGTCACAATGATCTCCTTGGTTCTGTGGTCCTACTGTGGCGGCTGTGTAACAACAGACCTGTGGCACCATGAGGTTCCATAGCGTCACCATGGTCCCTTTGGTTCCACAAGGCCTTGCTGCACCACAATGGCCTCTTGGTTCCATGAGGTTCCGTACTGTCAACAATGATCTCCTTGGTTCCGCGGTGTCACAATGGACCCTTGGTCCCATGAGGTGCCTGGCCTCCCACAGGGAGCCCCAGACAGACCCTTATGGCCCCGCATGGCCCCTCACAGCCCTTCACAGCCTCTCAAAGCTCATGGCCCCTCATCGTCCCTCACAGCCTCTCAAAGCTCATGGCCCCTCATCGTCCCTCACAGCCTCTCAAAGCTCACAGCCCCTCACGGCCCCTCACAGTTCCCCAAGACTCCTCACAGCCCCTCACTGTGGATGCCATGGGACAGAGAAACAGCAAGCATTTCTCACAGCAGCTTGTGAGAATTTTTAGGGAGTTGTAAGGATATGAGAACTTGTTAAGTATAAACAATCTGCAGGTGCTGTTTTTCTACTGTCTTGCTCATCTTTTCAAGGACAGTGTATGAAGAGGGTGTTTTTGTTAACTAACCAATCAAATAGAATATATTGTATCACTCTGTAAAAACCACACTTCTCTTGAATAAAACCTTCCTTTACTCTTTCTGCAATACTGCCTCCTGCCTGTTCCTGTGTCATTCTCGGCTCAAGAGTGACACCTCACAGCCCTTCATGGCCCCTCACAACCCCTCAAAGTCCAGCTCAGCCCCTCACAGCCCCTCTCACAGAGCCCCTCATTGCCCCTCACAGCCCCTCAGGGCCCCTCACAGCCCCAGGCGTGGGGCTCCTCCCAAAGGAGGAGAGCTCAAGCCCTGCTTGTTCTCCTTTCATTTCAGTCCTTTCCCAGCAACGAGTAAAGAAAGGCCGAAATGGAGGCCTTCCCCGGCGATTCCCTCGGGGTTAATTGCGGGCTGAAGCTCTGTGCTGGCGCTGGCCCGAGCGCCACCATCCCTGCCAGGCCTTTGCTGTCCCCCCATGTCCGTTTCCGTTCCATGGGTCCCGCCCGGCTCTGGCAGCAGCAGCAGCCGCAGCGCAGGGGGCGCCGGCCCGGCCCAGGCGGGGCTCCCGGCCAGGAGCAGCAGCAGCGCCGGCCCCTTCCCGCCTGCTCCTGACTTGGCGCCCAAGGGCTTTTTCCAGCTGAATTCGGGAGTAGAGCAACACGCACCCACACACAGCCCTGACTTCTCAAGGCCCGCCTGTGCTGCCCTGACCCAGCCCTCAGAGGAAGAAAGGATCGAGTTCCAGCGCTCTTTTCAGCTCTGTTGGACTCACCCTGAGGTGGCAGCAGGAGGCTGCTGGTGCCTTCGCCTTACGAATTGGAGATGACGGCTGCTCTTGGTCCTCTTCTGCTTGCCACCTGAATTTTATCAGTACAACTGCACTTGCCTCTTTCAATCACTGCTACGCGCTGTGATTTTGTGATGGTGAACTCAGCGTTTTTATCACAGGCATCATGATTAGCAGAGATTGAAATGCTCACAAGTCCTTGAGCACTAAGTTGAGGGGAATGAAAGCCTCACAGACCACTTTTGCAGTACTCAAACACAGCCATACTGCTGGTGCTGTTGAAATAGAATCAACTGACAGAGCCTATCACAGAAATTGCCTCTGGAGTGGCAAATCAAATTAAAAAATCCACCAGGAGAAAGAAAAAACAGAACTTGGCTGCCTTCATTGATTCCTCGGAGCAGCAGAAAGTGGAAATGCCCAGATGTATTTCCAGCTACTGCTGATCCCAGCTGGAGCCCAGCCCTCTGCAGAGTCCCAGCAGGAACATGAGCCCAGCCCAGGGAGCTCCCAGAGTGTCCTGGAGATTCTTTCTCTGCATTCAGTTGGGCTTGCATTCCCCAGCAAGTCCCCAACAAAACCTCCTGTTTTCTTGGGTTAGAACGGGCACAATGAAAACCTCAGCAATGGCACAACTCCCCAGCCCACAAGGAAAAGAAAGGACAAGTTGTCAAGTAATCCAAACATTTGTCTTGCTTTGCTGCAGAAGTCCTGCTGCCCTCATGGTGTGGAAAGCCAAGAGAAGCTGCAGTTGGGGGCACATCTTGTGACAGAAGCTGCACCTCGTTCTCCAGGAAAGGTTCTTGAAAAGGGCAGACAGCACTGTGGAGAAGATTCCTGGAAAAGTGAAACAGCCTTCCAGAAGTGACATGAAAATGGAAAGGAACAATCCGAGATGTTTTCCTCAATTTATTTCTATGCTCACCTTTCCTATGTTGCACTGCTTCTCCATGCTGTGAATTCCAAATGCATCTCACCTCTCAGATCGATGACTTAGCAAGTTTTAGACACTCTAAAATACTATGGGCTACACACAATTTGCCTTGTCCTGGTTTTGCAGGAAAGCAATGCTGTAGCCATTAGTGCAGTGCTCGGGTCAGGCACCAATGCTGCAGGAAGGGAATGTGCCCCGCCAGTGTCTGAGCCTCAGCAGGGAAAATGCACAGCAGCGAGCGAGGGGATTTCCCTGCCCCTGTGCAGGAGTCAGGACTCTGGATCTGGGCTCAACATGACACAGTTCCCGTGTTTGGAAAGACTCAGGGGCGTCCCTGAGGGTAGCAAACAGGGGAGTTCCCAGCTCAGAGAGGCCCAAGCAGAGGAGGGGATCTTGTCCCTCCTCGAGGCCCTTTAAGGGTCTTCAGGCCCCTTTGAAGAGGTTTTCTCTCTTTAGGGTTTTTTTGGGGGAATCCTACCACTTCAAGGGTGTTTTTTCCTCCCATTTTAGGGTATTTGTGGAGCCGCAGCCACACCAGCCCCTTTCAAAGGGGGCTCATGACAGCTTTAAGTGACATTTTTATGGGGCCCCCACTCCAAGCCCCTGAAGGGGTGTTTTGCCTCGCAGGGTGGATTTTTGGGGTTCTCTCTACCATCACCGCTTTAAGGGCCCCCACTATGGTCGGGTCCCACTAGCAGTCCCCTTAAAAGGTATGAAAAACACCAATGACTTGTTTTCTAAATTTTTAAATATTTAATAGTAGTAAAATAATTATTAAAATAGTAATACAATTAGAGTAATAATAATTTAGACAATTTGAATTAAGACAATATGAGACAATAAAACCAAAGAGTTACGGACTTCCGGGTACCTTTTTATGGGCAGCACAAGATTAACCCTTAAAAACAATAGCCTGTTGCATATTCACACACTTCATACATGATGCATAAATTCCATTCAAACAAAGGATTCGGCCTGGTCATTGTCAACTTCTTCCTCCTAATCCTAACAGGGCCTTCGAGGCAGGAAGAAGTTAGTTTCTTCTGATAAGGGAGCAATAAATTCTTTTTCTCTGAAAGATTTAGGTGTCCTGTGGCTGCTAAGTCCTTTCTTTAAAAAAAGTATCCTACATAGCATAGTTTCTGTTTTAACAATTTTTATAGCCTAAAACTACATTTGACACACTACTGAAGAGAATTAATACAGCGTTACTTTCTAACACAACACATATAATATTCATTTTAATATTTGCGAAAAGCCAATCATAAAATACGCATTTTTCACAAAAGGGCAACAGCACTCCCATTGATTCTGACAGCGAAGCCCGGGGAGGGGTTGGAGATCCTGGGAAGGTTGGGGGTCCCAGGAGAGTTTGGGGGTACCTGGATGATGGCAATAGGGACTCTGTGCTGGGTATAAACTGTTGTGAGGGGTTCCTGGGGGGGTTTTGTGTATACCGGGGGTTTTGGGGGCCATGGTGGATTTTTGGGGGTTCCCAAGGGGGGGGTTTCAGGGGTCCCAAAGGGGGGGATTAGGTTATGTAAGGGTGTTTTCGGGTGCCTGTTGGCGACAGAGATGGAGATCCTGTGCAAGGTATGAACCTTCTCTGAGGGGTCTGGAGGGGTGTTGGGACATCCTGTGGGAATTTTGATGTCTTGGGAGGGTTTGGGGGGTTCTGTATGGGGTTTTGCGGTCTTGGGATGTTTTTGGAGGGTCTAGGGATTGTTTTGGGGTCCCAGGAAGGTTGGGTTGTTCCAGGGGGTTTGGGGTTCCCGGGAGATTTTGGGGGTACCTTGGCGATGCTGGTGACAGAGCTGGGACCCCGCGCCAGGTATGAGCCCCCTCACTGAGCACAGGCAGCATCAGCGTGTTCAGGGGGATCCTGGGGGGCCCAGGGGGTCACCCCAACCCCCAGGGGACCCCAAATGCTAAGGGACCCCCGAACTCCCCTTAGCGCTGGATCTGCTGCAGGCAGGGGGCACCAGCACTCAGCCCCCACCCCCCACCATCACAGGGGGGCTCTGAAAGAAATCTGAGGGGTCACGGACAGGTCGGGCGGAGCCCCAAAGTCCTGGGAATGGAGGAACACAGGGGAACTCCCAGGAATCCCCATATGCGGTTTATGGGTGATCCAGGAGGAGTTTGGGGGGGCTGGGTGGGTCATGAGGGACCCCCAGGAGTCTTGGGAGGGGGGAAGAACACGGTGACCCCCAGGATGGGTTTGGGGGTAACCGGATTGGAGCTTCCAGACGCCCGAATCCGATGAGGAGAACAACGCCGATGGCAGCGCTGACAGACACAGGGAGCACCAGGGTGAGATTCCCGCTGGATTCCGGCTCTGGGAAGCACGGCATGGTGAGGAGGGGAGGGGAACCCCCATCCCGCTGCTCCTTCCCGTAGGGAGGAACAGGGGTCCAGAGGGTCTCTTGGACAAGGAAAAGGGGGCTCTGGGGCTGGGAGAGGCGGGATGGCCAAGAAGGGGGTGCGGGGGTTGTTGGTGCCGGATAAAGGGGTGCAGGGTGGAACCCATGCTCCGGAATGGGGGTGCGGGGGGATGGCGGCGCCAAGGAATGGGGGTTCAGGGGCCCCTCGGTGCTGCAGAACGGGCGATCAGAGAGTCCCGGTGCCGAGGGGCCCCCTACAGCTCTCGCCGCCCCCCGGGGCCCCAGGAGCGCCCCCAGCCCCAGCGCTGGAGCCATTGCTGTGCTCTGCTGCGGCCCCGCCCCCTGAGCCGTCTCCGGCCCCGCCATTGGCGCCGCTCTTTGCTGCTCGCCAATTGCGACCCGAGTCCTCAGTGTCGTCACCCGTCGCCGGGCAAAGGGAGGCCTAGGGGAGAGGTGTCCCGGGCTGGCCGGGCATGGGGTCCGGGGGTCCCCGGGCTCATGGAAACGGGGGATCCAGGGGCTGGGAGAGGAGGATACCCGGGAAAGGGGGTGCAGGGAGTGTTGGGGCAGGATAAGGGGGTGCAGGGGGTCCTGGAATTGGAGAAGGAGATGCGGGGTGTCCCAGTGCCCAGGAATGGGGATTCAAGGGGGTCCCCAAAGCTCCTCCCGGGGGGAGCAGGAGTTGGCTCAGTAACTCCGGGCAGAGAAAAGGGGGTGGCCCCGGCTTTGGGCGGGACATGGGGGAATCACACGGACTCCCAGGGGGAACACGACCCCCGGGGACCCCCCCCTTACCTTTTCCCACAGAGGATGCCGAGCCCCAGCCCAGGCAGACGAAGCCCCCGAGCCCCGGCAGCATCTTGTGGGGGCGTCCGGGGCCGGGAGGGGCGGGATCCGGGAAACGGCGACGGCTGCCGGGTGCCGCGGTTGCCTGGTAACCGCGACCGCGACGGCAGCGTCTGTGCCAGCGGCGCGGCCTCAGTTGCCTGAGAACGCGGTCCTGACTGGTTGTGCGCCGCCTGGGCTCCTGCCGGCGGCTACGCTGGGCGATTTGCCAAGTGAATTGTTCAAGGAGCGTTGGTCTCCACAGAGAATTCCTACGCGTGCAGAGCATTGGCCTCTGCGAAGACTTCGTCAACGTGCAGAGCATTGGCTTCTGCATGTTCCTGAATTTTCTTTGAAGGTAAAGATTGACTAAAGTTGAACTTTTCTGTTTTGTCTCATCTTCACTGTGAGAGAGAATGCCAAAGGGAAATACAGGCTGGGATAATGCCCGTCTTCTGGTGCAGCAGTTTGGTGGCATACACAGCTGAGTGGATGAACAATATATGCTCTACTTATTGTGCTTATTTTTGCACTGAAGAAATGCAGCATTTTGTAAGTGTAAGTGTATACATTTGTAAGTCTATACATTTTTTTTCCTAAAGTGATTGCTTAAACTGCTCTAAAGGTAAATGAGTTCTGTTCAAGTTTCAATGGGTTGTTATCACCTAGTTATTAAAGTTACTAGGGAGAGACCTCTGAATTGAGGTGCAAACAAGACCATATGCCAAAGTCAATAGTCTGAATTTTATGTAACAGTAAATGTGAGGAAGAGAGAGAGAGAGAAAAGAATAGAAAAATAAGTGTGGGGGGGGGAGGGATGGGGGGTTGGGAAGAGGAGGGAGGAACAGAGTGACAGAGACAGATTAAGTGAAAAATATCACCATTCCATGGATCCCATTGGCGTACCATAAAATCCTCTTCCGGTCTTCTCTGTAGTGAGGTCTCGTAAAACGTAAGACTCCAATGGATTCATGCAGATTTGGGCAAGGTGAGACCTCCCAGGTACCTCCCTGGGGTGGGGCAAGTTGGAGTCTGTCTATTGCTACTTTCAAATAATATAAAATCTTTAGCACCTGTCTGACCTTTGAGTCTGCCATGAATTGGGCTGTGGATTTTCAGCTCTGTTGTGTTGCTTTGCATGCCCTGCAGTCATCTGATGCAAGGCCTCAGGAATGGGTCTGGGGGCACCGTGGAGGTCTTTGATGGGAGGCTTGTGTGCAAACCTGGCCTCAGCAGACGAGTCTGTGGCTGTGACTTCCCCACCTTGAACCCAGACAGCTGATTTTCAGGACACCTGCTGGGTTTGGCTTTGTTGTGGATAGGTTTTTCTCCTCAGTCTTGTTTACTTCTCCCCAGACCTGAGATAACAGGACAAAAGTGTCACCTTTGTCTTGGTTCAAGTTCCGTTATGCAGCTTTACTCACAGTCCCAAGTTCCAGTCAGGAGGCATTTTCAGGGAGGGGTGGGCTTCAGTGGTCGCAGCTGCTTTATACAGTTTTGTCACAATGGGCAGAAAGTCCTTCCTAACAAGATTCAAGCCATTAGCCTTAACATTCCAGTCTCTCACAAGTCCTGTGAGGAGAAGCTGAGAGAGCAGGGGTGCCTTAGCCTAAAGAAGAGGATGTCCACTCTAGCTATTTTAAGTAATTAAGCTGCAGCTTTGTCTGTTCTAACTATATGTTCAGATTTTTAGCTCCAGGTTTCAGTATAATCCATCTCTGAATTGCACAAGGCAGCCATATAGTTCAAATAAAGTCCAACCAGAGGCCTAACAATACTAGCTACTTACACCAAACAAGCACTTAGCTACTTTCAAATCATATCAAATTTTTAGCACCAGTATATCCCTTCATAATTCTGCCATGAATTGGGTTCTGGATTTTCAGAGTTCCATTGTTGCTTCTTCAAGTTTTGTTGAGGCATTGTCACTCATCTGGGAGATCCTCTCTTCAAAACGGCTTCTGATTCCCAAAGAAGACCTCGACACCTCGTCTTTTGTCCAGGGAAAGACTGACGTCTTTTACTGTAAGTACCCACTGGGCTGTGTTAAGGCTGCAAACTCCCCTCGTGTCCCTGCTCTCCCTGCCCCTGTTGTCCAGCAGTGCTGTGAAGCTGAAGACCCCCTCCCCAGCTCTTTGTGCCATGTTCCTGTTGCTGGGGGCTGTCCTGGTGAAGTAGGGAACACTGTGTGATGTTTCAGGGTCTTTCCTGGCTGTGCCAGCGGAGCCAAGTGAAACCAATGTACAGCTGAAGCCCTGAGCACGTGTTCTGTCCCTTTCCTTTTGCCACAGGAATTCCTTCTGTCAGGCTGGACACTCACCTGTGCTGCTCTGACCAAGCTGCCTTTGGGCACCTGGGCATGTGGTGGGGGGAAGCTCAAATTCTGCCCAAAGCCCTGAGAGCCACAGCTGGTCCCAGCTAGAAGAGGTTCCAAAGCAGCTGTTCTCTCTCAGCTCCTGTGTGGACGCAGATCCAGCCCTGCAGACATAGTGTACAGCAAAGCAAGTTATCTGCTGCAGCATGTGCAGAAGAAAATGCCTCAGCACCTTTGTTCTGCAGGATGGTGGAAATCTTCCTGTGCTGGGAATTCTCCCTTGATTCTTGCCATGTGTTGATGGTATCTATCCCAAAGGAGTTGCCGTCTCTTGAAAGCTCTGGATTGGTGTGAATGTTGAGAGCTGTACAGTTCTTACCTACTCACCGGAGTAAGGCCACAAAGGTCCCTTGGTGTCTGGAGCTCACTTGACTGAAGATGCCCCATTGCTGAGGCTCTGTCAAGGAGATCCCTCTGTTTTCTTCTCTGGAGGGGTCTGTGAGCCCAGACAGAAAAAACAAATGCTATTTAACAAAGACAACTAAAACTTGGACACATTCCTGTGCTCCTCAGTCTTGGTACAACGTTCCTTTCTTGTGTCTCTTGGACTCACCCATCAGTGACATCTCCTTGCTGTGAGTTCTCAGTGTTGTGCAGGGATGGAGTTAGGGGAGTTCTGAGAGCTCCTCCCTGCTCTCTGAAAAGGTCAGTGCCTCAATCCGATGAAACTAAAGAGGAAACAAATGCCCAAAGAGCAGAAATCCCCAAATATGTCGCGTCAAATCATGGAGAAGCTAATGGGACAGAGCCATGTGGTTGGAGTATGTGTCTTGCACTCTGCATTATTAATTTATTGGTGCTAAGTATTTCAGCAAGTAACTTCCAGGGCTTCCAGGACTATCCTAGACTATGTGCAGTTCTTCTGAGTTCTGAACAGATGGCTGACAACATCCTGAGATCTTAGAAAATTGAAATGATGAGAGAAACGTGTTCAGATTTAATTATATGTAATTGCACAAGGCACAGTTGACACTCACTTTGGCAACACAACAGCATTTTTTACTTTTGAATTGTATGAAAAATTAAAATAAATTCTTATCCCTTATCTAACTGGATTACAAGGCACAAATATGTCTTTGCTTGATGGGTACCTCTGCAGCAAGTTCTGCTCTTCCACCTGTTGAGTATGTTTGTAGTGGTCCTGTTCAACAATTTTGGACCTTGAGCTGCTATTAAAATTTCACAGAATTCCAATCTACTTTTAAATTTGTTTCAGTGTTTCACACTTCTCCAGGCACTTCCTAATGAAGGCAGGCAATTGACTCCTTAGGTTAAACAATTGTTTTGCTTTATTATCTTTCTGTACCTTCAGGTCCCATAGAGCCAAAAAAAATTCTGTTTAAATCAAAAGCAGACTTCTTACTAAGTTCTTTAAAGCAAAGACTGGACTCGTGAGTCATTAAAAGGTGACAAAAAAAGACATTAAAAAGCTGGATCCAAGAATAACTATTAGCTCTTTGCTGTTCCACAGCATTCTACATCAAGATATTGGACTGCTACTGGGAGCATTGACTCAGACAAATAACTTAGCTCCCAAATTTCCTCCCAAGTCCTTGTCCAAAGTAAACATAGTGACATGTTTCTCTCAAGTTCTCTTTCAGAATACATTGGTTAGTAACAAGCACATTAAAATCTCATGTGCTGCCAGGCACAGCTTTGATCCAATCAGTGAACCCCCAAATGCTAAGGATGAGACCACACCAGGTCTTGCTTCTTCTTTCTTAGGAAGTCTTCAAAAGAGGCTCAAGGAGCCTTGAAACCTTTTCCACCCTAATGCACTGCCAAGCAACACAAGCCTTTGTCAGATGGCCATAACAACTAATCTGCTGAGCCATGAAAGAATCTGAAAATCCTTTTGGATGCTTTGAGCAGAAAAATATCTACAAAAGTAGCTAAGTATGTATTCAACCACCACAGGGGACACAGAGGATACTTGCTGGACAGTGTGAGCACAACATGGCAATACTTCCTCATCCTGGGGACAGAGGAGCACCAATGGCAGCTGAAGAGAAGTAGAAAGGCCATCCTTTTCATCAGTGCTATTATCTTTAGCATTTTTTAAATAATCATGTTTTAAAAAAAGAAAAAGTACGTATTATCTGCAAAAAACCAAAATACAATAACTAACAGAGAAATTACTTGCATATTACCCTCTGTGGAAGAAGGGTAAGGAAGAATTTGACCTTGTTGACACTGACAAGATGACTCAACAACATCCTACAAGTGCCACTCAATAAAAGTAGAAAATAGAAAGTTTAAAGACAGAAAAACAGACACCGTCACATGAATTTTTGTCAGACTGTGAAATTCATTATCAGTGTTGGGAACACAAAGAAGATAAAATGGGTTAAAAGGGGATCAGACAGTGAAACAGAAAGTAGAACAGCCAATAGCTATTAAACATGGCCACAGAAATACTAACTGGCAGAAGGTGGAAAGTCTATGTCCATGAATAGGTCACTCTATACAGGTTGATTTCCTTCCCTATTCTTTTTCCAGGCATTTGCTACCAATAAATATCACCAACAGTAACTTTAAAAGGCAGGTCTTATGCCAGGTATGTATTAAAATTAGTTCATAACATTTTCCATTTTAGACTTTGCTTGAAAGCATTTGAAAATGCAGAAGCTTTTTGCTCCTCCTTCTTTAAGGGAGAATAAGTTAGCAAAATCAAAGGCAGAAGACTAAAGAGTTGCAAATAAGTGCTATCATGACCAGGATCCTGGACCTACAGCTCTGAAAATGAAGACTTTTTCCATTATACAATCATTTCTTAGTTGGTGTGAACACCTGTAGCTACATGCAGAACAAAATTCCTTGTTGATGTGACTGAACCCACAAAGAAATCTTTCCATTTCCAGTGAGGATGATATTCCTTCTCTCCTTTATTCTTGGTATTGCACCCTTTGCCTCCATCTGAAACTTGGGTTGACAGGGACTAAAGATTCTCCACTGATGGGATGAAGAACTTGTCCCTCTTTCTGATGAAAGTAGCTGTACTCTAGACCCACTCTGTCACCACCATCAAATGAACAAACTCTAAGTGCTCTGCTGACAAGGCAGATGAAGAATGTTATTTCTAAATCAAGAAGGATGTTCCCCACTACAATAAATACTTCAGAAACTTCCAGATAAGAATTTTTTGTATAGTAACCTGCAGGGCATGCATGACAACTTAAATGACAGTCATTAGCTTTTGAGGAGTTGTAATGTAAATGAATGATTTAAGGACAGTCTGGGATAAAGTCCTTCCCAAGGTTGCAGTCTGTGAAGGCTCAGGCTGTTCATGAGTTCTCACATGGATTGCCTCTTCTGTTTCGGAGCCCTGTTTTGTGCACTGCATTGTTCTGGCACAATGGGCTGGAACTGCATCTTTTAGCCATGAATCCTGTAAGAGCCTGAGGATTTAGAGAAAGAACTGTCCTTGCATCTTCCATCAGCTTAGGACAGAGTAAGGCCATTGACATCACATTTGTTCTGGAAAAGCACAACTGGGTAATAAAAAGAGTAGTTTCCTGTTGGGTCACCGTTTTAGTGCAATCATATCCTCAGCATGTGGTACACTTCTGTGTGCACACTGTATTGTTTCTGTGTCTGCACCAAATTGTAATAACTCTGAAGAAAATAGATTGCAATTAAGCAACCAGGGAGACAGCAGAGATGGATGCAGACAGATGGGAACAAGCCAGGAAGCTAGGAGCCAGTATTGGTCACAATGAGAAGCAATAGTCACAGTACACTATCAGCATAATGTCAGCGATAGTTACTGGTGAGTTTTAAGGGTGTATTGGAAGGCAAGAAAGAAAATAATGTTATAGATGCTCCTGACACTCCTTTGCAAGGTTATGGGAAAGAACAGGACAAAGGTGTTTCTTTGAGAAGGTGACAAGCTGCATATGGCAGCAGGCATTCTGTCCACTGGTGCAGGTGAAGAGAAGTGTGCATCTTACCTGTCTACCCAAAACCAGTAATGGGATGAAGAATATGAACAAGGAAATTGAGCCCATTGTCTTCAGGTCCTTCAGTATTCCTGGCCTATAAAAAAAAAAACATAAGTAAAGCAGGCTGCTCAAAAGTTAAACAAATATTACTTCAAGCACAAAAATAAGACCACAATTTATATGCACTACTTTTGGTACATAAACTAAGAACATTTAAATATGATTCAATATCTTATTTTATAAAATATTATTTATATTATGTAGATTTAATTACCTCTACAATATTCTCTGCAAATGTGCCTACATTTTAAGTCCAATAATAAGATGAGGATTTAGGAAAAATAATGTCCTTTTTTACTTGCAAATGGAGAGCATTTGTGGCTTATTCTATACAAGTAGAATAAAAACAGATTTTTAATGCAATAACACTATTTCCATTGTGGAGAGCTCGACCATATCCAATGAATATGCAGAAAAAGAAACTAAAGCACCTATCTCCCAAAACACCTTTTCTCCTGAGGAGGCACAAACTAGATCTTGTAAAGAGTTTATTAAAAACTCTGCTTTGGCAAAAGTCACTGAAGGCAATGGAAAACAGTTCACACTAGAACCCTCCTACTGATGCCTCTGAAACAAGAACCTTAGTAAGAGATTTAAGAAGGAAAATACCAAGAGACGCAGAGCTTGGCTGACAAAAATCAAAGTTGCCAGAAGCACAAGCTCAATCTATCCTGTCCCCTGGTTCTCCATACCATCACACACATATTCTTTCCATTAATAAAATGGAAACAAAGACATGGGTTTGTTCATTCCATCTTTAGATCTAAGTGCAAATGAAAACATACACTTTTTTTCCCCCCCAAATTTTCAAATGAAATCCTTTGCCATGATTGTTACAGCACAGGAAAAATGATATTGAAACTACAGTCTGAATATCCAGATTTTCTGGAGTGGCATATGCCTTACCCTTGGCCTACACAGAAGAGAATCACCTCTTTGTTTTAAAAATGAGGTAGAAATTACAGCTGTCCAAAAATTATTTTACACAGCAATAACACAAACTGGAGTCATAATTTTGGTCTTACATATTATCAGCTGTAACAAAGATTTCAGCAGTCTCACTAAAAACTTTAGATACAAATGCACAGGCAGAGCAAAATAAAATAAAAAAATATCAATACTGTTGGTCTACTAATTTGTTCAATCACTAAGACTTCATTTGTAAGCATTTCAGACTATATACTAGTTTTGGGGAAGCTGATTTCCTTCAGCTTACAGCAAATATGCCCTAGAAGCCTTAATGATGTGCAGCCTGAGGCCTTAACAAACCTGGTGATGATTTCTTGTAGTGTCCTTTGTGACAAAAATGCAAATTAAACCATACTCTATTTCCTATAGTGTGTGATTTAAATGCCTTGTCCAGACTTCTTTTATTCTAATGCTCTGAGGTGTGACATCAAATCAAATATCAGCTGCAGCATGACAATGATTTTACATTGTGACTCAGATTACACTGCCAAACACGTGTGTTCCGTGACATAAGAGCTACCGTGGGTAGTATTGAACTTGAGAAAGACTGGAGTTTGCCACCTACCTTCTAAGAGGTGCCATTGCATACATAAATTTGCTGTAGTCATCCAGCATGGGCCCATGAGTGTGCAGAAGGATAACATTGTAGCCCACCAATGCAATCAACATTATTACCATTTTCCAACATTATTACCATTTTAAACTCATAATTTATCCTCAGGAAAACAGAACAGAAAATGAGCCCTAATATGCAGCTGTATATAAAATACTGGCAAAGAGAAATCAAATGGAAAATATTTAGAATTTGGCTCTTGAGTAGGAAATCATGCATAATAAAATGCTTGGGCTACTTTAAAAAACAAATCATTGATTGATCACTGAAGTGTGCAATCTATCACAATCTGGGACACTGGTTTATAGACAGCCAATAAAAATAAATTGATGCTCTTTAATTCTCACCCTTTGACACTTTTGATTTACTCATCTACATTTGTGGGATACTACTACTGGTGTTGAAATCTAATGCAGGAGTCTGTTGCCAGCAGACTGACATAAGATTTACTCCTGTTCCACTGTAAAATTTTCATCCATGCTTGAGTCCTAGGATTACCCTGTGTGTCTTGCTAGCATTTGGGTCAAGGTAAAATGTCTAAAGGCCTGAAGCAACAATTTCATTGCCTATATTTGCAGCTGTTATAAACTGATGCAGTACACAGTCATGAATCTCATAGATACGCAATTTTATAAACAGCTGGCATAGGATAGTACACTCTTAAGATCCAGCTCACTGCATTTGGTCTCTTAAAATTTAAGACCTGCAGTTCTGTGGGTATAAAGATCTTCACTGAAGTAAGAAGGAATTCTACTCCCTTATGTCTATAGAGAAAAAATTACTTGAGGACAAAGTAATTTTGTAAAACATTTCCTAGTCAAATAAAATATATTCCAAAGCTGCATCTTTTAGATGCCAGTATTATAACTTCTATTTATTTAATATGTGGAGGTGGCAGCACTGATACAGGACTGTATTTTGTCCCAGGAGCACATATACACATCAACTTCTATTACACAGAAACTACAGAAGCATCATAGCAAAACTAACCTAAGATAAACACAAAAATGTCGCTATAATTTACTGAGGAATCTTTACTAAGTCTTTTTAAAAAGTAAGCTAAGCTAAGCAAAAAAGTTATTTTGAGGGTAGAAAAGGAGGCAAATAAATTGCTTTGCTTCAAAATGAACTTAAATCAATTGGAGCTAAAGTAATTCCCAGAGCTCTTATGTACTCATTTTAGATGACACAGCCCATAGATGTCAGGTTTACTATCATAAATCACATTAAGTTTATTGACATGAACAAAGCTTAAAACTAACACACAGATTCAAAATAACAAATTTTTAATTTAAGGAAACAAACATTTGTTAGCCTAAGTGTTCAATATGTTATAGAGTGAAAAGAGAAATTTTAATTCCAGATTAAAGAAAAAAATTAAAAGTGGTAACTCAAAAGGAATTTAAAGCTTTTTCCAGCTAAAATATTTGCAGTTTCTGGGGATGAAAACAATGCTTATTTGAGAGACGTTTTAAAGTTTTAAAATTTTTAGCTAACTATAATATTTCATTTATTAATGTCAGAAGTGAAATTTTAACATAATTTTTTATGCCAATCTATCAAAGACAAATTTTCATAGATGAAAGAATTTGTTTTAATACTTTAAAAGCTATAAATCATGAAATCAGGACATACCATTTTGGTAATGGTCTCATTATTTCACCGTAGAGATAAAATAAACTCCCTTTTCCTCCTGCTGCCACCAGCTTATTCACCCAAAACTAGCTGACCTATTTTGACACAATATATGGCTTGACATTTTCAACTGCAGGTCTTTTGTAATCCTTTTAGGAATCACTGCTCTCCAGGACACAGTTGTCCCACTTTTTTGCAGCAATGTCCTTCCCCTTCCTCTTGCATGTGCTGTTGTGCTTTTGTTCATACTCTCATTCAGATCAGTTCAGGTCTCTTAAGCAGTTTATACAGTGGCATATGAGAGTTTTATTTCCACCCTCTCACATCAGCTTTCCTAAAATATGCAATGACAGAAGTGTGACAATTTCACATTTGATGGAAATGGTGAATATTTTCAGGTCAGCCACCTGAAAATATTCCCACCGTGGGAAACCTGCCTGCAGACTAACCTGGCTTTCAGTGCACAGTCTGTTTTGCAGATGCTGCGTGTTACCTTGATATACTGTACTGTGTTAGCACGGATACGCAGACCTTGGGGAAAGGACGTCATTTTCCCACAGAAAATGGCCTCTGTTTGCACCTTCTCCGCATGAACGACAGTAGGCGACATCCTGGGAAGTGGCTGACTTTGCTAGATTTCTCCTAAACGAAAGCTGCCAGCAACCAGGACCCTGCATGTCCTTAATGCTCAAAAGGCCATCTTAAAACTCATACCCAGACCCTGGGGAAATGCCGTCTTTTTCCCCCAGAAATTGGTCTATGTCAGGAAATTCTCTGCATGGCCGAGAAAGGGCGCCATCCTTGAAAATGGCCAACTTCTGGATTTCTACTAAACGAAACCTGCCAAAATCCAGGTCCCTGCACTTCCTTAAAGCCCCAAAGACCATCTTCACACTGACACCCCAACCCTGGGGAAATGACGTCTTTTTCCCCCAGAAAACGGCCTCTCTTTGCACATTCTCCGCATGGCCAACAAAGGGCTTCAACCTGGAAATTGGCCAAATTTGCTGGATTTCTGCTAAAAGAAAACTGCCAGCAAACAGGACCCTGTACTTCCTTAAAGCCCCAAAGGCCATCTTAAAACTGATACCCAGACATGGGAGAAAGGACGTCTTTTTCCCCCAGAAAATGGACTCATTTTGCACCTTTTGCGAGAGGAGAACAGCTGGCTCCAAACATAAAATTGGCCAACTTTGCTGGATATCTGCTAAATGAAAGCTGCCATCAAACAGGACACTGCACGTCTTTAAAGCCCCAAAGGCCATCTTCAAACTAATACCCAGACCCTGTGGAAATGACGTCTTTTTCCCCCAGTAAATGGTCTAGGTCAGCAAATTCCCTGCATGGCCAACAGAGGGCGCCATCCTGGCAGTTGGAAAACTATGCTGGATTTCTGCTAAATGAAAGCTGCCAGCAAACAGGACCCTGCACCTCCTTAACTTCCCAAAGGCCGTCTTTGAACTCATACCCAGACCATAGGGAAATGACATCTTTTTTCCCCAGAAAATGGCCGCTGTCTGTTCCTTCTCTGCATGGCCGACAGAGGGCGCCATCCTGAAAATTGGCTGACTTTACTAGATTTCTCCTAAACGAAAGCTGCCAGCAACCAGGACCCTGCACGTCCTTAATGCCCAAAAGGCCATCTTCAAACACATACCCAGACCCTGGGGAAATGCCGTCTTTCCCCCCCACAAACTGGTTTATATAAGGAAATTCTCTGCATGGCCGAGAAAAGGCACCATCCTTGAAATTCTCCAACTTTGCTGGATTTCTACTAAAAGAAAGCTGCCAACATCCAGGACCCTGCATGTCCTTAAAGTCCCCAAGGCCATCTTCACACTGACACCCCGACCCTGGGGAAATGACGAGTTTTTCCCCCAGAAAATGGCCTCTCTTTGCACATTCTCCCCATGGCTGACAGAGGACTTCATCCTGGAAATTAGCCAACTTTTCTGAATTTCTCCGAATTGAAAGCTGACCGCAATTAGGAACTGGCAAATATTTAATGCCCTGAAAGGCCAACTTTAAACTGATACCCAGACATTGGGTAAATGACGCCTTTTTCCCCAGAAAACGGTCTCTCTTTGCACATTTTCTGCATGGCCAACAGAGGGGGCCATCTCGGAAACTGGCCAACTTTGCTGGATTTCTGCTAAACAAAAGCTGCTAGCAACCAGGACCCTACACATCTTTAATGCCCCAAAGGACATCTTAAAACTGATACACACACCCTGGGGAAAAAACGGTTTTTTCCCAGAGAAAATGGCCTCTATTTGAACCTTCTCCGCACGGCCGACAGAGGGCGCCATCCGGGAAATTGGTCAACTTTGCTGGATTTCTCCTAATTGAAAGCTGACTGCAACAGAGACCATCCAAATATTTAATGTGCCAATAAGCCAACTTTAAACAGATACCCAGGTCATATGGAAATGACGTATATTTCCCCCTGAATATGGTGTATGTCAGCAACTTCTCCGCATGGCTGACAGAGGGCGCCATCCTGGAATTCTGCCAACTTTTCTGGATTTCTCCTAAACAAAAGCTGCCACAATTCAGGACCCTTCATGTCCTTAAAGCCCCAAAGGCCATCATCAAACTGATACCTAGACCCTGGGGAAATGACGTCTTTTTCCCCCAGAAAATGGTCTCTCTTTGTACATTCTCCGCATGGCCAACAGAGGGCTTAATCCAGGATATTAGCCAACTTTGCTGGATTTCTCCTAAATGAAAGCTGACAGCAACTAGGACCTGGCAAATATTTAATGCCCCAAAAGGCCAGCTTTAAACTGATAACCAGACCCTGGGGAAATGACGTCTTTTCCCCCCAGAAAATGGCCTCTGTCTGCACCTTGTCCGCATGGCTGACCGAGGGCGCCATCCTAGAAATTGACCAACCTTGCTGAAATTCTCCTAAACAAAAGCTGACAGCAACCAGGACCCTGCACGTCTTTAAAGCCCCAAAGGCCATCTTCAAACTGATACCCAGACCCTGGGGAAATGACGTCTTTTTCCCCCAGAAAATGGTCCCTCTTTCCACCTTCTCCACATGGCCAACAGAGGGCGCCATGCTGGAAATTGGCCAATTTTGCTGGTTTGTCCTAAACGAAAGATGATAGCAACTAGGACCTTGCAAATATTTAATGCCCCAAAAAGCCAATTTTAAACTGAAACCCCGACTACAGGGAAATGATGTGTTTTTTCCCCAGAAAATGGCGTCTGTCTGCAGCATCTGGGTATGACTGACAGAGGGCAGCATCCTGGAAATTGGACAACTTTTATGGATTTCTCCTAAAAAAAAGCTGCCAACATCCAGGACCCTTCACATTTTAAAGCACCAAAGCCATCTTGAAACTGATACCCAGACCCTGTGGAAATGACGTCTTTTTCCCCCAGAAAATAGTCTGTCATTGCACTTTCACCGCTTGGATAAAAGAGGGTGCCATCCTGGAAATTAGCCAACTTTGCTGGATTTCTCCTAAAGAAAATTTGCCAACAACAGGGCCCTACAAATCCATAAAATTCCAAAGGCCATCTTTAATCTGATACCCAGACCCTGGGGAAATGATGTCTTTTTCCCACAGAAAATGGCCTCTCTTTGAACATTCTCCACATGGCCGTCAGACAGCCCCATCCTGGAAATTGGCCAACTTTACTGGATTTCTCCTAAACGAAAGATGACCGCAACTAGGACCTGCGAAATATTTAATGTGCTAAGAAGCCAACTTTAAACTGACACCCAGACCATAGGGAAATGACGTCTTTTTCCCCCAGAAAATGGTCCCTCTTTCCACCTTCTCCACATGGCTGACAGAGGGCGCCATGCTGGAAACTGGGCCAACTTTGCTGGTTTCTACTAAACGAAAGATGATACCAACTAGGACCTAGCAAATATTGAATGCCTCAAAAGGCCAACTTTAAAAAGACACCCAGACCCTGGGGAAGTGACGTCTTTTTCCCCCTGAAAATGGACTCGTTTTGCACATTGTCCAAGTGCAGCACAGAGGGCTCCAAACATAAAATTAGCAGACTTTGCTGGATTTCTGCTAAACAAAAGCCACCTGCAACCAGGAACCTGAACGTCCTTAAAGCCCCAAAGGCCATCTTCAATCTGATACCCAGACCCCGGGAAAAATACGTCCTTCTCCCACAAAAAATGGTCTCTGTTTGCACCTTGTCCGCATGGCTGACAGAGGGCGGCAAAGAAAAAATTGGCCACCTTTTATGGATTTCTCCTAAACTAAAGCTGAAAGCAACAAGGACCTTGAAAATATTTAATGTCCCAAAAGGCCATCTTTCAACTTATACCCAGGACCTAGGGAAATGTCTGATTCTTCCATCAAAAAATGGACTCTGTTTGTGGCTAATCGGCCTTGCCAACAGAGGGCCCCATCTTGGAAATTGGCAATTTTGGCAGGTTTTCTGTATAAAAAAGCTGCCAGAAACTCGGACCATCCACGTCCTTAAAGCCCCAAAGGCCATCTTTCAACTGACACCCAGACTTTGGGGAAATGGCTTCTTTTTCCCACAGGAAATGGCCTCAGTATGCAGCCACTGCCCTTGGCCAACACAGGGTGTCAAGCTAGGAATTAGACATTTTTGCTGGATTTCTCCATAAACAAAAGCTGCCAGCAACCAGGACCTTGCACGTCCTTAATGCCCAAAAGACCATCTTCAAACTGACACCCAGACCCTGGGGAAATGACATCTTTTTCCCCCAGAAAATGGCCTCCTTTTGCACCTTGTCCGCATGGCTGACAGAGGGCGCCAAAGAGAAAATTGGCCAACTTTGCTGGATTTCTTCTAAACGAAAGCTGACAGGAACTAGGACCTGGCAAATATTTAATGTCCCAAAAGGCCATCTTTCAACTTATACCCAGGCCCTAGGGAAATGACTGCTTCTTCCATCAAAAAATGGACCCTGTTTGTGGCTAATCGGCCTTGCCAACAGAGGGCCCCATCTTGGAAATTGGCAATTATTTCAGGTTTTCTGTATAAAAAAAGCTGCCAGAAACTCGGACCATCCAGGTCCTTAAAGGCCCAAAGGCCAGCTTTAAACTGACACCCAGACTCTGGGGAAATGACTTTTTTTTCCAATGGAAAATGGCCTCTGTTCTCAGCCACTTACCTTGGCCAACACAGGGTGTCAAGCTAGAAATTGGCAATTTTTGCTGGATTTCTCCATAAACGAAAGCTGCCAGCAACCAGGACCCTGCATGTCTTTAAAGCCCCAAAGGCCATCTTTAAACTGATACTCAGACCCTGGGGAAATGACGTCTTTTTCCCCCAGAAAATGGCCTCCTTTTGCACCTTGTCCGCATGGCTGACAGAGGGCGCCAAAGAGAAAATTGGCCAACTTTGCTGGATTTCTCCTAAACGAATGCTGACAGGAAGGAAGGAAGGCTGAACATGTTGCTGGGGCCATCAATAGCTTCCTCTGTAGAATGGGGCATGAGTGCCATGGTCTCTGCAGAAGGAGGTCCATTTTCCTTACCCACCACCCAGCTCTCTTGTGCTCGCAGGATCCATTTTTAAGACAAATGCTTTGGATCTGGAAAACCACGGGGGCCTTGTGATGTCTTGATGCACAACTGCAAGCTTTCTTACTTGGATATCCAAAAGTACATGCAGGAAGGCCTTGTAGGAATCAGAAACTGCTTGACACCTCAAGCATGTGACTGGAAGGAAAATCAAAATGCTTAGTGAAGAAGTTAAATTATGGTGAATGCGTATGCTCATGGTGCCAATTATGCCAGTTACAAAACCAGTCATTTTTCACAGACAGAAGGGTGAAAACAATGCCACGGTATCAATATATGTTGAAACATTACCTCTGTATTTCAGAAAGCCCCCAAATATTTGATGGATAATATTAGTTTGATAAGAAATGTCCACACTGGAAATAAATGGCAAGGCAGAGTTATCCCCTCCTCCAAGAGTTTAGCTTGGAAAGCTCTGGGCATAGGTTTTCCTTGATGGGAGCACATCCAAGGAGTACACTGGGCTTGGGAACATGGAAAAGATAATTCACATATGCTTACTTTCTGCTTTCACACAGACAAGCTCTCTGCATGGCCTCAAGACCACAGCATAAGAACTCATAAGCATCTCCAGCCATGTCAGGTTAAAATTCTTCTCCTATAACTAAGAAAGAAGTTAGTAATTCTCACCTACAAAAAAGGGAGAGAACCTATCAAAGAATCTGAAATTACTTACATTTGAGGTCCCTGACAACAGCCCTAGGGCAGATGACATTGGCTGAAGAGTGCAGGACTTTCCTAACATGTGCTTCCGTTATGCACATCATGCAGATGCCTTGCTGATGACCTGAAGAGGGAGGGAGGAAGGGAGGAAAACTGCTCAGGTTAGCACATAATCCCTAGCACTGGGAAACCTAATGAAGATTTTGAAGTTCTAAGAACAATCTTCACTCCTCTTGTCCCAAGCTGATAATGTCATAGAATCATAGAATCACAGAATCACTAGGTTGGAAGAGACCTTCAAGACTGAGTCCAACCCATGCCCTAACACCACCTCAACTAAACCATGGCACTGAGTACCACACCCACTCTTTTTTTAAATGTATCCAAGAATGGTCACTCTACTACCTCCCCAGCCAGATCATTCCAGAATTTTATCACCCTTTCTGTAAAAAACTTTTTCCTAATATCCAACCTATATTTCCCTTGATGCGGCTTGAGACTGACTGTCCTCTTATTCTGTAAGCTGTTGCCAGGGAAAGGAAACCAACGCCCACCTGACTTACAACCGCCCTTCAGGTAGCTGTAGAGAATGATAAGGTCATCTCTGAATCTCCTTTTCTCCAAGCTAAACGACCCCAGCTCCCTCAGTCATTCCTCATAGGGCTTGTGTTCCAAGCCCCTCACCAGCCTTGTTGCCCTCTCTGGACAGCCTGAAGCATCTCAAAATCTTTCCTAAACTGAGGGGCCCAGCACTGGACACAGCACTCAAGGTTTGGTCTCACCAGTGCCAAGTACAGGGGCAGAATGACCTCCCTGGTTCTGCTGGCCACACTATTCCTGATACAGGCCAGGAGGCCATTGGCCTTCTTGGCCACCAGGGCACACTGCTGGCTCATGTTCAGTCAGCTGTCAACTAGTACCCCCAGGTCCCTTTCTGCCTGGGCACAGTCCAGCCACACCATCCCCAGCCTATAACGTTGCAGGCGGTTGTCCTGCCCAAAATGCAGGACAGTACTTGGACTTATTAAACTTCGTCTTATTGAACTCTGCCCATGTTTCCAACCATTCCAACTGTTACTAACAAGCCCAGACTTTTTAGTGTAGGGAAAACATTCTTCAGAAATTGTCACAAGTTTTTGGTGCAATAAGCCAAGAGGGTTTCTGTCATGGTTTGAGCCTGGCCTAATGCCAGTGCCTTCATGAAAATACCTCTTCCCTGGTATCTACTGTGAGATGTGATCAGAGACAAAGCACAGCAGGCTCCAACTTAAGAATGAAAGGAAAAAAAACTTTATTAACCTAATACTACAAGAGAAACACACAGAACACAGGATGAAAACCTTCCAAACTTCCTACTCCTCCCCCCACCAAATTTCCAATTCAGTTACCACCCCTCAGATCACCCACTCTCAGTCCATCACCACCCTTTAGATAATCAATTCTCAACTCCTTGAGAAGAAAGGAGTCCCTCGCACCACAGATTTCCCCAGGAGACATTTGAACCCTCTTGTGTTTCCATGTCACGTGTGGCACCGCCCGGAGAACATTTGCCATCGTGACCTCTTCCTTCCATGTCCAGTTGTCTCACCACTGCACATGAACCAGAGCTGCTTCTTGGGTTTTTCCCTTTAAGGATGCTTGGTCCAGTTCCAAAAAGAGCACAGTCTCTCTCCTTTTGGGACACCTGTCCCCTCCAGATTTTACCCCCTGGGGCTGAGGGGTCTCTTGAACAGAGTTCATCTTCCTCTTCTTCTTCTCTGAAGACGGAGGGCACCACCACCACCCTCCTCACCCGTCGTCTCTGTTCACGCCTTCAGATCACTGCACTCTCCTGGCTCTGAGCCATCGCCTCCCCCTAGAATGCAGTCTCTGTGTCACAGGAAAACAAGTGGTTCTGCCATGGCTATACAAGAAAAGTCCAGCCAAAGGCCTCTCCATCATCTCCTCCCACCTAGGATTCTTCTGAGCCTCTCTCAACACCTTTCACTAACTCCAGGAAGATCAGCATTTGGCAGGTTTCCATCATCCACAAGAAGGGTTAAAAGTCCCAGGCTCTGCCTGTCCAGAACTCCCACGTCTGGCTGCCCTGCAGAGCACCCTCCCTTCTCCTTCACACCAGCCGCACTATCACAGGCACAGGTTCTCTCCCTCTCTCTCCCTCTGGGGGGGGAATGGTGGGGGATGGGGGATGGCTGCCCGAAGCCTCACAGTGCTCCTCCACCTTTCAAATCTCACTTCTGTCCCAGGCCTGGCTTACCTCCGGCCGCATGGCTTCCCTCCCCCCTGCCCAGCTTGGAGCTGGGCAGGGGGAAGGTTTGATCTCTTCCTCGACTGGAACCCAAAGAGAGTGTCCCCCGGGAGTTCACAGCTTTTAACCCCCTGTGTTCTCAGAGGCATATCCATGCCCTCAGTGGACAAACAAGGTGCCAGTATTAAAATCTGAGCACCATTGGCTTGACCACACCATCCCAAAAAAACTCATTTCCTCTCAAACCACAACAGTTTCACTTGCAGGGACAGAGATACCAGGCAAAGAAAAGGTGTCTTCAGGAAGATCGACACACATCTTATGTCATCTGTGGACACACACCATGGAACAATGGCTTCTTCTTCTTTGAACACAAGCTCATAGGGCTGACAAAGAAGGGCTTCTGTCCTCCTAAGTACAGTTGCAGGTTCTGTAATCCTTAGGATGTGCTCAAGATATTTACAAGGAAATATTCCTGAAAGTTCTCACACAACTGGCTATGGTCACAAGAGAGCAGGTATTTGGCCAGAGGGGATGTGTATGTCAGGCACTGCAGGATGACATTGATGTAGCAAGTACTGCCCAGGTTGCAGAGTCCTGCTCCAGGTCTCTGTCTTTGCTGCCAGTCCATGCAAATCTCCTCTGGGGAAAAGAAGATCCTTTGTGGCAGAGCCATTCCCTCAGCAATGCCTGCAGCTGCAGGGGAATTATATTTGATGAGATATGACAATATTGTTGCTTGAAAGCACATTCAAGTGTTGAGTTCTCTACAGGAGCACCAAGGACAGCAGCTCTAACCACCATCACAGAAACACTAGGGAAAGCCTAATACCCCATTTACATCTACAGGAATGGAAACAGTTTTGGAAACAGTTTTAGTCTGTTCCCCTGCTTAGTCTGTCAAAAGTCCAACAAATTCCCACTCTGATTTCTGGACCTCAGGCTACCTTTTTTCCCCTCTAGACCCTTGGCTTATCAGTTCCTTTTTCCTTATTGTAATGTGAAAAGAACAAGCAAGTACCTATGGATGTCAGGTCTTTCTATGAGCAATGTCCTCTTTCAAAGTCTTGTGCACTAGTGACAGAGTGACCAAATGCATTTTCCTGTGTCTAACCAAAATCACCTGGGTCAGTCTGGTTGCTCTCAGGAAACACTAGTTTCACTCTAGTTTGTTAGTGCACTGACACTCAGGAATGAAGCACCAGCCATGTTGTCTGTGGGCATTCACAAAGTTCAAGGCTGCTGGCAAAACTGTTACAGAAATTATTTCCTGTTGCAGCTGTTGCTCCTCTCAGGAACAGATGGAAAAGTTGTGGCTGACAAAGGATCCAGATCCTCCTCCAGAAAGATCAGAACTAAACCCGTCTCCTGTTGAAAAAGAAAATAAATGTAACTTGAAAATTAAAAAACCCAAAATGTGACCCACAGAACAGCTTTAACTGTCAGGATCATTTTGTTGGTGCTTGTAGACACTGCCAAAGACAGAGAATGCTTGAAAAAATGCAGACATGCAAGTAGCAAAGAAAGGAGCTGAGTTATCCTGAAGACCAGCTCAATCTTTGCTGGTCTGCTCCTCAGGATACCAAGCACTGGGCAGGTGAGGTCACAATGGCTGGACAGGTGCCATATATCTGTCCCTTTGTGACACAAGGCTGCATGGGGACATCTCCTGTTGTGCCCACAGAACCCTGTGGCTACCATAACTCGGGCACCTCTCACAAATGGAAGTCACTGGACTTTCCTTGGCAAAGAGTTCACTCACCAGACAAGCTGCAGCAGCTGGAGGAATTAAAGGCTGCTGAGAGCTATGAGCCTGGTCACTGCTTTGGCTGGCGCACTTGCAGTGCTGGGGGTTTCTTTTCCATTCTTCCAAGAATGCAATGTGTCCATGTATCCATGTGTAGCAAATCACCTAGGCTCTTAGGGTTCATTTCCAATGAATTTTCTCTGCCCTTAAGGTCAGCGTCAAGCTGACCCTGAATTAGAAATACCAAATAAACATCATCAGAAACTGCTTGGGTGGACCTTTGATGGCTGCTAGGCACCCACCCAGCTTCTCTGTCACCCTGGCTTGCTCATCCTTCCTGGCTTTTTAGTAACAGAATTCTTAATCCACCTCTCAGAAGAGCATGTTAGAATCCAAAGCCTCATTTTAGGCTCACTGAAGGCTCAAAGCCTTATGTTCTTGATGCTCAAAGTCTCATTTGGATGCTAAACCAAATTATTTTTAGGGTGTAAAACCCCATTTTTAAGGCTATTCCTTTAGTATCCATATATTTTAGTTTTGTTTTTAGGAACTACAATTTCATTTTCAGGGTCCAAAAGATCCTGGTTTAAGTCCAAACTCGCCTTGTTTAGGCACAAACCCCACAACTCATCTGAAGGGCTCAGAACATCATTTTGAAGGCTCTAAGTCCTTTTTGGAAGGTCCAAAGCTTCATCTGCAGGGTCCAGAGACTCATTTATTTTAGTCCCAGAGAGGAGATCTGTGGAAGCTAAAAAGAGGGTTTGGACCCCAGAAAGACTTTTTGGACTTTCTAAAGAAGGCTTTGGACTCTGCAGATGAGCCTTCACCCTACAAATAAAAATTTGGACCTTCAAAATCAGGTCCCACAGGCAATAAAAGATAATAGAAAACAGGTTGGAAGCCCAGAAATTATGGTTGAGGCCCTAAAATGGAGGCTTCAGGCATGAAAAAAATTAATAGGTAAGATGGTACCAAAGACCCTTCAGAACCCAGTTATTCTTCTCCAGTGCCAAGAAGGGAAGCTCTAGGTTGTCATGGGGAGCTAAATAGCAGCAATAGTTTTCTGTCCTGTTACCTTTTGTGTGGAAGCAATCCCCGGACACATTCAATTTTGGATGTGCTCTCCTAAAAGTGGAGTGGGGCCTTTTAAGGTGGGTAACTTGCTCTCTGAGGAGAGCATAGCCTGCAGTTCCTCTTGCTCGTTCCTCTTGCTCTCCTCAGAGAGGACAGCAAGAGGAACTGCAGACTATGCTCCAGGGCTATGGGATTCACCACATCTCTTTGCAGATAAGGAGGATATGTGTGTTGTCCTACCCTGTACAGCAAAAGCTGTTGTTGGATGTAGCCAGACACTGTGTCCCAGACAGCCATTCACTCTGGAAAGCAGAGGAAAGCCAGACTGTGCTCTGCATCTGCTGGCTCTCAACTCTCCCAGAATGCCTGGGCTGTGGGGCATTGGCAGATATGCCACTGCTGTCTACAGCCTTGGATGGTGACACCCACAGGACAGCTGCTGCATCCCACAGCGCTGCGTGGGTCCTGGTGACAGTCCTGTGGTGTCTGTAGATGTCTGTACCTCAAGGGGTGATTCTGGGTAGCATGAAGGTGAACTCCAGCCTCTCTCAAAAGCCCTTCTTGGTCTGCCTCATGCTAGTGAGTTGATCCTCCATGGAGAAAGCCCTGACAACCTCTAAAATCTGCAGCTCACTGTCTCAAGTGTCACAGCTGGTACGAAGAAATTTTTCATCTTGCCCAAAAAGCTATTAAAAATGAGCCACCCACGGACAGATTGTTGTAGCTGACATGCATCCCAATATTGTTAGCATTCAGAAACACATAATCACAGAACAATTATATGCAGGTGCTTTTATTGAAGAGCTCTGGGTTTTAGGGGTACAGACTCAAGCCCGACTCCAACATAGGTTCAGGATGAACACTTTTTATACCCTTATCATTATATAACTACACATTAATTATTGAAAATATATTGTTCTGTTGTATACATTGATTTCATCCAAGCATGGATTTTGTAATTTCCATCAAACCCCCCCAAACATCGTTTCTCATTATTCTTGTGATGATTAAACAATAATTATATCCAATTACCAAACAATCATCGCATTTAACAGTCATATCATTTATCATAGTCATTAAATGATTGTACAGGTGCAGTTTTGCGTGGTCCAGTAAAGCCTAACATTTTCCCAGGACCTACCAGGCCCAACCTTTCTTTCCAACCCCCCTGAATACCTCATGATTTTAGAAAAATTTTATCCCTATACTATCAGTGTGACTCAGGGAACACCCACATCATCACAGAGAAGGAAGGATAAGCACTTTCACCCCCTCCCGGCCCTCCCCTGCCCCATAGTGTCTCGGGACCTAATTTAATCATAAGTGCATGAGGAAATGGGTCTTAGAAATGTTAAAGGAAGGACTGGAGATGGCCAAATTGCAGACTGAATTCTAAAGAGGGGCTTTGGTCCCCAACATTGAGGCTTTGGAAAACTAAAAAGGAAGGTTTGGGTGCAAAAATGAGCCATTGGACTCACAAATGAGGCTTTGGACCTTGAGCCTTAAAAATAATGATTTGGACCTCTAAATATGTCTTTGAACTCTAAAAGCATAAACCTTGGCAGTTATGAATTCCTTTTGAGAAATTTAGCAAATTTTAGCAATCTTACAGTGTAAAACTGTGGGTTTAGACTTTAAATTGACTATTTGTTCTCCCAAAAACAGGTTCTGGTGATTTAAAATGTATGTGGTTCTCCCTCTTTAGGTGGATTGTGTCATAAAAATAGTGTTTGTGCCTGAAAAGCTCAGGGTTAAAGCTGAAAAATAATCATTTAGACCTTGAAAATATGGTGTGGGATCTAATTTTTAATTTTTTTTTTGTTTGTCCTTGGGATTCAGATTAAGATTCTGACCCTAATAATAAGGGGGCTGGAACTAAAATAGCCCTGTGCTATAAACCCTGTTCTCGGCACAAATCCAAAACATAGGCCCCATAAAAGGTATTATGAAGGAATTTAACTTAATTACAGGACAAACTAAGTATGTCTTAGGTTTGAAATAAGAGTGTGTATTCTATTCCTATCTGTCAGGGGTGGGGCAGTCTGATAACTTCTGTTAATTAAATAACATAGTTCTGTTAATTGGGCAGTTTTCTTTATCTCTTCCACAATCAATCCTCCCTCCAGGGAGATATTTTCTGGTATAAATCCATTGAGTCTCACTGTATGACTGATAAAATTACATCATCCCATTGTGAAAGGCTCTGCCCAGAGGGAGGAGCCGAGCATTCCTACCTAGATATAATCAGAGATTTAGAAGACCACAAGCAGCCTTTTCCTACTAGATTCCCAAAAGAGCAGCTTTCTTCTCTACTGGATTCCCAGAGGAAGACCAGGCTCATCTAAATCACCACTAGACCTTCAGAAGAAAATTACAGCCTTCTATAGGATCACTCTTCAAGAGAACCACATCTGCCACTCCAGGAGGACTGTAGCCACCATATAATAAGACTGCAACCAGCACCTGGCCCACAAGGTGTCAGGTTGTATTCTGAGTCTGCCAGTGGGTTTTTTTTTTGTTTGTTTGTTCTATTGCATTTGGTTTGTTGGTTGTTTTTTTTTTATTTATTTTCCTAGTAAAGAACTGTTGTTCCTATTCCCATATCTTTGCCTGAGAGCCTTTTAATTTCAAAATTATAACAATTCAGAGGGAGAAGGTTTACATTTTCCATTGCAGGGTAAGCTCCTGCCTTCCTTAGCAGACACCTGTCTTTTCAAACCATAGACATAGTATTACTGTTCCCCATAATCCCTTAGGTCTCTTAAGGAAACTAATAAGATTCACTTAAGGATGGATATTGTTCACATAGGTCACCAGCTGACAACACTTGTTCTTTCCTCTGTAGCTAGTATACAAAAGCCACAGGTATGGGATTTAAGAATACATGCCATATACTCCTCCTCCCTGCCTCCTCAAAATGTAAGAAATGCTAGAACACTGACAATCCAACTCTTCTGAGATGAGAACAAATTATAGCCTTATTTTTAATAATAAATACTTACTACACTGTGTACCTGTAGTTACCATAAATGGAGTAAAAGCAAACACAAACAACAAGCAATGTCTTCGTGTAGAGTTTCCTGGGTAACCCAAAATGTTATTATCATCTGTATCGATCTGTGCCAAAAAAATCATTATTGCCTCTTTAAGAGCCTGCAGGCTGGAAGACAGGCTGGGGCTGGGCAGTGCCTGGATTATTTAAAGTCGGAGCACACAGGAGGAGCTCTGCCTCTCCCTTGGTGATTTCCTGCTTGACTTTTTCTTGCTGCTTGTCAGTAGTTGCAACATTAGCAACTCAAGAAGCTCGGTTTCCCAATCAAAAAGTGTGTCAAAGTAAATTTTGCAACACCTGCCTGCTGTTGCAGCCACAGGCTCACAGGAGTGGAGCGGCCCTGCTCTGTCCAGTCCACCACAGCCTCTAGCAGCGTCCAGCCAACGCAAGCAGACATAGACAAGCCCCAGCCCAGCTGCCTTGCCTTGCCTTGCTGTCTTCTGCCAAGAGGAGAAATCCCTCCAGGAGTTCTAGCCCTTGAGTATCAGCTGCCAGAAGGTGCTGGCCACCTTCGCCAATGGAGCTGCCACTGCCGAAGAGATAAGTGGGATGGCTGCCACCATTTTCCCTTTGTCTCCACGCACATGGTCAGCTGTGGGGGTCACCATCTGGGGCAAGGGATCACTGCCATTTTGAGTTTCTTTGTTCCTGGCAGTCCCTGAGACTTCAGCAACTTTGTAACTACTGACTATTACTGTCAATTTTTGCCCATTGCTGTTTCACCTGGTAGTAGACAGTTATTTTTTCACTTTGTGTACTGTAGTATATGATGTAGATAATTCATGCTTTGGAAATTGTATAAAAATTATAAAGATCCAACCATGCATCTGATCCCCATGGCCAGAAACAGGACTTTGCATTTCCAAAAGATTTCCCAGACTTGCCCAGATAAAATCATGACCATTAACGAGTGAATGAGTCTGTCCTTCGTGATCAGCGACCATTTCCTAAGAATGTCCAGAACATTCACTGAACAACACTGACGCCTTGGCTACAGCTGAAAGGAAGACAATTTCAAGGAGCCCAGACAGCCATCCAAACCCATGGACTGGCTTTTGTCGGGGATTGCATCTGTATAGTTCCCGTTTTACATATGTAGGAACCTATAGAAATCTTAGGTCATTTCTGCTTCAGGCAGAATAAACTGTATATAAGCTGGCTACCTGGAGCAGTTGGTGTGACACTCTGTGGAGACACTGACACCAAGTCAGTTTGAACCAGGTTCACCCAGCGTCAAAATCTGGGGTTGACGCTGTCTTGGCTGTGGCAGTTTTATAATATTCTATTTTTTTGATTGTCAATCTAATATTTTTTTTTTTAATTTTGCTGCCAATTTGATAATTTATAACATGTACCTACTTGTATTCGTTTCTCTTTATTGGTGGAAAGGTATTGATGAAAGCCATAAGGGGAAGAAGCCATTTGAGGGCATCCACCTCTTAAATTGTCTTAAACCAAGACATAAAGGAAACAGGATCTCCAACTTGGCTCTTTGTCACCGACATGGTTTATGAAAAATCCTTTCCTTAGGATTTTTGCCCTCCTGAAAACTGAGAGGCCTCAGGAACAAACTGTAAACAATTCTTATCTGCTGCTGTGGAATGCAACAGGGGGAATCTGTGATTGGCCTCATCAGGCTGTTTCCAATTAAGAGCCAATCACAGATCACCTGTCCGGCCGGTCTCGGTCTGAGGGAAGACTTTGTTATTTCATTTCTTTTCTATTCTTAGCTTAGCCTTCTAGTGAAATCTTTTCCTCTATTCTTTTAGTATAGTTTTAATATATTATCTATCATAGAATAATAAATCAAGCCTTCTGAAACATGGAGTCAAATTTCTCGTCTCTTCCCTCATCCTGGGACCCTTGTGGAAAATACCACAGCTCTTAGAAAAATCAACCCCAAGGCCACACCCAATAGAATTGTGCAGAAAAGTTCACAATGCCAGAGGTTTATGTCCAAAAAGGAGACAGAGGATTCCTGTAATTTTATTTGAATAAAGGAAGAGGCCATGAGGTATTTCCCTGGAGTCTCTCAAATTACTAGAGGATGAAGCCTCCTTTCAATCCTATTTTCTTGCCTGTATCACCCTCTGTCTTTCCACATTGGCTGTGGTACTTGAGGGGTATGGATTTCTTGAATTGCTTACTAAGGGACCCCCTTAACCTATTACACCAGCTACCCCAGCCCCCTTTCTTTTGTTCATCATCTTTAAATTCAGGAACTTAACATGGCCTTGGTTGAGCAACACATCCTTGTAAAATGGTAACATTCCTTTCTTACCTATCAGTCTCTGGTTTTACCGACAAGCAGGCTTACACAGACTCTTACTAAAGAGACACTCATTATATTCAGAGTCATTCTAAAAGTCACCATTTTTAAAGTTTAAACTGCCTAAAAATGTAAGTTTTGAGAGGAAAGATGTGTGCTAATGTCTTTAAAATAGATTGGTGGGGGAAGGTTATGGGTGTTAATGTCTTTCAAGTGGGTCTTAATGTTTCTACTGACTTTGTTACCTGTCAGGTTTGTTACCTGGCCCTGACAGTTTGGCTCCTGAATAGATAAAGGTCTGAACTTCTGAACTTTGGTATAAGATGACAGGTTCAAGACAAGTTATGTGGTAGGCAGTTCAGGAAGGCTGTACCTTCCTAGTACCTCAGCCAGTAGGGAAAGGCAGAGGGCAATATGCGGCTGAGAGTTTGTGAAAAAAGGGAAGCTGTGTTCTCCGAAACCTCAAGAGAAAAAAGATCTATGGGTGTGTGCCCCAGTGGACTCTCTCCCTTTATTCAAAGAAAGTTGAAGGACTCCTCTGTCTCCTTTTTAAACATAAACATCTGGCATTTTGTGCATTCTCCTGACAACTGAAGGCTCTGTACAGGATCCTTCCACTCTCTGGGTTCTGCATGAGGCAAGAAGAGTTGGAGGCATGCCTCACCCAGTTTTGGTGATCAGCTCCCTTTGGCACTGGCTGGCTGGCTCCAGCTGGCCAGCACCAGGTGATAGATTAGGTACCCAAGATTGTCCCCAAGACAGACGAGAGGCAGACCAGAGGGGTCCATGAAGGGGTCTTTAGGGAGAGGTGAACCAGGGAGGGTCCGTAAAGAGTCCATAGGAAAGGACATGGATGCCCAGAGGGGGAAATAAAGGAGTGTCAAGAAGGGTCTTGGCAAATCTCAGCAGTAAGTAGCACCATGGGGTGTGATAAACACATACTATAATTTTGGCTTTTGCAAATATTAAACTGGATGCTACATGCTGTGCATTGCTATATAATGTTAACTTTTGCAGAAGCAGCTATAGTCCTGAAATAATAACTAATGCTTTTACTTTCTTAACTAACTGACAATAATTAAAATAACTCAGACATATTTGTGAAGTTGATTTATATTTGTGATGTTGATTTAGAGTACTTGTTGATTTAGACTACTTGCAATGGCTGAAATAGCTAAACTGTCTGTATGGTCAGATAACATTTGAAGAATGGGCATGATGAGGACACCTGCTACTGACACTTTGATTATCAATATCTGTCACCTGCTGAAACCATGGAACAGGGGGCCATTGTGAGGAGGTTACACACAACCTTCAAAACCACATCCAAGATTACTGCACATGCTCTAAAAAGGAGGATCAGAGGAAGGGCCATGCTAAAAAAAATTCCTGGAACATGTAAATTAGTCCAAAGAAATGTTTGAATATGTATAATCATTTATAAATATGCATTTGACTGATGCAATAAAAAGGGTATATAAAAATAGTTGCCATGGTTAGCTGGTGTGCCTCTGGCTACAGCTACACACTCAGCACTGTTATGTTTGATTTATTATTTTGTCCCCTATTGTTTTTTAAAGGAAAGTCAAAAAAAGGGTCTCGACTATAGGGCTAAGAATCCCAAAATACCTCTGAAGAGTTCTTTAGGAGAATGTTTAGATGGTTTGCACATTTTCCCAGAAGTAGCTACAGGGACATGGGCACCCAGAGTGAGTAATATGGTGTATGCCCAGAGGGGGAAATATGGGGAACGTAGATGGCCAGAGGAGAAAATGAGAGGTACCAAAAAAGGGTCTCGGCGACCCACGCCCAGACGGAGCAATATGTTAGTTTGGGAAAGGATTGGTTGAAGGGGAATGTAGAGAAATATGGTTAAGGCAAACAGCAGAGAGAGGCTTTGTGATAGGGAAAGAGCAGTGAGGACTAAGTTCTCTGCCTTATCTTCAAAATCTGTTGTCTAATACAGGGCCAGCTGCAAGTCTTTTTCATTCCTGGCTTCCAGGAGAGGGAAAGCAGGGAGGTATTGTTCCTACTCCACCCCTTCCCAGGTCATTATGGAGCCAGAGTGGAGGATTTGGGTTTGTCTGCTTTCTGTTCTGGACTTGAGGGGGTTTCTGTCTGAGGCTAGGTGTGACTGGCGGCACAGGCTGGGGGCCTGTGGGAGAGGCATGGGATTGAGCTGGGGCTTGGGACAGCTGGGGCTCAGCTCCAGGAGGTGCTCAAAGCCACCACTCCAACGGGCAGGAGCTGCAGTGGACCCCTGGGCCCATGAGGCTGCAGGATGCCCTATGGTAGGGAAAGCCACTGTAAAGTTGTTCCATTTTCTGGCTGCCGGGGAGGTTTGGAGCGTCTGAAGGGAAGGTGCAGGTGTTGGAGAGAAAGGTTGAATGTTTAGGATATATTTTGACTTAATGCTTGTGCCGTGTTGGCTCAGAGGGGGTCCAGGGGGTCCAGGTAATTTCTCGCATGCCCATGCCCATGCGAGAAATTACACTCACTTTCAAAAAAATTTAAAAGGTTTATTAAAACTTTATCAAAAATACAACAGAAGACTGAATAAAGAAAAGAATACAGTGTTGGGAGCAACGGATTCAGTCATCATGTGCTGGTCTACACAATGGATGTTCAGCCCTTTATACCTCTAGCCCCTCCCAATGTCTTGTCAATCAACTCCTTCTTCTGTGTCCAGTGGGGGAGATCACTTTCTTACATCTTGATTGGAGGTCAGGTACTACCATAATAAGAAGCCGTGCCTCCCAAATGACTTGACTACTAAGGCTATCCCATGATAACAATGCAAGGGGGAAGGGAAACATAACTGTTGTGAAAAACGCCAATCACTTGTTTTTAAAATTTTAAAGGTAAGTAATAAAATAGTTATAAAAATAGTAATACAATTAGAGTAATAACAATTGAGACAATTTGAATTAAGACAATATGAGACAATAGAAACAAAGAGTTATGGACATCCGGGTACCTTTTTCCGGCAGCACAAGCCCAAAAAAGGAGACCTGTAAACAAAGGATCAACCCTTAAAAACAACAGCATGTTGCATATTCATTCACTTCATACATGATGCATAAATTCCATTCAAACACAGGATTCTGTCTGGTCATCATCACCTTCTTCCTCTGAGTCCTAACAGCACCTTCGAGGAGGGAAGAAGTTCATTTCTTCTGATAAGAGGACAATAAATTATTTTCCTCTGAAAGATTTAAGTGTCCTGTGGCTGTTATCTCGCTGCAAGTCCTTTCTTTTTAAAAAAAGTATCCTACATAGCATAGTTTCTACTTTAACATTTTTTTTATAACCTAAAACTATATTTAACACACTACTTAAGTGAATTTATACAGCATTACTTTTTAACACAACACATATAATATTCATTTTAATATTTGCAAAAAGCCAATCATAAAATATGCATTTTTCACACTATACATCTACAAAATTTCTCTTAACATATACTTAATATTTACTCTTTAATTATGAGAGTCAGCCATCACATTACTCATCTATAACACCCAGGACTGAAGGGGAACTGTGACAATTTTTAGGAATATAGGGTATTGCAAGAAAATTAAAAGAGAAGTTGATTAGCGTCCCAGCTTTAGCTCTCCCAGGCTCAGAAAAGGAATTGGAATTTTATATGGACTGGTTGCAAAGACTGATTTCTCCTGTGTGAATTATTAATGATTGTGGAAATACTCTTTGGAAATACTACTTTTCTGAAGGTCTTATGCCCAGACTTAGGGATGGTTAAGGAATTTGCTGAGCAGAGAAAATGCACAGGCTATTTCTACTAAGTTTAGGTTATGCTGAAGGTACCCAGAATAATAAGCAGTGTCCTCTGGTACAGGGCTGTGCCAAAGGAATCCTAGTGCAAAAATATTTGCGAAGCAAGGGGGTTTTTTTTGTTTGCTCTAATGGTAACTGAGGCTCTGTTGTCTACAGAGTTGTGCAGCCACAGCTTTGATGATAACTGAATGCAGGATTGTTAAAGTCTGGCACCAGGTTCTGGTTGGATGACTGGCACTAGGCTGTTTCAGTGTGAAATGGAACAGGAGGATTTAGACTTGAGAACCAGCCTCCTGTTTAACTGGTCCCAAGAAAGGAGCCTTAAAGGAGGCTTGTCTCTGTGTCCAGGTAACAGATCTCAAGACTTGAGCTAGGGAAGGTTTAGAGGACCCCTCTGCCAAATGGGGAAAAGGTGTTTATTAATGGATCATCAAGGATAGTAGAAGGAAAACGAGTTATCTGATATACTATAGTAAAGGGGAGGGAATTGCAAGTGGGGGAAGGCACCATGCATATAAGCAGCACAAAGTGCAAAATTGTATGCCTTAATAAAGCCTGCAAAGTGTATCAAGGAAAGGTGGTGACTGTTCGCTCATCAGAGCTCAATTACACACCTGTTTGAAGTGGTAAATTTACCAAAAGAGGTAGAAATAAAACATGTTAGGGGACATCAGCAGATAGCTCAGAAGAGACAATAGGTAATCAACTGGCCAATGGAGATGTTCAGAAAGCAGCACTTCTGCCAGAGGTCACTGGGATCTACCCTTTGTTCCTTTGTGACTCAGCTGCTGTCAGGGGAAGGGGGAGGTGGTGGTGCCATCTTTTCCACCAGAGGAGTTTGGAGATAATTAAAGTTGGTGGGGCAGAGGAAAGAGGAGATAATTGAGTTACAAAGGACAGTATAGAGTAGATGCCAGGAGCTTTGACCCTGCAAATATTGAGATGACTCTTGAGGACTGGCAGAGATGTTCTTCAAGATGAACTACCTTGGGTCTTTTTGTTTTAGCAAAACAAGTTACTGAGGAGTGCCTGACTAAAGTTAAGAGTGAAGACTGCAAAGGAGATTGCAATGCAAGGAGATGACCTTGAGCTATTTGTCCTCTCCAGAGATGTTGGGTGTATTTTGTTGAGATGCCTTGGGGAAGAGGACTAAAATTTCTTCTAGCAGTAGTATGTCGGCTGGTAGGGTGGCCAGAGGAGCTCCTAGTTGTGAAAAACACCAATCACATGTGTTAAAATTTTAAGATTAATAGTAATAAAATAGTAATAAAAATTAGGACAATACGAATTTGGACAATCAAAGTTAGAACAATAAAAGACAATAAAAACCAAAGAATTATGGATGTCCAGATGTTTTGCACTGCCACAGAACAGTTTCGCTAACAAAGGATTAATCCTTAAAAGCAATAGCCTGTTGCACATTCATATATCTCATACATGACGCAAACATTCCTTTCGAACTAGGGATTTTTCTGTTTATTGTCAGCTTCTCCCTCTCATCTTGCAAATCAGTCACCTTGGTCCCTTGAAGTCTGAGTCATCCCAATAAGGAGGCAATAATTCTTCTCTTGAGATCTTGGTGTCTGTTTGCTGTTATCTCTATGTGAAGAATTTCTTTATTATCTTATCCATTCTTTGAGTTAGTTATAAAAAGTACATCACAGTTTCTATTTTAATATTATGCCATAGCCTCAAAACTATATTTACCACACTACTTAAAAAGATTAATACAGCATAACTTTCCAACATAACACATACAGTATTCATTTTAATATTTGTGAAAAGCCAATCATATAATATGCAATTTTCACACAAATAAGATTGAAGGACTTCTTTGTCTCATTTTTGGACATCAACCTCTGGTGTTTGTGCATTTTTCTACCAGTTTACTTTGGGAGAGATACAATAAAATTTATCCCATGACAACAAAATTAATAGGATAGAGTCTGAATGCTCATGCATACTACTATCCATAATAAAAGTTTGCACACAACATTGTGTGAGACTCGGTCTGAAGTTTCTCTCATCTGCCTCACGATTGTCATTGGGGACCACTGAAGAAAAGACCCTTGTCTGAAGTTTCTGGCCCGGTTGGAGAAAGCTGCACACCAAGGGCCCCGACACCTGAGCATAGTGCTAAGCTATTGTTCACAGGTGTGTTTGCTGTATGCTACACTGAACCTGATGAAAAAAGAAGGAGACACCTTGACTTTTTGCAACAATAGCCTTGGAAGTTGTCCCACCTCTCGACCTGGCTGGACTTCTCCTGAGTTTTGGGTGGTCCCCCACAGAAGACCCCTCACTTATTTAAAACAGCCGTGACAGACATACTGAGATGTAAGAAGCCTCTCCATCAAAGACCGAGACATGAAATCCTTATGTGAAAAGTCCTCCCCCACTCTTTCCAAGGACTGGGACTGAAACCCCTAACCGGGGGAGGTGTGTGGGGGAGGCAAGCTGACCAAACCAAGATGTTTGCCTGCAGGTTGTGACCACTGAACCAAGAAGACAATGGCTTTTCCTTACTGCTGAGAATATGGACTACCTGTTACATCTATTCTTCATTGTATCTGTTTCCCCCACCCTGGCAATTTTCAATAGACTTATCATAATAAAAACCTCTGAGTTAGCTAGAGATTTCAAGATCTCCCCAGACGTGACCTGGTGAACTCCATCGGCTAGACATCAAAGGACTTCGCTGTTTCTACATAGCTATATACCTTCCTTTTCTTCCTCCCTCTTTTCCTTACTTTTTCTTTTTTTCCCCCAATTCCTCCCCAAAGCATTTTGCTGTGATTATTCAATAAAGATGCATTTGTTTTGATTATCACTGCAAACCCCCTGTGCCAGGTCGGTTTTTTGCACCCTGAGATCAAATCCATGAACCATCATGAAACCCATTTGTAAGGACGGATCGTGACACATTGGGACTATCTCCGGTTAAAAAGTCACAGGAAAAAAAGTCCTTAATTCAGGTCCTGCAATATCCTGTTAATTCTAAGAATTGTTACAGCTCTCCTTCAGTCCTGGGCAACAGCACCTCCAAGGTTCCCTGGACCCTCTCTGGGCCAACACACTGCAAGCATTCAGTCAAAATATGCCTTAAAACATTCAACATTTCTCTCCATCACTTCTTCCTTCCTTTTTGTGGTGGGTTCAGTGCTGGCCAAATGCCAGTCCACCCACTAGACTATACTTACTCATTTCCCGCTGTGAGATACGATTAGGAGGAAGGCAAAGCTGGCTCAAACCTTTAAAATGGTATAAAGATGGTATATTTTTTTAGTTTCTGTTTTACTAACAGAAACCAAAAACATAATAAGAATCAGAATAAAACTTCCAGAACACTTCTCCTCCCCTTACCAACACCCTCCTTTTCTTCTCACTGACAATGTAAAGAGACAAAACCCAAAATTTTCAGTCCCTTTACTACTTCTAGAATATTCTTTCTCCAGTTCACCTAGGGAGAGGAGTCTCTTGACATGCCATGTAGACTTCTTCATGAGAAACAATTCTCTTGTGGTTTTAATTTCCATGAATAACAGCCACCCAGGAATCTTCATTTGTGAAGCCCCGTCCCATTTTTGGCAGCCTTCCCACAGCTGCTTTTATGGACCTCATCAACTTATGGGGTACTGTTTTAAGGGTGAGTTGTTAAAAAGCAAAAGTTCTCTTCATCTATCCCTGAGATCATCTTAATGTCCGAGAAAAGAGGTCTTCTTCTTCTTCCCTGAGAGCAAAGGGTCTTCATCTCTCTTCTCTCTCTCTGTTCAAAGTTCTCATTGAATCACAGCCATTTTAACTTTTGCCTGCTTCAGCACAGATGCTTTTGCTCATATCTACAGTTTGAACAATCCATCCCCTCATATTTTCAATGAGTTACAGGGATATTTCAGTGTATCACAGTCCATCACCATGGCTTACAAAAAAATTTTCAGCCTAAAATTAAGGCATCTTCTAATTCACTTTCCATCTGAGATTTGACTCCTTACTGACTTGGGTGTCTCCATATTTGTCCTCTATGTGTCTTCATTCGATCCTTTTTTCTCACTTGAGAGAGGATTGATGTCTGTAGGTCTCATCTCTGCACTGAAAGAATTAATATCTCACCCAGGACCTGGAGATGGTCACGTGATCCCTGCTGGTCAGAGCTGTTCTACCATAGAGGTTTCCTCAGCTGATGCTCTGGGGGCTGTGTCAGGATCAGCCACATGGCTGTTCTTTTGTTTTAGCTGTGCTTAATTCTGGCTGCAGAGTCACTCACTGTATGGGCTGCAGGACCATCTCTGGGGTCTTTTTTCGTGGCTGCACTGGGGGGAGAGCCAGGATCTCAGCAGCCAGGCTAAGACCCAGCAGCCAATTGTCTCCCCTCCCCCTGCCCTGCAGACTCTGGGGCCAAGACCAGCAGGCTCCCCGTAAGGGAGAGCCTCCCCCAAGATTTGGGCCAGGCCAGCCTTGTCCATGTTCAAGGCTGGAAGGAAAAGAGAGCTTTTCCTGGGGTCTCTTTGTTTTATGAGGCACAGAGGAAGCGCCCAGCAGCTCCTCTCAAAAGAAGAAAAAAAAAGAAAAAAAAAAAAAAAAGAAAAAAAAAGAGAAAACATCACTTCCGTGGTGGCTCCAATGCAAAACCAGCACACCTTCAGACACTCCAAGCCTTCCCCGCATCAAGAAAATTGAACAATTTTACAGTGGCTTCCCCTACCACCTCCTCCCATTCTCCCAATATGTTCCTAGCAATGTGAGGAGCGAACTTGGCACAAGGCAGTACAAGGATCTGAGACCATGGAGTGCCTGGGCTTAGCAGTCCCACCTACTATTCTCAGGTCCTGCACCATAACTGACAGGATAGCAGTGTTATAAGGAGACATACACAGCTCCAAAAGATCTGCCTTTAACCGAGATTTAGCTACAGGCTGCAACACCTTCCTTCCCTTTGAAATAGAGATTTTTGGAGTTCACTTGAGTTAGCAATATGAATTAAGCATTTAGAGTTTAGCCTGTAGAACTATGTGTTGAATTTTAACCCTTTTACTTAAGAAACCTCTGCCATGGTACAAAGGGCATAGGAAAATGCAAATTTCTGAAGCTTCTTGCATAAAGAACAATACCAGAGGAGACCAAGGGATGCAAAGAACCCAGATAAAGGGACTCCTCTGTCTCCAAGCTGATCAAGGCTGACAGATGTACTCAGATAAGCACCAAGGGACCAAAAGCACATCCACAAAGGAGAAAAGTTCAAAAGTTCAGTCATGAGGAAGACCACAGCCTTCAGCCTCAAAGATCACCAAAGACCCCCAAGTGACCACCACAGCAAACAGCACAGCACAGCATGCCCAGAAGAGCATGGATCTGATTACCATGCGAGGCAAGGACAGGCAGGGCCAGGCGTTGAATATGCATGGAAAAGTTCTGCAATGTATTGCATATGGAACACCTTTGTGAATAAAGATTGGGTCAGACTGAGGCTCGGGCACAAGTTTTCACGAGAGCAATCTCGCTTGTGCTGGGCGCTGACATATATACCCACTTCATAACTATCTCTGGTTGTGGAGTTTATTTATTCTGTGTATTGCTTCACCTTGGAAGAGGCTATTGCATTTTAGACATCAGCCATCCAGGTTGCCTCAGAGTAATGTGGAGATGCTTCAGATCCAGTTTTCTATATCACAAGAGCACTAGTATCCCCATCATCCCTCACAACACTAACTCACATTCCCAACTCTAGTCTTCAAATCTCCTCCTAGCAAACCGGAATCACAACTAGGAATAATCAGTTACTCATGCTTTTCAAACCCATTCCTTACATTCACCATAGTCAAGATCCTGTGTTTTACACAACTTGCACCCTCTCATCTTTCTTACTTATAAAAAGAACATTACTACAATTGTTCCCCCTTTGGCATAAAATTCAAATTATTTTGAGAAGTTCCTGTGTCTACCAGGAAACACACCTCTCAGTTCAGTAAGGGTTCCAGTGTGGTGAGCATCCAGCACAATAGCAGACCCTGACACCCTAACAATCCATATTTAACGTTTTCCTCATCCCTTCTTTTACATCTTCTATATACCTGAGGTGCCTTTCTACCCAATTGCTGCAGGGATACACTCGGCCACCTCTCCAGCCCCTGCTCCTGCTGTTTGTGGGCTCTCACCTTCTGTGAGAAACAACTCTCACTTTTAAAATTTTAAAAGGTTTATTAAACTTTAACAAAAATATACAACAAAAGACTGAATAAGGAAAAAAATTTCACTGCGGGGAGTCTATGTAGCTATCAGCCATATGCTCATCTACAAAATGGATGCTCTGCCTTTTATACCCTTAGCCCCTCTCGAAGTTTTGTCAGTCAAAACTTTCTCTGCCGTCCATTGGTGGAGATTACTTTCTTACATCTTGATGGGAGGTCAGATGTTGTTACACCATGCTGATCCTCTCCAAATGTCCTGACTACTAAGGCTATTACAAGGGGGAGGGGAAAGAGGACTATAGGAGGACATATTACAATTACTTCACTATACATATATATAATATTCACCCCTTAATTGTGAGAGCAAACTATTACATTACTCATCTATAACACTTCCCACAGCCGCTAAACTCTCTGCAAAATCACTCACCTCCCTGGGGATACCTTACACTGCACACCAAAGCTGCTCCCTGTATCTTTTAATGTACACCAAAGCCAGTTCCTGTCAAGCTGCAGTGTTTAAATACACCCCCACAGCACATCTGGGCTGTTATCCAAGCACCACAAACTCTGTAAAGCACCAGGTGCCAGCACAGCTCAGTGGCTGGGTGCAGCTGACGGTGCTACAGGAATGGAAAGGTGAACGGAACATTCTGCCAGCCTCATGGGGCTGGGGAGACCCCTGCCTGCAGAGGTGGCAGTGTTGGGCACAGCCTTGGCTCAGTCCCACACCTCCCCAACAGGTTCCCAGCCCATGCTGCCAATCCTGAATATCCACACCTGGCTTTGGCATTCCTCGCCATAGAGAAACCATCTCAAGTCCTGAGAAGCAAGGAGACAAACCCAAATCCTCCACTCTGGATTCATAATAATCCAGGTAGGAGAGGGGATGTAGGAACAATACCTACCTGTTTTCCTTCTCCTGGAAGCTGGGAATAAAAAAGACTTACAGCTGGCCCTGTATTACACTGCAGATTTTGAAGACAGGAGAAAGTGGAGAACATCCCAGTCCTCACTGTACTTTCCTTAGCACATAGCCTCCCTCTGCTATATGCCTCAACCATATTTCTCCACATTCCCTTTCAACCAATCCTTTCCAAAACATCGTATTGCCCCCTCTGGGTGTGGGTTGTCAAGACCCTTTCTTGGCATCTCTCATTGTCCCCTCTGGGCATCCATAGCCTTAATTACTTCTGGGAGAATGCATGAACCACCTCAACATTCTCCCAAAGGACCCTTTGGAGGTATTTTGGGATCATCAGCCCCATAGTCAAGACCCTTTTTCAACTTTCCTTTGTAGTGCACTCTGGGCATCCTGCCATGTTTTACTCCCCAAAGTTGTACTCACCAGTGAGATTTGCTGAGACCATTGCTGACTTTCCCTTACTGCCCCCCTCTGGACATCCATGTCCAGTGATCCTTTTCCTATGGACTCTTCATGGCCCCCCCTTGTCTGCCTCTCATCTGTCTCCTGGACTGTCTCAAGTACCAATCAATCACCTGGTTCTGGTCAGGGCTGAAGGGAGCTGATCACTGACACTGGGTGAGGTTATGCCCAAAGCTAGGTAAGAAAATAAAACTCCATATCCACACAATTTCCAAAAGTAATCTGGTAAATCACAGCTAGTTGTGATGCTCATGTTGGAATTGTTAGTATGACTTGCAAACAAATAGTGACGCCATTGAGCAAATTGAACTTTAAAATCTGGTGAGCTACGTGCTGAACTTACATCTGATATGTTTCGTAGATTGGCAGTAATTCTGGTCAATTGGTAGTATTATTAAACTGGCCAAAGTTTGGTCCTGTAAACTTTGACTCCACATAAATAACATATTGACTGATGAATGATAACTGAAAAAGGAGTTTTCCTAAAGGTGAACCTATTTGTTCTCATTGTGTACTAATATTATACAAGGTACACAGGCCTAATTCTATCCAATTACTAGTATGATTAGCTACTGCTTCAGGCAAAGCTACATACTTATTTACATCGAAAGTTACTACAATCTGCCAAAAAGCAACAAAGCATAACAAAGTATTCATGATTTATGGCTGAGTTTCAGCTTCAGTCCATCATTATAAATGATTGTTACTGTCCAAGGTACAACAAGAAATTTCTTCACTCGGATGTAATGAATTCAGATAGGTTTTTCTCACACATGAATTGCAGTGAAGGTTGTCAGGAGGACTTGAAATGGTCTGTCCTGCTTCTTCTGTAGAAGATGACCTGAAAAATTCTTAATGTACACCCAGTCACCAGGATCAATCATGTGCAATTTATTATTTGGTTGCTTTGGTTGGTTTTCAAATACAATGTTGCACTTCTGATGAAAGTGAGGGTTAATGGTTTATAAGTATTCATAAATATATTTGTTATAGGTAATAAATGATAAAGCTGAATTAATAATCAAAAAATAGGTTTTTATTTCGTGACCGAGATTCGGTCTCTGATAGCCACAATCAAAGGGACAACGTCAAGCCCTGGATCAGCGCTGGGTGAACACTGAGCCAAACTCTATTGCTTCAGATCCCCTCTGTTCATGAATGTTGTCTCTATCAGGTTAGTTTATACAGTTTTTTCTGCCTGGGGCAGAATTTCTCCTATTCTTCTCGTCGCTTCACATATTCATGTAGTCTCTTTTTCTCTGTGCTGGGCTGGACAAAAACCATTTCTGGGAAGCATCTTTTCATTTGCTAATTAGGTCTTTCTCTACACTGCCATCTGTGGTTTCGCAATTTGTGAAGCAATCTTTTCCCTAGCTGTGGCTTGTGGTTTTAAAACTTCAAGAATTTTTCATACAAGCAAAACTTATTTAATGTGTATTTTACACAAGCATGAATTATTCCATAATATATATCACATATATATTATGGAATAATTATATATGTGATATATATAATTCCATAATTATATATCACAGATTGATTACCAATCTGTGCCAGGTTTTCATCATGAGGGGCATTTAACCCATAGGATCTACCACACAAAATGTCAAACGGGCTAATCTTTTTTTTTGGCCTTGGCTTTACCCTGATTCTTATAAGAGCAATTGGTAATGCTTGGTACCAGTACAAATGTGTCTCATGACAGATCTTAGCTATTTGTTGCTTAGCCATGTGGTTCATTTTCTCTACTTGAACATTATCTTGTGACCTGGAAGGAGTATGGGATTGCCACTCAATTCCCAAGGCATTGCTGACAGCTTATACAATTTATGCACAAAAATATGATTTTCTATCAAAAGATATTTCCTTATGTACTCTAAATCTAGGTATGATATCATTCAACACTAGTGTTATTACTTTTCTTGCTTTTTATGTGCTACAAGGGAATACTTCTGGCCACCCCGAGAAGGTATCAGTAAGTACCAGCAAATATCAAAAACCCTCCTTTCTTGGGAGTCCAGAAAAGTCTATCAGCCATAAGTCTTCAGGAAAAGCTCCTCTGTTAATAACTCCTTGTTCTAGCCAAACTTGTATTTAGATTATTCTTCAAACAATCATACATAGTGATGTTACTTTAAAAACGTCTTGCAAGTGTGGGCCTCCAATTCATTCCCTTAGGTATTGGTGTAAGGGTTCTGCTCCCCAGTGAGTCTTATCATGTTCAAATTTCACACAATGTCAATAACTTTCCTGGTATTATTAGCAGACCTGTTTCTAATTGTCCCCAACCATTCTCTTAAAGTTTTCCTTTATTTTCATTAATCCATTTGTAATCAGAGTATTGGTATTTAACAGGCTGCTTAGTTGATACTACAGTAGGTATTACAGCTGCCACAATTGGTTAATTTCTTTCAACAGTGATTATAGCTTCATAATTTGCAAATTTGTTACCTGCTTCCAGAAAAGTGTTACCTTTAGTGTGCCCTCAGCAATGTAAAATTGCTACTTGCAATGGGAGATTCACTGCCTCAAGGGGTCTGAGGATTTCAGTTGCATTTTTGACAATCTTCTTTTGTGCAGTCAGGAGTCCTCTTTCTCTCCATATGGCTCCATCAGCATGAACAATTTCATAAGCATATTTGGAATCGGTCCAAGTACTTTCTTTCCTTTTGCCAGTTCTAATGCTCAGGTGAGGGCTGACAGCTTAGCCATTTGTGCTGAGGTTCCTGCTGGTAACGGGTTTGACTCGGATACCTATGAGACTGGTCACGGCATATCCTGCCATTCACACTCCGTCTCATAAAACTGCTGCCATCAGTAAACCAGTTTACGGCACCTGGGAGCTGCTCTTCCTTTAGGTCTGGGCAGCTGGAGTACACAGCTTTGATAGCCTCTAGTCAGTCATGTACTGGAAGTTCAGCTTCAGACTTTCCTTGCAGAAAAGATGCAGGGTTAACTATCGGTGATGAAGAGAGAGAAAGATGGGTACTCCGTGTGATGGTCAAAGAATCTGAATTTACTGTGAAGTACAACTGCTTACATAGTATTTTAGGAAGGCTAGTAATGTTTTACTACAGTGATTGGGTTAATCATCACATAAACAAATTTATACATTTTTAACATCTCTTGCTTGCAGAAGTCTGATGTAATTTTCTTTTACAGGTAAACCTGTCTGTCAGCAATGGAGAGAGATGGGGAGACTGACTCGGTGATCAGAATCCGATTTTATTGTGGGATACAAACACTTATATACAATTTCAGGGAGACTAGTAATGTGTACTACAATGATTAGGTTAAAATCACATACACAAACTTATGCAAATAACAACATCTCTTGCTTGCAGAGTTTAATGGGTTTTTCTTTTTCTGGTAAACCCATTTGATTGAATCTTCTTGCAATCTAGGTCTAATTTTCACAGTTCCATTTGCTTTTGCCAAGGCATTCTGTTGTCAAATCTCTTATGTTCACCAGGTCCAAAGTCCATCCTCTCTTATGTCCCCCCAACACTCCAACACCCATATGATTTAATCTTCTTGCAAACTTCAAAGCTGTTTGCTCTTGCCAAGGCATCCTGTTATCAAATCTCTTATGCTAACCAGGTCCAAAGTCCATCATCTGTCTTGTGTATCCCAATAGTTTACAATATTGGTCACTTTAATTTCAATATCACCAGATTTGGCCAGAAGTGCTTGGTATTTTAGGAACCTTGAAGGAGACAGCCAGTGACAGCCCCTTTGTTCAATAACAGCTTACGCCATGGGTGACACTAAGTCATCTTTTATCCTAGTGTAAACTTCCATTCCTCTTCAATGTCCATAATCCCTGCTGTTACTGCCCTAAGGCAGGTGGGCCAGCCCTTGCTCACAGTATCGAGTTGTTTAGAAAAATCGGCTACTTTCCTTTTATAAAGACCCAGGTGTTGTGCCAGCCCATAACCCTAACCTTTGTCTCCCATGTGAGAATAACCAAAACTGTTGACTTACCTCAGGAAGTCCCAAGGCTGGGGCCCTCATGATCTTGCGCTTTAACTCTTCAAATATGCTATTTGTTTCAGTGGTCCACACCACAATATTTTTAGAAATTTTCACTGGCTCATATAAAGGTTTCACCATCAGTTCGTAGTTGTATATCCACAACCGGCACCAACCTGTCATTCCAAGAAAAGTGCAGAGTTCTCTTACAATTTGTGGCTTAGGTGTTTGGCAGATTGCCTCCTTCCATGCAGTTCCCAGAGATCGTTATCCTCCAAAGACTTCATATCCAAGATAGGTCACCTGTTGTTGCACCAGCTGAGCTTTCTGTTGAGACACTTAACCAACATTTAGACCAAGAAAATTCAACAGACTTACTGTCTATATAAGGCATTCTTTGATTGTTTTTGTAGCAATTAGTAGATCATTTACATATTGTCGGAGTGTTTCTTCCCCAGGCAGAGACTGCCATTGTTCTAGTTCTTTGTCCAACTGATTCCCAAAAATTGTGGGACTGTTTTTGAACCCCTGATGTAAGACTGCCCAGATAAGTTGGTTTTTCCTGCCTGTGCTAGGGTTCTCCCATTCAAAAGCAAGTATGTTTGACTTTCTTCTGCAAGTCGCAGACAGAAGAAAGCACCTTTGAGATCTATCACTGAGAACCAAATGAGATCACTGCAGAGTTTAGTTAGCAAAGTGTAGGGATTTGCAACCACTGGGTGGATACTTTTAGCAATCCCATTGACTGCTTGCAAATCGTGCAAACCATTAGGTTTTTTCATTGATATAGAAGTATTAAATTTAGATTCACATTCTTTCAACAATCCTAGTTGTCGTGGTTTGAAAGGAAATGAAGTTTTTTGTGATGGTGTGGGCAATCCAATCAGTGTTCAGATTTAATATTGGCACCTGGTTTGTCCACTGAGGGCAGGATACGCCTCTGAGAACACAGGGGTTAAAAGCTGTGATCTCCCAAGGGAACTTCCTCTTGGAGTCCCGCTGGAGAGTGAGTAGACCCCCCTGCCCAGCTCCTTTGGCTGGGCAGGGGGGGAGGGGAGCCATGTGGCCAGAGAGAGAGGTAGGCCAGGCCTGGGCCCAAGGGTGGAGGAGAACATTGCAAGGGCTTCGGGCAGCCGTCCTCCATTCCCCCACCCCCCCCCTGCGAGGGAGAGAGTGACAGAGCCGGTGCCTGTGGTGCCTGTGATAATGGCCCGGCGTGAAGGAGAAGGGGGGGGTGCCCAGCAGGGCAGACAGGCGTGGGAGTTGACGAAGTAAACCGGCAGAGAGAGAGAGCTCGGGACTTTTAACCCCTTTGAGGAAGATGAGAACCTTGCAAAAGCTGAGTCCTCCTGAAGTTGATGAGATTTAGAAGATGTTGAGATTGAGAAGATGTTGAGGAAAATTCTAGGTGGGAGGAGATGATGAAGTGGCTTTGGGCTGGACTTTTCTTGTGTAGCCACAGCAGAACCACGGGTGTTTCTGTGCCACAGAGACTGCGTTCTAGGGGGAGGCGATGGCTCAGAGCCAAGAGAGTGCAGTGATGTGGAGGAGTGAACAGAGACGACGGGTGAGGAGGGTGTGGTGGTGCCCTCCGTCTCGAAGAAGAGAAGAAGACGATCTCTGTTCAAGAGACCCCTCGGCCCCAGGGGGTGAAATTTGGGGGGGACAGGTGTCCCAAAAAGAGAAGGACTGTGCTCCCTTTGGAACTGGTCAAAGTATCCTTAAAATGAAAAACCCCAGAAGCAGCTCTGATCCATGTGCAGTGGTGAGAGCACTGGACATGGAAGGCGTGTGGCGCAAGAGGGACTTCTCTCTCCTCAAGAGACTGAGAATCGATTGTCTGAAGGGTGGCAATGAAATTGGAAATTTGGTGGGGGGAGGAGGAAGAATTTTGGAAGGTTTTCATCTTATGTTCTATTGTGTTTTGTGTGTCTTCCTTTGTAGTTGTAGGTTAATAAATGCTTTTTTTTTTTTTCTTTTTAACCTTAAGTTGGAGCCTGCTTTGCTCTGTCTCTGATCATATCTCACAGTAGGTGCCAGGGAAGTAGGTGTTCTCATGGGGGCACTGGTATTGTGCCAGGCTTAAACCATGACACTAGTGTCAAAAACTTGCTAATAATTGGTTCGATCCCTTTTCTGTCCTTTATTCTCAAGGGATATTGTCTCCTAACCCCTGGCCTGGCTCCTGTCCATAATTCAATCTTAACAGGGTCAGCCAATTTTGAATTCCCAGGAGCATTGGTATTCCATACCAATGGTACATGGTGTACCTAAGTGTCATGGTTTGAGAGGAACTGAGTTTTTTGGAATGCTGTGGTCAAACCAATAAATGCTCAAATTTGAATATTGGCACCTAGTTTGGCACTGAAGACATAGATATGCCTCTGAGAACACAGGGGGTTAAAAGCTGCGAACTCCGGGGGGAAAGTCTCTTGGGTTCTGGTTTGTAGAAGAGAACAAACCTCCCCTGCCCGGCTCCAAATTGGGCAGGGGAGGGGAGCCATGCAGCCAGAAGAAGTTGGCCACCAGGCTGGGCCTTGGGGAGAGAAGGGAGGTGAAGGCCCCTGCAAGACCGAAGGGTGGGAGAACCTTGAGAGACATCAGGCAGCCTCCCCCCCCAGGAGAGAAAGAGAGGGAGAGCTGGTGTCTGTGCCTGTGCCACCTTGAAAATTTGATAAACAGCCGTAGTGAAAGAGAAGGGGGCGGGGTGTCGGTGCAGGCAGGGCAGCCAGGCAGAGCCTGAGACTCTTAACTCTTTTCTTAAATGCTAGAAACCTTGCAAATGCTAATTCCTCCCAGAGTTGAATGAGAAGAGAGACAGAGATGAGATAAGAGGAAATAGGCCATGAGAAAAGCTGAAAAAAATCTTAAGTAGGAAGAAGTGACAAAGTAGCCTTTGGCTAAACTTTTCTTGTATGGCCATGGACAGAACCATTTTTTTCCTGTGACACAGAGACTGCATTTAAGGGGAGAGGCAATGGCTTAGAGCCAAGAGAGTGCAATGATGTGAAAGAGTATGAGAACAGAGATAACAGGTGAGGAGGGTAGTAGTGGGCCCTCCATCTCCAGAAAAGAAGAAGAAGAAGAAGATCTCTCTTTTCAAGATCCCTCAGCCCCAGGGGAGTGAAATTTGAGGGGGGACAGGTGTCCTGAAAGTGAGAGACTGTGCTCTTTTCAGAACTAGGCAAAGTACCCTTTAAAAAAAAAAAAAACTAGAAGCAGCTCTGGTCCATGCACAGTGGTGAGAGCACTGAGCATAAAAAGAAGATGTCACAATAGCAAAATAATCTCCCGGCGGTGCCACGTGCAACATGGAAACACAAGATGTTTCAACTGTGTTTCCTGGAGAAGCCTATAGTACAAGAAAGACTCCTGAACTAAAAATTGATAATCTGAAGAGTAGTGCTAGACAGAGAGTAGGTGATCTGAGGGGTAAATACACTAGAAATTTATTAGGGGGGAGGAAGATGTTTTTAAAAAGTTTTCATCCAGAATTCTGTGTGTTTTTCTTTAACAACTGTAGCTTAATAAAAGTTTTTCCCCTTTATTCCTAAGCTAGAGCCTACTTTGCTCTATTTCTAATCACATCTCACAGCAGACACCAGAAAAGAAGTATTTTCATAAGAAGCACTAGCATTACGCCAAGCTCAAACCATGACACTGATTCATTATTTGCTGCAAATAATTGCTATTGTTTGCTGGTCCTCTATCAATTGCCAACCCTAATGCTAAAATCAATTTATCTTTGGATACTTTAAATTTATTTTTCCCTCTCTAAATTGCTGTGTCTAAATTTTCAAGGTTATCTCTGCCTAACAGGGATTTTGGCGAATTTGGTAGATAGAAAGATTGATGTATTCCCATCCTTTTCCCAATTTTGTATTCTAACAGTTTTAAGAAAATAGCATTCTCTGGCTGGACTGGGGAATCCATTACCTGGATATGTTTTTCACTTTCAGGCACTAAAGCTTCATTTAAAACTGAAAATGTAACCCCTGTATCTTTCAAGAATTCAACTTCTTTAAAATTCCCTACCTGTATCTTAACCAGCAGGTCCGCTAAGGAATGATCTGTGGGTCCCTCTCACTCACTGTTATCTATTGCTACAACAACAGCTTCCTGTAGAGTGTTCAGTAACTCTGGGCACTGGCATTTCCAGTGCTAGCGCTTTCTTACAGTAAATACACTGATTTGGTCCTAACCTCTCTTGGGATTGATTTGAGCTGCCTCTATTATTTTCCTCTGCCTCTGCCTCATCCCTGACCATGTTCTCCTCTTTGATGTTGCTCTAAAGCTGTCATTGGCTCCTGTGAGTTTTTTATTCTCTTGCTTGTCTCAGTTGTTATATATCCTCCATGCCCTCCATGTTTCTTCTGTGATTGCTTCTAAATTTCTATTATCTTTCTCTTTTAATTTCCATGATATCTGGGCTGGACTGTCCTAGCATCGAGGAGACTAACTGCTTCCCCATTTCTGAAGCAAGATCAAGGGTTGTAAACTTTCACATTGTCACTCAGAGCCTCTCTACAAAGTCGGTAGGAGACTCATGCTGTCCCTGTTTAAAATTATAAATAATGCCCAATTTACTGCTTTCAGAATGGCATTCTCTAATCCACATTTTACTAACTCCCAGTATCTGGTTATTGAGGCATATTCACCTGGATCGTTCAGATCCCACAAAGGATTTGTGGTAGGGAATAGCACGTTCACATTACCCTGTAGGGCTCCACTAGCAATTCATCCCTGCACATGTGCTTTAGCTGTTCCAATCAGTAATGGTTTTTCAGTTTCTGTTAGTTCTGTCAGCATCAAATTGATATCACCCCAATCTGGGTCCTGGTTCTTGACCATCAAATAATTTTGCCGCTTTACGGGGGTCTTCCCTGGAACTTTTAAGCTCTTCTCTCCAACAATTCAAATCACTAGTGGAAAATGGTACTTTTATGCATCTACACTGGCATCTGACATATCATCTGCATTTTCAGTGGGGTCTGTAATGGTATCCTCATCTGCAATGATACCTCTACAGTGGGTATCCTCATCTGCAATGGAGTCTGCTATGATGTGTTGGTTTGGCACAACCTGGGTTTTAATAGTAGGGGGAATCACAGGGGTAGCTGGGTAGCTTCTGTGACAAGCTGCTAGAAGCTTCCCCCATTCCAATCTCTGATGGCTCTCAAGATGGACATGCTGCTGGCCCAATTAGAGAGGTTGGTAACACCTCTGTGATGACATATTTGAGAAGAAAATCAAAACAGTGCTCAGGTAATTTTTTTTTCAGGGATGGCGAGGTGCCATCGCCGGAGGCATTCCTGGAACTGTGCACAGCAATATGCCACAGCTGCAGCCATCTCACTGTGGCCAACAGAGAGCCTTGCCCGCCAGGCCACTACCAACCAGCTGTGCCATGGGCAGAAGGGCAGGGACTGCAGTGGCTTCTCCTTCCCAGTGCCCTGCAGGAGGAGAGGCATTGAATGGTGCCAGCACCATGGCAGCTACCACTGCCTGTGCCATGGCAGCAGAGCCACGTGGCTGTCAGCAGAAGCACAACCAGTGATTCCCAACATGGAACCTAGACAAGATCAACTTCTCAGCACTGCAGGATCCTGCAAGAATCTTTGAATTAGTAAAACTTGTTGACAATGGTACCTACGAGCCGTAATTCTTTTTTAGTCAGAGAAGAGGAGGAAGTGTGGACTTGTGAGGGAAAACAACATGGTGGCACCAGATCAGTGGTAAAGAAAGAGGGGGAAGAAGTGCTCCAAATGGCAGAGCCAAGATTCCTCTGCAAGCTGTAGTGAGGACTGTAGTTAAACAAACTGTCCCCATGAAGAGACATGTCCATGGGGGATGAAGAAAGCTACCTGCAGCCCGTGGGAAAAGTGCTCACACTGGAGCAGGTGGATGCCAGAGAAAGCCATGATCCAGTGGGAAACCTGAATAGAGAGGGGGGAGGGCCAGCTTCCAGAGATAGAGAGGGAGAGAGCCCTTGCTTCCAAACTAGAGCAGCCTATCCTTAGGGGACGTCTCCCCTTGGATGAGTGACCTGCACCGCAACAATTTTGGGATGACTGTTTGCCCATGGGAGGGATCCAGAAAAAAAAACTCATCTCCCTGAACAAACAGAAGAGTGACTGTAAGAGACAGTCCAAAGTTTCCCTCATTTGCCTTATGACCATCACAAGGACAGAGACTAAGACCCTGAAGACCCCGAATGGAGTTCTGGCCTGGTTGAGGTGGATGCTTACTAAGTGATTGTTTGCAGGTGCGCTTGCTTTGCCACCATGGTACAGAGTGGTAAAGCAAGCGCACCTGCAAACAATCACTTAGAGCAGAGACTGGCAAGGGGTGGCTTGCTCTATATGTTTACACCTGCTTCATGATCCCCTCTCATCACAATAGCCCATGAATCTCCCCACCTCTTGGCCAGATGCCGCTCACTTTAGAGAAGGTAACTTTGGTGATTACCCATGGAAGATCCCTCATCTGCCTCACGACCACCGTCAAGGACAGAGACTGAAGCCCCCCACCAAGGACTGAGACTGAGATCCCTATAATTCTAACACAGGGGAGCTGGCCTGACTGAAGCAGGATGTCTGCCAAGTGTTGCCTGCAGGTGTGTTCGATGGACGAAGACTGGGTTCCCATGGGAACCAGTCCTGAAACAATGGGCCCCACTCACTGCTGGGACTGGTTTGTTGTGTTCGTAACTGGACTGTCTGTATTTGTTCTCAATGGACTTATTCTCCGCTGTACCTGTTCCCTTGATGTACCATCCCGCTCCCACCCCCTGGAAGACTATAAAAGACCTCTGAGTTAAACAAAGACTTTGAGATTCTCCCCAATGTGACAAGACTGATCTATTGGCAGGACCATGAGGATTTCGTCTCTCCATTGGTAGCTATTTTCCCCCACCTTTTTCTCTTTCTAGCTATCTTTTATCTCCTTTCTAATCCTTCTATCGCATTTGCTGTGGGCACTCAATAAAAAGTGCATTTGTTTTTAATACTGAAAGTACCCCTGCTGTGTGTCTTTTGTACTCAGATAGGTAAAACGAACCATCCTGACCCCCGCTAGTACGAGTGGATCATGAGTGACAAACTGACCAAAACCCCTGCACCCTGTCCCCCTCTGCTGTTGGTGGGAAGGAGGGAGGGGCTGGGGGGGGGGAAAAAGGTGTTTTAAAGGCTTATTTTACTTCTCATTATCCTCCTCTGATTCTGCTAATGATAAATTTATACATTTAAATTTGAACTTGTTTTGCCCTTAGAGTGTTTTTTCCCTCCAAGTCCTTATGTCAACTCATGAGCCTGTCGTTCTTCTTTTTCCCTCTCCTTTGCCCAACTGTAGCAGGAGAGGGTAAGCGAATGACTCTTGCGGGTGCCTGGCATTTGGTCAGTGTCAAACCATGACATATGGCAACTTAACCTTCAATACTACCTGCATCTGCAATGTTATCTGCACTCAGTTGTTGGACATAACAAGTGCTACATATATCATTCCATATGCAGATAGCATTGCAGATCCTGTTACATGTGTCCATAGCATTGCACAATTCTGTGTAGACAGCAACATTACTACAAATGTACGTATATAGCACACAAGGGCTCAGCACTGCTCAGACCAAATATACACAATACCACAACATGTATGGTGTTTGCCCACTCCATATGCACATATTCCCCTCCTCTTTAGTACTGGAGGGACATCAGCCAGTAGGGGACACTGCTGCAGGGAAATGGTCCACAAGCACTCACCACCCAGGGAGATGCTAAGGGCACAAAGAACCTCACCCTGGGCAGAACGCTTCAGGGATTTACACAGTCCACCGGGACTGTGTGGGGCTTCAGCCAGACTATTTTTTTTCAGTAGCGGCAGGAGGAGACACCATGGATCACGGCAGCAATGCACCTCCAGCCTACTGCTGGCCTAGCAGCAGCTCCAGCTGAAATGATCGCTAGAAGACACTCACAGCCCATACTTCATTTGTTGAACATGCCCAAGAGAAATCCATTCATTGCATCTGACACTCAAGCAGCTTCCACATGGACCTGGCTACAGCCTTACCTTACCTCTTGCATAAGAGGATAAGGAGCCACCAACAACTGCAGTGGAGCCAGTGTTTGTATCTCCAGACCCCACAGGAGAACACACTCTGCACTTGCCTTTTGGAGTGACACCACTGCTTCAGCAGTGGGCAAACAGATGAGCCAGGCAATATATAAAACAGAAAAAACAGGGGCAAGCCAGTTTTACTTATCAGCATGCTTTTGCTATCTTTCTGTTACTAAATGCCCCAACATCGTCAGGATAAATAAAAACCTCTAACACTGTGTTTTCAGTGTTAACAAGTAAGGCATTACTTTATCCTTGGTCCAGATGTGTGTGTATGGCCAATAAAATTCCAGCCTCCATACAGACATTGATGCAAAACTTTTTCACTTATATATATAAACATTGTTAGCAAACAAAGAAATTAATGATAATTGGTTCTAAATTATATAACTCTCTTTCATAGTTATCTTTTATTGGCCATTGAATTCTCGCTTCTTATGCTAATTAGTCCTTATTTTTAGTCTTTTTAGTATCTTTTTCCTCCAGTAGGGACTTTCCAACATATATACTGAGACTTTGTTAGCCCTTTATCTTCTGGTTTCTGTGAAAAGGTCCTTATAGTCCATAATTTCTGCATTCTAGATATCCAGCTTCCACAATATATCTCTTTCTCCCCAGTTTTGTTCATTAAAGCTTATCTGAGTTAGTTTAGCAAAATGTAAAGTTTCAATAATTTTCCAAAGCTGTGTTCCCATAAAAGGAGCATATGACAACTTTACTAAATGCTGGCTAAAAATGATTTAAGACTAACACACTACCTGTAACTTACACACCAATTATGATTAATTTTTAAAAATAATTAGAAGATCATTAAAACCATTAATTTAAAAATTAGAGAAGTTATATAATTTCCAACATTTGGGCCTAGGAAAGGGAGCAGCCAAAGCACACAGGTGTATCTGACTGTAAAAATGAAAAGTAAAAAGAAGGAAAAAAGCCTGGGGAATCAGAGGTTCTAGTTAAAGTGACACCTCCTGTCTCAATCCCCAAAGACCTATCCATGATTTCTTTGTTTGAACGAGGGAGAATAAAGAGAGAAATAAGAGAATTTAAAAAAAAGAAGAAGAAAATTAAAAGAGGGCAAGAATATTATTAAGAACAACTTATATTCTGAGTTAGGTAACTCATGTGTTGTAGGCAGACACATATGCCATTGCAATTACTGTTGTAAATGTAGGTATCATTTCAGACTCCATTTCTTCTGCAGATACCATTATAGATTAAGATTCCATGGCAGTGGGAAATGCATCTGCAGATGAGTACCCCAATGCAGTTTCCATCACACATACCATTCATAACTTGCATCTAAGCTCTGTCTTACAGCAACCAGGCATGTTGTGTGACCACCTGCACAGGTTCAGCACATTCCTCCTGCCTAACTCCCAAGGCAGAATGGTGGACACTCCTTTGAGAGCAAAGGCTGCAACTCCAATACAGATGTCTGCACCATCTACCCTGGCTACTGCCAGTTTCTCCATCCAGATAGAGCTGCCAAATGGAGAGGATGCAGTGGGGATCTCTCATTTCAGGAAGTGAATAGATCTTTCTCTAGGGCAGGAACAGGCAGCAAACCTGTCTGCAAAAGGTGTGTCCAGGTGGAGGACCACCTGTTGTTAAGAAAGGCAAGAGGCAGTGAGAGGGCTGTATAGTATTATGAAGGCTGAGAAGGATCTCTTTCCCAGGAAGGAGAGAGTCTGCTGGTTCCAAGCACAGTTTGCAGTAGACCCACAGCCCAAAGCCTAACAGCAAGAGACTCCCCCAGGGACACACAGAAAAGGGAAGAGGACCCAGAGAACACACAGAAGGGAGGAAGGCTGGTATGGAAGAATGGAAGCTTGGAACAGCAAGGACCTGCAGTAAGAACAGTCCTCCCCCAAAGCCACAGGTGCTCTTGTAGAACCTTTCCAGAAGACAGAGGTGCCCTTGCAGAACCTTTCACTGATCTGTAGAAAAGACTCAGCAGGAGAGGTACTGAAGATGAGTAAGACAGCCTCATCTACTCCCCATATAACAACCAGTAAAGCAGCATAAATTTCCCCATATAACAATCAGCACAACTAAGAAGAGGGTAACAGTAGGAAGACACTCTCTTCTGAGAAGCATGAAGGCACTATTTACCGGCCTGTTGCACTCTCCAGATTATGCTGCTTACCATGGACTCCTAACAGAGATGTCACTGAGAGAGTACCATGACTCGCACAGTCCACCCATTACCTGCTGCAGTTGTTTCATGTGGGTGCCAGTGAGAAGCATCAAGAAGGATTACAGAACCCTGGGAGCAGCAGTAGCTGCTGACTCTGGAGCACAGGTAGTTTTTTCATCAACCTTCCCAGTCAAAGCAAAGGGGTTTGAAAGAACCAGTCTAATCTGGGGAATCAACAAGTGGTTACAGGACCGGTGCTACAGCCAAGGGCTTGGCTGCTTAGACCACCAGACTTGCTTTGAACAACCTGGTCTACTGAGGGTGGATGCAGTCCATCTGTCAGAAAAGGCAAAGAGCATCTTCACTCACAGGCTTGCCAAACTGGAGAAGAGGGCTTTAGACTACAGCTGCTGAGAGAGGAGAGCTTCAGTCCATCCCACTCCTATCACAGAGCGCAAGAGATGTCCTGAGCCTCATGGCATCCTGGACCAGGCCTGCCTGCATCCAGATGCAAGGGCTTCTCCAGCATTATGGGCATGGAGTCATTTTGTTACCACCTCAGCCCCCTCCAGAAGCTGTGGCAAATGTTCCTGCCCTTTTTCTCTCCAGAAGCCAATGGAATTATTTTCTGCAAGCACTACTGCAAATTTTAAGGGGAAAATTGGCTTGAGCAGCAGAACAAGCAGGATCCAGTGCAGACTGCAGTGGGCCACGACCCTTTCCTGCTGGGGCAATGCCTGCTGATCCTCGACATTTTGCAAAGAGAGATGGTGATGTGGCAGTGCAGCCAAAGCAAGGGCTTTGTGAAAGGACATGAGATGGGTTTGGCTGCTCAGGAAACCACAGCTCCCGTCCCACAACTGCGGGTGCTGATAGAGGGCTGGGCAGCTCCCCACTAGCATTGTCCCAGAGCACTGCCTGATCTGTGAGCAAGAGGAGGCAGAACAGCAGGAGAGCAAACACTGGAAGATCTGCAGGTGAGTCAGAGTGTTCACAGGGGCCTGATTGCTCTTGGAAGGCACATTTGTGCACAGGAAACTCCTTTCTCATGTTTCATGCTCCTACCCTCCAAATCTAACAGAGGGTTTAGCTGGTCCTGGGTAAGAGCATATTCAGGGAGATTCTTCCAGCACATGATTTGTCTGGGCTGAGCTGGGTGTGGGTATGCTGGGACACAAACACTGCAGAGGCATGGCTTTTACAGTGGTGAGGGCAGCAATACTGCCCCAGTGGAGAAGGCATTACTGTGAAGAGGACCATCAATCAGATTCTCCCGACTATGGAAGAGAATGAGGAGAGCAAAAGGGCCAAAAATGTCATCTGCTGGCCTCAAAGGACAAGATGGCAGTAGGTGTGGGATTAATTTCTCCCTTCCACCATCCCAGGGAGGAGCTGCAGAGCTCAGAGGGTGCCAGAGGGTCTGGCAGGCGATATGAATTTTGCTGCAAATGGTGCTTGTGTGGGAAGAAAAGCAATGTGTATCCACGCCTGCTTGCACCCACACCCCTTGGTTCTCCCCCTCCAGGTCATGGACGTCCTAGCCCTGACCCTGGTTACTCTTCTGGCTCTGCTGCCCCCAGCCCAGCCCTGCTCCTCAGAGATGAACAAGGTCAAGGACCTCCTGGAGGTGAACTGCACGGGGCAGGCTCTCACCACAGTGCCCCCAGACCTGCCTGTAGACACAGGCATCCTGCTGCTTAGTGACAATCGCTTGGAGTCCCTCTCCACCACTGCCTTTCTGTCCCTCACCCAGCTTCAGGACCTTGACCTGGCCAACAATGGGCTGGTGGCTCTGTGCACAGAGGCCCTGCTGCTGTCCCTGAAGGAGCTGACCCTCTCCCACAATGCACTGGCAGCCCTACCTGACCTGAAGGGCCTGCCTGCACTCACCCACCTGGCTGTGGCTCACAATAGCCTGGAGACACTGGCCCCAAGGGCTTTCTGCACAGTGCCACAGCTGCAGAACCTGGACTTGCGAGGGAACAAGATGCAGCAGCTGCCCCAGGAGGCCTTTGCAGGGCTGAAGGCACTCAAGGAGTTGGACCTCTCAGACAACCTCCTGAAGGAGCTACCCAAGGAGTTGCTACAGGACCTGCAGAAGCTGGAGACCCTCTGGCTCTCAGGGAACCAGCTACAGACCCTGCCAACTGGATTTTTCCCAAAGGGGCACCTTTTCATGTATGTTTTCCTCACTGAGAATCCCTGGCATTGCAACTGTGACCTGCACTACCTCCAGACCTGGATCCAGAAGAATGCTGACATTGTTTATCAGCCAGAGCGGGGTCTTGAGGAAACAAAGGTGGAGGTTGCACCTGAGAAGGTACTGTGCCACAGCCCTGCTGAGCATAGGCAGAAGCCCATCATTCACTTCAAGCTTAACTGCAGCATCATGGAGAGTGTGGATGAGGAAGGAGGGGATGAATATAATTATGGGGAAGAAACAAGAGAGAAAGCTACCACGACCACCTTCCCCCCACATCCATTTATCCCCACAGAGCACACTACCATGCCCTGTGCTGTTACCTCATCTTGCCTTCCTACCCTTACTACCACAAGATCTCCCCTCACCAGACCTTCCCTCAGCACCCCTTGTACCTCTACCCTTTCCCCAAACACTTTGCTTGTTGTGCTGACAAGCATCAGAGCTCCCAGGCACACCGTTCCTGTACCAGCCAGTCTCACCATGACACCCACACAGACCCCCAGCACTGCCACCATTCTCACAGCTGCTACCACCATCACCCTGCACAGACCTGCCACCCTTGACAATGCCACCTCACTGCCAACAACTATGAGCAGCAGCCCTTCTAGCACCACTGGCCATCCACAAACCACCCTTGCTGCCAGAAGTATATATGGCAGTCTCATGGGGTCCACTGGCACATTTGCCACCACTTCCACAGCAGTGCCTTCCACTGCCATGCTAGAGGCCTCTTCCATTGTTGGATCTCCATTTCCTACTCTGATGTCAGCCAACACCATGCTTTCTACTCATGCCCCAACACTACCACCTCCCCTGGACACCACACACTTCACCCATCCTGCATGTTCCCCCCTACCTGCTCCTCCTCCCCTCTGCCCATGCTCCATCCCAGGACGGGCTGTACCTGTGCTGCGTTTGGAGGCAGGTGGGGAGGCTCTGCAGTGGGGGCAGTGGGTGCTGAGGCACTGCTGCCTGTTGCACTGGGTGCTCTACCTGGCTTCCTTGGCTCTACTGGTCCTGACCATGTTGGCTCTAGCAGGTTGTCTGACATGGATGTGTCTGGTGGAACAACCCTCCTGGCACCAGTCCCTGCAGACCCAAGAGGTGCAGTATCCACTGCTAGAATGGAGGGAGTCAACAGGAAACCCTATGATGCATCTCAACAGTTTCAAAATCCCCCTCCAGCAACCTACATTCTGTACAATCAAGGAAGTGGAGTTGTGCCCTGAGGTTACCTACTGCACAATTAAAGATCTGGGGATACAGCGCAGTCCGCCTGCAAGTTACTCCTTCTGCACCACAAAGGAGTTGTGGGTTCACCACGGTCCTCTGCACACATCAGTCAAGCCTTTCTCCAGGAAGCTGATGGTCACAGACCTTAGCTTCCTGAGGACCCCATCTGCTTACAGCCTAGACAGGGGTGTTGAGGCCATTGGTGATGTCAGAGTGAAATATGCAGGTAACACCATGTAAATATGTTACAGACACATGCACACTCAGAGAAAGAGATTGAGAGTCTTTGCTTTATAGACTGAGAGGCTCTGCTTTATATGCCTTTGTTTTACAAGGGAAAGATCTACTTGCCTAGGAGGAAGCCATCTAGCTCATTCCTCTAGTATTCTCAAACAGCCTGAGGTTTCCAGAGCTTGGGTATTTGGCAGAGGAAGATATTGTCCTAAACTGGTCAGTGATATTCTGGGGCTGCCACTGCCTGGTTTTGGGGTGAGTGAAGGCAAGAAGAACTTATGTTGTGCTCTGTCGCAACTGCTTCTGCTCAAATTATGCACACAAAGATGCAGTACACTTTCCACTCAGTGCCAGTTTCTTAATCACATAATAAATATTCTGTGCCTGAATTTAAAAGGGGTGCTGGTTTGATTTCATTGGACCTGCCACAAGTCTTGGCGGGGCAGTGAATGAGAAATTTGTCTTCAGTATGTGGAACAGTGAAGGCAGGGAAGAAAAGTCCATGGAATCCCAGAAGCCTAGAATATCCTGAGTTGGCAGGGACCCCTGAGGATCAAGTCCAATTCCTGGCCCTGCACAGACACCACAACAATCCCACTCTGTGCCTGAGAGCATTGTCTAAATGCTCCTGGAGCTCTGCCAGCCTTGGAGCTGTGACCATTCCCTGGGGAGCCTGACCACCTTCTGGGGGAAGAACTTTTTCCTAATATTGATCCATTTGGATGCCTCCATGAGGGCGGCACATGAGGGTCCTGCTCCAAGTCCCAGAGAGAAGAGATCAAAGCTGGTCTCTGCCTCCCCTCAGGGGAGGTCTCCACGATGAGGTCTCCCCTCGATGTCCTGCAGACTGAATATGTCAAGTGCCCTCAACTAGTACTCATACCCTTCCCCTCTAGACCCTTCCCCATTTCTGTGGCCTCCTCTGAATAGTCTTTAACATCTTTAGATGTTTTGTGTAATCTGGCATTAAAAACTGCACACTTACACTCCTATTCCTGACTTTGGCCCCAAACATGTGATTCTCCCTGTGGTACTGAATCACACAGGAAAAAGCATTGCACTGGCAAGTAATAAGGAAAGTGCAAGTGTTGATGCTTCTGCATGACCCCTTATGGGATGGCCAGATATGGAGGAGTAGGGTGGGAGGCTTTGAAGGGCAACAAATATAAGGGATTATACTGGGACAAAGCACTCCAGAGCTGGCCAAACTTTGTGAGCACCTGTCTAGATGTCATTCAAACATTTTGGGAGGTGTGAGAACGAAGTAACAGTCACCATTGGTGGGGGTCAAATGGCTTGCTCCAGAACTCATGCACAAATGCAGCAGCTGGATCCTATGAATTGTTTTTCCAGCCTGAAATGCAGTTCCAGTTCTAATTGCCCCAAATATATTGTCAAACTGCTGTGAGTCAGCGTGGCCTTCTGCTAGATTAACTACTGGAGTGTCCACAGTCGGGAACGTGTGCCTGTGCTGGGCCAGCACGAGTAAGTGTGCTGGCAAAGGTCTGGTGTGCAAGTGTGTCCGTGGATATACACATACTACGTTTGTAAGGAGGCACTTGTCTGACTGTTGTGCTGTCCTCTAACAACATCATCCTCTCTATCCCTGCTTCCTGAGAAAACAATGAGGCAAGCAGCTCCAGTGCTGGCACAGTCTGAAGGCCCCAACAGTGGGGCACAGACATCTGGGGAACAGAGGTGTGGAAAAAAATCTGTCTATCTTGGTGGACAGAAAGGTGAACAAGGTCCAGCAGTGCACCTGGCAGCAAAGGGAGGGCAACAAAACTTGAACTGGGTTAACAGAGACAGGGCCAGTAGGCCAAAGGAAGTGATTATCCCCTTTTCCTCAGAACTCTTTAGACTACAATTTTTTGTCTTCTACATATCTGAAGCCACCAGTTCTTTCCTCACAGGCGCTACTGGTATCCCAGTATTTCTCAGAATCCCATTACCTTTGCCTCTCCTTGCAACTCCTCCCTGGAATTCTCCCACCTCTTCACACAACAAGCACTTCAGGTCACTCCAGGAATCCAAGATTTCTCAAAACCACCTAAGAACCCCAAAGCCCCCAGGACCACCTATTCTACCCCACCATCAACCCCCACAAATCCTGGCACCCCCAGGACATGTTTCCCTCAGGATCCCCTATGCACCCCAAGACCCTTCTCAGTCCTGAGACACACACATACACCCTTGTGCCCAGTCAACACAGGCACACAGAGTCCCAGTGCCCAGCATCTCCCACCCAGGACACACAGGTCACTGGTCTCCTGCTCTCCTCCTGTTCCTTGTGAGAAGCGCCTGGATGTCTGGGTTGCCCACCAGAAACAACAAGACCCAGACAGACAATTCAGGAAGCACTTTTATTCAACCCAGGTGTGGGGGGAAATTGAGGGATTCCTAGCTCCCAGTGAAAAGCTCAGACAAGGGGATTGAGTGTTCCTGGAGGCAGAGAGCTACATGTGGGGAAGCTTTGGCTCCATGTTCCACAGGTTCAGAACAGTCTAGGTCATGTATCCTGAGGGTGAAGGGTTGCTGGAAACCACAGCAGGAACCCACTCTGGGAGAGGGATCTGAACACTTTTGTCCCTTAGAGGTACCCATGAATGCTACCTGCGTAGCCCATGGGGTGCAGAGAGTATATTCTAAGCATTAATGGGAGTTTCAGTTGATCTCAAGGGGTCCTTAAGGCAGCTGGGGGCACGCAAGGCAGGGGGTACAGTGAGAACACAGGCTTGTAGGTCAGTATAGGCATGGGGCAAGGTGCCTCGGGTGATCCAACGCCGGGTACCTGGCTGGTAGGCGTGGATCAAGTGTGTGTCCTGGTAGGTCTCATGACTGTACCCTCCCAGTACAAGCAGCTCCCCTCCCAGCACAGCTGCACCCCCAACTACATGGGCACGGGGGAGAGGGCTAAGGAGGACCCAGATGTTCTGCTTGGGGCTGTAGACCTCAAAGGTCAGCTGGTCCCGGTAGCCAGTCTGCCCAGCCCGCTGACACAGGCCTCCAGCCACATAGAGCTGCCCACCTGCCTCCTCCATGACATGGCCAGCTCGGTGGCCGTTCATGGGGGCCAGGAATGTGACAGGTGCACCTGGGACATAGCGGAGCAAGGATGCCTGACACTGGTATGCTTCATCGCACCCACCCGACACGTAGAGCTCACCATCCAGGGCACACGCAGCATGCCCACACAGAGCCATTGGCAGGGGCTGGCACCTCCTGGGCAGGGAGAGAGGAAGAGGTGAAAGACAGGTTAAGCAGGGCTGTCCTGCAGCGACTGATTATCTAGGGGTTCCCTGGTGAGCCATGGCTTCATTGACCACTCAGCAGGCAACACATGCCAACACCCAATGAGCCCCAGTGCACAACATCAGCTGACACAGAATGGATGCCCTGCATGGGGCAATCACTGTTCAACACTTCGTAGTCGCCACACCATTGGTCAACCGCAGTGGGCTCCATTAATGGACAACATTGGCCATCACCCCATGAACATTATGCCTATGAGAGGAATCAAACTAATTTTCTCATTGGCAGATGGCCAACAAGACCTGCAATGAACACACTGCTGGCCAAAAACTCATTTGTCACCCACTAAGCAACACTGGCTGACACCCAGTCCCCAAGGGACATGGTTGTTCAACACCCAGTAGACCTCTCTCAAATACCACTGCAGGTCCATTCTCCAGTGGAGGCTTAGTGACACAAAGCACCCAGTGGGCACCATGGCCAAGACAAGGGGCTTTGAGAGAAAAGGAAAACTAGGCATTGTCTGGAGCAGCAGCCTCACCTCCAGGTGTCATTGGCCAGGTCATAGCACTCCACAGTATCTGTGCAGTAGAGCTCCCCTGAGCTGCCCCCCAGGGCATAGATGAAATTACCAAGTGCCACAGCAGCAAAGTAGCTCCGTCCACATGTCATACTGGCCAGACGCTCCCAGGAATCATCCATAGGCTGGTACCTGGATTTGAAAGGCAAAGGGGCAAGAGACTACCTGTTACCTACAACACCATGAGCTGATGTTGGCACCACTGAGGGCAACAACCCACCTACAACTTGCCAGTCCCATAATACCTTGGGGTCACATGGTCACCTTGCATGGGAATATCCCCTCCTTCTGGTCAATATCAAACCCATAATGTCCTGGGGCATCTCCAGATAGAAGCCTCCCTCTCCTACTTCCAAAAACCCTCTAACAACCCAGAGTAGGACTCAGAGGTGCCCTGAGGTACAACCAACCCTTCCCAGAATGTCTTGGGGCCACCTGACCAGCTCCAATGCCACAATGTCTTGGATCCACGGGGCAGCTCTAACTCTAGCTCTAGCAATATGTCCCACAATGTCCGGGTGCCACATGCCAACTCCAACTCCTCTGTAGCTCTCACCTGTAGACACTGGCTAAGGTGTCATGGACCCCGTAGTAGTGCTTTCCACCCAGGACGTAGAGGTTGTTGCCCACCACAGTTACAGCATGACGGAAGCGTGGGCCATCAGGAAAGTGTCCCAGTGCCCGCCACTCAACCTGCTTCACCAGCCCCACAGCACTGAGGTAGCGGTCTGCAAACCAGAGGTGCCTGCTAGGCTTCCGGGCAGTCAGGTTGCCCTTTACTTTGTCTCCGCCACAAACCACCAATACCTCTTGCAAGGAACGTACCCGGCACGGTAGCTGTGCCATGGGGGTGAAACTTGCTACCATGAGCTCACGAAGGACTTTTGGGTCAGCTACCCCTGCAGTCACAGATGGGACCTTCTTCAGCTCCAGGGTGGACATGAGGGCAAAGCGAACAGATGACAGGATCTCTTTGGCTAGATCCTCCTGGCCATCTCCATTGGCCATAAGCCACCGAGATGCTGCTTCCAAGGCTTCCAGTTCATGGAGGACGTTGAGACCATCAGAGCGGAGGAGGCGGATGAGAAGGTGTGCAGGAAGATCCAGGAAGGCCGGAGTAACCACCACACAGGGAAAGGTGGCCAAGATGTAGTTCTCTGCTACATGGACCACCTCATCCAACCCATAGGCCACAGCAAAGGCCAGCACATCAGGGACAGTTTCTGGGGTCAGGCCATGGGTGAAAACATCCAGGCAGAGAGTGAGGAGCCCCCAGGCCTGGTAGCGCAGGGAGGTCTCAGCTGCGTCCAAGACCATGGGCCATGGCCCTGCTACAGCTCCTGTGTAGGCAAAGGAGAGGAGGAGACGCAGCTCGGCTGGGGACAACCCCGTGACCAGCGGGTCAGCAGGGTCATGGGTGGCTTCTCGCATGGGGCAGGTGAAAAGGGCCCGGAAGAAGTCACAGGAGCAGCTCAGGGCCAGTCGCTGAACTAGGAGGAAGGAGGAATAATGGTGGGAAGCAGCAGGGGAACCTCTGCAGTGTGCAGCCCCCAGAACTCAGGTGTCCTGATCCCATGCCCATTAAAGTCCCAGCTCTGCCAAAGGGAACAGCCCTGCGGGCACCTCTGGAGCCTGATCCCCACCAGAGGACTTGGCTGTCCCAGAACACCCTGTCCCACTCCTCAACCCCTCATAGGGACCCCCACTTCCTGCCCACCTGGGATGACCTCGTTCCCTGCCTGGAGCTGGAGGTCACAGCCCACACCATTGGCATGGAGCTGCTCCATGGCTCTTAGTGTCTCCCACTGCTCCTCCAGGGGCTTAGGACCTTCTTCCTGATGGTCAATCTCCAGACGCAGGGCACAGGCAGCCACCAGCCGGGGGGCACCCAGGGCCCGGGCAGCCTCCTCCACCTCTTTCACCTGGCCATGGGGCACAATTCCCCCATAGGCAAAGGTGAGCACAGCCCGCCAGCCCCACAGTGTGGCCCCAGGTGGCAGGGGGACATGGGGGAGAGGATCTTGGCAGAGTTGTCTGGTCCTGCCCTCCAGGAAACGGTGGAAGAAGGAGCTGATGGAGGCCAGGACCACAGCATGGACCATGTCACCCTCTGGGCCCACGGCCACATCCACCAGCTGTCCTGTGGTGCGGAGATGGTCAGCCACAGCCAGGAAGTGTCCAGCATGAGCCCCATCCCGCAGGTTCCACTGGTCTGGGGCCGGCCCTTCTGCAACCCACATCTTGCCTGTGGAAACACGTGGAGCATGGTGTCATGAAGCTGTCTCCACAGCTGGAGCCTCCGGCCCATGGCAGGAGTACAGGCTGGGGACATGGGTCTTGCTACTGGCACTGTCACATGGCAAAGCCACTGGATCCACCACCAAAGCCTCTACCCCGCTGCCAGGGCCACCATGCTTTGCTACTGTTCCATTACTAAATTTGACGCTTCTTGGCAAAACTGCAGCTCTGTATGTGAGAACAACAGCCAATTTCACTACCCCATAGCTGAACCTGATCTCACCTGTCTCATCTCTGAACCCTTAGCATGAAGCTACTGACCCATAGCCAGTGCTGCTGCCCCACATGGCTCAGGCCACTGTCACCACTCAGACCTTCAGTCCTATAATACACCCAACTACGCCCTTCCTCAGCCATTGCCCCATAGCTGAAACTACTGATAGCCCAACAGGCAACCAAGCCGCTGACCCTCAGTGAAGTGCCTGACACACCTGCTTGGTGTGTGGCTGTGCCTGCTGTGCACTGCCTGTCATGTGTCACACTGCCTGTCACACATTGTGATGCGTTACCCTGTTAGTTGTCTGCAATGTTACATGTCATGCTCCCCTGCACTGCATACTGTAGAGATGTGCTGACTATCATGATATTACTGCCACCCGTTGCCCCTACGGTGTTGCTTGTCCTCGCTCAGGCCATGCACTGCAGCCCCATGAAGCGCTTGCTGTATCCCATGCCCCTGCACAGAATGTGGCCTGTTATGCTGTGCCATGCACTTGTCCCCCTTACCGCCTGCTGCTGCTGCTCTGCAGAACTTCTGTGACCCCCTAGGAATGTGCCTGGGTAATTATAGACTGGACAGAACACGTGGCCCCAGACAGGAGCTGGGAGAGGCTCAGGCAGAGGGAGGTCCAAGACCACAGAGTCCCCAGGCTGGGACAGTGGTCACTGAATTCTCTGAGGACAGGCAGCAGGGCCAGCTGAAGCTGATAGCAGCTCTGTAAACCCCACGCCCCTGCTGGGGATCCCTGGCCCCTCAGGCCCCTCTCTAAACCTTGATCTTCTTCAGAGCACAGGGTGAAAGAGCCCCCTCCCAAACCCTCAGGTAGGAAACAGACAATTGCCTACTCCCCCACTCCCATTAGGGGGGTAGATAGGTCCACCACCACTTGCTGTGCTTCTGAGAGCTGTGCTGTGCTACTGACTCCCAAAGAGCTGGGGGGGGAGGAATCTCAGCTCCAGGATACCAGCCCCTTGGCTCAGCCTCAAGTGCCCCCAAGAGCACCCCACAAACACCCAGGACCCCAGCAGCCCACACAGAGCACACACCAGAGGAACACAGTCTGCCATGGCTGTGACTGCGTCACAGTATCCCTCCCTCTGCTGTCCTCTGGTGCCCCAATCTCCTCTTGTCCCCTCCCCTCGGACCCCATGTTCCCCTCTCCCACACACCTGCATCTCCCATGCCCACATAGCCTCTGTAACTCATCCACCCATCCCCTAATGTCCCATCTCTGTACCACACTGTTCCCACATGTCCACTTAATTCTATGTTCTCCCCAAAAATATTCTCACATCCTCTACAAGTCCATTTTTCAGCACTTACCTATCCTGCTGGTGAATTTTTCTTTTTCTATCTAGTCAGAATTTCCCTATCTTGTTATTTCCCATCCTTCCGTGCACACCTGAGCCTCCACTTTCTGTAGCCACTAAGTAGTGAAAAAATGCTGTCACATCAAATCTTGACCATTTCACCAGGCAAAATGATCCAGTTCTTGCCTTTCTTTGTACATCCTGTGCCTCCACGCTCTCCATCTCTGTAGTGGGTTTGCAGGACACACTTGTTTGTTCATAGAAAAGTCAACCAGATATAGCAATAAGCAACCTGATCCAGTTCTCAGCTGGCATTCAGGGGTCCCTTCCAGCCTCAAATATTCCTCACTTTCAACCCTTAAGCAGTTAGCTCTAGACCTCCTGAAATGCTTTTTGGAGAAAGACCCCAGGCTCCCAAACATATTGTGAGCAACCCACGACTTCTTCCCTACCCCACCTTCCCTATCTTCAGCTCAGAGCCAAGCACTTCTTCAGAAGCTATGGCTCCAGACCCTCACTGCTCAGTGCAGTGTAATCCCACACCTTGTCAAGAAGCCCCACAGGGCCCACTCAACTACAAGAATCTCACTGAAGCTAAAGCGTAGTGCTCACACTTGAGCACACAATACTGAGACATGGAGGCAAAGTAACTTGTGCACAGAAATCATACAACCAGAACACGCTGCTTCCTCTTCAGCAGCTCCAGCTTTCTGTACCTCAGCCCAAATGCCAGGAAACAGCCATATGACACCACCATGTTGTGGCAATTGCTGATTGGACCAAATCTTTATTAAATGACATCCTAAGTACATACAGCATTTGGAAGCCAGCTCACAGGGAGAAAGGTGATTTACAGCTTGGGAGGTCCTGTCAGCCTCCAGCCCTCCTTGTTACCAATCTTCATGAGAGCTGCAGTGATTCCGAACCCCAGACATGCTGTGGTGCCAGTGAGGTAACTGTGAGCTGAAGAAAACATCAAACCAGAAAAGATCCATTAAGGCGCAAGTCCTTTGCAATAGATCTTGATAGACTGCCATTTTTCATAACTCCTTTGACCATCAGCAACATTGTCTGGCCAGAGGAATTGGAAAAGTGACCTTTTTATAAAATTGAGTTCTCATGCTTATGGCTGGCAATTTGAAATAGCAATTTCGGTAATCTACTGGCCCATCCCCTTAAGTGGGCAACCTTAACTGGTTCATTTGAGTGACAAAAATAATAATCACTGCTTTGAAATCTCATCAGCTCAGCAACTAAGATAAGTAAAGATTATTATAACTTCAAAAAAAATCCCTCACTTCTTTAGGTTCAAGGATGAATGTCTGCAGAAAACAGAGTTGTGTCAGTATCTGCAGGAGCTGTTTAAGTCTTACAAAGGGCTTAGGAGCAACAGCAGCAGGACACAGCTTGTCCCTCAGACTATGCGATGAATTCACAAGGCAGATACTACATTGTACTTGCTGTCTAAAATAAATCACACTTGTTGCCAAGAAAACATGGATTTCCACAACTATATTTTTTCCATCCTGCAATTTTAAGGTATAACTGGTAACTCCAACTGGCAGTACTGAGTGAGCTCTCCTTTCATTCTGTATATCACTTCATGTCCCGTTTGGTATCCTTCCCTCCTGCAGCCATATTTATTTTAGCAGGCCCACACAATGCCAATGAAACTGGTATGAATAGAGGCTGAGATGAATCATTACCAAAGAAGCCTGACATCAACATTCTTTAACATTTTTCCCCAACTGAAAATTTTCTAAAACCAGAAAGGGCACACTTCAACACAGGCATTGTCCACAGTTACCTCTCACTCCCAAGACAGCTCCTGCTGCACAGCCGCCTATGAAATAGTTCAAAGGATCCTCTGGTTCTTCCCGGACTTGGGCACTGAGACAGGTACTTAAGCCAAACACAGCTCCCAGCGTAGCTGTAAAGAAGTAAAAACACAAAACCAAAATCCTCAAGGACCAGAGAATTCACACTGAGCACGACTTCAATATTCACAGTGACTACAAATGAAGATCCGTTTCCCATTTCCCAGGGACATCCTATCCCAGCTGCTACAGCGAGACTCAACATTCACTCAGTCCCTCACAGCTTCCCTGGGTTTCTCCCCCTGCACCACTGTGAGCTGGAGCCTCAGAGCACCCCATACCCACTGGCACCAAATAGCACCGCATGCTGACAGGGTATCACCTAACAGCCCTTCCTGACAAGGCATGGGACACCCCTGACAGCTGGGGGTAGTAGAGAGGATGGTGTCTGTGCAGCCACCTCCCCAGCTTTGCCTGGACTCTGCACTGTAACTCAGCCCTCAAGTCCCTGTGAAGCCACCTCACAGCACCAGACAGAGCAACCCCAAGGGCTCTGCTCTCCCTATATACTGCTAGTCCTGGCACTTTCCTCCTCTGCCTGCCTGGGGCTCACAATGATTACCGGATAGTAGGAAAATGAATTGAGTTTGTAAATTATTCTTGTTTGTAAACTGACTTTGAAATGAAAAATTTTGAATTGAACTAAGAAACTGCAAAGTAGAAGCACCCTGTCCACTGAATTACACACTTTGTCCTATTAGACACTACACTGATATAATAGCAAGCTTTGGCAAAGAGCTGTGTCAAGAAAAGCTGGGTTTGTATCTAATACAAACTCTTGATCATGAAACATGAACCTGCCTACCAGGCAGCATCTGCAGATTTCAATTCATCTTTCTTAGGAACAACAAAAATGTCCAGGTTAAAAATTTTCAATCCCTATATAAAACCAGCAGCTCCTGTTACAAATCTATGCAAAAAATGAATTATGCTGATGCCAAAATCAACTAAAAAGAGCACTGCAGAAACAAAACCCCCAGACCTAGGACTGCATTTCAACTTTCCTGCTCTCCCTGCTTTGGACCAAGGCATCTTTAGGCAAAATGTACAGCTTGAGGCCATGAGGTGTGGCTCCTGAACGGCAGCCAGGACAAACCCTTCCTCAGGTATGAAACTAGTAAGAGGACTCAATACGCCTGTTTAGGATTAAGGGATTTATTGAAATCACAGTTGATTACATGATCCAGTGCCTTCATAACGACCTCAGCTCATTAGAGGAGATGCCAAATCCTGGTTTAGAGTCAAATTAAGCAAAAACGCAAAGCTGGACTGACTGTGCCCCATCTCAGAGCACTAGCACTTGGGGAGAGGCAGAGGTGGCACAAACCATTGAATTAGACTGAAAAGCAAAAGTCTGCTAAGAAGAAAACTGCACTTGACAAGAGACAGAATGAGCTTCAACCATGCAGCTCCTTCAGCTTCCTGCTCCTCTCTTCAGCATCCACTTTCTCTTCCAAAGACAATTCAAGACAACTGCATAGTTTCTCCTTACCTACAGAACATGACGGGGAAAACCTCACGTTTATTTTCCTTTTGCCACCAAAAATATTGCATTGTTTAGCAAATGCACTTTATTAAACACAATGCCTAAATATATTAAGCAAAAACCTAAATTTGCTTATACTATGTGTTGCCCACAGAGTATTCTAGAAATACAAAAAAACACAACGTACCCTTTTACTGTAGATTGCAAAAAATATGTTACCTCACCTGCAAATCAAGGATATGTCTTTCCATTTCACTGCTCTGTCTCTTGGCTAAACAATGACCCAAGACCGGTGGAAGAGAGAACCACCGAAACCGTGCAGGGGCAGAGGCAAGGGCAAAAGTGAGGGCGCAGCCACACCGGACACAGGCGATACTGGCGTCCCTGCGGAGTTCCACCCTACAGTTCCACTGCTGAGGGGCCCGGCCCTTACCCATCGTGACACTGTCCGCCGCCGCCGTCTGCAGTGCGGCCAGAGCCGACCCGGGCCGCAGCAGGATGATGCGATACGCCGCCCCGACCAGGCCTGCAACACAGCACTGCGCGTCACTGCCCGGGCCCGGGCCCAGGCCCCGATTGGCCGCCCCCCCCGTGCGCCTCCCTTCCCCCGGTGCCCACCCGCAGCCGCGCCCACGCGCGTGGCGAGCCAGGTGCGCTGCGGGCACTGCTCGCCCTCGGGCCCGTCCCAATAGCCCGCCATGGCGGCAAGGGCACCACCGAGCTCCCGCGAGAGGACGGCGCGGCCCCGCCCCGCGAGGAGGCGAGGCCAGGGATCGTCCCGCCAGGCGCGCGCGTATCGAGTGCGGCGGCCCCGCCCCGCCCCTCTCCGCCCCGCCCCGCCCCGCTCCGCCCCGCCCCGCCTCGCTCCGCCCCGCTCCGCCCCGCTCCGCCCCGCTCCGCCCCGCTCCGCCCCGCTCCGCCCCGCCGCTCGGGGAGCCGGGACCCCGCCCGGGCCGGGACTGTGCACTCCGCGATAGTCGCTGTCCGAGTACCCCCCCGCGCCTTCACTGGCCTAAGGGATTTCTGCCTCGTGTTCCCTGGTGCCCCACCCGCGGCTCCCGGGCTGTTTGCCTGATTCCGGCGCTGTGACTCTACCGATTGTCTTTGTTGGCTGCTTGCGGGATGGGGAGATCAGTGTGGTTTTGTTTTGTTGTGGGTGATTTGCATTTTTGTGGGGCAGGGGTTGTTTTTTTGTTTGTGGTTCGGTTTTGGTTTTGGTAGGGTTTACAACTCTTACTTACTGGAGCTTGAAATATTTTTAAGGAATTTTCAAAGATTCTGATTTAATTCTCTGTCTGTGTCTATACTGCTGTATGGTTCCTATTTCCTTCTGAAATAATAAAGATGCTTTAACACAGGTTATAGAGATGCTGTATACATTAATTTTTTAGTTGTTCATCGTACACTAATAAAAAGACAACTCTCTACTGTACCTTCTTGGTGATGTATGGAAAATCACACAATGAAAAGCCAATGTCCATAAAGGAGACTGAGGAGTCCTGCAATTTTATTTGAATAAAGGTGAGAATCCACTGGGACACACGCCCATGGTGTTTTTTCTCTCGAGGTTTCAGAGGACACAGCTTCATTTTATGACAAATTCCCGGCTGCATGTTGCCCTCTTCCTTTTCCCATTGGCTGAGGTACTAGGAAGGTTGAGTCTTCCCTAACCTCCTTACCACATATTCTCCCTTGAACCTGTCATTTTACCCCAAAGTTCTGAAGTTCAGGTTTGTCCCCCGCTTGTCTGTTTCAGGAATTGGGCTATCTGGGCTCGGTAACAAACCTGCTTGAAGTTTACAGTAGAGACTTTAAGACCCATTTCAAAGACATTAACACCCATACCCAAATGCATAGAATGAGTTTGTAAAGACATTAGCATGCATCTCCCCTGTCAGTGACATGCCTCTAAGCAAAGCTGTTGCAGTTGTTTTCCCGACTCTTGAAATTAGTCCAAGATCTGAGTGAAGTCTACAACTGTATCCTTGTTAGCTCAAGCTTTCTCACCTCTCTACCTCTTTTCCCTGTATGTGAAAAGCATATTAAGTACTTGATTTCTGCATTTTCCAGTATGCTGAGTCCTCCACAGTATCTCTTTCCAAAAGGAGCTCAAAACAGCTGGAGTGGATGCTACTGCTCCATTATCCAAAGGAATTTTTTGTAGTGCTCTATCCTGCTGGCAGTAAAGTTGGGGCTTCATGAGCCTGGCAGCAGGAAAAGGAGTACGGGCATGGCCAGGGTTTGGTAGCTGCACTGTGCTGTATCACACTGGAGATGTGCTGGGGTGCACTCACAATGCAGCAGGCAAACCACCTCTGTTCCAGTCTCAGGGTCAGCACGAGTGGGTGTGGAGTGCATTCACAACACAGGGCCTTCCACTGACCCTTAGCTAGGGCACCGCTTCCTCTGCATGCCAGAGAGCTAGCTGTTATTACACACAGAACCAATGCCACCATCAAGCACTCACTGGTGCTTTAATAAAGGACACATTTTTTAGAACAGCTTTACCCTTTCTCCAAAGCTCTTCCTAAGCACACCAGATGAAGGGCTGTGTGACCCTTCCAGACATCAGGACAGAGAAAACACTTGCCTGCAGGGCAGCACATGCTGCAAATGTTCTCTCCCCAATAAAAACCATACAGAAGCCACTGAATCTTGCACAGGGCAAGACTCTACACCATTAAGTAACGAATAGTTTTCTGGGATCCAAGCAACTGTTAAAAGGTCTTCTGAGACCATATCCCATGCAGCAGATTAGTAATGCGTCTTCCACCGACAAGGAAGGTGGGACAGAGAATTCACATATCTCCTGCTTTGCAACAGGTACAATGCCTGTAGCTGCAAGACTTAGCACACTGCTGTCTACAGCTCTCCACTTGCCTCGTGGATAGACTACAGCTCACCTGCTGCACACTGCTGGTAGTGGTTTATTCAGCAGATACATATCCTTGGGCTGCAGACCCTCCCCAGGCAGTCAATGCTGTTAAGAGAGCTACAATAAGAACAGTTACCTTACTATAAACGGGCAAGTTCCAGGGAAAGCAATGCATAATTAATGTAACATTACTCCTAAAACACTAACTTGGTTCCAAATGGTTTTACTACTGATAAATAAATTTGCTGATACAGAATATTCATTCCCTTAAACAGGGAGAAGGGGTTCCCATCGTACTACAAGCTGCAGATAACTGTGTTATAGATGAGTAATGTGATGGTTGATTCTCACAACTAAAAAGCAAATATGATGTATATGTTAAGAGAAGTTTTGTAGATGTATAGTTATGTTTCTCCCCCCTTGCGTTGTTATCACAGAATGGCCTGGGTAGTTGGGACATTTGGGAGGGTCAGCTTGTTACTATTTGTGAAAAATGTATATTATAGGATTGGCTCTACTCAAATATTAAAAGGAATACTATATGTGTTATGTTGGAAAGTTATGTTGTATTAATTTTGTAGTACTGTATTAATCCTTATTAAGTAGTGTGTTGTCACCGACATGTTCTATGAAAAATCCTTTCTTTAGGATTTTTCACTCCTGAGAAGCTGAGAGGCTTCAAGAACAAAATGCAAACAATTCTTATCTGCTGCTGTAGAATGCAACAGGTGGATCTGTGATTGGTCTCATGCAGTTGTTTCTAATTAATGGCCAATCACAGTCCACGTGTCCAGACAGTCTTGGTCAGAGACAAGCCTTTGTTATTCATTCCTTTTCTATTCTTAGCTAAGTCTTCTGATGAAATCCTTTCTTCTATTCTTTTAGTATAGTTTTAATATATTATATATCATAAAATAATAAACCAAGCCTTCTGAACATGGAGTCATCGTTCTCGTCTCTTCCCTCATCCTAAGACCCCTGCGAACAATGCATCAGTGTGTAAATATAGTTTTAGGCTATAACATAATATAAAATAGAAACTATGAAATGTAAGATATTTTTTGTAACTAGCTCAAGGAATGGATAAGATAATCAGGAAATTCTTTACACAGAGATAACAAGACACCAAAATTCTAAAAGAATTATTGCCTCCTTATCAAGAAAAACCAGACTCCTCCCACCTCCTTCCAGACTCTGAGGAGCCAAACAATGATTTACAAGATGAAGGGGGGGGAAGTTGACAATAAACAGAAAAATCCCTAGTTTGAAAGGAATGTTTGCATCAGGTATGAGATATATGAATATGCAACAGGCTATTGTTTTTAAGGGTTAATCCTTTGTTAGTGGTTATGCTTTTTGGGAGCTTAATACCCAGGAAGCATCCAGACATCTGTAACTCTTTGCTTTTTTATTGTCCTAACTCTGATTGTCCAAATTCTTATTGCTTTAATTGTTATTATTATTTTTATAACCACTTTATTACTATTAAACTTTTAAAATTTTAAAACAAGTGATTGGTATTTTTCACACTATGGTAGTACCTGACCTCCAATCAAGATGTAAGAAAATGATCTCCACCACTGGACAGTGAAGAAGGAGTTGATTGACAAAACTTTGGGAGCGGCTAAAGGGTTAAAAGATGGAACATCCATTGTGTGGATGAGCAGATGGTGATAGAATCCTTTGCTCCTGGCGCACTGTATTATTTTCTCTATTCAGTCTTCTGTTGTATTTTTTATTAAGATTTTAATAAACTTCCTAAATTTTTTGAAAGTATAATTTCCCACAAATGGGGACTGGTCCAGGATATATGCTTGCCGCAGTGGCCCTAGGACTTTTCAAAAGAGGCACGACCCTGCCACGAGTTTGGCAGATTCTATCAGGCTTTCCCAGGACTACCAGTGGTCACAGGTTGGAACCCCGAAGATACCAGGAGACTGAATAAAGAAAAAAGGGGAAGGGGAGATGAGTACCATCCTCATAACTATTTTTGCCCAGATTGTAATTCCGTAATTCCAATGTATAAAAGTCAGCTTCAAACAAGTAATACACGGGACCTGTCCTGGTCTGTTGAAGCTTCAGGGTATTGGACAGTCGGAAGGAAAAAACAGTGGGACACATAGGGGGAGGAAAAAACAGCAGGACACATGGGAGGATGTAAAATAAATGGAGCCACAGGGGCTAGCTTCTCAGACGGATAGCTGGTTCCCTGCAGGGTAAGCGCCCCAGGCAAGCGGCCCAAGGCTGAACACCTCAGCCCTCTGGAGACTGGTGTGCCCTAGGCCAGAGAGCCGCACAGCCGAGACCCCTAGCAAGCTCAGTGATTTCAGCTCTTAGTGAAAGTCAGCTCTTTTGTGATTTCAGCTCTTAGCTTGCTCGTAGGGGCTGCGGCTGGCCGTGGCTCCTGGGAGGCAGACGAAATGAGAGAGAAGGCGGCCAAGGCGTTCCACGATGGTTTATTCTGAGGGTCTCGCGAAGGGTCTTGAAGCTGCTCTTCTGGGGAAAATGGGCCCAGACGGCCTCTTTTATAGGGTTAGGGAGGATTGAAAACTGACCAATTGTAAGGGTTAGGGAAACTAGCCTATGGGGTCACAGAGAGATAAGGAGGACCAGAGTGAGGACTCCTGGTACAATTCCTATGACTCAGCAAATACCTATCTCTAAACATCCCTCCACGGAGCCGTAGCAGGCCCTGCATCTGCTACAGGAGGACCCCATGGAGAAGGACCCTGTGGCTGGTGGGACACATGAGATTGAAGGATTTTGGGGACTTGGGAGTGGGGCAGCCACTGACAGATTTGCAGCAAGGGTTGCCCATCAGGGAAGACTGTGCTCATGTCGGGACAGGGCTGCAGCTGAGTGGAGCCAGACAGGGCAGGGAGCAGAGTGCGACTGTGGGACCAGAGCATTGAACCGAGGAGGAGAGGAACGGCAGGGACCAATCCGGTGATACAGAAGTCCCTGGATCGTAGGTGGTTTTTTTTTTACTTTTTGGAAGAGAGGTTAAGTTTTTTCTCTCTCTTGCCTTTCCTTCTCTTTCCTCCTTCCCTTGTTTCCTTTTTTTTTCCCTCCTTACCTTTTCCTTTCTTAGGAAGGCAGGCCTTGCTGGGAGGGCCTGTGGTTACCTGTTGACATGGGATTGGGAACAAGCAGGGAATTCCCCAAGGAGGAAGGAAGAAGTGAGGAAGTAACAATAGGGACACCCCCAGACAGCCCACTGGGAAGGAAACTAGCCCAGTGGAAATATGACCCCAGTACCAGAGATAAGGACGAGCTCAGAATGATTCAGTACTGCATGGTAGAATGGACTAAAAGGGAAATTAGGAGCAATCACGCACACTGGCCAGGCTATGGATCAGACAAAGGAAGGATATGTTGGGCATAAACATCTATGTAAGAGCTAAGAAACCATTCAATCAGGAAGAAAGTGACTACGCTGCCTGCTGGGAGGGGGAGACTTCAACTCAAAGGTAAGCTTGTTTAAGGTATCAGAAAATAATAGATGGAACCCATTAGAAAACTTGCCCTCTCCACTTCCAGTAGCCCCAACTGTACCTCCCTTGCACACTAGGAATAGAATGGCACAATGAGAGGAAAGCAGATCAGGGCATGGGAATCAAGTAATAGTATTATATCCTCTGAGAAAAGTACCACTGTGTGGGGTGCAGGGAGGAATTGGATTTGTAATTGTACCTCTCAATTCCTCTGACGTGAGAATGTTCAAGAAAGAATTAAAAGGATTACTAGAGGATTACTGTTCCTATTGGATTAGTGGAACAGTTAGGCCAGTTTCTGGGGCCCAGTATTTATACATGGGAAGAGATGCAATCAATAATGACCATTTTATTCACACCAGAGGAAAGACAGATGATCCAGGCCGCTGGGATACGGATATGGGAAAGGGAGCACATGCAAGGACCTCCTGGGGACCTGAAAATGCCTGTAGTGTCCCCCAGCTGGGACAAAAACAGCACTGGGGGAAGACAAGATGTGGAGGAGTACAGAACGTTAATTATAGGAGGTTTCAAAGAAGTAGCTCCATGAAATCAAAATGCTTTCGATGAGCAGCAAAAGAGGGAAGAAACCCCAACAGAGTAGCTAGAAAGACTGAGGGAAAATATGAGGCAATATTCAGGGGTTGACCTGTGGGAATCCTTAAAATTAGAGGGTTATGGGAAAGCTGCAAAAGACAGGCCTCAGAGATAAGAGATCTGCAATTAGAGCTAAGCAGTAGCCATAAGATTTGTCAGCAGAAAAATTATATAAGTAGTAGAAAAGTAAGGACAAATAGAACAATGGTCTGTGTATTAACACTTGTCTAGAATAACTCCCTAAGCTGCAGAAAAGTTTATCTAGCAAGATATTAGGAAGTTCTAAGCTTAATAATAGAGCTCTGTGAATTGTGTTTTAAGGCTTACAAGCAGTCATTGTATTCGAAATAAGCAGGCATTGTTTTAACAAAAGGTATGTGTGCTTATAGTGATTGGATAGAACTACTGTCAATATGCTTTTGCTTTGTGCGGTTGGTCAAAAAATTTTGAAGTTGTAACATTAAGTTCTTTGTCTGCTGCTGGGGACATGAGCTGTTGGCATCTTCCCATTGTCATAACCATGTAATGAGAGTGATGCTAGAAAATAAACAACTTGAGACACGTTCCCCAGCAGTTCAGTCCCAATTATGATTTGTACACAGACCTCTGGCCAGCAATATGATCCTGATACAATGGCCAGACAGATCTTACTAAAGATAAATTTTGTCACTCACGCTTGGCCAGATTTACAGAGGAAGTTAGAAAAGTGGGATGGTTGCAAGAAAGGAGATTAGAAGATCTTTTAAGAGAGACACAGAAGGTGTATGTAAAGAGGGATGAAGAGAAGGCCAAGGCGAAAGCCAAGGTAATGGTAACTGCCATTAGGGAAGGACACCAGCATGTAAAGAACAACCCATGTAAGGGAGGGGGACCCCAAATGTGAGAAGACAGATGGAGGGGGGATACAGCTCCTTGGGACTGGACACAAAAAAGAGAGTTTGGGAGATGGGGAAATCTAGGACCAGTTTGCTTTTACTGTAAAGAGAATGGGCTCATCAGAAAGAATTGCCTCCAAAGGGAAAAGGACCTGAAGGTCTCTGAGACTGAGCAAAAAGGAGAAGCAGAAGACTAGGGGTGTCAGGGGCTCTACCTCCTAGGGACAGAATATCATCAGGAGCCCTTGATAACTTTAAAAATGGGTTCCCAGGAGGAAGAATTGGAATTCTTAATAGACACAGGGGCTGAAAGAACTTGTGTTTGTAGAATTCCAAAGGGGTGCAAAAAGGGTCAAGATACTATGCAAGTAGTAGGTGCAAAAGGGGAAGGGTTCCAAGTCTCATTTATAAAGTAAGTAAAGTTTGAAGGGGCAAATAAAATAGAGATTGGGAATGTCCTATTAGTTCCAGAAGCCGGGTGCAATTTATTAGGATGGGATTTACAGGTGCAGTTGGACATTGGAATACTCCCAGAGGAAGCAAAAATGGTAGTTAAGCTTCTCCAACAAGGGAAGAAGATAAGAAAAAAATTCATAAAATGGTATGTGCAAAACTGAAAAATTGAATTAAATAAGCATGAAACCTACCGTAATAAATATAGTTAATGAAAACCATCCAGTTCAGATATGACAATATTCACTCTCCCTGGAAGGGAGATGAGGATAACAGGCAGTGATCCAGGGCCTTCTCAAGGAGGGGACCTTAGAACCATGTATGCCCCCCCCATAATACACCCATACTACCACTAAAGATGTCAGATGAGAATTACAGGCTTGTCCAAGACTTAAGACAAGTGAATAAAAGAACAGTGAATCGATACCCAGTAGTGCCTAACCCCTATACTGTGGAAGAGTGGCTACATGACAAAGGCCACGTAGACATGCTCTGAATAGCTGACCAAGAATTGGAAAAGTACCGGACCCAGCTAATCTGAGGCCCTGCACCTGCAAGGATGCTGTGGCCTTGAGCATAGCTGTATTATGATAACAACATGATGTAGTTGAGAAAGAGAGAGATGAGAAAAATAAGATGTAAGTCGTAAGGAATGAGGAAGTAAGAGGGGAACGGATATCTATAGTATAACCAATAGATTGCTTAGCTTACAGAATATGTATGAGCTTATTACTTGTTGTGCATAAATGTCTGATGCTCTAATCAATAAACGAAGCTTGCTGATTCTCATATTGAGCGTCCCAAGTCTCCCTCACTGCAACACTATACACTACTGACATCACACTAGTGGTTTAGTGTGACAGACCTAAAAGATGCTTTTTGGGCTTGCCCACTAGCAGAAGAAGGTAGAGATAGATACATTTGCCTTTGAATAGAAGGACCCTGATTCAGGGAGGAAGCAATAGCTTTGGTGGACTAGGTTACCCCAAAGGTTTTCCAAATCTTCAAACCTATTCAGTGGTCAAGCACTAGGAGAAGTACTACAACTTTTCTCCATCAAACCTGAGATAAAACTTATCCAATATGTAGATGATTTGTTTCTCTCAGGACAGGCAGAAAAAGAAGTTTGGGAATGCACCATGGCAATTAATTTTCTGGGGGACCAAGGACTTCAGGTATCAAAAGGGAAACTCCAATTTGTAGAATGTGAAGTAAAATACCTAGGACATGTGATTTGTCAAGGGAGCCCGCAACTGAACCCTGAGAGAATTACAGGCATAGTCTCATTTCCATGGCCTAAAACTAAGATGGAAGTTAGAAGGTTTCTAGGCTTGTTGGGATATTGTAGGCTATGGCTTGAAAGATACCCACAGGCCATCAAGTTCTTGTATGAAAAGTTAGTAGATTAGGTGGGAAAAAGAAGATGAGCAAAAGTTTGAAGCTTTAAAGCAAAAGTTAGTCAGTGCACCAGCACTGAGTCTTCCTGCCTTAGACAAACCCTTTTATCTGTAGATATAGGAAAAAAAAGGTAGCTTATGGAGTACTAGCCCAAGACTGGGGAGGATCCAGGAAACCAGTGGCCTATTTATCAAAATTACTAGACTCTGTCAGCTGGGGGTGGCCAACCGGCATTCAGGTGGTGGCAGTGACTGCCCTACTTGTAGAAGAAAGCAAAAAATTAACCTTTGGGGGAAAATTGAAGATATATGCCCCACACTCAGTAAAGAGTATCCTGAGCCAAAAGACTGAGAAATGGCTCATTATTTCCTGAGTGCTAAAGTATGAAGCCATCTTAATAGATAATGATTTAGAGCTAATCGTGAGTCACCAACTCAACCCTGCCCAGTTTTTGTATAGAGAACAAGATGAGGAACTAATACATAATTGCCTAGAGGTTATAAACTATCAAACTAAAGTAAGAGAGGACCTAACAGATCAACCACTCCGAGGAGGGAAATGATTGTACATTAATGGATCTTCAAGGGTAATCCAGGGGTACTGGGTATCGGGGTAAAGTGGATGAATGTAAGAAAGACATTCTGAGCTGTTCTTGTGAGCCAGCAAAGGCTTCCTGAAGATAAAGAAAAGCCCGTATCTCTCCTGAGGAAGACACCAAGGTTGTCACCATGGCGATGCGATGAAGGAGAGAAAGTTAAGAGATACGGACTCTAGCTGGCTTACAGAATGATGTGGCTCCTTGATCACCTACTGAGAACTTTGTTTCTTTCTTATAACCAATGGACAGTGAATGTGTATGTTAGGTAAATGTAAATATCTTGAAAAAGTATAAAAACAACATGTTGCTATAATAAATCTCTTTCTTGCACCCTTCTGATGGAGTCATGGTACTTTGTGCTGTGTCACACTTTATAACGACAGATGAAGGGTTGACAGCCATAGAAAAGGAAAAGTTACCTTCCAACTAGTCAGCCCAAGCATGTGAGTTATATGCCCTAAAATGAGCTCTAAAAATATTACAACAGAAAAGAGGAACAACATATACAGACTCAAAATACGGTTTTAGAGTAGTGCATACCATTGTAAAAATTTGGGAAGAAAGGGGGCTATTAAATTCAAAGGGAAAGGGACTGATTCACAAGAAACTTATTTAGGAAGCATTACAAACCTTACAATTACTAGGGGAAGTGGCAGTAGTATATGTTAAAAGATGTGGTGTTACATTTTCGTTCAATGGTATGCTCTGTCTCACCCCTTGAAATCTTTATTCCAAGCTTGTGCTCCTCCCCTCCAGTATCATGGATCTGTAATCCCATTGGCCCAAGTCTGATTCCACGCCCACCTTGAATCTCCCTGTTAAGCTGTGGGGGGAGACCACAGAGTCTCTCTTGGCCCTTCTCTCCCTAGGCTCTCTGTCTCTCCACCTCCCTCCCCCTTCCCCCCTTCTCCCTCAAAAACCATGCTGCTCCTGGGGGTGGGACCCCCAATAAAACCCCTCATCTAATTAGCACTTCAGAAGCCATTTGGAGTCTCCTTGCCTGCCTGCTGCTACCAGTGATCATACAGCTTAGGGGCCCCCCCAGGGACTCTTGGGGGATCTCCCAAACTAACTGCAACAAAAAGACATCAAAAAAGGGGTGACTCAAGAGGCACGAGGGAACAATTTAGCAGATTTAGAAGCTAAAAACGCAGCCGAATCAGGGAAAGAAAAACTAATTATGATATTAGCCCCCATGAGAGAAATGCAAGTCCCTGTATTCAGTGGGACAGAAGAGGAAGAACTCCTTAAAATAGGAGCCAAGAGAGATAATGAAGGGAAGTGGAGATAGCAGATGGAGGCAAATGTTGAATAAACCCCTTGCCAGGAAAATGCTGGAAGGCATACATGGTACAACACATTGGGGTACTCAAGCGCTAAGTGATCAATTTCTCAGGGACTGGGACTGCATAGGAGTTTTCGGAATAGCCAAGCAAGTAACTGAACGGTCTGTGATATGTCAACAAGTGAATAAGAAAGTCACGAGGAAAACATCCAGAGGAGGGTGAGAACTAGCCTTACAGTCCTTTCAAAACATCCAAGTAGACTTTACCGAGCTTCCCCAGGTACACCGGTGGAAGCTTTTGCTAGTGATAGTAGGTCACTTGACTCATTAGGTAGAGGCAGTACTGTCTGTTAAAGCCAATACCAATGTTGTGATTAAAACACTTCTAGAATCAATCATCCCCTGATAGGGGATGCTAAACAGGATTGATTCAGACCAAGGAACTCATTTCATATCTAAAATATTGCAGATAGTTGTTCAAGCCTTGGGAGTAAAATGGGAATTACACACTCCATGGCATCCACAGAGTTCTGGTTGTGTTGAGAGGATGAATCAAACTCTTAAAAGAACTCTGGCTAAGCTGATGTTTGAAACCCAGATGTCATGGATAAAACGTCTCCCTTTAGCCTTGTTAAGAATTAGAACCAAGCCCTGGTCAGATCTGGGGGTCTCAGCTGATGAAATGATGTTTGGGTTACCCTTTTTGACCTTGCCCCAGGAGGGTTCCACCTATGAGGAAGGGGAAGCCAATGCCAAGAAATATGTTATGTCTAGAGCACAAACCTTAGAAGGGCTAAGACATAAAGGGGCAATTCTTCAACTACCACCCTGGATTTCAGAATCCTTAATATTAATCCTGGAGATTGGGAAATGATCAAGTCTTGGAGAGATCAGTCCCTAACTCCTCGGTGTATCAGCTGTGCAAACTGCAGAGCGGGGATGAACTCATGCCAACAGAGTTAAAGGCCCAGTAGAAGAACCCAAAGAATGGACTTTAACATCCATACTGGGTGAAATGAGATTGACTTACTTTCAAGCAGAGACCAAGAGATAACCAGAAAAAAAATAAGATACTCAAAAAGTAGATTCAAGTTTCCACCAGCCAGCTTGAGAACTCTTTTCCTGTTTTAATGGGCGAGAATTACAAGGATCTGTTATGGGGAAGAAAACGAGGGACTGTAAGAGGTAATGAGACAGCCTCCTTAAGAACCACAAGTAAAGCAAGACAAGGAATGGAGTGCAAGACCAGGTTGGTCCCTTTGTTCACTACCAAGAAGATTCCATAGCCCTGCTGTAGATAGCAACCCCATAGGCATGGTAAGGTAGGGGCAAAAAAGGCCATACTGGACCTCTATTATTCCTCAATTGTCTTTTAATACAAAAGGAATTAGAGGGCAAGACCGAGGTGGGCTCTGTACTCACCAATAAGATTCACCTACTATGGCTAGGAATCCCATGGGACTCAAAGCCATACTGGACCTCTGTGATGTCCTTTTGTCCATTCCAAATAAGTGTGTTTAGGGAAAACCTGAGTTTTTACTCTGGTTCCCACTGTTCTTGCCCACATCAACAGATGTTAGTATGACTCATTCAAGGGAGAAAAATTTTTTAAGTTAATTGCTCAAGCCAAATGACTTATAGAAAATGAAAAGGGGGGTTTGTTATAGATGAGTAATGTGATGATTGACTCTCACAATTAAAGAGCAAATATTAAGTATATGTTAAGAGAAGTTTTGTAGATGTATAGTTATGTTTCTGCCCCCTTGAGTTGTTATCACAGAATGACCTGGGTAGTCCAGACACTTGGGAGGACTGACTTGTTACTATGGCAACACCTGACCTCCAATCAAGATGCAAGAAAATTATCTCTGGAAAATTACCACTGGACAGTGAAGAAAGAGTTGATTGACAAAACTTTGGGAGTGGCTAAAGGATTGAGAGACAGAACATTCATTGTGTGGATGAGCAGATGGTGATAGAATCATTTGCTCCTGGTGCGCTGTATTATTTTCTCTATTCAGTCTTCTGTTGTACTTTTTGATAAGGTTTTAATAAACCTTCTAAATTTTTTAAGTGAGTGTCATTTCTCACAATTGGAGCTCCTTCTCAAAAAACTTTTCAAAAATGACAGAACCATCCATCAGCAAATTGTATTCAAAACATTACCCCATCCTTCCCTCTTGGGAGCTTTTTGTAGGGCCTTGTCCTTGTCCTTCTGGCTGCAGCAGAATTTGTGCTCTGAATTCTCTGGAACAGGAATTTATCTTGTCTGCTACATGGACTACAGACACCAGGCTGCTTTCAGAGGACAGTGTACAGTCAGCACATGGATGCTCAGTTACCAGCAGCAGACACCCTGCAGTGGGGTTCAATGATACCTCCTAGTCTCTGGAACAGAGGAAATCAAACATAACATCACCACTTGGCTTTTCCAGTTCCATTAGAAGCTGAAGATAAGCTACCAGAATTTGATGAGGAGTGGTTCATTTAAAACAACCCCACATTTAATTCACAGATAACCCTGGAAAAAAGGCATTTACTGCACACCCATGCAACAAAATTACCAGTGACAAACTCAGTTTTTGTATCTTTACAAAGGACAAGTTTTGAAAAGGAGTCCTTGAAAGAAGGTAGCCAAAAGGGAGCTCTGAATACTACCTCCAAATGAGACTTTTATTTACAGAAATTATCTGTAAGCATTTCTGAATGATACCTGTACTTTCACCTAGCAGAAAAGAATCAAGGCTGACTGTCTGATTTAGCAATTCTCTCTTGCACTGTGTTGGCCTGTGATGATTTCACAGGAGGGAAAAAAAAGAAATCCTTTAAAAAAAATTAAACCATTTTTGTAACATCCTGTGTGAAAATCTGCTACCCACAGAATGGACCAGAGTTCAATTTAAGCCAGTCAGTGGACAGAAAGACCAAGTAACACGGGGAGAAAAAGCACACAGTGAAAAGTCAGTTTAATAAAATATTGTATGACAAATTATAGCAATTATCATAACTGGAATTCCTAAAACTAGAGAAGATTATGGGAAAAATGGTAAATTTTGAAATATGTAACATGTTTCTAGAAAGAAAATAAACCATTTTCTACACTCACTGGGAGAGCAAGAGACCAGCTGAACTGCAGAATGGGATGTGTTAGGAGCAGTCATTTAATGGCAGTAATACCCAAGCAATGGCATCAATTGATACATCAGGGAACAAAGAGGAGCCATTAAAAAGTTGGACGGTTTTTATTTTTGCAGGCTTTTAACAATCTGGTCACCTCCCACCCTAGTTCTAGTGCTGGATGGCTGAGGACTCATTTATTGAGATTATTTCCTGCCCTGTCTTTTTTAAAGCAATGAACTGGGAACTGGACTACAGAAAGATGTTGTAATGACAACATTACCTTAATGTTTGAATGTTTGTGTTTCCTGTGGGTGTGGTTGGTCTTTTTGGGTTGTTTTTTTTTTTTTTTTTTTCCATTTTATGGCTAAGAGGCTTAGTTCTGGTTTCAGTGACATCACCATTCTATCATTTTCATGGAATCACAGAGTATGATGAGTTGGAAGGGACCCATCAGGATCATCAAATTCAGCTCCTGGCCCTGCACAGGGCACCCCACCCTATGACTGAGAGCACTGTCCAAATCCATCTTGAATTCAGGCTTGGTGCTGTGACCACTGCCCTGAGGAGCCCATTCCAGTTCTAAAATCACCCTCTGGGTGAAAAACTTCCTGACATCCAAGCTGAACCTCCCCTGACTCAGCTTCATGCTGTTCCCTCAAGCTCCGTCATTGGTCATCAGTGGTACTGGTACCTTCCCCTAGCCTCCCCTCATGAGGAGGTTGAAGACTGCATTGAGATCTCCCCTTAGTCTCCCCTTCTCCAGGCTGAACAAACCAAGTGCCCTCAGCAGCTCCTCCTACAGCTTCCCCTCTAGACCCTTCCCCATCCTCGTGGCCCTTCTTTGGACACTTGTCTACTAGCTTAATGTCTTTTTTATACTGTGGTGCCCAAAACTGCCCCCAGAACTCAAGCTGAGGCTGCCCCAGTGCAGAGCTTGCTCAGTTGGTCTGATGCCCCCCATGGACATGGCTGGCCCTCCTGGTTGGCAGAGTAGCTCACTGTTGAGTCATCAGCAAGCATGTTCAACTTTACTACACTATTCAGCATTTTTTTTCCACTTGGAAATCTGAAAGGCTGTACCTGTGTGGGTCAGCAGCCAACAGGCTATACAGGAACTGTCAACACCACACAAAACTTAACAAGAGACCTAAGGGGACAGACAGAGCACAAGCATGATCACGGGGAAGATTGTTGTAAGGCAGCAGAGCTGGTCACTAATCCTCCCCTCGGACAGCCGCTGCTTGGTACAGGAAACACAACGCAGGGCTCAGGGTGTTTTGTTTGCTTGCTTGCTGACACAGGTTTTAATGCAATTCCCATGTACATTTTGATATGACAGTCTTACATAGATCTTTTGAGACACATGGGCATTATCCAGTTTTGCCTGTCACTGGCTTACTAAGGCTTAAAGCAGAGAGCTAAGTCAGGGTTTTGCTTTGGCTAACTGTATCTTGCTGGGCAGGGCCTGAATTCAACCCACTGCCAGTTCTGTTGGGATGCACAGCAACATTTCTGCCTACACTATAAACATTTATGCAAAGCTCCTAGCTAAAAATAAAATCTGCATCAGTAAATGGTTGCTGAAATTTTTTTTTTACAGAAAGCTGTAGGTGATTGTGTACCATCAAACCCCAAAGCATGCTTATTCAATATTTCTGAATCTTCATGCACCATCAATTGCATTTTAGGTAAAACACTTCAATGTAAGACTCAGCATGGACGCCATAGAGCCTAGGACCAGGAAATAATGCCTGTTTTCACAGAAGTAGGCCGTGCGGGCCAAGACACCCTATTAATTTTTCTTATGAACAAGCTGCTGACAAAAAACAGTTTTACAGTGCAAGGGTTTTTGAAAAGAATGGTTTATATCTGAGTACCTCAACAATGTAAAAGATCCCAGATCCAAAATGCAGATCACTTACTTCAAAGTCCCCAGACCTTGTGATGCAGAAACAACTGTGTGGTGGGTAAGAAATCTGCTATGTTCCTGCTGAAGTATGCCAAATGTAGGGGGTGCAGCAATAGCTCTGTGCATTGGTAAAAACCCCTATAACCCTAAGGAAGGAAAAAGAAAAACCAAAATGCAAGAAGGCATGAGCAGACAATCCAGAGAGCTGAGGATGCAGTGGCACAGCTTATCATTAGCCCTTTTCAATTGCCAGAAAAGTAATCACAGATGTTCCTTCAACTGGCTATCAGGAAAAGGGAAACAGCATCAGTCTTCAGCGATGATTAACAACAGAAAACAGGGGAAGAGTTCTTGGCTGCCAGTGAAAAGTGTGTTTCATTAAAACAGAGGCAATATGGACTGTTTTGCTATTTGAATGCTAAATTTCAAAGTTGATTTTGTGCTATAACCTGGGTTTCTGTTTTCAATTCATGCTATAGCAAATGCTTCATTCCCTTTCATTTTCTTTTAGGTGATGCATTTTAGATTGTTAACCTAAAAAAAGAGCAAGCATGCAAGTCAGAAATTATCTATCAGCAAACTATTTATAAAGGAAATAAAACAATTTGGGGAATTTAAAGTGAAAGTGAGCTGGTGACTACCAAATTCCAACCTTGCTGGACAAGAACATACCATAGGTTTCAATAAGAAAATAAAACTCAACTTAAAAAACACCCAAAGAAAAATAAAAAAGGAGTTATGGTTACAGTAGGAGTACTTCAGAATTGGACACAGAAAACCACATTTTTGCTTTTATTTGTGGTGGAACAGAATACAATAACCTTCAGCCCAAACTACTCAAGGCTGGCAGTATTACCTTTTTCTTCATGCTGCAAGACTTCAGGAAATGGGACAGGGACAGGAAGAATTTAGAAGTTAAATTTTCTATTTAAGGCCATTAATTCAGCAAGATTTTAAAAAATGTCCTCAACTTTAAGCATGAAGAGTTGCATTGACTTCAGTAAGATTATTCATATACAGTTAAGTCAGGCAAGTGCTTAAATGGCTTGTTGAATCAAGCCATTAAATGAGAGCTGCTTTATTATACAGATTTATTTTAATGGCTGGCAGAGCTCATTAAAATACATGAGCCTATTTTATTTTTCCAAGGGCTAACAGCTGTTTTGTCATTAACTTTTCTGAAGGTGTAACCTGTATGCCTCCTGCACTTTACTGTAGCCACAGAAACAAAATTTTATAAGAAAAATTGTATGCAACATCTATTATATATAGTGGCTTAGCTCTCCCTTAAATAGTAACAGAAAAGAACAGTACAAAACAATAGTTTCACTTTTTCAACACACAAGAGCATCTTATTGAAAAACTAAAATAAAAAAGTCTCACCACAATATAAATCCCCAAAAAATAATAATGAAATGGGAAGAAAAAAGGAGTTAGCAAAACGTCCTGCAGACTTTAAAGTCTCTTATCGCATTAAAAGAGCTTTTCTGATGAACCACAATGTTTTGTTTCTTTCTGTTTACAAACCCACTAGACAGCAAACAATGGTGTGCACATCCACAACCTATGTTGCGATTAAAAGGTAAAAACATAACCTGCCCCATCTACAGTCCAAAAAAAAAAAAAAAAGGAACCCAAAAGGGCAGCCAGTGAGCATAGGAGCTATTAAGGACCGGGTTTCCCTGCGTAAAGGGGAGTAGGGGCTATAAAAGCAGAATTCGAGTTGGAACCGTGTCAAAAAGTTCTATCTTGGAGACCTGCAAGACATGAACTATTGAAGAAACAGCCAAAAGGTCCCAATGAAAAGCTGTGACAAGCTGTAATGTGCCATTTTAATTACAAGGAAGAGGGGAAATGGTTGGGGGTGGTTGCATTTTGTGTTTTTGTTGTTTTGGGGTTGGATTTTTTTTTTTTTTTTTTTTTTTTTTTTTTTTTTTTTTTTTGCTCATCAATATGATGAGCTTTCAACGTCCCAAACCACATTCAGGTAGTTTCCAAGTCTGCTATTTTTTGTGTGGAATCTACTGATCCAGACCAAAAACTCAAACAAAAAGAACAGAGATGCACAGTTCTTAAGTCCTGGAGCTTTCAAAACTGCCTGAAATAATCGCTGGCCTGGGGTATCCAGAGATGCCTGCAAGATGGTGTTCATAGCAGCCTTGCAAGCAGATCAGCTCACATCTGCTATGTGCTGCCAACGTTCTGCCCATCACCTTCATCATTAGGACCTGAAACAATAAAAGTAGTTATTGGTCATAAGAAATATCTTTTGTTTCTTGCCTTGCAGTAAAAGACCCATCCCAAGTAGCCTACATAAGTCTCAGAATCAGGTGTTCAATGAGAGATGAAAACTGTAGAATTCCTCCTCCTCCACCTTGCATATGGCCTTCTCCAGACTAAGATGTGTCTACTGTAGAATTTTATGTTCTTGACTAATCTAGTTCAGGAATCCCAGCAGCATCCCAAAACCTAAAAGCTCAGTTTCCAAGCTCTTCAATCTTCCCACTGCTTTTACTCATACTCATTCCTCCTTTTTTCCCCTTCTGGGAATCAGGATGGAGGACTGTCAAAGGCTCTATGTTCTCAGCCACAAGAAAGCAAAGCACAGAGGACTTCCAAGTTGAGAGTACAAAAGGAAGCCTTCCTCAAACTGAAGACAAGTATTTTTCTTAAATTATGATCTCCTCATGCACAATAAAAAACATTACACTTCTTCTATGCTCCTTTGTAAACCTTCTGCTTTCCAAACAGCTCCCTACTGAAAGGTCAGTCTGGATGCTATCTACTGATCCTGAGTCATCTCAGGTTTTATGTGCAACTCCTGGCCATGATGAAGGCAAAAGTGAAACTGAGAACCACCCTTAGAAATCCTGTAAATGATAAAAAGCACAGAAAACCTCTGCTAAACTGTGGCATGTAACTCACAGGCAGCAAAGGGGCCTTTTACCAGTTTGGAGAAGAAGCAAGGAGTATTTCTGTTCAAAAAGGAAAGCCATGCAATAGTCCTACTCTATAGACATACACAAAGAGCACAGACTGCTTTAAGAAATGATACAGAAGAATGCATGGAAAACAGGAAACACCATTGTCTTTCTTACTTACCACTTCCAACTGATCCTGAAGGTGCAATGACATCATCATCATCACTGTCTTCCTCATTTGACTGCGTTACCTCTGGCTCAGGTGCTACATTCTTGACTTCTTGCTCTTGTTCCACTCTACTGCGCAAGGCCAAGATCCGATGGTGCAGTGCAGCATACAACTGCCCTGTATCTTTAGAGCTTGCCTGCATTTTTTAATATTCAGAAATAAGAAAAGGTGCATGGAATGATAACACAGTAAAACACTGCTGACATAATATACACCAGTCATACCAAATTTCACAATATACTTTTTAGTTTTCTCATAAAGTGTTTTTCAAACCAGTCAGAATGGGCTGTGGTACACACAGTAGGACAGTAGATATACAGAACTCTGGTGGTGAGAGTATATTCCTCTGCTTAGTTCCAACTTTCTCTGGCTAACATACCCAGTATTTGCTGATCTCATATAACCTTCTTCACACAGAAATCACATAGCTTTCCTGACACCTCCCAAAAGCTCATATTAAAAAGACCTTCAATTAAAATCTTGCAGATTTTTGCTGGCCTGTCAGTAATTCAATTTCACACATTATTTAATCATAATCAAGCCTCAATTTCATGAGGCACTGCCAAAAATTTCAATATGAGATATAATGAGAAAACTCAATGAACAGACAGGGAACTATTCAAAAATTTTTTGAACACTCTCTGTTTCAGAGGGAAGCATTTTTGACAACCTGTCAAATTCTTTCATAAGAAATAGTTTCCCCAAATTCTTTCATAAAAAATAGTTTCCATCCACCCAATCTGACACCTGAATGTGTCAACTCCATATTTGCAAAATTCCCCTGCAATAAACTGAAATGAAAAATAATTCCAAACAAGATATTTTTATCAATACTAAAATCAAGAGTGAATACCCTGATGACAGATTAACTCAAAACTTTCAAAACTAGAAAAATATGGAGAAAAACCTACCCAATAATTTCACTTATTTTTCTTCATCAATGCATATTTGCTATCATTAAGTTCAATTCTGGGACTCCAGATCCCAACCCTAGAAACCTAATGTCACAGGAAAAGCTGACCATTTGCTGATGCTCTCAATTTCTGATCCCTAGGAACACTAATTCTTTTACAAGATGCTTGTTCTTTTGCATCTTGTGTAAATCAGTCTAAATCAAAAGAATGTTCTCAGACCTCTCCAAATCTGTTAGTGCTTTAGCAAGCATTAGAGAATGGCCTTTCTCCCTTGCTGACTGTATGATCAGATCCCAAGTGATTTAGTAATTCTGATTGCGATTGCTGTTCCCCATTTAGTAAGCTCAGAAATCACTATTCATCCTCCCACACTGCAGTTTTCCTGTGCTGAAAGTTCCACTAGATCTAATTTTGGTTAAACTACTACATAAAATCTATTAAATAATGCCAATTTTTTTTTTTTTTTTGATCAGAAAATAATCTGCATGAAACACTGTAATTAGAGTCTGTGTGGAACAGATCCCATGACTCCATGGGCAATGCTTTGAACAACGTGGCTTCCTAGGGTGGTATTTGTTCACAACTAGCAAGACTTTTTAGACAAGCAAATCTGCCAAGTGTCTTGTCTTTGAGGCAGGGGTGATGTTAAAACAGAGTAGGTGCAAATAAAAATGGACTGGTACCTCAGCTACAGTTTAAGTACGCACCAACATTAGTAGGATGGTTAAGACATAAACAGTACTCACTGATATAAGAAAAACTTTAACTCCTTGGTCCTCTGTATCCATGGCAGTGATCCGGATACTCTTCTCACTGGCTTTATCAATCTGCATCTGAGCCCAGAGCTTGGTATTTAAGATTAACCTGAGACTCCCCTGAGTCCTCATCACTAAAGCCAAGTTACAAGATCAGTTAGGTGGAAAAAGACACATTAGGAAGCTCAAAACAGTCAAGACACTTGTTACTGTACAAAGGTTTCAGTCTTTTTACAAATAAGCCCTCTTGGGCTTTTGTCACAACTGTAAATGAGGAGAATGTAGGCTTGTGCGGGTTTTGGCTGGGGTAGAGTTAACTTTCTTCCCAGTCACTGGCATGGAGCTGTATTTTGGGTTTGTGCTGGACATACAGTTGATAGTATAGAGATGTTTTTGTTATTGCTGAGCAGCGCTTGCACAGAGCGAAGGTCTTTTCTGCTTTTCATACTACTACACTGATGAGGAGGATGGCAGTATGTAATACATTAAGGTCCCAGATTGGAGACAGGTATGACAGAAATTACCGATGATCATGTGACAAACAGCACGGTTTATTGTTCGGCTTTTACAGGGGGTTCCCATGCTTAGACAACTGATTGTTGGGGTCTCTGCACTGCCTAGCTCCCTGACAAATGATATGTCTGCATTCAGGATTGAATGGAATTGGGGGCTCTTTGTTTGAGTTCAAATCTATCCTATCATTGCTCATCTAGGGACTTTACTTCTTTTCTCTAACAAACTAGTCAAGCCAAATTGGATCTAGATGGCCAGCTACATACCAGCTGTGCTGTGACAAGTATGTGGGAGGTTAGGGGCAGACACAGCTGGGACAGGTGACTCAAACTGACTAAAGGGATATTCCACACCACAGAACACTATGCTCAGGATATAAAGCAGGGGGAAGAGGAGGAAGGGAGGATATTTGGAGTGATGGCATTTGTCCTCCCAAGTCACGATTACACATGATGGGGTCCTGCTGTCTTGAAGATGGATGAACACCTGCTTGCCCACAGGAAGCAGTGAATTAATTTGTTTTGCTTTGTTTGCAATTTGCATGCACCGCTTTTGCCTTCTTTATTGAACTGCCTTTATCTCAACCCAGGAGTTTTCTAACTTTTATACACTTCCAATTTTCTCTCCCTAATCCTGCTGGAGGGAGAGTGAGCACAAGCAGCTGCAAGGGGCTTGGCTGCTGACTGGGCTTAAACTGCAACAAGGCTACTGAAGATTATGAGTCATATCTAAAGCTATTTAGTCTGAAGCCTTATATGTTAATTCATTGAAGTTCAGCAGTGGTATCTGAGCAGATAATCTCAGGCTAATGCACATTCCTGCCAGCCTGAACAATTGTGCACTATTCCAACAGACTTCCCTCATCACAAGCAACCCATCCAAAACAGCCAGATCTGAATGATGCTACCATAAATTTCTAGGCAAACATTCTAGTTACTAAATATGGCTTGCTTTTATCGGGGGAAAAAGTAACTGGAACATCTGCTGTAATAGAAGGGTATGAAGATACTCTCTTTGGAGGCACTATTCACTAACTGAAGCAAAAGAAAGGTCCAAACTGCTTCTGAGTTGCTGGAGCTAATACAAACTTAAGTGAATGTTGCTGTGTGTCAAGGAAGAACCTTATGAAAATAGCATGACTGTCATCCAGTATCTCATTTCCCCTGGTTCCTCTTACCCAGTCGAGACTGTAATGTTCCATCATCTGTTGAGGCCATATCATTGAGTCTCAGGAGCCCTCGACCTCTTTCCACCCAAGACTGAGAACTTTTATCAAATACAAACAGCTTGCACTGAATCTGTAACAGAAAATATCGCTATGGCATAGTGGTTGATTGAAGTAAGAATATATTAGTCACCTACAGTTGATTAAAAAAATATTCAGATTTCATACTGGAATTTTTAATTGTTTATAGCTGTGGAAATCAAAACAGTCATCCTCTCTTTTGCAATAAATTTCTCAAAACATGCTGTCTGTTTTCATCAAGTTTTATTAAAAGAAGCTATATATTCTTAAAGAATAAGAGGGTTTGAGATCAAAACAACAAGTAATTTTCAGGTAAGATATACATTTTCACAGAGGAAACTTAAATGTCATAAGAGACTGCCTTATATCAGTCAATTCTTTTAAAACCTTAGGTATGCACTGCACCACTGAATATGTTATTTGTTGCTGGGAAGACCCAGCAAATATAATGAAGCAAAATTCTTCCTGTAAGGAAGCAAAAGATGAATAAACATGCTAGCTCATTATCAATTCATTATCAAAGCCTGAACAACACAAAGTCATTAATAACTCAGGTTATTAACTGAGGGTTCAGAGGTTATAAAATTCAAAAGGCGTATGTATTTTTTCCAACAGTAGGAATACTGAAGGATCTTGACCTACAAGCTCCCTTTTTCTTCCAGGCCAAACATCTTTATATTGCCCTCTCTAATCCAACTTCACTGTTACTGCTGAGGTTTTATACCTCAAACCATCACCCCTTAAGTTCCCCACAGATGAGCATGCTCTAAGTGGAAAAGATACTTCCATTTTCATTCCCTCCATTTCTCATCTTCTTCACGCCAAAACATCTAGCTCTGTATGTTTCTGCAGCATTAACATAGTTCTGTCTGTAAAAGTCTTATTTGGAATTTTAATGCATTACATTTCACAAGAAAAAAATAATTAAAGCTAGGCAAGAGATCTGTTAAATTACAATATATTCAGGCAAGTCACTCCTCTATTAAGTATACAACTGCCAAAAGTTGTTGTTTTCCTAAGTGAAACAGGATTCTTATCTCTTCAGTGTCTTGTTCAATTATGTGAAGCACCCAGACATTTCTGAATTACACAGAAACAGAGACGTATCAGAAGAACCATTTAAACACCATTTATGTCTGGTAAAAAGAAGTCCAAGAAGATAAACATTATAGAGTATAATTTTGTAAGGTAATACAAGTGTAACTGGTAGGCATTAGATACTGACAGTGCAACAGTTTGGTGTCAGAAGAACAGTGCATTGTGTCTGTAAGAATAAAAAAGTTAACCTTGAAAATAACACAATTCAAATGCTGAGAAACAAAATATCACAAGGAAGAAAACAAACTATAACTGGAGTATAAAGACAGATGGGAAAAAATATATACATCACTTCATTTTATATTAAAACTCTGCATACCAGGATATACTGGAGTTAGTAAGTATATTTAAGTTAATGAATAACTACAATGTTAAATATATCACTATTAAAATCAGCAGTCCAAGTCATGACCAAATATCCTTCTACAACATCACTAATTCAATTAAGTATCTCAAACCAAATTCCTGAGTGTTTGTGATACAGTTTTTCTATTTTGCAAGAAACTAGACTACTGGCACAAATAGTCCATTCCAAATTTTAGAAAATCTTCAGTAGTACAACAATTAAAGAACTTTAAAATATTTAATTAATTTAAATTTTCTTCAAATAATTGTCTTACAGAAAATAAAAGCTTCCATGTGATGGATTCAGGAAAGTATGCTTAAGATACACCTAGATGGCTTATATACTAAAATTTATTCAGAAAGAGGAAATTAAAAAACAATGGATAACAAGTTAATAAATAAGGATCTGATATAAATATCTAAAGTTTGCATTTTAACACAAGAAAATACATTAGAGATATAGAGGAAGTCTGAATTGTAGGGAATCAGATGGTGTTCATTCACTGGACATCTGTTATGTAGGCTCAGAGACAGGGACGACACAAACTCTCCGAGATCCAGGCCACAACAGCAATGGTTTATTATGGAGGCCTGCTTATATAGGGGGTTTGAAACTTCCTGGTTTAAACAGCTGCTTGGTTGGGATCTCTCTTTGCCCAGATCTCTGGCCAGTGGTGTGCTTGCATCTAAGCTTGAACAGGGTTGGCTGAGGATCCCCTGTGTAGATTTAAATCCAACCTATCTGTGGACTTGTTACTGTGACAGACATCCATATGAATCCCCACAAACTCAAAGCTCCTCTATCCGTTTCTTACCTGTAACACGTTACTTTCAGCTTCCTCCCCAGTAATCACTTCTACCTTCGCTAATAAACACTTCCTTGCTGTTGCTTTAGTATAGGCTGCTGCAGACTCTGCCAGTGATTCTGAAATATTATTAGCTGAACAACATTTTGAGAGTCTGAGAATGATTAGCATAAAATTTTCTAAGATATATAAAAGTCTCACACAAGTACACCAGAATTTTCAGGCCTTTTGAAATGTACAGAAAACAGACTTTAATAGAACACATAAAAAAGGACTGAAATTTAAAGCAGAAGTCACAGCTTGTCATTTAATACTTGTTTTACAAGCATAAGGAACAAAATAGATAAATTCTCAAGAAGTTTTGTCCATATATGCAATTGTTCAAAACCTTTGCATGGACACCTGCTTATCTGCAGATGCTCTAGCAGTACTGATACTCTTGCCAGCCATACAGTTGTACCTACACATGGACAGTGCATTTGATTTTTTACTTCCATTTGGGCTTGCAAGCAGTTTACTGAAGAAAACCCATGGTTCCCAGAATTTCTGTAATATCTTGACAATTTGAAGTCATATAAGCCAGCAACGAGCTCTGAGTTCAAGCAACATATGGGGCACCCACTCAATGTAATAAACATTTGACTCAGAAATTCAGTCACTTGAAATAAAATAGAATTGTTAAAAAAAAGTTTGTCACATTTCCCTTTACGTTCTCTACCAAGTCCTACTACCAGTTTTGTTAATTCCCTCTAATTTTATTCCATTGAAGATACTCCCACAACCACAGACTGACAATGAAAAAGAAAGTGCAGCCTGCACATGTTTACTATTAGAGGATTTACAACATCCAGCAACTTCCACACCCAGCCTGTATCTTTGGTTACAGGAGACGGTAAAGGCAATATAAAAATCTTATGGTTTTGAAAAGTAACAAGATATTGAAAAATACAGTAATTTAAAGAAGGATTAACTACCATTCCTAATATAATATATTTTTTTTCACCTTTTTCTGGCGTGGCCTCCTGAGAAGACGATTCAGACCCCGACTCTGTAGCAGTATTCTCCTTATGACTCTCTGCACTACCTTCATTTGATTTTGGTGGACTCTATCACAGAAATAAGAGGAGGTAAACAGAAGGGAGAAAACATACACTAATTCTGCTAAACAGGACTAGTGACCAAGTACTGAGGGTAGCTCCAGTACTTATAAACCATATGGCAAAAATGAATCTCATGGACAACATGCTTTTACAGTTAAAACTATCCTACTACCTTAGCCAAGGAACTGAATGGAGTGTGACCTAAAAAACAGTTCGAATTATTTTCTCTTGAACTGATACCAAATTACAATCCTTACTTTGCTCAACACAGCAAGTCAATTTCACCTACATCTACTCATGTCGTAATTGACTGAACTCCTGCTTGCTAGTTAGACAGGTCTGAACACTCAGCAATAAACGTTTCCATTTTTTTGCAGCACAGGAATAAAAAACAACAGCAGGAAACAGTGAGGTACTAGAAGTTATTCCCTAGGTTGGTACAGCATAAACAGCATTTCCAGAATCACATCTCAGTCCTGAGGCAGCTGCTTTACTGCTGGGCTTGAAATCCCATCTGGGGGGAGTCACATTCCTGAACTGCTCTCAATTTTGAGGACAAACATAAAAATACCCTCTAATACTTATACTCCAATAGCCATTTACAGCAACAAGCTGTGCCATAAAATGCTTGGGCACAAGAACCACATACACTACAGAGAGGGCACTGAATCTCCTTACACTGAGAGTTTGAAAGGGAAATCTGGGGAAGTACTGCTGGGCAGACAATAACTTATAATGAACTTCCCATGCTGCACTTAAAGTAAGTTACCTTCAAAGGAAATGACTGAAAAAACCCCATACTCAAGTGAGAAGTATAATTAAAGGCTCTCAAAATTCCTGAGTGAGAATCCGTAACAAACTGCTGGCAAAATTACAACATATACATAGTGGATACTCACTAAGACTCGGTCACTCATGTTCTGTCCAAAAACAAACTTGTTGCTAGACGTATCGGCACTGTTCGTAGAGTTCTCTACACTGAAAAAAACCCAAGAAATAAGCCAGGTTTTACAAGACAGAAAACAACACCTCTTTTATTTTCTACTAATAAAATTTCTCAGAAAGTGAGTGATTGTCACTGGCTTTAAGAAAGCAATCACTGGTTGACACAAACCTAGGGAAAAATTAATCCAACTTAACACGAGAGCACATTCTAGTTTTACAGAATGAGAATTCTCTCAGAATGACAAGAAATTATTTTTTCTCTGTCAAAATATTCCCTTTCACATAACTATTAAAATACAAAGCAATGCTGAATGCTAAGTGAGGGCTTATTGTCTAATCATATATTTTTTTTAAACAGTGTTCTACATGTACAGACTTGAATTACTACACATCTTTAGGTCAACTCTCTCAGAAATTGAAAGAATGGATACAAAAGCACTTGCAAGATTGCTGAAGCAAAGACAGCAGGGATAAGTAATGCCTTTTATTAGACTAGCTGCAATACCACAGACTGTCCAAGAAGTTTCACAATAGAATATAAGGCTTTACTTCTTCCTTACAGAATAAACCGCTTCCTCCCATTAGTATTTTTATTAACAGATTTTTAATCCTATTTAGGAAGGACAGGAGTTTTATTCTTTTACAGACTCAAAAGACTTAAAAAGTCACTGCTCTTCTCCCTTCCCATCAGGCATACCTTTCTAATACACCAGCTTGCTCACAAAGTGAACATACAAAAGCAGACCATTCTGAATGAAGCCTACGGCATTTCACCAAGTTTGGAAAATGGGGACTCACATCTACATGAGCCAAGTGAAACCAAAAAACCTTTAAATTGTACATGTAGAGTTGCTACTCCTGATTAAGGAGATTCCTAGAACAAAGGAGATCCTCAGTGGAAGATAACTTTACCACCTAAGGGAATTAAATACCACAGTTCTGAGCTCCAAATGTTGATGGGGAATTCAGTGTGGCCTACCAATATCTGCCATGCCACCTAGCATATTTACAGTTTTTAAAGAATTGACAGGGTTCCACAAAGCAATGAGTATCCTTTTACAAGTTGATTACCATAATGCTTTGCCATCTCAGCAGAAAACCAGAGCCAACTCCCCTTAGAGACACTAATTTTTATGACAAGTTCAAACCTAGGTTTCTTGCAATTGACCCACCATGAATAAATCTTCCCAAAGTAAAGACTCAAATAAAATGATAGTAGGTGTCATATGAGTTGAAAAATTTGAAAAAATTTTCCAGTATTTGAAGAGCACATGTTAGTAGTTATTGTTTGCCGAATCTCATTGACTAAGTCTAACTGTGTCTATTGGAAAGACACTGATCTGGCACCAAGAGGGCAAAGGTGTTCTCTACCTCTCCAGTGCAACATCTGAAAAGCTCAGCATCAAAAGTTCATTGACTGCAAAACTGCCTACTGCCTCCTTCATGGTGAACAAAAGGATCTTAAAAATGCCAAATATAAAGACAATGAAAGCATGTATTGGTGCTTTTCCTACAATTATTTTCTTGCCTCAATCTGAATTTCAGCTTATGCCAGGAACAGAGATGCTGCTCTGCTTCATCACTCTTGGTGGGATTTCCCCTCACATTTTTCCATAAATTCACAGCTCTGTATCTCCTGTTTTCTTACTTTTTACACTACTTAATTTTTTTGACCACTACTAAGCTAGCATCTTCACAGAGATACAGATTTCACGTATCACTACCTTAGCCTCAAGTGAACACTGTTAGCTCAGAGCTCATTACTACGTAAAACAGGATTAGTGGTTCTCTCCTGACTGCCTCACTTTACATGTACATCACATTTCTTCTAATGTTACTGATGTTATTGTTATTCTTTAGAAGTTCTCTCAAAAACCTCCCACAATTAGGCTCCTACTTATTCATACAGGCCACTCAGAAAAGCTTACTATCATGAAAAAAATTTAACTATTCCTTTTATCTTTTTAACTATTCCTTTTATCTTCATCATATATGAAACCTACTGAACAACACAAATACAGTGCAGATCTCCACAAGATTCTATTGGCAGCTCAAATTTAGTTGATCACTGTTTCTGATCATTCCTGAGAAGATGTCATGCTTTTTGGTTTCATGCTTCTCATGTTATGCTTTTTGGTTTTCGGAAGAGGTGTTGGTGAGGACGTGGTCAAAGAAATAGTATCAAATGCATCTCCACTGAAGAGATGATTGAGGATTCCCCCAGATCTGAAGACTGCCATCTCATTCTTCAGAAGTCTGGGTCCCCACTGACCCAGTCTAAGCCCTGGATCCTATAAACAGCAGAATCATAAAGAAAATAAAGAGTAAGAACTGTTATATTGGTTTCCCTGTAGTCTCACCTGGAACTGATGTACTGTAGAAAATAGTTTGTTGCAGAAGGTATATCTGATGTCAGAAGGCCAGCATTCTGCACATCAGCAGTTTCATTGCTTTCATCTCCTAGCTAGAAAAAGAGCAAGTATACATCAATAATTTTAATTACAAATTTTTCACCTCATTCTACCTAAAGACAAAGTTTCATCCATATATACTTTCTACAATAAAACAAGATATCTCCCAATATTACACTTTCTTAAATCATCCTGGGAAACCTGAGCAAACCTGTCTTCAACAATTCTAACAATCCAACTCAGTTATTCTATGCACAAGTTTAAACCCAGGCTCAGCCTATTTTTCCATCTTTTCTGTGAAGTCTTGGTAGCATGAGAGCAGCTTAGGACCACATTTCAACTTCATTCTAACCCAAAAAGTAAGAGAAAACACTACATTCTACTGAGCTTTAGCTGTTACTCATGATTACAGTAGATGCATTTTTTTTTACAAAAAGCTTCTTGTGTTACTTACCAAAATTCATTTGTTAAATGTCCAAAAGACTAGTTTTATTAAACAGACAACTCTGCTATGTTCTTATATATATTCATAAACTCTTAGTCAAGGGAATAAACATGTGTTTACCTTAACTCTATCTCGTAAATTTTGCCCAAAAACAAATGCTTGCTGTGCATTTAGTTCAGCCTTCTCAGAGCTGTCATCATCTGAAGCATTGTTGGACTCCTTTTTCTGACATTCTCCTGCCTAAAGAAATGGAAAAAGGTAGCCAAAGAAGTTGAGTTTCTTTAAATAAAAGCACCTTATGATGAGGTGTGTCACACATTCATTTACAATGACAAGCCAATAAACACTTTCAGATCTACAAGGCATGTTTTGCATTTAAATAATATCTCGTTGTAAAGTGTTTTTCTTAGCAAATGACAGAATAGTTAAGGATCAAAGGAATTTCTAACAATCACTTGGTCCAAACTCTGTTCAAAGCAGCACCAACTTCAAACTTATATTAGGCTGCCCAAGATCTCATGTCAACATTCAAAAAAATCCATGTGACAGTTTTACATTTTGGTAGTCTGGTTCTGAATCATGATTTTAAAGGGTTAAGATTTTAGCTGAGGGTTAGAGCCAATTAATATTTAAGTCAGATACACCAATGATAGGTTAGTGATTATTAGATGCTTAAGGTAATTGTTATATTACAAAAAAGCTCACTTGTAGAAGGAAGTGGAGCAAGTGAACCATTATAGGAACATTTTGAAACCAGCAGAACAATGCCCTGGGCTCTATGTCAATCCATCATGAAGCAGGGGGCCTTGGATTGTGTCAGAGGGTCACAGAGACCTGACAAAGACCTTCCTGACTTCATCCTTGGAACTACCGACCCACTTCAAGAGCACCGACCCAATTCCAGAGAAGAACTGAGCACGCGTGAAGGAGTAATAACCTCATTTGGATATGAAGCGGGGATGGGAGGTGCTAGGGTTATGCATATGTATTATTTTGGGAAATAAACAGAAGGCAAAAATTCTTGTGTGATGTGGTCATGCATCTCAGGGACGACCCCTCCCATGCCACCTGCCAGCATAATAAACATACTACTTTCTAACTTAAATTTGTTAGAGAGTCTTTGTCCGCGATTTTTGGTTTTAACAATTCAGTTCAATGTTCCACTACACTAAGTTTGACAGTTATGTCCTAAAACCCATCTGGAATCCCCTTCAGACCACAACCTGCAGCTTCTCACCTGTTTGATAGACACTTCCTAATTTTATTCTCATCTTGCTACTACCTATCATTTGAGAGCTGAGAGCTCTCTCCAATTCCCCTGTCCTAGTCCAAGCAGAACATACTCAGCCTTTTCATTCTCTCATCACTCTTCTTGTTCTCCAGCCACTAGTCACCTTGGTGATTTTTTAAGTGTCTTTCATGTAGTGTCAAGCCCCAAACTGCATATGGTATTCCTGATGCCATCCACCAGCGGCACAAAAAAAGAAAGATCACTTCTTAAACTTAATGCCTGCAGTTTTAGTAAAGCAGTCCATAAGTCCTCTTAAATCAATAAAAGGATACAGTACTTATTCATGTTCAATCTATTGTTCATCACTGCTGCACAGCGCCTGAAGGTTCTTGAGCTTTTTGTTCTCCTAAGGACTTTCTATTCTGCACCTCTGCTTTCCACAAGTGGCTTTGTGACCTCTCCCTGCACACAGCGTGGTGGCACATTTCCTGATTATTCCCATACTATAGTTCTTGTTCCACTATACTCAGAGCCTTGCACTTACAAAACCCTAAAGTAGTGTTGCAAAGCAATTGCAACCCGCATGGGAATTAATCCCTCCTGCTTCTGTCCTAACTTCCTACTCCGTAACTTTTAACACTGATGGGATGACCCAACACTATGCACGCACAAAGCCACAGAAGTGACCCGCATACAGCAGTTGCCTCTCAGCAAAGCATACTTCCATCAGCATCAACAGCACCATAAGCAGAAAACCTCCAAAACCACTGAAAGTCTGAACATACTATGAAGAAAACTATATATTTCCTATGGGAACTTAGTTATTAGGGGGTACCACCTGCTTCACTGGAGAGGACACTCAGGGGGAAGATTCCTGTCTAGGGAACCCAATACTAGTCTTTATGGCTGGCCAATGTGAGGTTTTCCCTTTTCTTACCCTTTTTGATCTCCATTCCTCCAAAATAAAATAACTGTCACCCTTAGAAGCAATACTATCAGCTATAGATCTGCTAATAAATTCTGTACATGAGAACTTGTCTCAACATTTTTCATGCAGTATCAGGATCTGCAAGACTTGTCTGCACAGCTGCTTTCTAGCCAGTCCCTCTTCAGTCCTTGTAACACAGGGGTTCTTTCACCCCAGATACAGAACTTTGCATTTGCTAACCATCAGCTAGTTTTTCTCAGCTTGTTTTTCCAACCTGCTGAGATCCTGCTGAAGAACCCCTGCCTTCCAACATATTGACCATTTCCCCTTCCCACAGTATACTAGTATTCACAAACATAACAAGATTCATTCCACCTTGCCAGGTTGCTTGTGTATTATGTTGAACAGTCCTAAGGAATGCCTCCAGTGATTGACACTTGTCAGACTTCCAATCACTCCCTGCTACCCTCAAAGCTCACTGCTTCAGCCAATTTATCACCCACTTTAAATTCCACCCAACCAGAAAACCTCTCCCCATTTTGGCTATGACAATGATACTTCAGACCATAAAAAAATCTTACCTAAAGTCAAAATCAACAAGTAGGGCTCTCTGCAAAGCAAATAATCTCAGAGGATAAAAAACCCATCAGGTTGGTCTCTGTTTTATCTATGCTGTCTGTTCTCAATCCCTTTAAGGTCCCTCATATCCTAAGACTCCTTCACCACTGTCATCGTTTGAGCCTGGCGCAATGCCAGTGCCCCCATGAGAATACCTCTTTCCCTGGTATCTACTGAGAGATGTGATCAGAGACAGAGCAGAGCAGGCTCCAACTTAAGACTGAAAGAAAAAAAGAACTTTATTAACCTAAAACTACAAGGAAACACACACAGAACACAGGATGAAAACCTTCCAAATTTCTTCTTCCTCCACCCCACCTTTTCTCCTAATTCTGTTACCACCCTTTAAGTTATCGCTCTCAGTCCATCACCACCCTTTAGATAATCAATTCCCAATTCCTCGAGAAGAGAGGAGTCCCTCTTGCACCACAGACTTCCTCAGGAAAAAGTCAAAATTTCTCGTGTTTCCGTGTCACGTGTGGCACTGCCCAGAGAACATTTTGCCATCGTGACCTCTTCCTTCCATGTCCAGTGCTCTCACCACTACACATGGACCAGAGCTGCTTCTAGGGTTTTTTCCCTTTAAGGATGCTTTGTCCAGTTCCAAAAAAAGCACAGTCCCTCTCCTTTTGGGACACCTGTCCCCCCCAGATTTTACCCCCTGGGGCTGAGGGGTCTCTTGAACAGAGATCATCTTCCTCTTCTTCGAAGACAGAGGGCACCACCACCACCCTCCTCACCTGTCGTCTCTGTTCACACACCTCCACATCACCACACTCTCCTGGCTCTGAGCCATCACCTCCCCCTAGAATGCAGTCTCTGTGTCACAGGAACTCAAGGGTTCTGTCATGGCTATCCAAGAAAAGTCCAGCCAAAGGCCACTCCATCATCTCCTCCCACCTAGGATTCTTCTCAACTTCTCTCAATCTCATCAACTTCAGGAGGAATCAGCATTTGCAAGGTTCCCATCTTCCTCAGAGGGGTTAAAAGTCCCAGGCTCTCTGCCGGTTTACTTCGTCAACTCCCACGCCTGGCTGCCCTGCTGGGCACTCCTCCCTTCTCCTTCACACCAGCTGTGCTATCACAGGCACAAGCTGCTCTCTCTCTCTCTCCCTCCGGGGGAGGGAATGGGGGATGGCTGCCCGAAGCCCTCGCAATGTTCTCCTCCACCCTTCAGCCCAGGCTTGGCCTACCTCCCTCCGGCCGCATGGCTCCCCTACCCCCCGCCCAGCTCGGAGCCGAGCAGGGGAGGGTCCACTCTCTTCCAAACCGGATCCCAAAAAGAAATTCCCCTGGGAGTTCACAGCTTTTAACCCCCTGTGTCCTCAGAGGCGTATCCATGCCCTCAGTGGACAAACCAGGTGCCAATATTAAAATCTGAACACCAACTGGCGTGACCACACCATCACAAAAAACTTCATTTCCTCTCAAACCACGACAACCACAAAGGGAGAGGAAGGAGTTGAGCCATTTCTACTCTCCTGGAACCTCTTTTTTGCTATTTGTGGAAACATGTGCCATACTTTCTTCTTTCCCAGTAACTGGGACCCACCACAGTACCAAAACTCTCTGAGGACAGGTAGTGGTCTCACACAAGCACCCCCCAGCTCCCCGTCCAGAGTTTATTTTCTTCCCAGTAAAACACTGGCACAACACTGCATTTTGTATCCAGGATGAGAAGAACCTTGATCACATACTGGTATTTTGTTTGTGGTTCAGTTGTGCTCACCCCAAGGCAGGGACCTCTCAGTGTCTCATGCTCTGCAAGCAAGGAGTTGCACAAGAAGCTGGGGGGGAGCACAGCCAGGACAGCTGACCCAAACTGGCCAGGGAAATATTCCACACCATAAAACATCCTGCTCAGTGTGTAAACTGAGAGAGCTGCTGGTGAGGGGTTGATGGCTGCTGGGAGGCAGGCTGGACACAGATTAGCAGGTGCTGAGCACCTATACTGGGCATCACTTCTTTTCTTTGTGTTTTATCTGTCTCTCTCCCCTTTTCATTACAATTATTATTATTATACTTAACTCTGCTTCAACACATAAATAACTGTTTTTAACTCAATCCACTAGCTTTACTTTTTTCCTGAGTCTTCTTCCCATCCCAAATGAGTGGAGGGAGTGAAAAAGTGGCTCCATGGTACTTAGCTGCCAGCTGGGGTTAAACCATGACTCTCCCTCTGCACCCATGGATACATCCGGTCTGGTCCTATGGACGTGTGTACGTCAAACTGTCTAAAACAGTCCTTAATCAAATTTATTGTAATAATTTGCTCCCTCAAGCTTCCCCTAAATAAAGGATTTGGTAGACCTGACAGGAGATCTCTTCAGTAGAAAACAAGAAAAAGGCATTGAGTGCATCAGATTTTTTTCATTTTTTTCACCACTAGGTTCCCTTTAACATTTTGCAGAAGGCCTACAATTTTCTTTCATTTTACCTTTGCTGCCAGTACCAGTGGAAGCCTTGCTTGCAGCTTTTCATTCCCTGTAATTTACAACTCCAGCCAAATTTAGGCTTTCCCAGCTCCTTCACACATCCAGGCAATCCTTCTGTATACTTCTCAGGTATCCTGACTGCTTTCACGAGATATATGCACACTCTCTTTCTGGATTTAAGGAGCTCCCAAGCCCACATGCACTGGCCTCCTCCCAAACTTGCACAGTTTCATGCGCTTTGGGATAAATTATTCATTCGCTGAGGTGTTAGTCCATGGAGGTGATGAGCTCTCATAAGCTCTGCTGTCCTTCAGAATCCTACCAACCAGCTCAATGAACAACCTGAAGCCTTCTCTCCTGAAGTCTCGGTCTTTATTCTGCTACTTATTAGCTCCCTCAGGATCTCAAACTCAATCTCATTGATGTTGCAATGACAGCTACTCTCAACCTTTGTATTTCTAGCCAGTTCTTTGCTGTGAATACCGGGTACAGCTAAATACCTCCTATGTCAACTTACCCAGCATATGCAAATACGCTGATCAACTTATTTCTAAAATCTCCAGGAGTATTCTGAAGGATTTCTACCAGGACATGTTTCCATTTTATCAAATGACCAAGTACTAAAGTTCTCCTTCAGACACAAGGCCTGTAATTGTGAAGCTTCTAGTTCTTCAAGGGCATTAGTTACTATCTCTATTTTATCAGTCCAAGTCTGGTGAAGGCTCACTTTGATCTCCCTCTTGTTGACTTCCCCTCTGATCTTAATCTATAAAGCCTTGACCAATTCAGTGCCTTCCCAAAACAAAGTCTCTGCATTCATACAGCTCCTTTTAGCATAGTGGAACCCATCCCTATCTGTCTTTCCAGCTGTATTTCCTAAAATATTTATGTTGTCACCTTGAGTCTCCTTCTCCAACTTACCTTGCCTTCAGAGTCTGAACTTTTCAATGTTGCATCACGTGGTGATTCTGATGTGGCTGCAGAATCTGGAGGGATATTTACACCATTGGTGCCACTGCTGAGAACTGCAACACAGAAACAAAAAAAATGCAAACTCTCTAGATATTTAGACTGTCATAAAAGTTTTCTTATGCAAATTGCATGCAGTTTTCTTGTTTAAAGTCCATTAAACATTGTAATGTAAACAAAAAATTTCCCATAGTATTTTGCAGCAATTCTTGGCAGAATCAAAATTCCAAATGCAGAAAACCAAGTCAGCAAATTAATCTATACGAATGTTGTAAGGACTTCAATACATACAACTTCAAGCAGCCATCCTTCTCCAACCTAATACTGTTCACACCCAGCAGCATTTGTCTTCAGATTGATCGACCTGCTCACATACTGAACTCTCACCGAAAATTTTACCCCAATCCTAAATCTTCTGTAGAGTCCAATCTGTGTCAGGAGGCATGTCAAAAAAATCAAGCTAGAAATATTAGGTTCTATGCCAGATTCTGCATTAACTGAAGTTACTCCTGTTTCTGTTCAACTAAACTTCCACATAACAAATGGCATCAGGATTGGGAAACATGGGGTTTAGGAGATAGGGACTTCAACCAGTTTTTTGAATTAGCTTCCACGTTTTTATAATGTCTATTTCCATCAGCTACATCAAATTCCATAATACAATAAACATTATATGAATGACCAGACTTAAAAATTAAAATTCTATGTTCGGAATTAAATTTGTACTTCAAAGCCCCAACTGCAAAATGGTCCCCAAGTCCAGAGCACCTCTCACTGATTTCGTTACTTTACTGTTGATCAATTACCAGTAACAGCTTATTACACCATGGTCAATGCTGTCATTTGAGATTGATTGCTATACCACACTCTTAAAAGTCTTTATTTCAAAACTCAAGTATGAATTACACCAAAGTTAGAGAGGCCTGGCAACATCAGACAGCCACCCTACACAAGATCTGAAGGTTCCACTATGTTATCCTTCATGTAATACAGACACACTTACTATTTAAGATGTTTCTTTTCTGAAAGGAGAAAACTAGAAAAACCAAGTTGGGTGTTGAGTAAAAGCAAGCCAGCATACTAAACAAATTCAATGTTTTTGTTCTCTTTCCACTGTATTTAGAAAGCAAAAGCATTATTTACCCATCTGTGAGAAAGCTTTTGGCTGCGGTGCCTGTAGTACTGCTGGACGGAGCACACTTCGCTGCTGTTCCTTTGGTTTCAGGCTAGGGAGACCTGCAAGTGCAAAGTTTTTTCAAGAAGTATGAAGTTTTTAAGTTGGAAAATTCAGCTACATCTAAACTTCTCTAACTGCTTCCAACAGAACACACAATTAAAAAAGACACCAGAAAAGCTTCTACTTCTTTTCCATCCCTCCTTACTCAGCCTCAAAAGAGAGTTAGTCCCAAACAGAGAAGACTATTTCCTAGCCTAAAAAGACAGTTTAAATCTATTGTCTACCTTATCCAGGAAAGCACACAAACAAAGTGATCCAGAAATAAAAGAAATAAAAATCAGACATATCGGTACTATAATAGTTGTGTTGTGTCATTTAACAACCTTTTGGCTTTTTGAATTAACCTGGCCTCTTTGGTTGTTATAGTAAGATGCACAGCACTACAACTCTAATTCTGCTATGATTCAAAAAGCTAACTGATCTTAAACAAACTAATAAAAAAAACCCCAAACATTGTAACATCAACTCTGGAAGGTTATGACAAGCCCAGAAAATTCAGGTTTTTTTACTGAAAAAGATGAACTTTTGATCCAATAAAATACTGCAACAGAACTCACTCTTAGCAATTAGCTCCATTTCAGGTCACCTATATTAAAAGGGCATGACATCGGATTATAAAGCTATCCAAAGTTCAAACACTCATAAGCTCAAAACAGCTTGTTCTTTTCTTAAATTTACCACTCTTCCTTCAAGTGAAATGAAGCTTCCATATAGTTACGCAATAATAGCTTTCATCACCTATATAGTTTTGGGTTTATTTTTTTCCCCCTAAAATTCCCAAGGAGCTGTAATACTAACATCTTTCTGACAGTGGCTGGGTCTACATCAGTAAACAGGAAACTCAGTCATAGCCAACCTGTAGTACAGAACAGGCATGATCATGGACCTGCCACTTACACTGCCACCAAAAGCCAGGGAGAGCAGAAGTGGGCACTCTCTTAACACTTGCAACTGCCCTGGCCTGGTTGCAGACTAAACACTCAGTAATGGCCAGAACTTGCTCAAGGCACTCACTGAACACCCTTTTTCTTATGGCTTGCTACCAAAGGAACGAAATTCACTGTCTGCAGGATAACTCCAAGCACAAACAGAAGCTTGCTAAGCAGCAACAGCTGGGAGATGCACTTCAGACATGCACAGCTGAGCCATGCAAAACATGGATGCTGAGCCATGCAAAACATGGATGCGTCCATACACGTTACACAGTGGATATGGGCCAAACATTCCCAGAGAAGACAAGATTTTTTTCTGCAGACACACAGGTATTGCCACCTTCTACAGCTTACTGATGAAAATGCTAACTGAATAAAACGCTTGAGCTGGTTTCTTTGTAATGTTGCAGTAAACAGTGAACTCACCTGCACTAGGTGCCTGTCCATGGATAAGTATTGGTGGCTTCAGCCGGAATCCACTGCTCTTTTCCTCTGGAAGTAAAATACAAAATTACAAGGACAAAGCTGTAACATATTAGAAATAGCCATTCAGTCATAAAATTGCTCAGGTTTCCCCCACTGTAACAACCCACAAGTTCTATAAATATGCAAGGTTATTAGGAGCTTTCCAAATAACAAATTCTCTTCTTCTGAAAGAAACCTGAATTTCCAGTGATCATCACAGCAAATATACATCTCAGACAAACACATGGCATCACAAGTAAGATGTTCAAAATTTTTTTCAGAAGAAACAGGAAAAAGACTGTGTTCACCAGAGAAATGGGGCTTCTTCTGCGAAGGACTTAATATAGGTAATAAAGGTTTTAAGTGAGAATCAAACTAAAGAAAGAACAATCAAAGTTATGACTGAATGTGACAGCTGCTAACAAGTATCTAACTACCAGTGATCATAAACTAAGTTAAGTTTAATTGCTTCATGTTAGTTTCTTGTAATAATAAGTTTTTACTCTAGCTTTTGTAGTATGAAGATAAAAAAACTTTGCTCACACTCACCACAGTTATGGTTTTTTAATTAAATACCAAAATCTCAAAAAAAAAATTATAAATCTTCAGCTCTTAAAAACTGAGTTCCTTATAACTTACAAAGAATAATTATACGTTTTTCCTTTCAGGGACTTAATATCTGTACTCAGAATAAGACAACTCAGCATCTTACACTCTCACTGTGCTTGGTTATAGGCATATGATATTGATGTGCATTACAGTAATACCAACACAATCGAACCAGAACTATGGAGACTAACAAAATCAGCAGTTCTGTCAACACAGGCCATAAGTGAACACAATCATGACCATACATTATGATTGTTTTGCTTTCAATATAAAAGAACATTTTTCTGAAGCAGACATATGAGACTTTCCCAAAGGTTTTATTGTGAGGCTAGCAGGAAAGGGTCATACTGCAGTTTTCTACCATCACTCCCAAAGCATTTAACAACTCTGATATTATTTTAATTACCTCCAGCAATGGTGATGTTGAACAATGAAGTGAGCAAGAGAACAGCTCTAAGATCAGAACCATCATCACTTCCGTTCTCACAGACAGGGTCTTACTTCTGAAGTATCAGAGTACTTTAGATCATGACAAATTAACAACAGAAACATTTTTTCAAGCAAAATGCAGAAAAATGAGGACGCTCACCTGGTTCTGAGTCAGAATTGCCCGCAGAGGGTTCACAAAAGCTTGACGGCATAAAGACATTGTTCTTTGTTACTGCAGTCAAGGAAGAAGATAAAAGGGAAGTTACGCATGTTGTTCTTTATTATAAACCAGTTCAGACTTCAAACTGAAGTAATTTTTCTAGTTATTTGTTTTATTTTGGTTTTATTTCTTCTAAATTAAAACAGCATTACATGTGAAGTAGCAAACAAGCCATTGCCCATAAAATCCTCTCAGTGTCTCCTGAAATAGAAAAAGAACAAATTTCATTTTTTCTGAATCCTGTATAAATACAGGATTCCCAATCTGAATCGTATCTGAATTAGGAATTAAAAGTGGTGCTATAGTATATATAATAGCGTTGCAAAATGTATAATACCATTTCAAAAGGCCCCTGCAGAGAGAGAGAGCGGAAAGGCGTGTAATGCCTGCTAGAGAATAGGAGTGAACATCTGGGCTCTGATGGACCACACTGTTTTCACCAAGCGGCAGCTTAGGTTGGAACTACCCTGCAAAGACAAAACTCCTACAGAAACAGAGGAGAGCACATCAGAGTACTGTCAGATGTCACCTCAGCAGCAGTCAACCATAGGGAAAAAATGTTTGAAAAAACAGGCAAAGGACAGCGCTTCTTTTCCACACTTTGCTGGGTCCTAAAGAAGCAAACAATAGGGAGTTTGGTTGACACCCTCTCCAGCAGTTCTAGTACTTTTGGTGTTATACAAAAATCACAATCCAGTTTATAAAATAGGACAAACAGAAGGAGACAGATTTCTCCAACAGATAACTTTGCATGAAGAAAAGTATAACAGTATTTATTGGCTCTTTTATTTTTTATAAGGCTGTAGAAAAAGTTCAATTATGTTGAAAAGAGAAATGAAGCTCATCTCTGAACACCACTGTACTAAAAAATGTGACATTTTCCTTTTATAATTAAGTCTGAAAATTTTTTCTTATTTACTTTAATTCCACCTTCTCTCTTTTTATTATTGTCTGCCTTAAGCTTAAACATGACAAAGTTCTCATGTAAGTAAAATTACCGTATTCTTGAGAGAAACAACCCCACCAAAAAAAAAAAAAAAAAAAGAAGGTGGGAAAGTAAAAGCTTTTCTGGAAACCAAAGTCATTGAATAATGTCAACAATATTCAAACAGGTCTTCATGAAACTTGCAATTCAAATCAAAGATGTCACTGCTTGAGAACAACATGCATCAGAAGAGAAGAAAGGCATCAAGGAAGAAATCACCACATCCTCTCAAAATTCATTAGCTAAGCAGAGGCTTGAAAAAGGATACTGGACTCCTGGAATATCCAAGTATTTAACTAAGGAAGAGTTGAGTAAACTGTTTTCCTCCACTTCGTAAGAGATGTTAGCATAGAGATTCTAATCTTATACGACAAAGGCATTGCGAAATGCAAGTGTTAAGAGATTATGGGGAATCTGGGTATACACATACAGTTATTCTAACAGAAAATCTACAAAACCCCATATTCATTTTTGTGCATTCCTTTACTTAACAGACAGCAGCAACACTGATCATTCAATTCACAGGATGACATCTGGAGACCCACTGAGCTGCACACCAGAAAATTGGGATCTGAAAGAGAAGAGCTTCATCCCCTGACTAGCACTGGTGCATGAATTTAAAATGCTATGCCCATTAAGTATCAGCAACTACATTTTGGATTTCACAGTAATTTATTTCTTTCAAATTAAAATCAAAACAACTAGGCTTTCACCTTTTAGTGACATCTCCAGAATGTGCTGCATAGAGAGGAACATTTTTTTTACTTCTTTCCTTCAAGGTTTTTAATCTTCTTTGTTTCAACTTAAGACAGCAGAAATAAAGTAGCAGTCGCAAAATCTGCCTCAAACACTGACATATCTTAACTAAAATAACCGTTGACCAAAGCTAAAACCTTCATATGATCTGTGAGGAGAGACGGCACAAATCAAGACTGTTCTTGTGAGTGAACAAATATCAAACGTGACCATTCCCATGCAAGTGAACTGCACAAATTTACCCCAGTGAATTCACTGCCCTGACTGTGCACACATACAGGCTGTGGTCATTCTCTCTTGCATATGTCAAGTGTTTAAGAAATGTACTGAATCCCCCCATTCAAAAAGTAACAGGAGAAGAGAAAAGAAGACTAAAACACAAGTTGAGACTTGAAAAACTTCCCTGGCAGCAGAGTAACTAAGAAAAAGGTAGCACTTATATAAATTTGGAAAGAAGGGACCTGATCACAACAAATCAAGAAGATTTCTGGGTAATTATGCAATTTAACAGCACAAGAGTAAAAGGTGAAACTACAAGTACACATAAACTTAGAGATGGAAAACATTTTTTAAAACTATCTATAAGCTCCTTTGGGCTTCACCAAATTTGCTAACATGAGTACATGGCTGCTGTGGTCTTAACCCAAAGCACAACAGACAGTAATAAGATTGCTTACAAGACTGGAAAAAGAATGCTTAGGTAGGAAAACCATCCCTCATATATACTACCGTAGCAACATTTACCTGATTGAGAAGGAGGGAACTGAGTCAAAGATGAAGTTCTCTCTCGTTTTACAGGTGGACAGTAGCTTCCATCCTCTCGATCAGATTCTGTAGAAAAAACTTATTAGAGAAAATGCAAAACATCCCAGCAAGACACACACTCGCAGCTTTTAATTTTACAAAATCTCTTACCATCTCCATCTTCTGGACTTGATCCATCTGCAGATCTCTGAAATCAGATTACACTGATCAAAGAAAGATCACATACTGAACATTTCAGTCTCTTCAGTTTGATCCAAATGTTTTAAACATCAATTAGGAGAATTTTTCTTTAATGTAAACGATACACACAAAGCAATAACCTTCTGGGACTTATATGTGGGCATAGAGTTTCACACAGATACTATCAAATGCAATTAATTCAAAATATTTCATTTACAATTAAGTTCCTGGAAGATTCCCAAGCACTAATGTCTTTAGGGACTGTGTAACAATTACTACAGTTACATTTTCTATATACTGAAAATTTGAAAATGACGGTTTTCAAAATTGGTTTCATTGTTAAAATACGAAGTTTCAAGCTCAACATAAACATTATGTGGGAGTTCATTTCAAAGCACTTTACCTAATTACTAAGTGAGATTAGTTCCTTCAACAAAATTATAGCATTAGAGGAATGACTTTCAAAGCATGCTCTATAAACCAGTATGACAGTACTGGAATTGTATTGGAATTAGCAATGGATAGTCCCCTAACATCTTCCACAGTACTAGAACAAAAAAGGAAGCACCACAGGCTACCAACTATCATAGATATTTAAAAAGTCTTTGAACAAAGGATTTATGTATTTTCTGAGGATTTCTATGGCTCCTTCCTCCTATCTCTCTACCAGTTCCTCAACTAATATAATCTCCTTTGCTCCTCCAAAAAATAATCCCAGATTCCTTTCACTATGGAAGGTGATCACGGCTGCAACATCTTCATCTCACTACAAAACATCTTAAAATAATCAAATCGCTTAGGTAAGCAAGAACCTTTAAGATCATCAAGTCTAAGTGATCCTTCAGAACTGCCATGCCCAATACTAAAACATGTCCACAAGTGCCACATTCACACATCTTACAAATCCCTGAAGGGAAGATGGCTCCACCACTGCCACGGGCAGCCTGTTCCATGGCTGCACAAACCTTTTGTGGAACATGCTTTTCCTAATATCCAATCTAAATGTTCAACTTGAGGCCATATCCTTTTGTCCTGTAACTTGTTCCCTGGAGGAACAGACCAACCTTGGCTACACCATCCTTTTAGACAGCTCTGACATACTGGACTGTCTACCAAGTCCAACACTACCCTTTCATCCCACTCCTGCCCCAAGACATGCAGATGGACACCTCTCCTTGACTCAGTCTTACTTCAGAGATTGGCCCATAAATGGAAGAATGGCAGCTTATGGACAGAGCCCAATGATGCCCCAAAACTCTTTCTCCACCATGATTTAGCCTTCTTGGGCACCTGAGAACAGGCAGACGTACAAAAAGACTGCACAAATCTGCACAGGACTGACATCTGAAGCATACCTTGGCTGTAAGAATACCAGAAAGTAAAAAACTTTCTATTTAGCATTGCATACATTTAGAACCCAAAAAACACTGTACTATCAGTACTCCACTAAACGCTAATTAAAAACACACTGCACTTTGCCTATTTAATTACCTTTAAGGGCTTTTCTGCTTTGTTTTACATTCATAGAAAAAAAAATAGCTATCTCACTAGCATCCTAGTTGAGTATACTTTTGGAACCTTTAGCATTGGGAATAAGAAGCTACTGACAGTTCTGGAATGCAACTCCCTGCATTCACACACACCTATCAGCCCAGCCATGTTAATACTGCACTTGATGATCCGTGGTTCTTTTCACATAATTAGTCAAGTAGTCCATGGTACTACCAGAAGGTGGTCTTATTAGTCATTGACCTTGCCAACACACAATACTTTCCCAAAAGATGAGGCTAAAATGGAAAACCATGATATCATGTATTTCAGCAACCAGCACCTGAACTCAAAATTATTCCATTTTGCACATAAAGTGCCGTCACATATAAAAGCAATTTTTTTCCACTTTTATCAAAAATCCTGAAAGCAAAAAGAAAACACTTGATAAAAAATTTGCATGAGTGGAACTGCAGATCTCTACATGCAAAAAAATCCTTAAAAATAAACAAATTATTTCTACCTGAATGTCAAAAACTTAAAAATGCTTCATTCTCAATGCTCAAGTAACACATCCAAAAGTCAAACCTATATGATTTGAGGCTTGTGCCTCAAATCATCTTATCATTGTAATTTTGTAACTGACAAGCACAACTAATGTACCATCACTGTGATTAGTGGGTAACAGGCATCAATATCCAAAACCTACTCTGTAGTCTACGGAGGGCAAAGCAAAACAGAGAATCTGCTCCAAGTTATTTCCATGCTTCCTAGCCCAAGTTTTGGGAGATTAAAACTGTGTACCTGTGGATAAATAGATGCCAGGTAGGTTTTGTGGGGGTACACAGATCTACTGTATTAGCATAAGCTTCACTTTTCTATGAAGCCACAGATAAATTAAGTCACTGCTGCAGCCAGAATTGCATACCAGTGCTGCTTCAGAGGAAGCTGGGTACACTAGACAAAAAGCAGGGGTATATATGCATGACAAACCTGACAGACTGGAAAAGCAGCAAATTACATTTAGTGACAACGAACAGCAGTCCAGCCTCTCCATTTTACACTTCTCTTGTCAACCTACTCAGTCTATACTTTACAGCAACACATGCCTTAAATAAGTACTCCACAAAATGGAAACAAAAGCAAGGACCAGCTCATCCTGTAAGAAACCACCAAGGTAATTAAATTTATCTCTATTCAGTTCTTTGGACTTAGATGCTGATGAGACACAAACTGGTAACAGCAAAATCCGACCTAGAATTTTCTCAATGAAGACCAGAAGACACTTTTCACTTATTCCCTCTGTCCCTGGCTTTCAGAAATCCAGCTAGAGAAAAGTTACGTATATGCCTTTATTTATAGAGGCTCCTACAATTAAGACACATTCCTAGTTAAGGAAATTAGCTTCATAAACTCTACCAACTGCTCTTTTAAAGAATATGTCACAGTAGTTAACTAAATACAAACATTGATTTGCCACACAATTGTTACATCAAGCTAAGAGAAGAACTTCAAAACTTTAACTAAATTGTCAGGTTTTGTTTATTTACACTAGTGAGGAGAAACAGGGAGAGGAAGGGAGAATTTGGGTAAAGCAGAAAAGGTCAAAGCCATTCAGGGAAAGTGTTTATCTTTGAAAATGCATTTTAAGATGCAAAAATCATACAAAAAGGACTTCAGAGCACAGTAATGCAAGTCTTCAGTCCAGACACTCTGTACATACACAGGTAATATTGAACTGCCATGATTTGCTTAAAAGCTATTCCAGAACCTCTTAATCAGCAGAGTCTTGCTGGGATGGCCATGTGCTGTGGGAGGCTGGTGTGGGTTAGCAAAGACTTAGGACATAACCATCAGCTCTGCAAGGGGCTGTACCTATGGCCACACTAAATTCATGCCATACCAGAAATATCTGTGAGTGGGTGTACAAACAAGTAAACAAGAAATATGCAGTGTCTCTTCTGTCTTAACTCATCCATCTTCCCAGGCCCTGGGAAGACTGGCTGCAATGAGCCAGTACAAGCACTCTTAAGATGCATCAACCTTCTCCAGATTTCAAGGTAAGGGATGGTTTTGCTGTAAGACACTGGGATAATTTGAAGAGTACTTGCCAGTGCCTGCCAGTTACATGCCCAAACTGAGCACCATACAATTCAGTAAATTTATCTGAATGTAATCAAGAAGAATGCTGAAACGGATGTTCTGTACAGTCACTAATTTCTGCATATGATCCCCAACCGCATTTGTGGGTTTTAAATTTCTTTCAGAACACGGTTAACTGGGGTAAGATTTTCTACTCTCTTAAGAACAAGATGAAGATAACCACTTCCTGCTGTGTTCCTGAAAGTCTGGTTAACACCATTCTCTTGGACAGTTCTAGTAACACTGCAATTTCAAATGACAGAAAACTGAGATAGAAATCCGCGACTATGTTTGGTAGGAAAGATGTGTGATAACATCTTTACAAAGAATCCATGGGTGAGGGTATGGGTGTTAACATCTTTGAAATGGGTCTTAGTTCTCCCCTAACTTCAAGCAGCAGGTTTGTTATGGAGCCCAGACAGCCCAACTCCTGAAACAGACAAGTGGGGGACTCAGCACAAGCCTGAACTTACGAACTTTGGGGTAAAATGACACTTTGAAGGGGGAATATGCGATAGGCAGTTTGGGAAGGCTATGCCTTCCTAGTACTTCAGACAATGGGGAAAGGAAGAGGGCAACATGAGGCTGGGAGTTTGGGATAAAAAGAGAAGGCTGCACCCTCCAGAACCTCAAGAAAGAAAACCCAGTGGGGACATGTGGCCCAGCGGATTCACTCATTTTTTATTCAAATAAAGTTGCAGGACTCCCATTGACTTTTCAGAGCATGATTTTCCACACATGCTTACCACCCATATTTTAAAATATTAACCCTTGAAAACTTTAACCTTCAGAAAAGAAACTGGAAGAGTTCTGCAGTTAATCAAGCAACAGTCTGAACACTAAGAGGCGCTGAACCTACAGCTATTAGCACCTTATCATGACAATCCATTCAGTACTGGGGTTACTTGAAGTGATCAATTCTTGGACAAAAAAACCCCAAACCAAACAGTGCAAGAAAATGGTTCAGGTATTGGGTGAAGCAGCCTTAACAAAGCTTGAGCAAAGAGTACATGCCTAGGGTGTGATGCCAGAATGAACAGCGATACTCATCTGCACCAAGAAAAGAGTGCACCAACCAGAAAGATTAGAAACACTTAAAGTTGCTCTGAAAGACTGTATGGTAGGAGTCATTTAGTCATCCAATCTTTCAGAAAAGATTTTGCCACATCACCAGAGGAAAAATCAAATTATGAGCACTGACAGCTTTTCCACAAGATACTGATTTCCTCCCCACTCCAAGCACCCAAATCCAAAACTCTGCTATGATGCTTGGTGCTTTTAATCTGTTAAATACCTTATAGGTTGGCATGACATATCCAGTGGAAGCAGTATTACCTGCTCACTTTGTCAAGCTGCAGCATTATGGACCATAGAGGGAACAAAGAGTCCTCCTATAACTGCTTGAAGGAAATCCATCAAATATAGACCCACTTTCTCATTTATTTAGGAGTGCTCTTGCCCTTCGCAAACACACAGTTTACACTTCAAATTTTAAAATACTGGAGGTGTCTTCTACAGTGACACTACTAGGGAGACTCACAAATTTCATTTCTTCTAATTGGAACCAGGGTTTAGAGAAGACTAACACTCGAGATCAAAGAACCAGATAGACTGTGATTTGCACTACCTACAGTGAACAGCAACGGATTCCACCTAATGGAAGGGACTTTTTCCTCTAATCCCCTCAGCAGCAGAAGTACTTGGTAGATCAACACTTACCCCTGCCAGTTCTTGTTGAATAGGAGCAAGCTGGGCTTCAGAAGCAGGACTCAGGGTAGCACTGACTGAGGCCACAGCAGGAGCAGGGTGCTCAGAGTCGCACTCACCAGCTGGTTCTGTGTGACCCAGACCATGGTAGGGGGGCTCAACCTCTCCCTGGGGGTCCTCGCCTGAATCCGACAAAGCTTTTTGCTCTGCAGGGGACTGTGAGCAGAAAAGACAACGTCCCTTCAATGCAAGGCTGCAACACGAGATTGGTCGTCCTAGTGAGAGGATCCATTTGTTTAATTTTCACTGTTTTCACAGTAGGACAGAAGGAGCTGCTTGTTCCTGAGACACCAATTAAGAAACATAGAAACTCTGTAACAGAACGTGCCGACAGAATTAGTTCCCATCCTTGAGAAAAGCCTTAGTTGGAGCAAATGCACTCTTTTGAAAGTTACCAAAATCATCTGTGTCCCCAGCAAAGAGGATTTTGCCAGCTACAAGCTTGTTGGGGTTTGGTTTAACCCCTCCCCTCTCTCAAGGACTAAAGGACAGTTGATAGATAGCTTTTACCTTCAGATTCAGATATAAAAATTAGACAATTACTCTAAATAAGTGTCCTCCATTGCCTCTTCAGCCCACTTTTGAGGAAGGTGAGGTTGGTTATAAAACTCTTACAGAAATTAATTATTTTAACATGCACACAAGACACAGGATCCTTTCATATTTACATGATGGTGAATTATCTGAAAAGCAACACCAACGTTTTTTTCATAAATTAGCAAGTTTCAATCTATTTCAAGGAGGGAGGCGACTGGATAACTAGTGCACCCTAATGGGATTTGGTATTTGCTGAACTTCTGCCACAGACTTTTCACTCCTTCACATCATTTAATGCTGCACATTCCTGCCTGTACAAGAAAAGTTAGCATTATTATATTCTGTAGACATTTGAAGAATGAACAAGCTATAAAAAGGCTTTAAGCACGAACAACTGTATTGTGATTAAGGACTGAATTATAGTCCAGGGATAACATGCAGACCAAGGATGTACACTTGTAATCTGTGGCCTGAGCTTCCCTGCATCTTATGGTGAAGTATCTGAAGAATTAAGCAGTAAGAAAAAGATGACACTCAAAAGGACAAAACTTGAGCTTGCTCCCAGAAAACACTTGGTAGAACGAAGAGACTAAAAATGCTCATCATTGCCCAGGTCTGTGCAAGAAAGTAAGCAAAAGCCTGAAAAATAAACAGCATGACTTAAGAGCCAGTTCTTCAAGTAACACTTGCCCTGTCATGGTAACAAAAGCCAGCAATACATGAAATTTTATTATGCAACAAATCACTATAATTATGGGTCAAAATAGTAAAAATATATTTATGGGGATATTACTATGGGTATCAGATAAAAGTTCAGGGTGCTGGGTTTTTGTACTGTCAAAGTTATCTAACACTTTAATATTTAGTTGTTAATAACAGACCCAAACACTAACTTAAAACCCCAAAGAATGAGAAGAGATAAAGAAACATTTTTTCACCAAACATTTAATAAAATCTAGCAGTCTAGCCACCTATCCTTACCTTTTCATCTGGGGAGAACAGCAGGAAAAGGCTACCTGGAACTGGCCATAGCACTTCCAACATATGTAAAAAAAAAAAAGCCTTACCAGAAATTTATACTGACTTCTAGATACAGTTTAGAAAATTGCATGTAATGAAGAATAGGCAAGAACATGCAATGCACACTTGTGCTTAGACCTTAAAATTGGAATTGGCAAAATATCTTGCAAGTAATTGATATCGCCACAGTTTAGAATATCCTAAAGTAGGCTAAGTAAACATCCAACAGATTTCAGTAACTCCTGCAATACTTGAAACACTTGCTGTCAAGCATTTTAAAAATTGGAAATAAGTATAAATCTGACTTCTATCCTAAGCAAGACTGGAATATCTGCTTCAAGACCCACAAAAGAAACAAACAAAAATAACTATTGCAAATCACCACTTCTATGAAGAAAAATCCGAATCCAAGATAAGAATTTCATGGCCAATATATAAATATATTTTTAAAATAAAATTATTAGAAAAAGTATATTAATCAAAAACTACTACAAGTTTCAGAATTTTGTGAATAGTATATGGTTTAAGTCGTGGAAGACAAGACCAACAAAGGACTCAAGGATTTATTTATCAAACCAGAACTGCTCCAGGCAGATGTTTGTACAGCTGCTTTTTTGTTCTCAAAAAAGCATATCCAAAGGAAACTGTGAACTCAATTTTAAAATTAATTTTAATCCTTAGTCACGCATACTATTCAAAGTGTTTCCTAGTCTCTTAGCTTCACGAATTCTGATCTAAGTTCTTTCTGGGTGTTCTTTGGAGCTGGTGAACAGTTCACTCTCTTCCTTTTTGCTGGAATATTTTGTCTGAGAAATGTGTCCCTCCTTGAGCCTCCTCTCTCTAGAGAAAACATTCCTTATAAAATACAGTTCTAGGGAGAACTTGACAGAATCCTGTTCCTGCCTCTTAAACACTATGGCAAAGATCAAGGGAGAGTCGATAATATCTGGAAGCAAACTACACAAATTCACCTTGCTCAGCCAGATCAAACAACCTCTATTTTTTTAAAACTAAAAATAACACACCCAGACTAAATACATCTATTTGGAGATTTGGCTTCCTCTGTACTGCAGAAAATAAGGAGAGACATGAAGGAATAAATAAAACCTAAGACACACATGATACTACAGTCACCAAATATAGGCAAGGAAATAATATTATTTTTCAATAACTGGAACTGGAACAAGCACTCTTGGACCAGCTTTTCCTCCCAATTCTAAGTTGAGTCATTTGCAACCCCTTTCCTCATATTCCTCACTCTAGCACCTCTATCCAATGGCCTAAAAAGACTACTCTCAGTATATCTTTTCACATTTTTTACCTGCTTAGAGCCAAGGACAACTCTTGCTTATACACCTAACAACCTTTATCAGCCTGTCTATATTCCTCCAAGATTTTTCTGCACAACTGTCTCTCCAAATACCTTCTCATGATTGTTCTTTTAAGTACAGCAACATATTCCCAATTATGACCTCTTAAGCACAAATTTTAACTCCTTAAGTATACTATGGACTTACAATACAGTTCCGCTGAGTATTCATGCTAACAATGCTGAAACAGACTGGGAAAGGGAATGCTCTGCCTCTCCGTACACAAATTACTTCATTCACAGTTCTCTCTCTGTCACTATCCTAAACCTGTAAGTCATGGCCACAGCATGAAGAATCTTTTCTAGCCATCCGCCTCCCCAAACCACCAAACCCCAAGCATTTCCAAATAACACTGCATCAAAGAAGGACTTCAACTAACCCCTACTTTTCATACCTTTAAAACAAAAATTAAAAATTAACTCATGATTTTGCTCTTCAGGCTACCTGGGAATACCATTTTCCCATCACCTACATCACTTTTACAACTCTATACCTATTTTTGAAACTCCATAGTTAAGACCATGATGATGGCTAGAACAATTTAACAACATAACCCCTTACTCAATCCAGAAGCTTTGCATTTAGGACCGCCAGTTACCTGTTAAACTCTTTGTACCACTTTGGTATGGAACATGACCAAAGTATCACATAACTTACCTTCTTTCAGAGTCAATCTTAAAAGGCCACCATTATCAATTCACATATGGAAAGCAGTACACTGATCAAAACTAGTTATACAACAAACTAGAAATGAAGTGCTCTTTTCTATATTCTACCAATACTCCAACACAGGCTGGTGGAGGGAGGAGGACAAGGCGCAAGCTACATCATAAACAATGGTGTTTTCAAGTGCAAAATTTTTTTAAATCTGAGTGGAGAATTTACCTTTTCTTATACTTGTAACTAGGGAGTTCATAATGATCCTATGTGATGACAATCAATAATGACCAGTTTACCAACAGTTGATACTAACAGAACAAATAACACTACTTTAAAAACATTTTTGGACAAAGTGTTTCTTTATGTTACTACTAATTAAATTTGTTTAAGCTAATATACTTGCTTAAAAATGTGTCAATCCAAAAATGACAGAATTATTTCACCTCGGAAATGCATGTTAAAAGCGAACTTCAGAAAACTACTTAAAGTAACCTATGGCAAAAAACTTGTCATGAAATGGTTTTATGGCAGAAGCTAAAATCAGTTTCAGAGCAGAAACACCAAAGTGTCTAATATTAAACACAGATACAACTTGTATCCGTCAATTTAAATATTTACTTCAGAAAGTGCTATGAAAAGCACAGCTTAGCTCATAAAGAAGTTACTTGGAGTAAGAGAAATACTCCATGCCTAACATAGTGAGGTTCAGACTTCATACTGCTTTCAGATCTCAGCACCTTGAGCTTTAAGCTGATGCAATTTTCCAACTGGTGTCAGCCCTAGGAACTCTGCTTGTCAGAAACACGAATAACAGTGCTACTATTCAGATATTTGCAAGTAAAAAATAGTAGTCAAATAGTTAAGGAGACACAAAAATCATGAAAATGCAGACTCACTCATATTTAGTAACTACAAACTTGACATCCACCATTAACTGACATCTAAATTGAAAACCAGGACAGACTAATCCTATCTTTTCACAGAACTCATAGAAATACCAGGTTGGAAGAGACCTTCAAGATCATTGAGTCCGAACCATGCCCTAACACCTCAACTAAACCATAGCACCAAGTGCAATAACCAGTCTTTTTTAAAACACATACAGGGATGGCCACTCCACCACCTGCCCGGGCAGGCCATTCCAGAACTTCATCAGCTTTTCCATAAAAAACTTTTTCCTAATATCCAACCTAAATTTCCCTTGGTGCAGCTTGAGACTCTGCTCGCTGGTTCCAGCAGTTGCTGCCTGGTGAAAGAGACCAACCCCCACCTGACTACAATCTCTTTTCAGGAAGTTGTAGAGAGTGATAAGGTCACCTCTGAGTCTCCTTTTCTCCAGGCTAAACCCCAGTTCCCTCAGTCATTCCTTGTAGGGCTTGTGTTCCAAGCCCCTCACCAGCCTCATTGCCCTTCTCTGGACACGCTCAAGCATCTTTAACTGCAAAAGAAAATTCAAACCTCCTTATGTAAAGTAACATTAAGGGGCAGCATTATAAACACTATGTATTTTTGTCCCCTCTAAATAAACATGTCAAATTTTGTCAAATTGCAAGGTCTAATGTTTTATTCAAGTGTATACATCCTTAGCTGGAAGATGCAGTTAAAAAATTAGTTTCCAGACTAGTATGAATTTTGTTCTAGAACATCCTGAATAGTTTCCAGTTTCTAGTGGAGAAAAAGATCATAAAACCATAGAATTGTTCAGGTTAGAAAACTTCTCCAAGATCAGAGTCGAGCCATTCCCTCAGCACTACGAAGTCTACCAGAAGTCCACATTCCCAAGTGCCACACCCAGACAGCTTTTAATTCCCTGTAGAGATGGGGACTTCACCACTGTCCTAGGCAGCTGTGACAGGACTGGACAGCCCTTTCAGTGAAGAAATTCCCAATATCCAACCTAAAACACCCTAGCACAGCTTGAGGTCATTTCCTCTCATCCTGTCCCTTGTTCCCTGCTAGCAGAGCCTGACCCCCACCTGGCTCCACCCTCCTGCAAGGGAGTTGTAGAGATCAAGAAAGTCTCCTCTGAGCCTCCCTTTCTCCAGGCTGAAGCTCCTCAGCTGTTCCTTATCAGCCTTGTGCTCCAGACCCTTCCCCAGCTCTGTTCCCTTCTCTAAACGTGCTCCAGCCCTTCAGTGACTTTCTTATCCTGAGGGGCCTAAAACTGAACCCAGGATTTGAAATGCCTCAGCAGCGCCCAGTCACTGCCCTAGTCCAGCAGGCCACACTGTGGCTGGTACAGGCCAGGTATCATTGGGCCTCTTGGCCACCTGGGCACACCTAGGCTCGTGTTCAGCCACTGTTGACCAGGACCACCAGGTCCTTCTCCACCAGGCAGCTTTCCAGCCACTGTGCTCCAAGCCTCAAGTGCTCCATGGTGTTGGTATGACCCAAACGTCAGACACCTTCCAAGTACAAACTTAAGTCAGGATTTCTGGAAAAAGAACAGTTTAACTTAATAGTAGACATTACTGCTAGTTCCAGAAAAATCAGTAAGACCACTGAATTATATCAACCCAGCTGTAATACTGAGAGGATCTGTAGATGCTGCAATGAAATAATTCTGCTCAGGACATCCAGGTTCATGTGGAAAAATAGTAGACAAACATATAAACAACCATTACAGACAGTTAACTGAATACACAATGCAATGCTTTTTCTTCCCCTCAGTTTATTGTCAGACTGCTGTGTCAGCACTAAAAAGCCTCCAGTAACACTTTTGCTTACAGAAAAAAGTGACTTGACTAGACAGACATTTTGCTAAATTAAAATTATAATTTACATTGAGAAATTACACATTCAAGTAGCATGCTGTTTGACAACTATTTTGAAGTTACTTTTGCATTTTCTTCAAAACATTGCTCAAGGAAAAAGTCCTCTGTTTACAGCATTTCCCTGATAACTTTAAGGAGGACAGTCATTTGTGGTAGGCAATGCACTTAACCAAGCGCCTTTTACAGAAGCAGTAACGGAGTTTACCCTTCTTGGAAACACTTAGCTATTAAGTCTTTCTGAAAACACAGTGAAAGATCTCAACCAGTAGGTAACCTGATGCACATTTCCTTAATTAAGTTGATTCAAACTGGCCTGAATGCTAGGTTCTGATATATACAGCATAGTATATGTGCCGTTACTTTGGGCTCACAGCATCATGTTCTGACTATACTACTACTGTATCTATACTACAAAGAACAACTACTGGCACCAGCAACAAGTTCTTAATTCATTCAAACTGCAAGAAGCACAGCACTGATGCTTCTACAAGTCCTTCTCTGCAGTGTCAAATACACTACAATAAAAGCCACTAAAATTATTAACCACTCCCCCTTCCCCTTTAAAAATCCCACATCTCCATACAATACACAGTTCAGCATCAGCATTTATGTCTGTTATTACTCTGAAAATTGGCAACTAACTGACAGATGCTACACCACTAGACTCTCTGATCTGTTTCAAGGAACAGGCCCTACTCCCCACCCAAGCCAGACTTATTCCATGCCCAAAGCAACAGTGGCTAGCCCCAATGACAGCACCACCACCACTTAGCATTTAAATAAATGTATAACTTATCTCCAACTCCTGTGGCCTTCAAGATGCTCAGGAACCCACAGACACTCTACCCAACAAAGCCAGACTTTCTGTCGGTGCTGAGGCAGAGGCGGTCCTGAATACAGCTATGTGCTCAGCACCACCTCAGCATCCTCAGAGGCAGCTGGGCAGATTAAAATCGCAGATGTCCCTCCCTAGATCATGCCTGCTAGCCCCAAAACACATTATCCCTTTAATTAATATATTTTTACAAATATTTTATTGAGACCTATCAGAGTGCAACAGAACTGTCTCACAGCCCAATGCAGGAGTCAGCACAGATTAATGCTGAAGGCATACAGTATGGAGGCTGCTGAAGGGGTGCAGAAGCAAAGGTGCATCATAAAAGAACTTGAGAGTACAAGAACAGCTATCTTGCCATGTGAGGACCAGGCCACACAAAAAGGACACAGGACCATGTCACTCTACCTGGCTTGCACACTGCTATGATCACCACCAGGGTAAAGGAGAGCTGCAGAGAACATTCACCATGATGCAACTCATAAGGGACTTCAGAACAGTCTGAGCAACAGTGGGTAACTGGGAGCTGTTTCCTGAAAGGAAACATGATCAAAATTGGTAGTGCAAACACTGCTACTCCCTTCACTCCACAGTATATGTAAACAGTAACTGTAAAAAAGAATGTTTTGAAAGTACTTACACTCTAGCAGACTTAATTTGATTAGCTAATATTAGGAGGACAGCAGACTTAAATCCTTTCCAAACTGAGAAACTATTTCAAGCTCCTGCTGAGGAATATACCTACTGAACCCTGTGAGAAAGCTTGAGTCTGGTACTTGTTCTAGAGTAAATAAAAACTATCATCTGAAAAATGAGTCAGTATTTAAATTCAAACATTTCTAACTCCACAGACAACAATCCAGTGATCCAACAGAAAGTGTATCACATACTTCTCTTGGTTCCCAACATCTTCAACAGAAACAAGAGTAACCTTGATTTTTTTCCCACATAAATCTAACTAGCTTTTACTACTAACCAGACAGAATTAAATACCATATTGAGATGAGGGAACAAAATTACCATTTCCCAAGGTAACTAGACACTTCACAGCATACAAACCAGGTATGAGACATTTAAGTACACTGAGGTGAAAAGCAATAACCTGAACCAGTTTTCTTTTCTTTATCTTAACCCTATTATCAGAAAAACAAATTTTGTAGCTTTGTCATGATAAGTGTGTCAGCACTCCTCTGACATGTGTTCAAGATACACCTTCACCATACTTTTTCTTCCACATTGGTCCATCTTCTGTCTGAGAAGCTACCTGTATTGTGAAATCACCATACTATCTTCCCACCTTTAGCCCTTCAGTAGCTGCTTGTCCTATGCCCATTAATGACGCTAATGCTCTATTAGCCACCTTCAGCTTCACAACAATACAAAGGGCTGATCACCATGGAAGGAAGGAGTCATGGCTAAGAACAAAACCAAAAAGAATATCAGTATCTCCTTACCTTCTGTGCTTTATCCTTCTGAAATACAAAGACAGGTGGGGCAATAGCAGGTTTTTCTGTAAAAAGAGAAATCATTGGAGCTTTTTCCAACCACATTCATATTGACTACTATGAAAACGTTATGTTCTATGATGCTTTTAGCATCAATGAATCCCTAAGCCAGTTAAATCTCAGTTACACATACTGTTTCTACCAGTTCCTGGTAACAGATGTTTATAAGGACTTGATCATGAAAAGTAAAAAGGGGGAGTGTGCGTGATAAAGCAGAGGTGAGAATTCCAGAGAGTTCAACAAACTGATGCATCTTGTCTGTGAGTTATATTTGAAGAGAAGCTGCACACACACTATGCAGACAGCAGCCCTCCTGTATGTTTGTATATAAAGATGAGTACAATATTTCACTCTGTCTTTAGGTCTGGAAATGGAATTTCCTCTCTCTCTGGGAGAGCAAGACTTGCGAAGAAATTAAATTAAAAAGTTATACCTTAGCAATTATCCAGTCTTATAAATAAGTTTAGACATCTAAGAAAATTAAAAATTTTAAAACTTTAAAACTTTTAGAGCTTGAAAGGCTAGCGTAAAAGAAAAAGGAAATATAAAGGTATCAAGAGCTACCTTGCACCAAAAAAAAGAACAGTATCACAAAATCTTGCAGAATCAAGTTTAAAGTTTAAGTTCTTTAAAGTTTCAGTAAAGTACTTCAATCACCATATAAGGAAAAAGGGATGAAACTGTCAATTTGGGAACTGCTATATTAGATAAGTTTGGTGGAAAAAGTGAAACTTTAATTGACAAACACAAAATTATGAAAATCATTACCAGAACTGTGCATCTAATTGTGAGGATAGAAGAGCCTCTTTCTATTTTTTAGATGGATCTAACTCAAAGGGATAACTCAGCAAAACCAAAAAAACCTGCAAGACTGATCTAGCAAGACTGGCATAATTTGTTCCACAAAAGGTAAAATAATCAAAATTAAAAGAAACTAAGCTACTTATGACATCATTTTGCCTGATCTCTTTTTTCCTTTATTTTTTAAGTTCATCATCAAATACTGCTGCATCTTAAAAATGCTTATTAATAAGAGCAATGTGCAGACAATCCATTTCAGAAGTGAAAACAATATAGACTGTTACATGTAATACCTGTCCCAAAAGCCAGAGTGTGTTGAAACAAGCCAGGAATCCATTTTCATTCCCTGGGCCTCAGCACAACCTGCCTCTGGGAGGTTTCACTGAGGCAACAGCCGAGCTTTTAAACCTTGACTTCAAAATGACAGTTATTTCTTAATACCATGGGGTATACTTGTCTTAGGTTGGAAATGGGAGCATGTATTCTATTCCTATCTGTTAGAAGTGGGACAGTTAACTTTTGTTAACTGGGCAGTTTTCTTTATCTTTTCCACAACTAATCCTCCCTCAAGGGAGATATCTTCTGTTAATGGGCCATTGAGTCTCACTGCATGACTGATAAAAATTACATCATCCCATTGTGAGGTGTGCCACCCAGAGCAAGGAGCCAAGCATTCCTACCTGGATACAATCAGAAATTTGGAAGACCATAGTCAGCCTTTTCCATCAGATTCCCAGAGGAAGACCAGGCCCATCTACACCATCACTGGATCTTCAGAGGAAAACTCCACCTTTCTACAGGATCACAGCTTCAACAGAACCACACCTGTCACTGCAGGAGGACTGCAGCCACCATTTAATGGGACTGCTACCAACACCCTGACCCACAGGGTTTCAGGTCATATCCTGACTCTGTCAGTGTTGTTTAGTATTACTGCATTGTTTCTTTTCTTTTATTTTTTAAACTTTCTTTCCTAATAAAGAACTGTTATTCCTACTCTCATATTTTTGCCTGAGAGCCCCTTAATATAAAAATTATAACAATGCAAAGGGAGGGGATTTACAGTTTCCATTTCAGGGGAGGCTCCTGCCTTCCTCATCAGACATCTGTCTTTTCAGACCAAGACAATACTTCAGTGCTCATTAATGCTACTACTACAGCAGCATGCCCTCTGCCAAACCAATCAGTAGGGAGATCTACCAGAATGTGGGACTAGATTGTCATGTACACCTTACAAGAGACTCCTGCACCAAATTCCACAAATACCAAGGAGAACTGAACAAAATCTACTGGTCTCTCTAGTGCATAACAAAGGACTGAAGTAATGAGAGAGCGGAAAGCTAAGAAAAACAGATCCAACAACAATGCAGAGGGCAGAGAAAAGCATGGGACAGCTGGCAAAAGATGAAATGAGAGAAATTGATGCAAAGTAACACAAAATACAAAATGGAGTCCAGTGATGGAAAACTAAGCAGTCAGGAAAAAAGAAGACAGATGTCAGAAACAGCAGAAAGCTCAAAGGAAAAGAATAAATTGATGAAAGAATAAAGAACAAAATAGAGAGAAAAACCTCCAACTATTTGAGATTGTGTCCAGCTATGACAAATGAGAATGGCAAAAGGATCTAATAAAGCAAACTGTGGCCAGACTTGTCAGTCAACCTGAAAAAGGGAACGCTGGTGCAACATCTGGTAGTCTTTGTCCACTGAAGGAACAGAGTCATCCAGTATTCAAGGTCCAAGAATCTCACTACTGCTCTTGCTGACTGTGAGACTAACTGACAGGGTCATGAGAGATGACGAGACAACAGGCACTCACAGCTAACAACTGTACCAGTGCTTACTGAGGAACAGACACAGTGAACACTTGTTCATTTGTGTCCTTTCTGAAGTCTGCGACAATACCACAGCGCTGAAAACAACTCCCTAATTCTAGCCCAAGGCAAGAAGGGAACACTAGATTGCCTAATCAGACCACCTTCATTAAATACTATTTTTTTTCTAAGGCCTTAAATTTTGGGTAAACATTTTCATTGAAGACATCAAAAACAAAGTAATACTGCCCTCAATCATCCATTTCTGCACTTGGTAAAAAAATTCTAGTGTCAAATTTTCCATTCAAATGCCCAGCTCCAGATTTTGGTTCCTATTTCTAGTTACGTTTTCAAATGCATTTACATAGAACCCTCTAGCATTTAATGTTTTTCGTACAAAAGCACTTCACATACCCTGTTTCCATAGACTGAAGAACCCCCATACCCGGTTTTATTTTTGCAGATCAGAAATGCAGATGTTAGGTAGTTCTTTGGTTTTTCCAGTCAAGTGCTGGTTCAAAACAAGAATTCCACTGTTACTTGTACTAGCCAACATCTGGGCCAGACGGTCACGTTCTCAAGCTTTTGTTATACCAGGGTGTCTGAAGGATGACCTACAATAAAACAGATCTGCCAGGTCCACTACTCTGTCAGCAACTTAAAAAGAAAATGAAGGAATGGAAGGATCCATATATATATATATATATAGATATATATATATACACACACATATATATACATATACACACACATACATATATACACACACACATATACATATATATATACATACATATATACACACACACATATATATATATGTGTGAAGGAAAAACCCTCTACCTTCAAACTTCAGGTAGGAATAAATGCAAGAAAACATGAAGTCTCCTTCACTAAGAGATGAGCAGTAAGAGCACACAGTTCTTAAAAACTGAGGATTAGACTTGTCTTATTTCTTCAGAGAAGCAGACAGAAACATGGCAAAACAAAGATCTGGAGAAATGTCAATTTTCTAACCAAGTCAGTCTTGAAAAAGGTATTCTTCAGATGAAGTCCAAGCATCTAAGATGGAAAGCAAAACTTCAGTAATTAGCATCAGAGATAGTACCTCTCCAACCTCCAGATCTGGAACCATACTAACCTGAATGGTTTTAGGCTGTCAAATCGAATCCCCAACTGAAAACTAACTGAATCCACAGAACTCCCTTCTGCAGTTTATTCATTTTGCAGATATTTTAACCTGCACAAATAACTACAAAAACCTCAAGAGCTGGATTTCACAGGCTAAATTTATTTAACACATTTTACCATCAAGTCATTAACTATCAATAAATGCCCTATGTGCTGTGAGAAAAACATGTACTATTAAATCTGCTGAGCTTCGTTCACAAGCTGTGGAAATCAAAATGCAGAAACAGAAAATACTACTTCCATAGCTCATGCAGAGATATCATCTTGTAGTCATATATACTATTTACTATGAGATTTTTAACCTAGATGTGTGACCAGTAGCAGCTGCAGCAAACTCTCTCTTGTCAACCGTATTTCCTACAGCTAAACAAAAGATTCACTCACATAATGCAACTCTAGCAGCCACAAAGTGTCAGACCTTTATTGCAGCATGTAATGACTCATTGTGAAAAATCCAAGGGGTCAAGGGCAACAAGAAAAGCTTCTGTAGGTACACTGGTGATAAGAGAAAGGCTGGGGAAAATGTGGGCCCTCTCTAACAGTAAACATGAGACCTGGTTTCCGTGGATATGGAGAGCTGAGGTACTGAATGATGTTTCTGACTCCGTCTTCACCAAGAAGTGCTCCAAACCAAGTTATAAAAGGGGAAAGCAGCAGGGACTGGCAGAATGAAGGACCACCTGCTATAGGAAAACAGGCTTGAGACCATTTAAGGAAGATGAAGGTACACAAGTCCATGGGAACTGATGAAATGCATCCATGAGTGCTAAAGGAACTGTCAGAGGAAGTGGCTAAGCCACTCTCCACGCATTGAGAATTTGTGGCCATCTGAGGAAGTTCCCAGTAACTGGAAAAGGGGAAACATAACCCCCATTTACAAAAAGGAAGAAAAGGCAGACTTGGGGCGCTACAGGCTGGAGAACTGCCCTTCTGCACCTGGCAAGATCATGGAGCAGACCCTCCATGACCCTCCACCCTGGGAACTCTGCTAAGGCACATAGGAAATAAGGCAGTGATTGGTGAGAGCCAACATGGCTTCACTTAGAGCAAACCACGCCTGACAAATTAGGTTCTATGATTGTCTTACAGTGTTGGTGGACAAGGGAAGAACCACTGACAGTCTACCTAGACTTGTGCAAAACATTTGACACTGTCCTGAAGGAGATGCCTTGTCTCTAAATTGGACAGATGGACCTCTCCCTGGATAAGGAATTTGCTGGCAGCTGCACTCAGAGTTGCAGTCAACAGCTCAATGTCCAAGAGGAGACCAAGTCTGAGACCAGCACTGCTTAATATCTATTTTGGTGACATGAACAGTGGGATGGAGGGCACTCACAGGAAGTCTGTCAATGACACCAAGCTGTGTGGTTCAGCTGATATGCTGGAGGGAAGGGATGCCATCTGGATAGGCTGGAGAGGTGCGACTATTCAAACCGTATGAACTTCTGCAAGGCCAAGTGCAACTCCTGCACATGTGTCAGGGCAATCCCAAGAACAAACACAGGCTGAGGGGAGAAAGGATTGAGAAAAGACCTGGGGAGAAGGACTTGTGAGTGCAGGTGGATAAGAAGCTCAACATGCCCTGACCACAGGCACTGGCACACAGAAACCCACCCTGTGCTGGGCTCATTGCCCAGCATGGGCAGCAGGGGATTCTGCCCTCTTCCCCAATCAGGTGAGATCCCATCTGAGGAGCTGCTTCCAGCCCTGGGAAACAACAACAGGAGGATGAGGAGCTGCTGAAGCAAGTCCAGAGGAGGCCACAGAGATGCTCCAAGGGCTGGAGCCCCTCTGCTCTGGGGACAGGCTGGGAGAGCTGGGGGTGCTTAGCCTGGAGAAGAGAAGGCTCTGGAGAGACCTTAGAGCCTGGTCCAGTACCTATAGGGGCTCCACAGGAGAGGGACTTTGGAAAAGGAGGAATGGCTTCAAACTGACAGAAGGTAAATTTAGATGAGATATTAGGAAGAAGTTCTTCCCCACAATGGTGGTGAGGCCCTGGCACAGGTTGCTTCATGAACCTGTGGATGGCATCCCTGGCAACAAGGCCAGATTGGATGAGGTTTGGAGCAACCTGGTGTAGTGGAAGGTGTCCCTGAACAATGGGGATGGGGGGGGAAGGGTAGATGTCTTCAAAGGTCTCTTCCAACCCAAACTACGGATTCTTATGAAAATACAAATAAACACCTGCAGGAGTGTGTATCTCTGTAGAGTTCTCAGGCCCACAGAGTATACCTCATGGCACAGCAGTGACAAGGGCCAAAAAAGCAGTCACCTTCTTCACTGCTGAGCCCATTTTGCCTCTGCCATAAGGACACAGCATAAATCAAGTTGGAGGTCTCTAGTCCAATCTCCTGCTTCAAGTAGGACAATTATGATGTCAGGCCAGGTTAATCAGGTTATTCAGTCTGGTCTTAACATCCAAGGACAGAGGCTGAGCAGCCTCCCAGGGTAATCTCTTCTCTACTGCTTGACTGTACTTATGGTGAAAAAAACCTACCACCACCACAAAAACCCAACCTTTCCCCTACTTCCAGTCCAAACATCTTATTACACCTCTCACCTTTTGTCTTTGTCCTTTCAACGTACACCACTCAGATGGGCCTGGGCCTGTCTCTCCAACAACCTCCTCACAGACCCTGATAAGCTCCAGATGTGCCTCTTTAAAGACTTCTTTCTTCTAGGCTGAACACACCCAGTCTCCTCACAGGTCATGCAACCCAGATCACCAAATGTCTTGACAATTCAGGTAAATCTTTAAATTTTAGAAGGAACCATGGCATGAAAACAACTTTCAAGACCTCACCAGATCTGCTGTAGCAACATTATTAAGATGAGAATTTATTTTGAAAGCTAAGAATTAAAATGTTTCAAACACCTTTTCTTTTTAAATTTACTCCAAATTACATTTAGAGATGGAATAGTGCCTGATGACACAGAAAACTACATGAGGCAGGGGAAAAAAAGAAATCTACAGTGCAAATTCTTGGCAAGCAAGTCCTTGCTTCAATTTCAAGAAGCACTCTTCAACACCAGAAGCATACAAGTTGGGAACAGCTACTCCAACTGTAACTCTTTGGAATACATCACCTGAGAGAAAAAGTGTACCTGTGAATCACAAATGAGTGTTAAGAAGAAGAGCAATTAGGCTGTTAAGTGACTTAAAATACTCAGAATGGTAATTTGTCATTTGTGAAACACTTATCTAAGAGTCAAGAAAATAAAAGTTCAAAGTTAGGTTTAATTATGCTTATTGAAACATTGCAGGCCACAAAAAAATGTTCTTGGGGATTTTTTTTCACCATTTACATTACGAAGAGCAGAATAATCACGCTAAATTTAACACATGAAGAGATACAGATGACTTGCAGCATTATAAAATTCAAAAGATGTTGATAACACAAGATTCTCTTCCAATAGCTAAAAACAGACTCAAAGCAAAGAGCAAGCTGCCACTAAGAGCTTATCTGCAGAAAGACCTCCATAAGCAAAATCTAGCCATATCTCATGTCATAAACAACAAGAAACACAACTGGAAAATTTATGGCAAATCTTCAGAAGAAATGTCATGATAAATAGAACTGACATGGTGAAAAGAGATACTTCTGCAAATGTTACAAGTCAGAAAAGAAAAAAGTACCTTATTTTCATATCAGAGGGAAAAGCCATGAGGCAGGGCAACTATTTAGTAATGTAGATAAAATATATATAAAGAATTCAAAAAAGTGTTCACAAGAAGTATTAAACATTTAGATAACCCTGTCTTGTCAATTAAATAGCTCTTTATGGTGTCTGGGTGTGAATTATTTGGGCAGGTCACTCAGCCTAACTTTGCACCCACTAATCCATCTGAAGTCACCATAGAGAAAAAAAATCTTGTTTCTAGAGTCTGCAGACATTCAATGGTGAATGACACATTTTCTCTCAAACTAACAGCAGACCTTCATCTGTATAAAAGCTACCATCAGACAAGTAGCATAAAGAATCAGGGCAACCTCCAACCCCTCGCCCCTGCCACCAAAACAGCACAGAAGCAATGTCAGCATCCTACAAGTCTGGTAAAGAAATGACACTGATTAGTCTAAAAGGAACTACTTCAGTTTGCTCACCTTCTGTGTATTTCATAAAATCATAAAATATGTCAAGCTGCAAGGGACCCATTAGGAACACTGAGTCCAACTCCTGGCCCTGCACAGGTGTCCTGGGGTGACTGAACACTGGAAAAAGGGTGAGGCTCCAGAAAAGCTGTAGCACATCAATGACATCATTGTGTGGGGGAACCCAGCAGCAGAAATGCTTGAGAAAGGAGAGAAAATCATCCAGATTCACCTAAAAGCTGGTTTTGCCATCAAGAAGAGCAAAGTTAAGGGACCTGCTCAAGAGATCCAGTTCCTGGGGATAAAGTGGCAAGCCAGATGGTGTCAGATTCCCACTGAGGTCATCAACAAGATCACCACAATGTCTCTACTAACCAGCAAGAAGGAAACACAAGCTTTCCTAGGCACCATACACTTTTGGAGAATGCATATTCCTGAGTACAGCCAGATCGTGACCCTCTCTACCTGGTCAACCACAAGAAAAACACATTCCAGTAGAGCCCTGAGCAGCAACAAGCCTTTGCCCAGATAAAGCAGAACATCACTCATGCGGTAGCCCTTGGCCAAGTCAGGAGAGGACCAGAAGTGAATAATGTGCTCTACTCTGCAGCCAGGGGCCATGGTCTATCCTGAAGCCTTTGGCAGAAGGTGCCTGGGGAGACTCAAGGTCAACCATTAGGATTTTGCAGTCGAAGCTACAAAGGGTCTGAAGCTAACAGAGAAAAATTTTAGCAGCCGATGAAGGAGTCCAAGCTGCCTCAGAGGTGACTGGCACTGAAACACAACTCTTCCTGGCATCCTGACTACCAGTGTTGGGTTGGATGTTCATAGCAAAGGTTCCCTCTACCCACCATGCCACATGGAGCAAGTGAATTGCTCTCATCACACAGCACACCCATACTGGAAAACTGAATTGCCCTGAGATTTTGTAGATAATTACAAATTGGTCTGAAGGTGAAAACTCTGATGTCACCGACAAAGAACAAGAGCAAGTGACACGTGCTGAAGAAGCTCCACCATACAATCAACAGCCAGCAGAAGAAACACGTTACATTCTTTTTACTGATGATTCTTGTTGCATTGTAGGGATGAAACAAAAGCGGAAAGCAGCTGGATGGAACCCAACACAACAGGCTGCAGAAGCTGCTGAAGGAAAAGGTGAATCAAGTCAACTTGCTGAACTCAAAGCTGTTCCACTGACCTGGACATTGCTGAAAGTTGAGAAGTGGCCAAAGCTCCAGCCTCTACACTGGATGGTAACCAATGCTCTGTGGGGTTGGCTGGAAAGGTGGAAAAAGGCTAATTGGCAGCATAGGCGGAAACCAATTTGGGTGGCTGAAGAGTAGAAAGACATTGCTACCAGGGCAGAGAAACTACCAGTGAAAATCAGTCATATAGATGCCCATATCCCAAGAGTAGAGCTAATGAGGAACACCAAAACAATCAGCAGATAGACCAGGCTGCAAAGATAAGAGGTGTTAAAGACAGACTTAGATTGGCAGCACAAGGGGGAGTTGTTCTTAGCTCAATGGGCTCATGATGCCTCAGGTCATCAGGGCAGAGATGCCACCTATAAGTGGGCATGAGACTGAGGGGTGATTTAACCATGGACAGTATTCCTCAGGTTATCCATGACTGTGAGACGTGTGCTGGCATCAAGCAGGCCAAGCAAGTGAAGCCCCTATGGTATGGTGGACGGCAGTCCAAGTACAAGTATGGGGAGGCCTGGCAGATGGACTACATCCCACTACCCCAGACACGCCAAGGCAAGCGCTACGTGCTCGCAATGATAGAAGCCACCACAAGATGGCGGTGGTGCAAACCTACCCTGTGTCTCACGCTACTGCCTTTAACACCGTCCTGGGCCTTGAAGAGCACTTCCTTTGGAGGCATGGTACCCCTGAGAAGATTTAAGTCAAACAACGGAACTCATTTCAACAATAGCCTTATAAACAACTGGGCTAGGGAACATGGCATTGAGAGGGTGTACCATATCCCCTACCATGCACCAACCACAGACAAAGCGGAGAGGTACAATGGACTGTTAAAAACCACCTTGAAAGCAGTGGTTGTGGGATCTTTCAAAAACTGGGAGCAGCATCTAGCAAAGGCCACCTCGTTAGTTAACACTGGAGGCTTCATTAACCAAGCAGGCCCTGCCCAGTCTAAACCCCTGCCCCTGCATACAGTAGAGAAAATCCCACTGGCACATGTCAGAGGTTTATTAGGAAAGACCGTTTGGATCAATTCTGCCTTGAGTACAGACAAACTCATTTGTGGGATTATCTTTGCTCAGGGACCAAGTTACACATGGCAGATAACACAGAAAGATGGAACAACATGACACGTTACTCAGGGAGATCTGATTGTTGGGTGAGAACGATATGTAAATACCACTGTCTGCTGAATGTCATTGTCATTGTCTGTATATAGCTATATACTGTGTATATGTGTATATAAATGTATGCGTGTGTTGAGTCAGAATATACACTAGCGCTGGTAGTAAGCTGACAGTATGGGGATAAGGGGTGAAACGTCCTGAGGTAACATTATGATGCCTGTATCCCTATTAGTCGGCTTAGCCCCAAAATAAATTCTGCACCATTAGGACTGGTTCCAAGAGTGAAGGGGGGAAAGAAGAAACACAGAGTTTGTTATCAGAAATTGCACTTGCTCCCCCACATCCTTCTCCCAGACTATGTTGTTTGCAGCACGGACAGAGCTTTCCTTTGCTTTCAGCTAGTTTTTAGCTCGCTGAGCAGACAAGTTCCCTGGACTGTGGTTTTTCTTTTTCCTGTAACTATTTCAACCTGCTCTGGACTGAACCCCCAAGTTCGCACCTGTGGCCTACCAGGCCAAGCCTGGACCACGGCATTTCCAGTGCCGGAGGGACTGATAAGAGACTGAGTGAGCCGAGCTACAGCCCACAGAGGGACTTTCTGAGTTTGTCACCTCTTCAGAGCAGCAAGAGGTTTTATTGTTTAATATTGTTCATTTTTTGTGCTGGTGAGTGCTTTGCCTGTGAAAATAAATAAGGTTTTTTCTACTTTTCTCCAAGGAAATATTTTCATGAACCAGTTGGGGGAGGGGCCGCTTGAATCTGCTTTCTAGAGGAACCCCTTCAGAGGTTTTCTCCCAAATTTGCCCTAAACCAGAACAACAGGGCATCCCAAAAAGGCTACCACGGGACAGAGCACTGTCCAAACACTTCTTGAACTCAGGCTTGGTGCTGTGACCACGGCCATAAGAAGCCTTATGCGCTCAGCCTCCTTCTGGGTGGAAAACCTTTTCCTGGTATCCAACCTAAACCTCCCCTGACTCAGCTTCATGCTGTTTCTTCAAGCTCGCTCATTGTAATGAGAGTGTACAGACTGATATCTGCCTCTCATGAGAAGGCTGAAGACTGCATTGAGGTCTCCCCTCAGTATCCTCCAGGCTGAACAAACCAAATGCCCTCAGCAGCTCCTCCTACAGCTTCCCTTCTTGTGGGACCCTTCCCCATCCTTGTTGCCCTTCTTTGGACACTTCTCTACTAGCTTAATGTCTTTTTTATACTGTGGTGCCCAAAACTGCCCCCAGAACTCAAGCTGAGGCTGCCCCAGTGCAGAGCAGAGACACACAATCCCCTCCCTCATCCAGTTGGCCTGATGCCCCTAAGGACATGGTTAGCCATCCTGGCTCCAAGGCACTGCTGACTCAGATCAAACTTGCCATTCACCAGAACTCCCAGGTCCCTTCCTTCACTACTGCTCTCTAGCCTCTAATTAATTTAAGGCAGTTACATACAGTAAACATGTTATGATTGTGAACTGTATGCTCAGCAATTTCATAAAGCCAAGCAAGTTGCAGACACCCCCTGAAAGGAAAATGTGAATACATCCATCAAATTTTAGCCCTGAGAAAAATTTGTATCACTTTGCAGCCATTGAAAAGATTAATTTATTCCTCACACAAGGGGGAGCCTGTTGTCTTAAAAATGCAGCTTCAGCAGTAAGTTATAGACAAGGAAATGACTAGTTGTGTTTTAGCCAAAAGTTAATGAGAAAAGCATTCTGGTTCCCATAAATATACTAGGGAAACAGGAAGGTGCTAGTTCTCTTTGGTATTCTAGGTGGATTGTCTTAATACTAACACTTCACACATGTGGCAGTGAAGTACCGAAGACTCCAAAAAAAGTTCTAAGAACATTCAGTAACTACTTTATACATTAGTACCAATAACAATTGTGCTTACCAATCTAAACCCCTGCTTTTCAGTAATCACCCTCACAATGACAGTCCCCAAAACCTTTATTACAATGTCACTAAATCTTTGCAGCAAAGTCAATCAAACTTCAGACAGCTAGGGAGAAGCTACTCTCTCTTCCTCTTCATTAGCTCCACACTTATCAACTCATCTCCCACCATGACAGGCAATGCCAAGACCAGGATCTGTTCCTAGGAAACTTCACACTACAAACTTCTTCAGAAAGTAGCACTTGGACTATATCATCTTTTAGCCCCCTTCCAGGCAGTAGAGGACCCCCTTAAACTAACAACCTTCCCTTGTCAAGATACAGTTGGTCATCACTCCAATATAAAGAGGTGGGGAGCAGTTTCACCAACTCACTAGAAACAAAGCAAAGGCAAGTGGATGAAAAATATTGAGGAACAATAAGAATGAAAAAAAAAATGAAGTAATTATTAGAGGGAATGCTTGTAGCTTTGAAGAAATGCATCAGAAAGATCATCCATAAAAATAGTTCGAAATTGCAAAGGACATTGGTAGAATGGTTACTTGGAGGCAGTAATGACAGCTCAGCAGTGATTTAAGACATTAAATAGTTTAAGACAGACCTCAGAACCTACAAGGTAAAGATACCTAATATACTGTTGGAAACAGAAACACCAATCAATTAATTTAAAGATGGGTGTCATGGCAAAAGTTACAGGTTAAAAGAGCTTTATATCAGTAAGATGAGAGGACACAAGCCACATAAATCTCAGCTCAACTTTTCAAGGCCAAGAAAAGGTTTGTTGTAGTAATCAAACAGGTAAAAAATCTTGAGTTTCATCTGCATGAACAGACATTAAAAGCTGCCTGTCCACTGGACTGTTTAAACACACCAAACAAAAACAGTCTGCAAGAATGACTGAAACCTCATTCTAGGTACTTGTGTCGACTATGTGTCAAAGAATAATTAGCTTCACACCTAAGAACAAAGTATGATTGAGACAGCAATGTTGTACAGATCAATCAAGATTCAGGAACGTTAAGAACTTCGTTGTAATCACACTTTTTTGTGAACATGAACATTAAGCTATCAAATGCTATAAACAATAGAAGACCAATATGAAGCAGAAAGTCAAAGAACTATTGGTACCAAAATATTTACTTCACATATTTAGATGAAAATACCTGAGCACAATGAAGTAAAGGATTCACCTAAACAATGGAAACATAAAACTAACCAATGTGCTTAAGCATGAGGATAAAACAGCCACCTGAGAAGATCCTTGCCATGACAGAAACTGCAAATGAGCCAAGTAGAAAGACTACAGAATTCTCTGATTTTCAGCAGAAAGATGCGAATTCCGGGAAGTGCACGTATTTCCACTGTTATACAAAGAACATACACCTCAAAAATGGCACTGAAAGGAACAAAACTAGCAACTGTCAATAATATTAGAAAGAGGAGATGACAGTTCCAAAGCAAGCTTATCTTACTTCATCTGAGGAAAGATTGTATCACATTCTTATTGCAAGAAGAAATAGAACAGCAACAGATGAAGGTGACAACTCTGGAAAGACAGGTGAGTATAAACTAAAGAGATTTACAGGAGAGATAAGTCCCTGGAGGCAGGAAAGGATCATAAGGATGAGATCACACTCCCCCTTGCCATCCCAGACAGTCTACGAGACCCTGCAGAAAAAGAGAAGTAGAGATAGAAACACACAACAAGTCATCATCAAAAGATGTAATAAATATTGGTAAACTGTTGAGCTTAATGTTCTCCAGCAGAAAGGGGAGGTAAAGTGAGGGGCTTGCATGACTTAAGATAGCTACTGCCAAGCTTCTGGTTGTTCCAAGAGAACAAAAGAACCCATTAAAATTTATTATAAGGGTCATTATAATGGCAGTACATAAATTAAGTACTAAAGTTAAGTTTCTCACAAATGGTCATTACAGATTTGGCTACTACTATTCTTGAAACCACTTATCACGCCTCCTCAGGCGGTGACAACTCACCTTGAGTCTGGGAGCCAACAGCTCAAGCCAATGCTACATCACAGGATTTGTTAACTTAAGTGTAATTATATTTTTAGCTGTTTGGAGGCTTCATCTTCAAAGGCTGCACCTACAATATTTATTTGCTTCCTGTTGTTTAACATTAATATCAGAACAGTAATTACTACTGACACAGAGTTCCAAAGTAAGAAACAGTCCTGAAAGAAGGGGCCTCACATACACTTTCATTCACCTCCCTCTGGGCACTTCTTTTCCTCTTCCATTAGCTGAGAGGAATGATGAGAGACAACAGAGACAGCCAGGCAAACTGGCTTTTGCCAAAACACTGAGAGACATATGTCATTCCCAAAGGCAAAATATAGATACCCACTGCCACTTAAAACACTACTGTACACACCTTGGGGCAGAATATCCAAATAACTGCAGAATTGCAGCCCAGGTTCTTCTAATGCTCTTCGGAAAAAAATGAAGCCACTTTACTAGCCCACCTCTGATGTTTACAGCTCAAAAAAATACAATGCATCTATTACGATACCCTGCCTTGTTTTTACATAGGCCTTCAATCAATCCCTGAACTAAAGAAAGGATTAACACGAGTATAAGCAAAAGAAAGATTTACAGTAGTACGAAAGCTGCGGACAATAACTCCAAAAAGCAACTGCACAAGGCGGGGCACAAAGAGGCTCAGAGCCGGGGCCAAGACACAGAGCTCGCTACCGTGCTCCAGGGGCCGTGCCCAGCGCCGGGCCCGCTGTCCGCATCCAGCGAGCACCGGCCCCGGGGCCCCGACTCCGGGAGTCGCCGCATCGCGAGCCCAGAGCCACCAACCCGCGGGAGGCACCTAAGGACGAAGGCCCCAGCCTGGCTTCGTCCGTCCGCGCCTCGCGGATAGCGCGGTGGCCCGGCCAAGGCGCTCCCTTTGTCCGGCCGCTCGCCCCATTGGGACCGGGACGGCCGCGGGGAGGTGGCGCTACCGGACCGGACCCTGAACGCGGATCGCAGAGCCGGGCCGGGCCGGGCCGGGCCGGGCTAGGCTAGGCTAGGCTAGGCTAGGCTAGGCTCACGGAAGCGTAGGGCCGCTGTAGGCCAGAGCAGCAACGCCTGCAACTCCCACCTACCTTCGTTCGCCAGGTCCGCCATTTTACTTCCTCAGCCGCACCCACAGTGCATCGCGCGGCCGGACGACACCGCTCACGGCGGACTCCGCGCGACGCGCACGCCCCGATATGGGGCCGCTCCGGGACGGCGCTGCGCGTGCGCGGAGGGTGGGGCCGGCGCTAGGGGACTTTGGGGCTCAGCGGGCTTTCGGGCTAGGTCCTTGTTGGTTCTGCAGCTTCCTACGTGTGGTCTGCGCAGCTTCCCCGTGGGCCGACTCATTATGGGGCCCCCGCTGGCCCGATCGCTCCCTGTGGCCTGCGCACCGTGTGTGCCGCGGCGGCCGCGGTGGTCGGAGCGGGGCCAATTGCCCGCGCGTCTCCGTCCCGTGCGCGGCCTTGCCCTCTGCGCCTCTTCCCGTGGCTGCGAAGCCCAGGCGAGCAGGCCCTGAGCTGCTGCTGGTGTCACGTCCTGCGCTCAGCAGCAGCTGGCACAGGGGGTAGAAACTGAGCAATTAAAGATTCTCGTCTTACCCCTAGTTATTGCTTCGAGGTTCATTTAACAACAGCATGCACAGTGCCTTTCGTTTCACTACATCACAAGCTATCACACTAGCCTAAGGCAGAATCCACGGGCCAGGCTCCTGATTCCATTTGTAAGTACCATGCATTGAAACCATCTAGTTTGCCCGCTAGGAGAATCGTCCATCAGGAATATAACAGCAAAACTGACAAAACTTGTTACAAATAAACTAATAGCACTAATTCAAAGAAAATAAATTTAAAAAGTATCATCAGAGAATGGTTTGGGTTCCAAGGAACCTTAAAGCCCATCTCATTACCCTCATTTCCATAGACAGGGACACCTTTCTCTAGACCAGGTAGCTCCACGCCACATCCAACCTGGCCTGGAACACCCAGGGATGGGTCAACCACATCTCTGGGCAAGCTGTGCCAGGGCTTCACTGGTCTACCAGCCAAGAATTTCTTGGCAATATCCCATCTAACCCTGCCCTCTTGCAGTGGGAAGCCATTCGCCCTTGTCCTGTCATTCTAGACTCCTGTCCAAAGTCTCTCCAGCTTTCTTGAAGCCCCTATAGGTACTGGACCAGGCTCTAAGGTCTCTCCACAGCCTTCTCTTCTCCAGGCTAAGCACCCCCAGCTCTCCCAGCCTGTCCCCAGAGCAGAGGGGCTCCAGCCCTTGGAGCATCTCTGTGGCCTCCTCTGGACTTGCTTCAGCAGCTCCTCATCCTCCTGTTGTTGTTTCCCAGGGCTGGAAGCAGCTCCTCAGATGGGATCTCACCTGATTGGGGAAGAGGGCAGAATCCCCTGCTGCCCATGCTGGGCAATGAGCCCAGCACAGGGTGGGTTTCTGTGTGCCAGTGCCTGTGGTCAGGGCACGTTGAGCTTCTTATCCACCTGCACTCACAAGTCCTTCTCCCCAGGTCTTTTCTCAATCCTTTCTCCCCTCAGCCTGTGTTTGTTCTTGGGATTGCCCTGACACATGTGCAGGAGTTGCACTTGGCCTTGTAGAAGTTCGGAAGTTCCATCTCTCCAGCCTGTCCAGGTCTTTTTGGATGCTATCCCTTCCTTCCAGCATGTTGACCACACCACACAGAATACCTATTTTTAAATACAAAATACCTATCTGTAAGTAAATGTCCATCTTCAAGATATTATGGAATATTTCTGTAGATCAGGCAATATTCTTTGGAGTTTTATGATTGCTAGTGCAAGCTGCGATATCAGTTGAATTTGCAAGACAGTGGGCACAGGAAATCCACGTGTTTTATAAAGCGTGTTAGGGACAAATTCTTACCACACTTGCTAGACAGGCCATCTAGTTCAACTGGACACCCAGCTGTATCTGGTACTCATGACTAAGAGAGGAATGTCTGGGGACATGATAATCAATGGTCATGTTCGTTGTAACAACCATGAAATTGTGGCATTCAAGGTTCTGAGAGGAGTGACAAAGATAAATGGCAGATTGCAGCCCCTTCAAGAGAATGACTTTGGGTTATTCAAGTGAAATGAGATTCTGTGAGTTAGCTCTGAAGGACAAAGGAGCTCAAAAGAGCTGGCAGTTTGTTAAGGACTTCCTCCAAGCACAAGAACAGTCTGTCCCAGCAATCACAGGAGTAAGTAAATGTGTTGGGAGACAAACTTGGTAAACATAGAACTTGTGAATGAGCCCAAAAATCTATACATGGGGATGGAAACAAGGACAGACTAATGAAGTGGAACATAGGAATACTTCTTCAGTGTGCAGAGATGGTAGAGGAAACCCAAAGGTCAACTAGAGTTGATACTGCCAAGGGACTTCAAAAGCTTTCCTGGTCTTACTTTCCACCAAGGAAGTCCTTTCTTTCCACCAAGTCAGTTGCACCAAGCTCAGGTCTCTGAGCTTTGAGACAGGATTCAGAGACAAGATCAAGTCAAAAATCTCTTGAGAACTCTCAGCCCACCTGAGTTCATGGGATCCAGTGGGCTGTGTGGCAGGGGACTGAAAGCTGGCTGATGTTACTGAACAGACACTTTCCATCAGCTTTGAAAGGTCCTGGAGATCAGTGAAGACCACGTCTGCGTTCCAGGGGCACTTTAAGCAGCAGGAGGCTCTGTTTAACCTCTCACTCTCCAGCTACCAAGGCAGAAGAAAAATACCATTAAGAGTCTTGCTTTTCACCTGAGATGGGTCCTGTCGTGCTTCCCTGGCTTAAATAAACTTACCACTAGTCAATAAGCTACATGGTCCTGAACAAGTCATTCTGTTTTCCCTGAGGGTAGAGCTCCAGCCATGGAATCCACAGATATCTGGGGCTGCAGTGTCACCGACATAGTTTATGAAAAATCCTTTACTTAGGATTTTTCCTCTCCTGAGAACTGAGAGTCCTCGGAACAAATTGTAAACAATTCTTATCTGCTGCTGTGGAATGCAACGGGGAGAAATCTGTGATTGGCCCTGTCAGACTGTTTGCAATTAAGAGCCTATCACAATTCACCTGTTCGGCCCGTCTCGGGGTGAGAAGACTTCAGTTTACACATTCTTTTCTATTCTGAGCATAGCCTTGGTAGTGAAATCTCTAGCTTCATTCTTTTAGTATAGTTTTTATATCTTATATATCATATCATAATAAATCAAGCCTTCTGATGCATGGAGTCAACTGTCTCGTCTCTTCCCTCATCCTGGGACCCCAGAAAACCATTGAAACACTGCAGCATTTTTCATTTGATCCCAGATGACTTAAAGCTGATTTTAGCATATCCTCTGATCATGACCTGAGACTTTGAATAGCTTTGAAAGATTTTTTTATTTTATGTATGTCCACTGGGAGCTTACAGGGCTGGACATTAGTGCTGGAAGCTGCATGATGTCTGCATGGCAGCCTGAGTCTGTGTGTGGTTCTAGACTTTGTGTGTGCCTTTTCCCTGGAGAACATTTGGTGCAGACAATTTGCAGAGAATGTAGCCAAAAGAATTAGCATGTTTCTATTCACACAAGAACTGTAATTTTCAGGGATATACAGCATGGCTGACTTAGCTCCAGTCTTTATGTATTTAAGTTCCTTTCCCAAAGCAGACAGTTCCTACAAACTGAGCCAAACACTAGTATTGAAAAGTGAGAGTCAGAGTAATTACTTATTATGTGTCTAAAAAACAACAATTACTTAAGTACTTATTCTGATACAAATATCCATTACAAAAAAATTCATTTTAGAACATTAAAACCTATTAAACCTAAAAGAAACTGTGAACATGCTTTTATAATGAAAATGTTGGGCAACTTTAATTATAGGAATTGCTGTCCTGTGCTTCTCTAATGAATGTGTGGTACTAGCATAGTGAGTGATGTGACCTATTTAAGGGGAGTGTTTTAGAAATAATGTACCTCAGAAAGTTGCATACACTGAAGAACCAGCAGGTCACAGTGTGTTCTCTATTCATGTTCTAATTAGAGCCCATACTTCTCAGAATCATTAGCATAAGAGAGGAAAATTAACAGTTTTATCCTAACAGTGTTGGGAGGTTTCTGATTGTGATTTAATTTACTTTCAAGTAAATCTGTAGTAATACCAGGATAAATGTGATTCTAACAATTTATTATTTCAATAAAAAGTAAACTCCACCTACACCAACTTCACAGTTCTTGTGACTTTTAGAAATTAATTACAAGAGTTATCTGTACCCTATGAGCTTGTCAACTTGCTGATATAACTAGAATCTATTTTGGGTGCATGCCATTAAGATACTATAAATGCCATACTTTCTGATTAGTACTATTGTTAGGTCAGTATTTCTAAGGGGACATGGCCTAAAAGTCACTATGACTTTGACAAATTAAATATTTTTCCATAGCTGAGCGCTCAAAAAAAAAAAAAAAAAAATTAAAAAAAAAAAAAAAAACAACCCCAAACCCCACCAAAAAACTCCCCACCACACAAAAAACTGAACAAAAGAAAAACAAATGAACAAACAACAAACAAACACAAAAACCCCACAGAGGCAAAAAGCCACCACATCACAAAGAAAACCCCAGCCAAAACAAACCCACTGTATTTGAAGGCTTTCTACTTCTGCGAGTGTCATTTGGAAGGACTCAGACTCTTGAGCATTCACAGTTGTTCCATAGCATGACAGTGATATTTTGATCCATCATAAGCATTCATCAGCAAAAAAAGAAACAGATGCTCTGAGTGAAGACAGCACCACAGGTAATTGCTGTCTCATTTCTAGCTTTATCACTCTATCGGTGTCCTGGACAAGAAGGCACTTTGTAGATGCTCACACCATGTAGGTCAGTTAATATACTATCTTGTCTGCTTCTGGTAGCAGACCTGGGTCAAGGAAAGTTGTACCTGAGGACTCCAGAGGTCCATTCTACCAACATCTCCTTGATTTTCAGCAGTACAGTTATTCTTATTATTTGGGAAATATATCCAGGACTCTGTGTAAGTTAGGTTCTGCTGGAGTTGATTCAGTTGAAACCTATTTTTTAACTTGTTTCTGAACTGATGAACTATTTCTCAGATAATTCATTCCTTACAGCATGGGAGAGGTGGCAAGGGCAAGCAACCTTAAGAGGAATAGGGCTTCCTTTTTCAACAGCAGCGTGGATTTATGTCACACTCAACTAACCAATGTCACATGCTTTCCCAGTTGCCATACCATTTCTGTGGGTCTTACAGATCCACTTCTGAATATTTTGTTAAGGTCCTGCTCTCTCTTGTGGCAGCTCACACCTCCTGTGACATCATGACCCTGAGTCAGAAACTGCTAAATTAAAGCTACTGGATGACTGAACAGTGGCCAAGCCATGTATTTTCAAGCACATGTTTGCTGGAAATTACAATAAATAAAATATGTCTGTTAACCCGCTTTCAGGCAATATGCAATGTGAAGCCAGTAGTTCATCCCTGGAAACTAATAGTTGCATGTAATCCTCACCCAAAATTAATCAGGGTGGCGTTGCCATGCACCCCATGTCTGAGGGTCTTTAACAACATGACAGTGATGTTGGTTACCACCATTGTTTTCAGAGGTTCTAACTCAGCAGAGAGTTTATTATGAAGCATTTGTTTCCTCCTTTGTGAGGACTAAATCATAAATTTTTATCTGTGGAAAGAGAGCCATCAATCTTCCTCCAACTGTAAGGAAAGACATCATCTCATGACAGTTTTGAGGAACGAACCAGCTACACAGCCTAGACCTTGTCTTTACTCTGGCATCTAGTGCAGTTTCAGAACGTTTTCACATTGTTATCAAATTCAGTTTCCTTCTAGTGTCCTCATCTGCAAGGATTTACAATAATTTCAATGTGAAAATTCACGAGGTAAAATATTTGCTAAAGTGAAATGATCAATATGTCCTATGAGTTGATTCATGGGTGAAGCTACTCACATGCTCAGCACACTCTAGAACTCAATCTGGCTTTATAAAAATAAGGGGATATTTGGGGGCTTACTCAGCTTTCCAGGAACTGTATGCAATTTCAACTGCAGATCTTATAATAGCATGGGCCAAGGCACCACTGACAAAAGGGAAGTTTTTTTCTGTTAAACCCTTTGTATGTAACCAAGAGCCAAGCTGAGTGAAACTTCAAAATTCCAATGATGTCCCGCTGGCACACAGCTCTGCTCATCCAGGCATCACTTAAAGGCTGCTCAGAAAAGCAGACTGGTGTCCTTAGGCCATGGCATAGCCGTCCTCCCTGGCTGTGGTGGGATCTCCAGCACCCACTAGATGGTGATCTGGGATAGCAAGAAGGAAGCTTATGAGGCCCTAAGAGCAAAGGATTGTTCGACATGAGGAACCGAAGGGATTTGTCAAAACACAAGAATTAGGGGCATAGGGCTAAAAACACTACAAGAGGATCATTAAATCGACCTTCCTGATGTTTTTTCTCAGGGGAAGCAAGCTGGGTTTTTACAAGTTGTGGCTTGCTTCTAGTAAAGTGCATCTGTGCAAGGTCAACTAAGTCCACTCACAAATACAAAGAAATGCCTTAGAAGCATTCATAGTCTAAGGGTCACTTCTCTAATTAACTTGCAATGTCAGTGCTGCTCCTGAGCTGTGACTCTCCAGGCACACTGGCCCAGGACTCTAGAGCCTGAAAGCATGAGCAAGGCTGTCACTAATTAGGGCTATTCAGGGTCTGAACTAACAAGCTGAGAAATCTCTCTCACCACCCTGCATTGCTGGGAAACCCTGGCAGTTTGAGCCTTTTCTTGGCACAACCTAAGAGCTGAAATACAAACAGCATCTTCCTCTGCAGACATCACAGTGTGCAAGAAAAAGGGGACCTGCACTCCCATTCCCTGGCAGGACTTGGGAGCATTTTTTTTTTTTTGCTAGGACTTTGTTTTCTTCAAGTGATTTCCCAAGCTGCTGGAACAGTACTGGTATATCGACTGAGGTGGTATATTCACTGAGGTGATGAATCTCTATCCTTGGAGAGTTTCATATTTAACTGGATCAAGTTCGACTGAGTAACCTGATCTAACTTTGCAGACAGCTTTGTTTCAAGTAGGAACTTAAAGTACAAAGTGTCTTGCCCTACCTATACCTTTCTATGATTTTGTGATATATTTGATTTCTTTCACTCTAAAAAGATTCTTTGAAAAGAGCTGTGCAAGTAGAAGGGGAAGAGGAGATGGACAGTTATAACTGCAACTCCTTGTCCATCTAAATAGGATCAAAGCGCAAAAACACGTGAGAGCACATATTTGTGGTGTCTGATCTTAGTGCATGCACATAGCCCCAGCCTCCAGAGACTGGCAGATTATATTTACTGGAACATTCTTCCTTCTGAATATAACCACTAGATGGGGAAGCAAGCACTTGATTTTTCACAATTTCTTACTGAAAAATTGTACTTCCATTTTAGCTATGCTTATACAATTCACTGTGTTCTCTCCTCTCTGTTTAGCATCTCTGACTGGGTACCTGCTTGAGTACCTTGTGTTGTAGCACCCAACCTCAGGACTTCGGCCTGTCGACATTTAAAGAAGGCTCTACACAAGACCACAGAAGACCCTTAATCTGGAGGTGTATAGTCATAGAATCACAGACAGGTTAGAGTTAGTAGGGACCTTAAACCCCATTTCATTCCATCCCATGCCACAGGCAGAGAGTTTCCATTAGACCAGGTTTCTCCAAGCCCTGTCCCACTTGGACCTGAATGCTTCCAGAGATGGGGCAGCCACAAATTCTCTGGGCAACTTGTGCAAGGGCCTCATTACTCTCACATGAAAGAATTCCTCCTAATGACTCAGCATTCTCTAAATCTCTCCTTTTTTAGTTTAAAACCATTCTCCCTTGTCCTATCACTATCTGCCTGTGTAAAAAAATCTTTCCCTCTTCTTACAATCTCCCTTTAGGCACTGAAAGGCTTCAGTTGAGCTCACCCCAGGGACTTCTCTTTTGAGAAGGTTATGAGGCAGCCAGTTTATTTCAACTTGAGCTGGTGCCTCCGAAGAAGGACCCTGAACAGCACAACTCTTGGGCTTTTATCTGCTCACAATCTGTTCACCTGACCTTCTCAGGCTCCTCACATGCTCTGTACATTCCTCTTGGTCCAATGGCAATTTATGGTCTGGAATCTTCTAACACCTCATTGGATTATTTCTTCTTGGCCTCATGAGCAGACCATTAACTGCTCTTCTCTTCCATCTTGGGGTAACCTTGGGCCCTCCAGGGTCCCAGCTCTTATCTGAAGATCTCCAGATCTATGTCTCCTCCTCTGCTCAGCTGTTTATGTTCATGGAGTTCATTTACAGCTCACCTCAAAGTCAAGCTTTGAGCAGGGCCTACTCATGCTAAACTGTAAGCAAGTTACAATTAAACTTCAACCTACACAAATAATTTCTAATATTCTACAAGTAAATTTTACCTCTCAACAGACCACATACCTCTGGCTGTGGACTCCAGCCAGTTTCTTAGCCACCTATCCTGGTTTCAGATGGCACAGGGTTAATTTTTTGCAGTAGCCAAGAGAGAGTGTGACTAAGGTCCAGATGTTACTTGACACAAAAGGGACATTTTCTCAGTCTTGTCCAGGAAGAAGGGGTTCCTTCCAGCCAAGAAAACATGGTGGACAGAATGGTCTGGTATGGGGTTTTTTGGGGTGGGGGGGGGGGGGGTCCAAGTAAATGAAATTTAAAAAGGGCAGGAGATCTTTCTCTTTTACAATGCCTTTATTAGAAGTGATCAGCTCAGTCAGAAAGGTTTGACAAGTTCCTCATGCCCCTACCACCTCTCCCAGGAGCAGCTAACAGAACTAGAAAAGAACAGCTCTTTTCATATTGAAGCAGAAATTGTAGTCCCATTCTAACAACAACAGCAGCAACATCCTACTGCTCAACTCTTCAGGTTTGTCGTCCAGGGTCCTGGCTCCAACTGACATCTATGGTGAGAGGCACAAAGGTTTTTCAGGGTCTCTGCCAGCTCTGAACCCCACCCCTGATGTCCAGACATCACTTCAATCTCTTAATTCCGTATTGGCTAATTGTTTTAGGGGTTCCTTCTTGGGTTTGGTGGGGGTCCTGCCTCATTGCATTCTGGGTCCAAGGTACTTTGCATGTCCTCTGATGTCTCCCCCTCTCACCATCCAAGCTGAACCATCTACCTGGCCCAGGCAGGGTGGTACTGATACAAAAAAGGGAATTCTCAGCAACAGGGAGTTGACGACCTAACATTTGCGTGTCAATCTCGTCTTTTCACCGTCAGGGTGCCATCTCCCCGGAAAAAGCAGGGCTATGCCCAGCAGCTGCCCCTGCAGGACACAGTGACTCTGGCCGGTCCCCACTCCTGGGACCACCCGTGCCACCCCCGCGGGCACCCTCCCCGCCGCACCCCCCCCCTCCCCCGGTCCTGCCGGGACCCGTGCTCGAGGGGGGAGCGCTCCACTGCTCCCGGGTCACCAGGCAGCGGTGGGATGGCTCAGGGCACTATTAAGAACAGGTAATTAGAAGGAAACTGTTAACAGGAGATTACAACATGAAATTATTAACAATAAATAGATAGAACTCTAACTTGGCAGCCATTGGTTTAAGTTCTGAACTCTGCAACTTTTTTAAAAAAATGGGCAGCTTTTTTTATTCATAACATAAATAATTTATTTTTCTTGTACCTGTTGTAAATTATCAAATCGGCAGCCAAATTTATAAAAAAAGTTTATAAATTTATTAGATCGACAACCAAAAATAGAATATTATAAAACTGCTACAGCCAAGACAGCTTCAACCCCGGACTTTGACTCTGGGTGAACCTGGGTCAGACCGACATAGTGTCAGTGTCTCCCCCGAGCGTCACACCAACTGCTCCAGGTATCCAGCTTATATACAGGTTATTCTGCCTAGGGCAGAAATGACCTAAGATTTCTGTAAGTCCCTACATATGTATAACGAGGACTATACTGATTCAGTCCTGTAGAAAAGTCAGTCCATAGGTTTGGATGGCTGTCTGAATTCCTCAAAATGGTGTTCTTTTCAGTTGTAGCCAAGACGTTGCCATTCCTCGATGTAATCTCTTCCAGATGCCGTCCTGTGAATGTTCTGGACATTCCTGGGAAATGGTCGATGATTGCCCGGGAAGGACTCATTCATTCATTAACAGCCATGATTTTATCTGGGCGTGTCCGGGAAATCTTTTGAATAGAGAGGAAAGCCCTGCTTCTGGCCATGGGGGTCAGAGGCACGGTTGGATCTTTATGATTTTTATACAGTTACAAAGCATGAATTATCTCTATCATATATTACACCTTCAAACAATCAATACCTTGTTCTCTTCAATCTTTACCTTCATTATGTTTTTAAAGATCCTTCAGCAGCCTGGAACAAAACAAAAGCAGTTGAGGCCTGTCTTAGCTTCAATCTAGTACTTGAAAAATACCATCAACTACAATTTGGAAAATTGGGATTACAGACTCTGGACATTTAAAATTGTGGTGCATATTGTTATAAATGATCAGCCAGAAATCCAAATTAATAAATGCGAAATAATTTTTTTTCGTGACCAAAGTACGGTCCTCAGAAACCACAGTCAAAGGGACAGCGTCAAGCCCGGGATTGGCGCTGGGTGAACCCTGATCTATCTCTATCGCATCGGAGGATCTCCCTCCATTTCCAGCTGGGCTATTTTATACAGTTTTTTACGCGTGAGGCAGAGGTGCCCCGATTTCTTTTGTAACCCCGCATATGTATGAAAGTTTCTTTCACTGTGCAGGGCTGGACAATTGCTGTTTCCTGAGTAGTGGCAGGCACTGATCATGTCAGGGGAAGTCAAGTATTCAGATGTATGTTCCTTGAGGACTTCAGTTATCTTGATTGATGATATCTACCAAGTGATGATCACCCTTGGGTGTTCTCTGATGGCTCTGGAGGAAGCCACGTTCTTTTATTAGTAAACGAGGCATTGTTCTCCTGCTGCCACCAGGAGTTTCATAATTCCAGTGTAGTCATCTGTCTCCCAGTTGCTTGTGGTCAGAGGCTCCTTTGATGTTAGAATCTTTTTACAATTTTTATTTTATACATTCTCCCCTTAAGCATGAATTAATTTATAACATATATTACGATATTAAGGAGGAAATAAAAGTTTTGGGGTTTGGTTGTCATGTGCCTCATGATCAGTGTCTGTCCCAAAGGGTGTTGCTAGTTTGGGTTATCCAGTGTGACTTTTGCCACAAGTTTGTGATTAGGCAGTTACAATATTTTCTTGGGAAATCACTGAGTATTGAATTCCATCTTTTATTCTAAATGGCATCTTTTTAGACTTGAGATGTCAGAGAAACATCTGAAGCAAGGAGAACATGAGGCACACAAATGAAGCCATCTGACTAAGAATGGGGATCTGCATATTCAGCTATGGCTCCATCTCAGGAACACTGTTTCTTCTTCTGGCCATGCTGAGCAGGGCACTCACTACACTTTTGTCAACAAGGGCACTAGACCTATGTTAGCCATGAACTAGAGCAACTCTGACCCCTCTCAGGACCCTCCCTGAGCAGCTGCAATTCAGCAGGCTTCCCTTGTGTTTCCCATGCTTTTCCAGTATGAATTCAAACACACTCTTCCTTGGTTAACACCATGGCAGGCTTAGCCTCTGGGGGCATTAGGCATGGACACAGCAGCTTTCTGCTCAGCCAAAGTGGACAGGCTATGCACCTGCTCTCACACCAGGAAGCATGAAGGGTCAGGGTGCTGGAAATGCTGAGGTCAGGGTGTGGGGGAAGATCCCAAGGTACCAGCATGCCCACCCTAATTTCTCAAATCAATTTTCTTTATGGCCACTGGAGAACGCAAGTGCAGAGAGCCCAGATAACTTTTCAGAAGTCTACCTTGACACTGCTCTTGCCACCACTTACACCAGTGCAGTATATGGTAGAGATAATTCATGCTATATATGTGTATAAAATATTGTAAAATCCAAGTTATGTCTTTGACCACCCTGGCTGGGAGCAGAGTCTTATTTCTATTTAATTAGTTCCTGGACAACGTTAAGATAATATCAAGTCTGTTAACGTATGAATGAAACCTTCCTGGGCCATGATTGCTGACTTCCCTGGAATGTCTAAGCTACTCACGAGGACCTGCACCTGGGAAGATTGCATCTACCAAACTCAAGCACCGGGTGGGCGCCAGTCTGCTACATGTGAGTGCAGGCTCTTCCGAAAGAGTTCAGACAACCATCCAGACACCTGGACTGACTTTTGTATATTTCTGCACATGTGACGGGACACAAAGGAACATTCAGTCATTTCTGCCTCAGGCAGAATAAACCGTATATAAGCTAGCTGCATGAAGCAGCCGGGGTGAACCACTGGGGAGACGCTGACACTTTGTCGGTCGGATCTCGGTTCATCCAGCGCCGACACCCGGGGTTGACGCTGCCTTGGCTGTGGGTTTTTCGAAATTCTATTTTTGTTAACGATCTAATAAATCTTTGTTAAATTTTATTATAAATTTGGCTGCCAATTTGATCATTTATAAAAACCAGCACATCTTATCTTCAGGAAGATTACACAGTAGGCACTGTGCAAGAGATGTCATGCTGGAGATGCAATGGGGGGATATCAGCATGTCGGAGCTGTACAGGAAAGGAATATGGTTGGTAATGAAAATCCTGCAGTGATACAGACAAGCAACAACACCAGCCTCACTGACAAATTGGGACCAGCTCCTGCTCCCTGCCTCTAAAACTTTACTCTGCGGCCAAGCAGAGGCATAGCAGCAACATACCACCTGGAATAATGCAGCACCTTGCACCACTCAGAGTAGGTGGCTGTCACCGACATAGTTTATGAGAAATCCTTTACTTAGGAATTTTCCTTTCCTGAGAGCTGAGAAGCCTCAGGAACAACGGTAAACAATTCTTATCTGCTGCTGTGGAATGCCACAGGAAAATCTCTGATTGGCCCCGTCGGACAGTTTCCAGTTGAGAGCCTATCACAATTCACCTGTTCGGCCCGTCTCGGGCTGAGAAGACTTCAGTTTACACATTCTTTTCTATTCTTAGCTTAGCTTTGTAGTGAAATCCTTCTCTTTATTCTTTTAGTATAGTTTTTATATCTTATATATCATATCATAATAAATCAAGCCTTCTGATGCATGGAGTCAACTGTCTTGTCAATTCCCTCCTCCTGGGACCTCAGAAAACCGCTGTAATAAATGGTGACCTCCGAGTGACAAAAGGAGCACCACCACGAAAGGTGAACACTGAGGACAGAACTGACAGATGGTGCCTCGAGTGAAGAAATCACCACAATTGGACCCTGAGTGAAGAAGAATTCTTCATTTGGTAAGCCCAGGGGAGCATTGCTACATTTGGGTGAACCCCGAGTGTTTAGCATTGATGGTCACCTACACCAGGGACCACAGGAGTGGCTTCTAGCCAGGAGCTGAAGAACTGACGATCCTGAAATTGGGCAGAGTTCACAGCCGAGGCTGGCCACAGAGAGAACCTTTTGGAAAGTCTCCGAGACAAGATGTCCGGGTGTCTTCGCGGCACAGAGCAGCCTGCTGAAGCCCAGAGCACACTGTCGCAAGGTACTGTTTACACTGCCCTTCCTGAAAATGCTGCCCTTCGTGTGAGGCAGATTCGGATGTGGACAAGGGTGCCTACGGAGACAGAGGTTCCATTCTCTCCCTTAGAGGAGAAAATTATTGGCCTCTGGCGAAAATGGGGTGATGAGGACAGCATTCCTATGCTAACGACACATTTCTATGAGTTTTTCCGGTGGGCAAAACACCATGGCTTTTTCTCTGATGTGCTGTATGCCTTTGACTCATATGTTTGGGAATGCATGGAATTCATTATCAGAGATCTTTTTTACCGGGGACTCGGTTTCCCTCGAATTTACCCGCATTTCAGAACTCTCTTCCCAGTTTTGAACTGGAAAGCTTTAGCATATCAGTGGATTGCAAATGCACGGGGTTTGTCTCCCTTCTCGCTGGAGCTGGAAAAAGGCAAGCCTGTCCAAATCCGCTGCCTGGAAATCTCCAGCCCCCCCGAATCGGGGTGGGGGGGCGCCGCTTTGCCCGCGGCAGAAGAGAAGTTTTTTTCTGCGACCTTGGAGCAGGCGCCAGTGGAACTGCCTCCCCCCCCCGCTGCCCTCAGGGGGGAGGTGGGTTGGCTCTATCACCTGAACCAGGGCCAAGGGCCCCGCCCCTGCCTGCCCCACAGGAGGGGCCGGGACCTGCAGCCCCTCCCGCGGGCCCGCCCCGGCGGGGGTCGGTCGCGCGCTGTCCGCGCCGGTCCCTCCCGCGCCCGACCCTTCAGCAGGGCCCGTGCGGGTTTCGACCGCGGCGGCCGCACCCCTGCCACCCACCGCAGCTAGTGCGCCGGGGGAGGGAGCGGAAATTGAGAGTCTCCCAGCGGAACCATCATTGGACCCGACCGCGGCTGCCACCGCGGCGCCGGCGATCAGCCGGGACCCTCCCCCGAGCTTTTCGGGCTGTCCCGAGGCTGCCCCTGCGAGGGGAGCTGGGACGGGGGAAGGGGACTCAGGCTTGCCCCTCCGTGGGGGGGGTGTGGCTAGGCAGCTGATCGCAGGCTCAGGCCGCCTGCTTGCTTTCAATCTCGGTGTTTTTCGCGGGCTGACCCGGGTCTGGTTCGGGATTTCCCGCTGGGGGTTGGAATGCCTGACTCCCCCTGCGCGCCCTTGCGGCGTGGGGGAGGGGGTTCCTGAGCCGTCTGCCTCCGGTCCCCAGCCCGCAGGGGGTGGTACCGAGGGGCGGAAAGAGGGAACACCTTCTGCATTTGCGATGCAGAGGCAGGAGACACAGTGCAAAGTGAGCATTGCTCATCTGCTGTGGGGACAAAGCACCCCCAGATATGGGGTGTTGTTCCCTGGGAAAGCTTTTCTTCCCCAGCTGCTGGTCTGCACCAGTTCAGCGGGGCTGAAGCGTTCGGTCGCTCATGCTGCCCAGATATCGGCAGCTGTGTGCCGGATTGAGAGAACACAGAGCCCGCTCCGTGAACCAGGTCTGAGCCATTTGGCTCGGATCCCTGGGCCTGGGCCTCCCGGCCAGTGCCTGTTGGGTTTGGGGGCTTTCTTCCTTCCACCTGGACCTGGCCCACCATTCTGTGAGCCGGGTTTGGGGTCCCTGTTCCCTCCACGGGGGCCGGGGCCCCCGCAAACGGTGGCTGGTGGACCAGCCTGTTTGGGGCCTCAGTGGGCCATTGTCTGCTACTGCTCTTTCAAAAAAAAAAAAAAAAAAATTAAAATTAAATAAAAAAGGTTGAAAGAGCTAGCAGCTCAAAGGTTTTTGCAAGACTGTTTCAGGACCAAAAGGGACTTTTCAGCACTGTCAAAGAAGAACATCTTCAGTTGGACTTTTTCCTGAAACTCAGCTGTTTGGACTTGAACTTTCAGCACTGTCAAAGAAGAACATCTTCAGTTTGGACTTTTTCCTGAAACTCAGCTGTTTGGACTTGAAGCAATGAACTTTCCTTGGACTGTTTTTGCATTTTCTTCTATTTTAAGATTGTTTTGGTGATGTGATGGGAATTTGGTGCTTTGCAGGTGAAGGGTTTCCCTGATGGTTCCACACCAGCATTTGAGTGCATTTCTTTTTAATTTACTATAATAAGAAGGGTGAGATGTCACCGACATAGTTTATGAAAAATCCTTTACTTAGGAATTTTTCTTTCCTGAGAGCTGAGAAGCCTCAGGAACAACGGTAAACAATTCTTATCTGCTGCTGTGGAATGCCACGGGAAAATCTCTGATTGGCCCCGTCGGACAGTTTCCAGTTGAGAGCCTATCACAATTCACCTGTTCGGCCCGTCTCGGGCTGAGAAGACATCAGTTTACACATTCTTTTCTATTCTTAGCTTAGCTTTGTAGTGAAATCCTTCTCTTTATTCTTTTAGTATAGTTTTTATATCTTATATATCATATCATAATAAATCAAGCCTTCTGATGCATGGAGTCAACTGTCTTGTCAATTCCCTCCTCCTGGGACCTCAGAAAACCGCTGTAATAGGTGGCGCCAAATATTCCTGGCCAATTTATACCCTGTATTCCTGTACTGGAAACTTAAGAAACCAGCAATGCTGAATTTGCCTCCTCTGCCAGAAAACAGAACATTACAGGGAGCTGAACCCTCCAGCAGGGCCCGTGCGGGTTTCGACCGCGGCGGCCGCGGCAGCCGCAGGGTCCACCCTGCAACTTGCCCTTGAAGAGGGATCTGCCAGTGTAAGCAGACGGGTCATTGCATGGAATACCCTCAGCACCAAAAGCCCCTTAGCTCCACTGAAGCTTCCAAAAGGCTCTAAAAGATGGAATAGGCTTCCCTAAGGCAGAAGCTGCAGAGTTAGACAGCACAGCTTTTTGCATTCCTGTCTGGGACTAAGAGTGGGGGGAATGTTTGTAACCATAATGACTGATTCTCCAGCAAAAATACCTTGATCTCTGCAGTTTAGTAAATATCACAAATACCCACATTGTTACATGCTTTGCATATCCGTGCTCATAGCAGCCATATTCCTTGCTCCCATTGCCACACATGGATGGGGGTCACTTCCCATGCTGGATGTGAACCATGGTCTGTTTCCTTCTGCATCATGTTTGCTGGGTGCCAGCTCAGATTAAAGGAAAGTGGGTTACCTTTTTTCCAAGCTAAGTGCTCATATGCAAACTAGAAAGGAGAAAGTGCTGGGGGGGGACAAGAGAAATTTTCAGATGTGAGATTTATGCGGAGGAGGCAATTGTCTCTGTACAACAAAAAGTTTCCTGAAACATGAAAACATGAATTTTGATGTAAACAAAACCCAAAGGAAACACTTTTGCTGCTCATTTTTAATTAAAAAAAAAAAAGCTTTCAGGACTTTTAAAGTTTGATGTAAACACACTCAAAATGTACTATCAGCCTCCTTTCTCAGCTTTGCTAAACAACTGTACACAGACTTTCATAGCATCAGTGTACAAATCCAGTATCAGTATCCAGCAGTCAAACTTTTCATGTTTTAAAGAAGATTTTCTATAAAGATTATTCTAATTATTGTTGCTATTCTGCTGATGAGATCCATCAGCTTCCAGCAGATCAGAGCCACAACAAGTGTGTTTATGACAGCTGGCCCATGCTACTGATACTTGTATATTTGTAGAGCCAGAAAGGAAATATTTCAAGTGGAAAATTAGGCATCTAAGATCCAGGGCAGCTGTGGACCTTCCTCAGGTATTGTACTCTGCAAAGCAGCATTACTGACTGCCTTGTACCTCACTGACCTAAAATAATTAGAAATACAAACCTGAATTGAGCCATTCCTTCCTTGCTAATAGTGTGATCCTGAAGGAGGTAGGAAGGCTGCAAATGATATGGCTGTAAGAGTGAAGGCAGGCTATGAAAAGTGCAGAGTAACGTGGCAGATTCACTGGCTTTCACCTACAGTCAGTTCTGTGGAAACTGGTTCCTCCAAATTGACAAAGAAGCAATTGTGTGTAAAATCTCACTATGAGAAGCCAGTGTTCACAAAGGAGACAGAGGAGTCCTGCAACTTTATTCAAAGAAAAAAAGGAGAGAGTCCACTGGGACATATCGCCGTGGGGTCTCTCTCGAAATTTTGGAGGGCGCAGCCTCTTTTTTTTATCCCAAACTCCCAGCCTCATGTTGCCCTCTTCCTTTCCCCATTGTCTGAAGTACTAGGAAGGTAGAGCCTTTCCAAACTGCCTATCGCATATTCCCCCTTCATTTTACCCCAAAGTTCCTAAGTTCAGGCTTGTGCTGAGTCCCCCACTTGTCTGTTTCAGGAGCTGGGCTGTCTGGGCTCCATAACAAACCTGCTGCTTGAAGTTAGGGGAGAATTAACACCATTTCAAAGACGTCAACCCATGGAATTGTTTGAAAAGACATTAGCACACATTTTCCCTATCAAGGCCTCCTGGCTCGTGTTTGTGTCCCGCCGCTGCAGCCGGCAGAAGCCCAGACACTGTGCCCGGCATTTCCCGAGCCCTCCGAGTGCCTGCTGCAGCTGTGCCGCTCTGCACAAAGCAGCGGGGGATAACCCGGCCTCCGCTGTCCGCAGCCTGCCCTGAGCCCGTCCGCCCGGCCCGGGGCAGCAGCCCCGTGCTGGGGGTGTAACAGGGCCTCGCTCGCTGGGGCCAGCGGAACCACGGGCACAAAGAAGGAATAAGGAACGAGCTGTGGATGTGATGCTTGTTGCCTACCCCTCCTCTCCAAAGGCTTTCTTTCCATCTTCAAAAGCTCGGTGCCTGGCGTTACCCTGCAGTTGGAAGTGGGCAGAGCCTGTCATTCGACCTGAGCTGGCAGAGCTTGGTTCCTGAAAGAGTATGAACTACCCCCTTCCTCCGAGCCCTCCACAAGCTTTACTCCAGGTCTACAATTTGAAGGTATGGTGAGCACCCTGTAAAGGTAATACTCTGCTCAATTTTGCATGAAGACTTTGTTAATCAAACGGAAGATCGCAAATGTGGGCGGGATTCCCGATCCAGGGAATCATTAAAGTTGTTAGGGGACTTGAAAGGATCAAAAATATTATTTTTTATTTCTGGTTTTCAGAGATCTCATGCATTTCCCACCATCACAGGAAGAGGGGAAGAGGTATCACTAATATAATTTGTCCTTACAGATTTTACATGAATCCAGGTTTTGTGAACAGACGTTCATACACTTCTGACCTTCAAGAAGCAGCTTTGCTCTTGGGCTGTAAAGGAGCTGAACTGCCTAAGGCAATATATCGGCTGTGTCACTGCTCTCTATCAGTCTTTTACGTTTTCTCTGACAGCTATGCAAAATGTATATTTTAACCAGAACTCAGTATGTAATTTTTTTTGTGCTCGATGCCTGATTGGTTAGACTGAGCAAGCACAACTTCTTTAAATTTCATTCTCTTTTCTGACACCACTTTTTAAATTATTTGACTTGGAAAGTGCTAACAGACCTCCCCATCAAGTGTTTTTTGAGACAATGTTTTAAACATGTAGATGAAACGTATATGCATATAAAACCTTATCCAAGGGAAGCATATAATGGAATTGAAGTCTTACTAAATAACCTTGTAACTGCATACCTAAATAAGATCCCTCAGAGAACACGTCTTTCCTAAGGCTTGATCCCCTTCTCGGCAGTGCCTAAGGTGCCAAGGTGGACTGCTACAAGGTGGACGACTGGCCTCCCCTCACCCCCGCCGGGATCGGGATCGTTTGTGGAGGCACTTGCTCTGCATTTTCTCTTCCCTGCTGTCGTCAGGGGCAGCGGGTGCCTTGTGGCCATTAGCAAGTGAGACGCTCCATGGTATAAGAGTGTTAGAGGAAACAGTCTACAAAATGTTATAGGTTAATAATGAGTACTTTATTTGGTGGTTTTGTATCATTTAATTGCATAGCGCTGCAAGGGAACCAGCAATGGTACATTCACAGTGTGTAGCATAGTTGCCAGGATTCAGCTGTGTAATTCCCATGGGGTCTATTCCCCTTGGTTAGCACTGGCTGTACACTGGTGACCTGAGTGACATTGTAGCAGATGGCTTTTCTGCCCAGGCACTCACACGCTTTTCTCACCTCTTCACAGGGAACTAAAGGAACCTGCTGTGAGCACAGCTGCAGATTAGAGAGGTAAGAGTGTGTTTGTGTGTGGGAAAGCACCGGAAAGAGGAGCAAATAAGTCAAAGGGAGAGCACACAAAGGTTTTCAGACCTTCAGCCGGGATTCCTGAATTCCTGAAAGGCTGGCATTCATTAGTCACTTTATCATTCATGTCTTAAAGTAAGAAGAGTCTGTAAGTTTGACCAATTTTACACGAGGTAGCAGGGTGTGAGTTAACCTGGGATGAGAGCTGATCACTTAGCAGCGGTGCAAGGAGTGCAAGCATCAGGGAACAGGTTTCTTGTGCTCAGCATGGCCAGAGCTGAAGGAGAGGTCTGTTATGTTGGTCCCCATGCTGGAGCCTCACCCTTCATGTTCCACTGCATTGACTGTCAGCAGTGCTAAAAAAATATTTCAAAACAGAGCAAAGTGTGCAAGATACTGTTCCAGAGGCACTTCTTATCACAGTGCTAAAAGAGGGCTGAGCAGATAGTGCAGGCATCCTGACAAATGTACACAATTCATGGGACCAAAGCAGAGCAGCAGCCTGGCAAGCAGATAAACACACTGCTGGTTTGCTTCCCAAGCTCTTCGGCATGGTGTGCTGTGATGAAGAAGAGTGGAATTTTCCATCTGGTTAATCAGACTTTGCGTGCCATCCTGCCATCTCTCCACCATCGATGCTTGCAGATGCCCATTTAGCTGCAGGCTATGAACGGTGAGATTTCTCAGGGGCTTCTCCTAGGTCAGGAACAATCACTGGAAAAGTAGATCAGAGAGCTCACAGAGGAGGTGGCCTGATAAGCTGGGAACGTGCCTTCCCTTTGGCTCAGTTTCTGTAATGAGCTGTGAGATAGTTTGTGTTGCCTCTGTTGACAGCTTGCAGACAGCACAGCATCACTCCAAGCTTTTCTCAGCAAGAACTTGAGACTCACATGCCTGCCTGAGCTCAGCTTAACACCTACAGGTATCTGGGGCCACCTCATGACCCATGTGCTTTATGACCCATGAGAGGAAATGGGGAGAAAACTCCCTGTGTGGGAATTTGGAAAAGATGCTTGGTTGGAGGCAGGAGGCATATACTGTGACTGCCTGTACATGGCTGTGCTGTGTGTTTGCCCTTCCCATCTATGGAGACCTTCCAAATCACAGCCCAGTACTGTGTGTGCGTGCTGCCTGCATGGGCCAGGGAGATCCAGGCACCAGATCTGTGCAGTCTCAGTGGGAGAAGTGTGCTCAACAAATCCTTCTGTAACACCAAAGGGGGCAAACCAATCCATGAGACACCAGCCCTGGAGAACTGTTTGAAGAGATGGCCATGCTTCCCCCTGTAATACTTCAAAGATGTATCAGAAAGGGCAAAGCTTATAAAGCTGAACCTGTTCAACTGTTAATTTGAAAGCTGGTTTATTGACTTCAGACTGCATTAATATGTTAATATATTGATATATAAAAGAGTGATTTGTCAGAAATCTTGCTGACAGGACAAGATACAAAGACAGGCAGATAGCTATATATGCCTTTGGTATAATATACCATTTCACAACAAAAGCAGTTTGGCAAGGGGATGAATGTAGATTCACCTGCAGTCTGAAAGAGGAGATCCTGTATCTTTCTGAAACAGCTTCCAGGAGATACAGCCTTCCACAGCCTTCCACAGGGGGTCTTACTTGGAGATTCCTGCCGGATCTGGGAAGCTTTAAGTTCTCCACTTGGGGTCTTATGGCAAGGCTCTACCTCAAGGTGAACACATGTTTTGTCAAAATTAGGACCCTAAGAAACATGACAGAAGTGTGTCATTAATGGAGTGAAATAAAGTCTCTGAAGAAGAGGAAGATAGAGTGTGGTTTTTCTAGACAAAACTTCAGAGAATGAAATACAAAGTCCATGAGGAATGGTTGAAAGCAGATGGTTCTAGGGGATTCTGCAATTCAATGAAGGAAAGCAGATGGGGTAGATTTCCTCTAGAGCTGTCTGCATTCTCTGAAGCCTTGTGGATTTTAATTCTTCTCCTTCCAAAAAGCCATTCAATAACACGGTAGACTCCCTGTTATTGAATGGAAACCAAACTGCAAAATCAAACCCCAGAAGTCAACATAATGCTTCAGTCTGTAGTTTAAGATCTCACTTGGAAGGAGACAAAGAGGAACCATGTGAATCCATGCTGAGGGAAGTGGTGATTTGAGGGAGCATCTGGAAAAAACTTGGAGGTGCTGCTGTCCCAGTGACAGCTGCAGGATCATCCACCTTGATTAAGACTTTTATACCACAGATCTCATTTGCATTGTGTCTAAGACTGCCTGCAGGTGCTGTATGCATGAGTGTTTGCCTATCCGTGGTGATTAAGCTACAGCCTCTTGGTGTGTCAATGTCAGCATGACCATTAACGTTACCATTAGCTTCAGTTCAGCTCCTCCACAGCAGCAGTTGACTGCTTGTTCATAGTGATTATGCATCGTTTCCAGGGTCAGGTAGACCCAGGCTTATATAATTTGCCTGAAACTGTGGTGAATTCATGACCACCAGAAGACAGTAATGCAGGTTCTAAAATTTCTTTAAAATAGTATATTCTACTTAAAAGAAAATTAATTAACACAGGGCTATTCCTGTCCTGAAAAAGGAGGTCAGATTAGATGATCACACATGGTCCCTTTTGTCCTTGTAATACATATACAAATACACAGCATTGGGTGCTGTTGGAGAAGAGCACAATGCCAATGGTAATACAATATAGAGAATGGCAAAGAAAGTGGGCCTAGTTAAATCTGGACAAATATATTATCAGAGCAGCAGAAGTGAAGCCTTTCCATCCTGTTTTCCCAGCTCAGAGAAGGCAGACACCCCATAGCAGTATCAGACCAAGCTACTTGAAGCAACAGAAAGCCTTTGTGACATCGTCTGGTTTGTACAACTTATCAATAGAGGATGCCCAAGTGAAAGTCACATGCTGTAGTTGCAAAATCATGCAAGTTATTCCTCAGAAAAAATTAATTGCTAGTTCAGACATTTCAGTCTATTGGCATGGAACAGTGGGTATATGAAGGTGCTCTGTTGCAGAGTCTTAGCCACAGAAATAAACCATGCTCAGAACAAATAATAATTGTGTCCACTACTGTTCAGAAGTGTTGCTGCTACTGCCAGTGATTGTGATTGTTTGCTTTTTCTTTTTTTCTTAATTGCTTGGCTACATAAAAAAATGCCTTCAAACAATATACTGTAACCTAAATGTAGCTCCTCTCAACACAGCAGCTCTTCCAGTTTTGGCCTTCCTACTACCATGGTTGCCTATGGGATAACATCACTCTATACTGAAGATTCTTGGGTTACCAGGGGCCTTCTAACATCACTCAAGACAGAAACTGTTTTGAGTGCTTGCTTCCAACACAATAACCTTTGCTTCTTAAGAACCCAACTCTTATTCTTGGGTGGGATTCCCTCTCTAACCATTCCTTGTTACCTCATTATCACCCACCTGTGGTGGCAAGGAGGCTGGGGAGTTAGGGAAGTGCAGCAGGAAAGTGATGCTGAGGAGGGAACAGAGCAATGAAAAGACCAAGTGAGAAAAACTACAAAGGTGAAGAACCCAAGCTCACTAGAGATAAGTCTGGGTGCACTGTGCTGATGTCAGAGACGGTGTGCTAGTGAGATCCTTCAGACTGTAATCTCCATTCTTGGGAAGGGATGGAGAAGGAGGTGGCAGCAAAGAAGCAAGGGTTATTGATGGGTTAGAAGCCATGGAATCATCTGAGAATAGTCACATAGAAATTAGGGCTTCTCCATGCAAAAAGATGATTGGATCAATAGGCCAACTGATGTGTACACTGGTACCCACAGCATGGACAACAAACAGGAGGAGCTGGAAGCTATGGTGCAGCTGAAAAACTATGCAATAGTTGCCATCACAGAGGCATAGTGGGATAACTCACATGACTGGAGTGCTGCAGCGGGTGGCTGTAGACTTCTCAGAAGGGACATTCAAGAAAGGGGAGCTGTGGTGGTAAACCTGTGTGTGAGCAAGTGGTTTGACTGCCTCAAGCTTAATGATGGCAATTGATGCCACAAGACTTTTGCTTTTTATATAGATTTCATATATTCATAGCTTTGTAGACTATTGTTGTGTTGTATAGTTATATAGTTTCATAGTTTACTTCAGTACTTTTCCAGTACTCTGTTAAAACAAACACATTCCTGGAATCCTATTCTAATCTTACTTCTTCAGTGAACCAAGGCCATTCTTCTGCTTTCCTATGTATGTAGACTTAAACAATGTGGGCCTAGAACCAAGAAGGGAGGCTTCAGTAGGAGGCTAAACCAAGGGGGGAATTACTTCATTAACTGTACTTCTAATTAGAGGTTCTTGTCAACTATGTTAATACGCTAAACTTATAAAAGTGTCATAGCCCTATATCATATGTGCATTTCAGTGTGCATTCAGCTGTGCATTTTGGGCTGATTAAGGCATCTCAATGATAAAGTTGAATGCTTATGTTTATGGTTAAGGGGCAATGTCAGTGACCATCTTAGACTGACCAAACAGGAAGAAGATGCAGACAAAACATTCTATAAGCAGCTGGAAAAATCCCCACAGTCACCGGTCCTTGTTCTTGTGTGGGACTTCAGCTTACCAGATGTCTGCTGGAAATACAACACAGTGGAGAGAAAAGAGTCTATGAGGTTCCTGGAGTGCATGGAAGAGAACTGCCTGACACAGCTGGAAAGTGAGACAACCAGGGAAGCTGCCCTGCTGGACTTGCTGTTTGTGAACAGAGAGGGCTCGGGGCGGCGGGGGGGATGTGACAGCTGAGGCCATCTGGACACAGTGATGATGAAATGACAGCATTTTTGATATTGGAGAAATAAGGAAGGAGGACAGCAGAACTGCCACCCTGGACTTCTGGAGAGCAGACTTGGGTCTGTTTAGGAGACTGATTGAGAGGCCTTTGGGAAGCAGCCCGGAGGGGCAGAGGGGTCCAGGAAGGCTGGACACTTTTCAAGAAGGAACTCTTCAAGGCAGAAGAACAGGCTGTCCCCATGTGCTGAAAGACAAGCTGGTGAGGAAGAGACTGGCCTGGCTGAACAGAGAAATTTGGCTGGAACTCTGGGAGGAAAAGAGGGCCTCTGGAAAAAGGGGCAGGGAACTCAGGAGGACTATGAGGATGTTGGGAGGTTAGGCAGGGAGAAAGTTCGAAGGGGCAAAGCCCAGCTAGAAATTAATCTGTCCCATGCTGTAAAAGATAACAAAAAGTGTTTCTATAGATCCATCAGCAACAGGAAGGCCAAGGAGAATCTCCATCCCTTATTGGATGTGGTAAGAAGCATTGCCACAAAGGATGAGGAAGAAGCTGAAGTACTTAATGCCTTCTTTGCCTGAGTCTTTAATAGCAAGAACAGTTGTCCTCAGGGTAGCCTGAACTAGAAGACAGAGATGGGGAGCAGAATGAAGACCCTATAATCCAAGAGTGAATGGTCTGTAACCGGCTGTGCCACTTAGACCAGCACAAGTCCAAGGGTACAGCAGGAGGTGGCGAAAGAGCTCACCAAGCCACATGTTTTACCAGCAGTTCCCAGTCAGCCAGAGAGGTCCCAGGTCACAGGAAGTCAGCAAATATGGCACACATATAAGAAGGAGGATCCAGTGAACTACAGGCCAGTCAGTGCCAGAGAAGGTCATGAAGCAGATCATCTTAAGCTGTCACATGGCATGTATAGGACAACCAGAGGATCAGGCTCAGCCAGCATGGGTTTATGAAAGGCAGGTCCTGCTTGACCTCCTTCAATGAGAAGGTGACCTGTTTAGTGGATGGGGGAAAAGCTGTGCATATTGTACACCTCAACCTTTATAAAGCTTTTGACACTGTTTCTCACTGTATTCTGGAGAAACTGCTCATGGCTTGGACAGGTGTGCTCTTTATGGGTAAAAGAGAGTAGTGGTGAATGGAGTCACATCCAGCTGGGACCAGTGGTGTTCCCATGGCTCAGTTTTAGGCTCAATCCTCTTTAAGGTTTTCATCAATGACCTGGATGAGGGGATCAAGGACACCCTCAGTCATTTCACAGGTGACACCAAGCTGAGTGAGGTGTTGATTGGCTGGAGGGGAGGAATGCTCTGCAGAGGCAATTTGGCAGGATCAATGAGCCAAGGCCAACAAGGCAAAAGGCTGAGCCCTGCCCTTGGGTCACAAGAACCCCATGGGACAATCCAGGTTTGGGAGTGGCTGGAAAGCTGCCTAGTGGAGAAGGACCTGGGGGTGCTGGTCAACAGTGGCTGAACATGAGCCCAGGTGTGCCCAGGTGGCCAAGAAGGCCGGTGGCACCTGGCCTGTATCAGCCACAGTGTGGCCTGCAGGATGAGGACAGTGACTGTCCCTCTGTGTTAGGCACTGGTGAGGCCCCATCTCGAGTCCTGGGGTCAGTTTTTGGCCCTTCACCCTAAGAAAGTCACTGAAGGGCTGGAGCATGTCCAGAGAAGGGAACAGAGCTGGGGAAGGGTCTGGAGCACAGGGCGGATAAGGAGCAGCTGAGGGAGCTGGCGGGGGGGGCGCTCAGCCTGGAGAAAAGGAGGCTCAGGGTGATCTTACCACTCTCTACATCACCCTCACAGGAAAGTGGTGCCAGGTAGGGGTTGGGCACTTTTCCCAGGGAACAAGGGACAGGACAGTAGCAAATGGCCTCAAGCAACATCAGGTGAGGTTTAGGCTGGAAAAATTTCTTCACTGAAAGGGCTGTCCAGCCCTGGCACAGCTACCCAGGGTAGTGGTGGAGTCTCCATACCTGCAGGGATTTAAAAGCCATGTGGATGTGGCACTTGGGGGCATGGGTTAGTAGTAGGCTTGGCAATGCTGGGAGAATGACTGAACTTGATGATTTCAGAAGGCTTTTTCAAACTGAGCGATATCGTGGACACCATGGGAAAAAAAAAACCTGTGGTTTGATCCTCACTATTTGAAAGCATGGCTCAGAATGGAGTGAGATCAGACAAGGGAGGAGATGAAGGGGTAAAATCAGATGGCATTCATGTCACTCTATTGTGAGTATTCAGGTTACACGATGATCTGAAATGCCTCTTCCTGGGCAGATAGCAGTTTCCACAAATAATGGTCTGGAGAAAGGGACAGTCTTCGTATGTTCACTGCTTTCTTCTGCCTCTGTGGCAAGGCACATCCAACTTGTGCTGTATTGAAGTCTATTCTTCTCCATAACAGGAAATTCTCTTATTGGGAGATTTTGCCTGAGTTTCAAGAAGAAATAATATATCTGTAAGGGCAATCCATAGGAGTCGTGCCACCTGTCATTCTGGCAGAGTGTACTTCATAGCGCTTCAAAGGATGTACAAAGATGGGCCCTGACAAATGCTTCTAACCATTATGAATTTGCTTGTGAGATTGCATTGCATGTCATTCTTTAGAGCAGCCCAAGCAATTGGGCACATGTAGAATTCAGCTGTCCAAACTTACAAGTGAGTGCAAGAAAACTAACTAGAGTAATAAAGAAGAATTTCATATAGGTATAAAGAGTTATGTAATAGTTAAAAATGCCAAAAACATATAAAGAAGGCACCTCTGGCATGTTGCCGAAACAGACAGTGACTTTCCAGCACTGTGACAAAGAACATAAATCTTGTGCTGATATTCAGCCAGACAGCTGATGACTGTTGACATTTTCAGTGAAACTCCATTCTGCACAGAAACTGCAACAGTGCAGTGGAGAGAGCTGCTAAACCGGGGGGGGGGGGGGGGGGGGGGGGGGGGGGGGGGCGGGGCAATTGTGTAGTAGAAAGCACAGCCAACCACAGGCTGCAAGAGGCAGAGCAGAGGTGGGAAGGAAGGAGAAATGCAGCCTGATCATGGAAAGGAAGAAAGGAAAAGACAGTACCACATTGGCATTGGAATTGTCTCTGTGCAGCATAAGCAGTGGAAGAAAGCTGCATTCCCAAGTCATGGGTAAAACACAAAACACAGTAGAATAAATGTACAAATACAATAAGGCAAGTGATAATAAAAAGGGTTTAAGAAATAACTTGTTTGTGACATCAAACCTGAATCAAGTCTCAAGTAGCTCAGGGAGAACAACTGCTAGTTTATAGTGCAGCAGACAAGCATTGGGCTGGGAGGAAGAGTCAGAAGTGGATAATCAAAATGACTCCTCACCCCTCTTGTGGGAATCAGGTGAGTTTCCACCAGGGAACCTCTCAGGATGAGAGCAGAGGGTTTATTTTACAGTGGCAGTGGCAGTGCAGTTTCTCAAAATGTTTGAAGAAAATGGTGTTTTTGAAAAGTCGGGCATCAGAGTAACCACTGTAAGAATCTGCAGTTTGCACTGGCTGTGCCTGTATAGGGATTTACAGGGATTGCTAAAAAAAAAAAAAAAAAAATACATAACAAATCACACAAACTCCCAACGTAGAACTCCTAGGAGTGTGCAGCACAAGTTCCCAGTTTCTCAGTGTACCTGGAAGAAGCAGGGAGCCTGAGCTGGGATTCAAAATAGCTAAAATGCCTCAGTCACACATACTCTCAGCAGAGCCAAGATGAAAATTAGGGCACTTTAGAATGACAGAGACTTCAGAAATTCACAAAACTTTCTCTCACTCATCAATTGAAACTATCAAGACCAAATTTGGGGGTTATAATTTTTGTCACTGGATATACAATTTTTTAGCTTCACCGTCTCTGTTTTGTTGTCCCATAAGAAATTCTATCCAAATGTCTTGGCAGGTGCTGTTAGTGAGAACAACATCACATGCTCTTTCTCTATTAGCTCTCTGGGCCCTGTTCTCCTTGGCCTTTGCTCCTCCCTCCAGGCTGCATTCAGGAAAATGCACCATAGCAGCTTGGCTACGTGGGGACACTGCAGAGCACCATGAGACCTTGAAGTCTATAAAAAATGAGGTTAAAAAATTATAAGAGACACTCACATGAAGAAAAACTACAGCTCAGGTAGGAATAGATTTACATCAGTCTGATCCAAACCAAAATATTTCTTTACATTTATGAATTTTCAGAAGCTTCATGTATGGTAAGAGTTGAAATTTTGACTTTTTGTTAAAAAATAGGGCAAAAATAGATGTTGAGAGATTGGCATTTCCCATAGGAAGGAAATTCCATTATTTGAGTAGCTCTGTGAAACGTGAAGGAAGTTCATTTGCAGAAAGTCTGCTAACTTGTAATGAAGGTCACAGCTGCATAATTGGACTCCATTCCCAGGGCCAGTAAGCAATGCAGGAGAAAGAATTAATACCAACCCCCAAATTAAGGTTACTGTAACAAGGAGAACAAGACTATAGAATTGCAAAATCCAGGGAGGGGAGGGCTGAAGGATTGCTTAACACAAAAAGAAATCACATCTTTCCCCACGACAATTAGAAGCAGGGAATATCCCAGTGGCTTTTTACACTCCAGCAGAAAGTATCCATGTCCTAGGACAGGTCTAAGTATGGATGGTCCATATCCATCCTCCCAGTCACCACATGTTCAGTTGACAGGGCTGTGACAGTTACCTGCCATTCATTACATCATGGTCCTGAAGTTTTTTTTCCAGCAGTTCAGAAAAATCAAGCACTTTCAAAAGACTGATATGCAAAGTGCTTGCTGGAAGCCAGGAAAGCCATGGGACAGTGGATGCAACCATCTACTTGCAGTTTTGTATCCCAGCCCCACAGCCTCAATGCCTCTTGCAGATTGTGTGTCCAAACTGGACATTCTAACTGCATTCTAACAGAGACTCACATGGGAGATTTATCTTATTTTGAGTCAACTCTTAGCCCATTTATAGGTGTTCTGCTTTTTAAAGATACAGAAATCAGTCTGAATAGAAATCAGTCTTTCTTAAAAAGTAGAGGTAATAAAGAAGGAGTTGTTCTGTTGGACCTGCAAACCTCTCCTTTAGACACAAAAGCCCTCTGTCAAAATTCATCTCAAGAGTAATTTGTCCAGAACTTCACTTGTTTAGGATCTGGGTCTTTCCAATTTGGGCAGAGATACTGATGCTGTCTGGATTTATACCTTTCTTTCTTTTATATATTTTCTGTATTCTTTACACATTTATTTGTAGCTTTGTAGTCTATTATTGTAACTTAGTTTCAATATTTTCCTAGGCAGAAAGATGAATTCCAGGACTCTTATGCTGTCTTGGTTCTCCTTAGAAACCAAGGTTTAAACCAGCTCTTTGAGACATATTGTTATAAACAGGGCCTGGTCCTTTTCTGAGGGAGGAGGATTTAGATAGTGCTAGAGCTAGGGGGCATTACTTCATGGAGTGTACTTCTAATTTGCAGAATCTATAAAAATGGTACATGGGTTACAAGGGGCAAGCATCTTCAGCGCTTTTCACCTAACAGACTGTACACCTAAGGATTCTTATATAAAGGCACCCCTTTTTATCATCCTGTGTCTGGTTTCTGTTTCTAGGACTAGAGAAAAAGGCATCAATACAGATCAAGGACATATCTAAGGATGGAAAGGGTGCAAAACTGCCCTGTCCCTGTGTAATATTTTTTGTCTACTTGTGGAATTAGCAGAAATAATTTTGAAAGGTGCATAGTGGGGGACATTTCCAGGAGGTTGATTTTGGAAAACTGTTTCCCATGAAGCCCTTCCTTTATCTTCAAACAGCTGTTCAAGGATAGCATCAGAATACCCTCCTGAAGGTGATTCCATGACAAGAGGTGCAGTTGCCATGTCTTTTCTCATTGCCTCTCACAAGGTGACATTGTGAGTTTCCTTTTTACCCATTGTTGAAACTTAGAGTATCATGTGGCCTCTGATGTGGATGATCAAGTGTGCCTGGCACTCCTAGAATGAGGAGAGACTTGGGAGAGTTAGCTGACCATGGGGTTTGTACCCAAGGTTTGCTCTACCCTGGAAAGACTGCCTGGGCATCAGGCACCTCCATCCTGAGGGAGCAAAGCTCTTCTCCTCCTCCATAGCTTCAGGCTGCAGCTCTGTGTCCTATTTAAGATCTCAAAGTTGCCTGGAAATTGCCACAGGTACAAGTCAAAATATGGATAAAGTTGCCAAAAGAGAAGGTTTAAGGCGCTTGTCACTGCAAGTGTATGGCTTAAAATGGCCTATGGGTGCTAACCAGGGGATTAAAAACCAGGGTAGGAATTAAGGGTGTTTCTAGGAGCCAAGCTGGACTTCAGGCGTAGGAGGTGGAAAGGAAAACCATTCTCTGTTAGCTAAACACTGCTGCCTGAGGTGGAACCAGGCAATAGAGCAGCATTTGAAGGGTGGCCAAATGCATGGCTGCTCTGCCACTCTCTGGGTAGCACCAGAAATGCTAGTCCTACATAGGAATGCTCTGCTACAGGTCATCAGCCCCCAGGAGTGCCAACAGTGGTGTCAGGAGCCCTTCTGCAAGAGCAGCTTCTGGCCAAGCTACGTGAAAAGCAGGGGCATGAGGAATAGGAGATGTCCTTTGTCTGGGACTGTCTCAGCAATGGCCGATGTGAACCATGAGAAGAAGCAAAGAAGATCAACCATGTACCAGGTTGGGCCACCACAGTCAGTGTCTCTGTACGTCTGTGGCTGGACTGCCTGTCAGCCACATTTCTGCAGGGTTTTGGTGTGTGGTACAGGCAGAGCACACCTATTCCCCAAAACCGGATACATTAATTTTGGAATAAAAATTTTTTCTTGGGTAGCTCATTCCGATATGTGTTTTTATGGAAAGATGACTGAAACCTTGCAGGGCACAGTACTTGAATTTACAGTCCCCAGGTGACACTTGAATGACCTGAGATGTTGTTGAACCTTCAATAAGAAGATTAGGGTCATTAGTGCCATGTGAGCCATGGAATCATGTGAAGACCAAGCAATTTATTGGATTCAGAGAGTGTGTCCTTGTCTCCTAATGCAGCGATGGCTTGTGTCTGGAGCAAGTTTAAATAAGGGAGAATGACAGACACAGGCATGACTCCAAATGGCTCATTGAGCGAAGTCCCATCTAATCACCATCCTGATTTATGGTTGCACTCCATGATTTTAAAGTTCTTTTCAAATCTAAAGAATTCTATGATCAATATCTGAAAAAGCCATTTGGTGCTGGGAGTTGCTCTCTGTAACCTGGGCTGAAGAGGTCCAGTTCTCCTCTTCCTACAGAGTTGATGAGGACACAGGATTTGCAGGGATTTAATTTCCAGCATCATCTATAAAATGAACATGATGCTTTGCCTTCGACCTATGCCTGACTAGATGAGTTTAAACTTTGTGGAAAGCTTCAGCTGCAAACACAACATATCAGCCTTGGTATGCCAAAGCCAGAGCACACAGCAAAACTCCTACACTGGGGCCACCTGAATTAAGGAGAAGGCTACTTTCGTTAAACAACTACGTTCATTGTGAGTCATGTATCTGGTAGGGCTAGAAAGAGAGATGCTCTCGTAACTTTAATGCTGTGGCTTGAGTTTTGGATATAATTTTTCACTCTGCCACATCCAGAGGCTAGAGTGGGGTGTGTGGTGTTCACACCTGTAACCTGACTTGTGGTTTTGACATAGTACCTTGAAATTTTGAAATGTGTGACTTTTAGCTAAGAAACTGCATCAGGACTCAATATTTAAGAAACCAGTGAGCAGTGGATATTTTGCCTGCTTCCTTGGAAGCAGAGTCTGTTTCCCTGACAGACTGTACAGCTACTGTATTTCCTTTGCATGCTCAGTGAACTGATTTCTCCATAAGATGTGCCTAATACATTGAAAAGAAGCTGCAGCAGTTTGGCTGCTGCACAGACACATGTCTATTCCCTAAGGCTGATCTGGACAAACCACAGGAGTATCTGGATCTCAGAGGTCCTGTGCACACAGACTGGACCTGTGAACGACCTGCCTGTCCAATACTCAGCTGTTGCTGCTTGACGCATGCAGCCTCCCTTGTGGAAGGAACCCTTGTAAGGGGCAGGAGTGGAACAGGGATGAGATTTGATTCTCATTTAACAGCTGCCCTGTTCTCTGTTTCTGCTAGCTCTCCTTGCAGCTTGTGTGAGGAGGCAGAAGAAAGTGCAAACTCTCTGGTATTGTGAAACCCAATAAGGGGGTCTATGCAACCTCCTGATGACAGGTGCTTTCTGTGCTCTGGTCTGGTGCAATCATCAAAGACTTTTTCTGTCTCCTCCTACATGCCACTCCCCCACCCCTTTCTGCCATGTATCCTGAGCATATACAGTCTTCCTTTCCTCTCTCAGGAGGTATTGCTCAGAGGTCTCTGCTAACACTGTACTTTTCTAGGGAGAAAATCCTGCTTCCTGCCTTTGAAAGAATTAAAGAACGAAACAACGCAGAATAATCCTCCAAGACGAAAACTACCTGCTTCCCTCTGTGCTTGGCAACCTGCACTGGTTCCAGGTGAGTGGTTTTATCAGTGAATCTGAATGCATGAATAAGAGTGGTGCCAGTACCAGGGGCTGAAGCAGGGCAGGAGATTTCCTTGGGCATGTACATGAGAGTGGCAGAGATAGCTATCATCTGCTTTAGGACAGGGAGTTGCCTAGTGGGGGGTGCTCTAAAAATGGGACTCAGTCTTGGGTTTGGGTTAAATGCCTGGTGGGAAATTTGAGCAAGACAGCCTTATCACAGGACCTTGGCAGGAGTAGGGAGCATTGTGGAGAGTGGCACTTGTCCTTCCAGTATAGTACTTAGGCCCCAAAACCACTGCTCCACTGGTGATCACTGTCATTGTAGAGCTCAGCTGGGCTGAAATTCCTGCCTATTGCAGATTCCTCTCCCTTTAGCTGGTGCTCTCTCACAGAGATGGGTCAGTGGCTGGGCTCTGAACAGATCTGTTCTCCTCCTGGGTCCATTGTTGTGGTAGGAGTTGTCTGGGAGGTAGCTTGCTGACAGGTATCAAGAAAGAGAAATGTCCTACTGAGCAGAAAGCCCTTCCAGGGACTGCTATAGCAATGCAAAGATGGCTGAGTTGGGCTTGTGAGTGGAAATTTTCAACATAGGCTCTTTGGTTGCACTGCTTTCAGCTTGTATTTCCTTTCCCAAGGGCAGGAAATGGGCCAGGCTGCAAAGGATCTAATAGCATGAGGGGTGAGGATGCCTCTAGCCAAGGGGAGTCTATGAACCCTGTGAGGATAGAGATCCTGGTCCTCAGGACTGAAAAAAAGAGCCTAGGCAATAGCACAATGGCTGGATTTAATGCTCCTGATCACTGGCACTGAGCTGCTGATGAGGGGATGTCAGGTGAGAGTGGAGATATCTACTCCTCCTTTGCCATCCTTGAAAAGACAATCCCCACAAAGAACCACTTTTTACTCAGCTGGCAGTAGGGGGGACTGTAGCTTCTCACTCTGGAGTGCCCATGGTCTGCCTAAAAGCCAGTAGAACTTGAGAGGTGCTAACAGCAACTTTCAGACCACTGAGCAGAGTGACATGCCCCTTCCTCATAAGCACTGAGCCTCCCCTCCCACCATGTGAGCATGGGCTATTTAATTTCCCTCCCTTGGTGACCCAGCACCGGAAGTCCACTTCAGAAAGACTGGCACAGATTTTTCGTTGACCCCTTGCCTTGCCCTTCCATATCAGCCTAACTGTGCATAACTCTTTCCAACACCTCTCCTTCTGCGGAGATTTCTCCTTCTTCTCCCACTTTGGGTGCTTCCTTACTGCCACCTGCAGAGACTTCCCTCACTGAAAATTCTGCTGGTTTTGATGTTGAACATAAAGCAGAGTTTCCTTGGAGACAAGAGAAACAGTGGATTCCAAGTGCTGGTTATTTCAGAGTCTGTCTGGCTTTCAGCAATGAAAACTAAACTGGGGTTGCATTAGCAGAGGGAAGAGGGAGCCTGGGGCAGCTGTCATTGAGGGGGACACCTGACATGCTTTTCCAGTGTCATCCTTTCAGCAGCATGGCTTGACCGAGTGCCATGTGCCATGCCCGTGGCAAGGTTTGATGGTACACACTGTACCAAACACTGCTGTCTTGGGATTATATTGCCTCTCTTCCACCAGCCCCTGGAGGCTGGTAAACCTGGGAGAGGGTTTGCAATGGGCATTTCTATTTTGGCTGACTTCTGCCAGCCCCAGGAGTAAAACTGGCTAATTAGATTAACCCCTTTTTGTGTTCTTCTACACAGACATTAGCAATAGTGGGACAATGTGTAAAGCAGATGCATTTTAGTCATTGTTTCCCATCTATTTTTTCTGAATACTGACAACTGAGCCTGTCCCAGCCAAGTGCCTGAACCCTGTGAAGAATGGAGCTCTCTGCTGTGCTGGACATGCAGATTTTTGCCTCTCTTGGGGCAGGTTATTTGATCATCAGCTAATACCCCTTGGACACAATAGTAATCAGAAAGCTGTGTCAGCATGTCTTATGAGGGCAGGGGAAGCAGGCATGAGATGGCAGCTGTGTTCTGCCTCATGAAATAGTGAAGCACAGGGCAAGAAGGCAGACACACTCTTCATCTGAAATTTTTGTTATTTTTTCCAATCCCACACAAGAGTGCCCTGTAATGCCATGTCCTGCCAGTGGTCAAGACCTTCCCCTTTCACAGAGGAGTATCTCACAGTGGATCCACTTGATTGATGGCTCCCCCTCTGCTAGGTCACCCCTGAGTCCTCACAATCTGTCCAATAGCCACAAATGGCATTTGGCTCTTTCAATGAAGCAGCATTTTCTTGTTTGTTTTTCAGTGTGGTGCAGAAGTGCTGTGTAGGGGTAAGAGGGTGAGAGAAGAGTGGAGAACCAACCGTGTCCCTTTGCTAATTATAAATGTAAATCACCTCCAGGACACTGCCATGGACAGGATGTGTCAGTGCTGTCTGAAGTCTCATAAAGCTTTGTCTCATAGCACATCAGCAGAAGTAAGGTCACAGCATTGCTGAGGTTGGCAGGGACCCCTAAACATCATCTAGTGGGATCCCTCTGCCCAAAACAGAGTCAGCCACAGTTGCTCAGGCCTGTGTACAAACAGCTTTTGAATGCCTCCAAGAATGGAGAACACCTCGCTAGCCCCTTTGGGCAACCTGCCCCAGTGTTCAGTCTGTCTTGCAGTGACAAAGACTCTTTATCCTTAAGAAGAATTTCCTGGTACTTCAGTTCATGTCTGCCACCTCTCATGGTCACTGTGCAACACTGAGAAAGGTCTGGCTCTGAACTCTTCACACCCTCCCTGCAGGTGTATATTGATAAGACCTACCACAAGCCCTCTCTCCTCCAGGCTGAGCAATCCCAGATCTCCCAGTCTTTCTTCATGGGAGATGCCCCAGTCCCACCATCATCTCTGCAGTCCTTCCGTGGACTCTCTTCCCTGTAACCATACTGGGAAACCCAGAGCTGGACACAGCATGCCAGCTGTGGCCTCACCAGTGCTGAGTCAGAGGGATCACCTCTCTCAACCTGCTGGCACAAGCACAGCAGAGTTTCTGGACTCTAGTGTGGGTCCCACCTGGGATGTCCTGGGGGTTCTGTAATGTACTAGATGCAGGCCTTAAGAAACTGTTATTAGGGGTTTGATGTTGAGTTTTGTCTGGATCTTTAAAGTAGTCAGATATATTTCTTCATCCACCACAGCGTTTCTCTGACCATTACCTGGAAAAAGCTAGGCCAGAGATCTCTGCAGCCCACCCCCATGTTCAGAACACTTGATTCTTTGTGTCCCCTGAGCTGTAGCATGTCTCTGGAATGAGGGCAAAGCTGCATGCAGGCATGAAGTAGATTTATTTCCCTACATGTAGTTTCTCTTCTTGTCATGAAGCGGTGTAAAGGCATGAGAAGCTCATGTGAAACAGAGAATATTTGGTTCCAAACAGTCAAACAGCTTCTCTGCAGACAGCAGAACTGTCTATTCTCCCTGGCAGAAACTCAATGTATCACTGCTCCACAGAACTGACCTCCTCTGGCCCGCACGACTGCCCTGACCTCTCAAGAGATGTTTTCCATGTGGAACTGTGCCCTCTGCAGATCTACATGCTGTCTAGATCTGCATATGCAGATGCAACCTATCTCCTCCAGCTCTGCCTAGATCTTGCCTTCAGGTGCCGCCCTACTGCCACAGCACTGGGCTCTGCACTGTGCCCATACTGCCCAGAGACAGGCGCCACAGCCATGGCGCTCTGCAGGGCTACCCCAGCACTGTGGAACATGTAGACTGAGAGTCTACCTGCCTGCCCAGGGGACAGACTGGATTCATGACCAATGCATTTCTGAGGAAAGTCTGCCCTTCACCTCTGCTGTTAGTCTGAAGCATGCACAGCTTAGGAGGGGCTTGCTTGTGAGCTCCCATGGATGCAAACTGTCTTAATACAGACAGTGCAAAACTTTGCAGCACATGAAGAAAAATTTATAAATACCTACAGCATGCCTCTTGATGTTTGAATAACTGAATGTAGGAACATTTCAGTAATGACAGCTTAATAACAGTCAAACTTAGCTGGGTTTTTTCTGAAGCTGAGCCTGCACAACAAAAAAAGTAAGTAATTGAAGACTTGCACAGCAACTTTCCTAGAATCTGAGTTAAATGCAAAATTTCTTCAGCAAGCAACTTGAAATTTGTCCGAATAATTTCATTTTTCTTCTGTTGTAGTGAAGTAGCAATATTTAAGATGTGTGTATGGGTTTCTAAATACAAGTTTCAAGCATTTAATGTTGCAATGTGAAAGCTGATCATTCCCACAAGTGAGATTCATGTCTTGGCATTTTCCCTTTATCAGAAGACAAAGTCTGAGATTGCTCTCACTCTAAATTTCAAACACAGCACTGTACCAACTATTGGGAGGAAAATTAACTCTGTCCAGCTACCACTCATCCTCTCAGGGATAGAATATTTTCTTCTTTGTCTCCTAATGTCTCCCAATGTCTCCCAAGTAATTCCTAGTAGTTTCTTCTGTCAGTCTGTGCTTTTCTGTGGTCTTTCCAGTTTCTTTGTGAGTCAACTCACAAAAAAACTGGAATTTAAATTTTTTTCTTCTGTGTTTACTGCTTTTCATTTATGCATAGAGCAGATCATTCTTCCTGTCACTTGTGAGCAGATGAACAGCTCAGCCTTCTGCACACTTTCTTTTTGGACCTCACAACTGAAATCTCTGATGGCATCGTGTCACCAAAAGTGATGATGAAAAGGGGATCGCCCCTTTAATTCCCTTTCATATTCATTGCTTTAAAAACCTTTCATGCATGAGTCTTACAAAAGTTTTTAAAAACCCTGACTGATCTGACACTGAATCTATATCCTTACTGATGTGGATTTTCCTTCAACTAGATGCATTTGAACATTGCTTTTTACTTCTCCCGCTCCCCTAGTTCTTCATTTAAACAAGTTGGCCTTTTCTCTGGGAGAGGAGCATGGTCAAAATGTGGGAGGCTGTGTGTCTTTATGGAGCCTGTTGTCAAAGATTACATTCAAGATACTATTTCAAGAAGTTTCTCTCCTGTGCACAATATTTTACTCTCAGATTTTGAATGTGGAACTCTGTGGGACCAAAATTATATAATTTGTGAGAAGGGGATGCAAATCTGCTCTGATGCTTCCACATTTGACTCTCCAGCACTGTGAGTGTGCCATGGCTATCTCCAATCTCCCTTCAACCAGAATTTAATACCTTCTATCTTTAAAACATACTCACAGGAAGATGCTGCACACTGGATGCTTTTGGATGTCAGATTTTCTCATGTGGGCTGCTTTAATAGAGACAAATGATAAAGAGGACAGATGTTCTTCAATGTTCAGTACTAGTTGGAACAAATGCACCTCAGTTGATTCAGAGCTTCCCTGTTTTCTAGCTCTTTATAAGTGCCTAAGCTCTATTGCACTCCTCCCCCCATGTTGGAAATCTCCTTGGGTAGATGGGGAGATAAAGACAGAAAAATCTGCAAACAGCAGGACAAAATGTAGTGCAGAAGCCTTCCTTCCCATTTTTCACTTTCACCAACATCTGACTGATACCTCTAGAATAGCCAAAATTCCTCTGTTTATGTGAAACCTCACTGCCAGGAACTAGGTATTAGTTTAGCAACACTGATCTTTCTTACAAAATATCTTGTGTTCCCTGCTCAAACCTTGAAGTTACCTCCAAAAATAGTCTGTCAAATGTCTCGGTGTTTCTGGCAGAGTGGAGACTGGTGAAGCAGTCACAGGTAGAACAACCTTCACCGAGAGAGCAAAGCCACCTTCTTCCTCAGAAGAAGGAATATCAAAGCCATTGACAAGAGAATTTTTGTGACTTTACTGCAACAGTCTGAGAACTTCCTGCTCATGCAATAGAGAACATTTACAAAATTCCAGACCAGTGTCACAGAGAGAATGTGCTGTGGAGGGGGCTGCTCTGTTGCAAAATCTGCAGATAGAGAAAGGGAGCAAGTCAGCAAGAGGGTGGGGACATCAAAGGACCAAGATTTGCTGGTGAGTTCCTTCTGTGCAATAACTTTTGCTCTAAAAGGCTGCTGAACACATGGTGTAACATGGGATCTAATGATTAATCCTGTACTTTCTCATATGAAAATAGAAATTTCATTTTGTTTGGACAAAAATACATTTTGCAGATGGGGAGACATCTGAAGAAAAAATTGTGTGAGTCCTTTTATATCTGTGGGTTCTGCTCCCACCTTCCCTGTACAGGAAATTGTGCCATTGCTGTGGTATGGTCCAACTCTAAGAAAGGCAACGTTTGCAGGAGGGGGAGCCCACTTTTCCCTACTCAACATGGGTCTCCTCTCAGGTCACCACAGCAAATGAAAAGTTTGGTTTGTGTATAGAAAGTCTGTGGTGGGTGATTTTAGAGTAATCACTGTGTCTTTTGACTTCACTAAACTGTTTGGAGCTTTCCATGTCAAAGTAAGGCAGTACTTCACATTACCAGTGTGTGCTGGGTCAATTGATGAAGAGTGAGTGGTTTGGGAGTAAGAAGAAGAGTGTCTGGGACTTGAAAGTTTATCTGGTGGTTCTTCTTTTGGAGAAGAACCTCGGTTGCCTTGGTTGCTCTACTGTAGGAAGCCACACGGCATCCCTGCTGACTGGGAAGCAAGCCAGTGTTATTCTAGTCCACCAGAAATGTGTAAGGGAAGACACAAAGACCAATGAGTCTAACCTTAGTTTTTAGAAAAATTATGGAGAAGGTCCTACTGAATACTACTGAAAAGCATTTGAAGAGTAATGCAATCTTCAACATGGGTTTACAGAGAAAAAGTCCTCTCTAACCAGTTTGATTTCCTTCTAGGTTGAGGTCACACCCCAAGTTGATAAAAGGAAGGTGGCACATGCAGTTTTCCTGGCTTTAGTGTGGCTTTTGATACTGTCCTTCATAGCATCCTTCTGGACAGTTGTCCAGCTATGGGAGGGGCAAGTTGATGGTGTGCAGTGTAAAGAGCTAGCTGGACAGCAGGGCTTGAATGGTTGTAGTGAATGGGGCAGTGTGTGGCTGGTGAGTGGTCACTGGAGGTGTCCTTGGGGCTTAACACTGGGGCCAGTACTGTTCAGTATTTTTATCCATGATCCAGATGCAATAATTGAATATCCCATTAGCAAGCTTGCTGACAAAAATCAAACGGGGAGATGCCATTGACTTTCTTGAGGAGCAAGAGGCCTCAAAGGAGAATCTTGATGAATTGCAGCATTGGGCTACCTCAGGCATGAAATGGAAGGTAAAAAAAAAAATGCAAGTGCTATTTTTTGCAGCTGGGAGGGAGTAACACTGAGTACAAGTCTAAACTGGGAGAGGAGTGGCTGAAGAGCAGAGAGGGACCTGGGGGTGCAGATTGGCTGCAGGCTCAAGAGGAGTGAGCAGGGTGCCCAGGCAGCTGAGAGGGCAAATTACATGCTGGACACATCACACATAGAGTGACCAGCAAGTCCAGAGAAGGGATTATCCCATAGTAGTTAGCATTGCTGCCGCCTCACATGGAGCACTGTGAGCGCATTGAAGAAGGATGTGAAGGTCCTCAAACATGTCCAGAGGAAGGGAATGTAGGGTGAACTTTCTGGTGAAGAGCTGGAAGGCATTCCTACAAGGAGCAACTGGGTGGGCTTGTCTCCTTCAGAGAAATGGAGGCTGGGATGCATTGGTTTCTGCAGCTTCCTCAGGAGGGAATGTGGAGAGGGAGGTGCTGGACTGTTCTCCCTGAGATCCAGGGGCAGCACAACTGGGAATGGTCCAAAGTCATGCCAGGGGATGATCAGATTAGACATTAGGAAGTCCTAATGCCCAAGCAACAGGACAAGAAGTAATGGCCTTAAACAAAACCACAAAAAGTTCCACATCAGCATGAGGTAGCGCTTCCTGACATTGAAGGTGGCAGAGGACTGGAACAGCTGCCCAGGCTGCCCATGGAGTCTCCCTCTAGAGACATCAAACCCACCTAGGTGTGTTCCAGTGTCAACTGTTCTGGGTCATTTGTTCAGCTCTATATCTGGAAGGCTGTAAATGATACAAGTTTATTGTGGGACACAAAGGGGATTGAATTCATAGTTTCTAAACCTACTGTCATGTTCTGGTGGCACAATCTCAATGAACTGAAAGAATCTTGCAGTTTCTTTTTCTCAGGTGTAGTTGTGAAAAACAGGACAGGCAGTGAAAGGAAGGAAGACAGGCGGATTTTTCACATAGTCTGGTGTGTATTGTCTCCAACAGATAAAAGTGGGGTAATGGTAAGGTAATGGTAATAGTAAGGAATGGAATGCTTGATCAAGCTGGAAAAAGTGAATCAAAATCCATGGAATGCTGTTTGCTGACCTAAAAGCTGGGGTGACCACAGCAGCACTGCTAGGTTCCTGCAGCAAATACACATCATCTTTGCCAGTGGCCTTTGTGCAGCTTAGCCTTGGGAGGGCTTAGAGTGACCTGGCTGGGCCACCTCAGGTGTGTCTGCTGTTCTAAACCTCATGAACGCATTAGCATCTATGCAAACAAACTTTGTCTCAGAATGGAGGTTGATCTCCACCTTCTGTGTACGACCTTGCAATCTTGTACCAAAAAGATGCTCCTTTTTAAGGCAATGTCTTCAGTTCGTTATAGGCATTTATCTGAGTTCAACTGGAAGATACTAGGTATGTAATTTATGGAGAACATAGTCTCATTTGTGAGGGTTTCTTTGATTTAAATTTAGGATTACAAATGGACTAGCTCTTATTTGACTTGCAACACCAAAGAAGGTTTTCCAGCACTTGCTGATGTGCTAAGGTGACTGTCATTGTTTGAGCCTGGCGCAATGCCAGTGCCCCCACGAGATCACCTCCTTCCCTGGCACCCACTGTGAGATGTGATCAGAGACAGAGCAAAGCAGGCTCCAACTTAAGGTTAAAAGGGAAAAAAACTTTATTAACCTAAAACTACAAAGGAAGACACACAAAACACATAGAACACAAGATGAAAACCTTTCAAATTCTTCCTCCTCCCCCCACCAAATTCCCAACTCCATCACCACCCTTTAGATAACCAATTCTCAGTTCCTCAAGGAGAGAGGAGTCCCTCTTGCACCACATTTTTTCCATGTCCAGTGCTCTCACCACTGCACATGGATCAGAGCTGCTTCTAGGGTTTTTCATTTTAAGGATACTTTGTCCAGTTCCAAAGAGAGCACAGTCCTTCTCCTTTTGGGACACTTGTCCCCCCCAGATTTCACCCCCTGGGGCCGAGGGGTCTCTTGAACAGAGGTCATCTTCTTCTCTCTTCTTCGAAGCGGAGGGCACCACCACCACCCTCCTCACCCGTCGTCTCTGTTCACACTCCTCCACATCACTGCACTCTCCTGGCTCTGAGCCATCGCCTCCCCCTAGAACGCAATCTCTGTGTCACTGGAACACCAGTGGTTCTGCTGTGGCTATACAAGAAAAGTCCAGCCCAAAGCCACTCCATCATCTCCTCCCACCTAGAATTCTTCTCAACATCTCCTCAATCTCAACATCTTCTCAATCTCATCAACTTCAGGAGGAATCAGCATTTGCAAGGTTCCCATCTTCCTCAGAGGGGTTAAAAGTCCCAGGCTCTCTGCCGGTTTACTTCGTTAACTCCCACGCCTGGCTGCCCTGCTGGGCACCCCCCCCTTCTCCTTCACGCCGGGCCACTATCACAGGCAGGGCTCTGGCTCTCTCTCCCTCTCTCCGGGGGGCGGGCGGGGGGGGGGGGGGGGATGGAGGATGGCTGCCCGAAGCCCTTGCAATGTTCTCCTCCACCCTTGGGCCCAGGCCTGGCCTACCTCTCTCCGGCCACATGGCTCCCCTCCCCCACCCTGCCCAGCTCTGGCGGGCAGGGGGGTCTGCTCAGTCTCAAGCCTAACTCAAAGAGGAAGTTACCCTGGGAGATCACAGCTTTTAACCCCTGTGTTCTCAGAGGCGTATCCATGCCCTCAGTGGACAAACCAGGTGCCAATATTAAATCTGAACACTGATTGGCTTGCCCACACCATCACAAAAAACTTCATTTCCTCTTAAACCATGACAGTGACTTTGTTCTTTTTTGGTTTCATTTAGGTTTGCATTACCTTTGCAAATTCCTGGGAATAAGAATAATTTTCAGACTTTCCATCTGTCAAGGCACAGTGACAGAAGGAAAATGGCACCTGCATAGTCCGGCAATAATCTTCCTCACTATGTGAACTGTTGGGTGCCTGGTGCCTTCAAGCACTCTAGAGGGGACTCATTTGCCTGTGAAGCCTCCTTCACCTTGTTCTTCTCCTCTGAGGAATATGGAAATAACAGTAAAAACTAAACAGATAAAGGACAGCAGACTCTCCAGGTCTTTCAGCCAATTGGTAATGGTGCAGAATTTGTTCTTTATTTATCTCTTTGGAGTAGGTTTGATATCAGTCTTAGTATATATGAAGACAGAACATCAGGTTAATCTCATCAGTGGAGTTTGATAAGAGATACTACTTGAAAGTCCAGTTGTGTTTCAAAGTCAGTAAATAAAGTCTTATCCTCAGGCTTCATGTAAGGCAAGGGTATAATGTTCCTTTCTACAGAAACAACCAGCACCAATTGCTGTCATGAGGAAAGTTGTTGTGGTAGGGACCTGTCCACCTTGGAGGTGCATCAGAAATGTTGTTTGCTGCCTGGTTTTTTTTGGAAGAGTGGTGTATGGGAAGGGGGTTTGTTGCTGGGTGATAAAAATTAATCCCATTCCAAAGTGGTCAAACTTTGAACAAGCCTGGGTGGCTATGGAGCCCATTCTGGCTGTCTGGGCCAACATAAAACATTCCTCAGTGCAGCTTGGATGCTATAGGGACCAGAGCTTCTCCAGAGGCACCAAAGCAGTAGTGCAAGACCCTGGCAGCCCTTTACATACCCTTCACCAAGGGCTGCTCCTTGCAGATGCTCAGAGGAGGTCATTAATCAACTTTAAATAAACCTTCGTAAGCAGGCCCCAGGGAAATGACCTAAAGACGAAGGCAAGATGTGCCACAGCTTATGCTTTCCTGCCTGTACTTCTCCCTGCCCAGCCTAGGAAGAGCTGTGCCTGGGGGACTAAGCAGCTGTTCTGACCATGAGCGAGCAGAGCCACGTCAACAGCCTGTTCCTCAACGAGGATGCAGCCAAGCGGCTCCACGCTGACAGCCGGGTGCAGAGGTTCCAGCAGGCTGTGCACAAGCGGGCGGCACGGGCCAAGAAGCGGATGCACAGCATCACTGCTGAGAGTGCTAAAAGCTTCTTCAGGAGAAATGCCTTTGTCCTCTTCACCATTGCTGCGGTCGTACTAGGTATGGAGCCGGTGGCAACACCAGGTACCATTAATAAATATGGGGAAATGTTTGTTTATTTTAGGAAGATTTTTATTTTATCACAGTGATTTGACTGAGGAGTTGAAGCTGATGAGCTCAAAGTGCTGCCCACATCATGAGTACTTTTGTGCAAGATCAAGGGACCCAACAGAGAGTGTGTATGTGGGAGGGAGTCCTTGTTGATCCTTTCTAGTGTAGTATAGAAACACTCTACAATAGAAAGAGTTTGATGGTCCAACTCAACGAATCCTTGTACAAATCATCCTCCAGGTTTCTTCAGAGGCATCTTGTGAGTGCAGCTGTAGGCACGAGGGCTTTTCAGATTCGTCCCAAAGCTTTAGCCTGACAGGACCAGAAATGCTGCAAATGTCCGTGATACAATGCAAACCAAATCTGCTTAGCAGGTAGCAGGTTGTTCCTAGATTTTGATCCAGGCTACATGACTCTAACTGGCTGAACTCAGATTTAAGAGGTGGGTAGACAAAGAATCTGAACTGTGTAGTCACATTTATTTCAGTCTGTGAGATCATATTTCTCATCACAGCATTTTGTATTCATGAGCATCCTGGGAACAGACTCCAGAATAGCAATAGACGGAACAAGGAGACCTGTGGTTTGACACAAGACTCCTCTGCACATAAATATGTCAGAGGGAGAGAGAGCATACCATAAAAACTGGATGATAGCCTTTCAGAAAATTAGCATTTGTTCCTTTGTAAAGAAGAGGAAATGAGAGTAAATGAGAAGAGAAAAAACACATTGTAGGACTGAAGGACAGAGCACTGGATCACACTTCCATTCTCATCCCTTGCTAATCCACAGGGATTATCCTGGCCTTCTCCCTCCGGCCCTACCAGCTGACCTATCGCCAGATCAAGTATTTCTCCTTCCCTGGTGAGCTGCTGATGCGTATGCTCCAGATGCTGGTTCTTCCTCTCATTGTCTCTAGCTTGATTACAGGTGAGAAGTACTTTCTGCTGCTTTCAGCCAAGACAATGATCAGCAAAGCTGCTGTTCGGGTACCTCTTTGTGACCCAGCTGGAGGTGCTTGGATTAGCTTGGCTAGTAGTGACAAGCCTGAATCTACAGCCACAGGGAACATGATCCACACTGATACCCCTGCTGGCTCAGTAGTAGTGCAGAAAAGCAGAAGAACTTGTGCTTTCTCAGAAGACTTGGGAGAACACAATGCAGTGGTTCCAATGCCCAACACAAACAAGGATTTGATCCTACATAACCTCAAATGTCTCCAAGTTTGTTGCCCAAGTAAATTTCAGGTTTTCTCCAATCTGGAGAAGGTTAATTTTTATTAGTCCAAAAGGATTGAAGTTGATCACCAGCTGGAGGGCTTGTTTCACCCAGATCCTCAAGTAAGACATGACAGACAAGTTTTCAGACAGCAGTAGGGACTGCAAGGTGTTCCACCTGCTGAAACATCCCATTAGGGATTGAAAGGCCCAATGTACTAGGAGGGGATTATTTCCCTTCTGAGAGCTTTAAAAGAAAATTGCTACATTCCCAAATGCAGACTAAGATCCACCAGTGCTACGCTTCTTCATGACCACAAGCCACTTTCTTCCATGTCAACATCACCCTGGAACTCCAAATTCTGTTCCTTGTAGGCTGTGTTTCCTAGAGACCCTAGCTCCCTGTCAAAATCATGCATTAGCCCTGCACCCTTTGAATCTTCCTCAAGCTTTCCCTTTCTCTCTAAGATGATAGGCTTCCTCACATTGTCTCTCTGTGTGACACCCCAGGAATGGCCTCACTGGACAGCAGAGTCTCAGGGAAGATGGGGATGCGGGCTATCATCTACTACATGGTGACCACAATCATAGCTGTCTTCATTGGCATCTTCATGGTGATCATCATACACCCAGGAAAAGGATCTAAGGACAAACTTCACAGAGAAGGCAGAATTGAGCAGGTGCAGACCACAGATGCCTTCATGGACTTGGTGCGGTAGGTAAACAAGATGGTTGCATGTTGAGATGATACCAGTGAGATTACATTCCTCCATGGAGCATCCTTTTGAAGTATCACAGCTTTAAGCATACAGTCTTAGGGAAAGAGGTTAAAGGCTGAGTCTTGGCAAGCCTAGTATTTCTAGCTTAGTCTAGCTAACTGGCTTTGCCACTCTGAGACTGAGCGCTTGGCCTGGAATCCAGCACTTCTCCAGAGGTATTAATGTAAGAGGTCATGGTGTGCTCAACAAAACAAGAAATGAAAACCATCAGTGGGCTACCTAGCTTTCACCCAGCAAAGGCTACTCCAAATATCCATCTTTAATGACAAAAGGAAATCAAGGAAGTGGTTCCAAGACATTGCCTTTTCTTTCCTTGCTGTGACCTTACTCAGTGAATTGCAAAGCTGTACCATCTCAAGTGGTATAAAGCCATGTGTTTGAGGTACAGGATAACAGAGAGCTCACATGACAGCTGTAGAGGTGAGGCTGAGAGCAAGGCAGTGTATTAATCATTGTAGTATGGTATTGGTTCAAGGTTTGGTTGGGTTTGATGATGGTTTTACAATGTACCTATATCCCAGGGCAGTATGTGTATCAACTCTTTCCACATACCTGAATAACTTTCTGGAGTCTGAAAACATGTAGTGGAAGTCTGACAAGTTGCAAGATCAGCATATTCCCTTTTTCTGTCAGTCAGACAAAAAGGGCTTAAGTGGACATTGTGAAAGTTGTGACCTCAGACATTGCTCCAGGACAAAGAAGTTGGCCAGGAAGCCCATGTTTTTTTCCTAGTTCAACAGGACAATAACTCTTTCCTTGTTTTATCTACTGCAGGAATATGTTCCCACCCAACCTGGTAGAAGCCTGCTTCAAACAGGTATGAAATCTCATCTTTGCACCTTGTACCCTGGACCATGGTCCTATCTACTTCTCTGAGGGATGGAATAGCACTTTATTCCCCAGGTCTGACTACTGTAGGAGGCACTGCAAACATTAGTCTGTATTATAGCATCCCTCATGCACGCTTTTCAAACTGTCCGTACATGGGGACTTCAACCTCCCTCCCATCCCACAGAAGCAGGAAGGGTTTGCATGATCTCAGGTTGCAGGCTTGGACTGGCAGTGATATGGAATAGATTCTCCAAGAATCTGTCTCTTCTGCAGTGCTAGTGCCCTTAGAAGCAGCACAAAAGGTTATCAGAGAAGCCAGAATATCTCAGTCCTAGGGACATGAGATGCTCTAATGGTCTCTTTCAACCTTCTGCTCTATGAACATTCTGACCTTTCTGGTGAAAACACTAAACTGGGGACCTTGAGAACAGGCAAAGCGTATAAGAGCCTAGCATGTGTCCTGATCATCTGAACTGGAGCCTGTAAGTGCATTTGATAATCTGTGTCTTTTCAGTACAAGACTCAGTACAGCACCAGGGTCTTCACCAGAACCATCCTCCACAGCAGCAATGCCACAGCAGATGTGGCAACCACTCAGATCCCTGTGCCTGAGAATTTCACCAGCATCATGGAGAATGTCACTCATGCCCTGGGAACCATCTCCGAGGTGCTGACCTTTGAAGAAGTCATTCCCATCCCAGGCTCAGCCAACGGGGTGAACGCGCTGGGGCTGGTAGTGTTCTCCATGTGCTTCGGTTTGATGATCGGCAGCATGAAGCAGAAGGGACGGGCCCTGCGGGAGTTCTTTAACTGCCTCAACGAAGCCATCATGAGGCTGGTGGCCATTATCATCTGGTGAGGAGCACGGCCGGTTGGAGCAGGAGGTCTGCAGGTGCAGTTTCCATTGACATGATGAGAAGTGGGGTAGCTTTAAGGATTTCATGCACAAGGCAAGAAAAGCAGATGGGCACAGCTCTACTTTGGCTCCATCAAGCTGGAGGGAAAAGTCTGGATGGGATATTTGTTCACATTTCATTTCCTGGTTTTTTTGTTTTTACCTCAGAAATATCAAGTACACCAGCACTTGCTTTTTTTGAGGCTTCTGGAAACACCCTTGGAAGACCAGAGAGCTGGAGTGGAAGATCTCTTAGCCTTACAAACAGGACTAGAGTGTGGGGCTTTCTCACCAAAAGCTTTCCTTCCAGCTGTGTTCCAGGAGTCTGACTTAGCTATGAATCACAGTAGCCCTTTGCCCCTTTCCTGCTTTTGGGGTGGCAGCTGTATGCAGTAATGCAATAGCTCTGAGAGCTGAGCTGGGTTGAGAGGATCATCTCAAAGTTACTGCCTTTCAAATCCTTCCCAGATCCTAACTCCTCTGGAGCTCAGCTGCTCATTGCTTTCTGTGTAAGGCTGCCTATGACACATGGTGCAGACAAAGAAAGCATTGCTGAGACAAGTCTACTCTAGAAGGCAGCATTTTACCAAATATTGTTATTTTAAGCTTTTTACCCAGTTAGGGCTCAAACTTTTGTCAGGTACTGCAAAATAGGACAGATGCAGCTTTGGCAGAATACATGCAAATGTCTGACAGGGAAGAAATCTGTCAGCCTGACACCCTCTCCCATTTTAGATCACTCCAGCTTCCTTTCCTTGGTCTTATAAGTCACAGTCTTGTATCTCAAAGCAAAGTCCCAAGCACAGCACGACAGGCCTTACAGAAAAAGGCACAAAGGGGAAGAATATCCCTGAGCTCATAGGAGATGTTGGGAAGCCCCACACCCCCGGGATCTTTTACTCCATGTCTGAACCAGAATTTGGGGCTGTGCTTTCCAAAGAACAGGTAAGTCTTACCTGGGGGCACAGAAGTGAGAGCATGAGCACAGTGGAACAAGTAGACATGCACACTACTCCAGAGACCTTCAACACCCCTCCTTAAACCTCCGTTTAGATGAAGGAAGGTGGGGTGGTTATGTATAGAACATTGGTTACACTTGGGACACTGCCTGTGCATGCCTTCCGGTAGCCACAGTCTGCAGACCATCTCCCAGGAGGTTGTTTTTCCTGGGGAGATCTGATCACTGGCTGCAGCCAAGGATGTGTTCTAACAGGAACGTCAGAGGAAATGAAATATTTATTAAATCCTCTCCTGAAACTTTTCCAAACCTCCCGGGCTAAGATGGAGTTTGGCATGTGGAACTCTGAGCCTTGTGCATGAGGTGCATGTGAGCTCTTGAGCTGCAAAGTCCCAGCCTTGAGAGAAGTGGCCATGGAGCTAGAGTTTTCTTTGGTCTGATTATTATATTAGTGCCCATGATTTTCTCCGTATCTGACTTATGTCTTCTTTTCTGTGGAACCTCAGTGCTGCTTGTCAGCTGCACTGTTATGGACAGGGGGAAATAGACACGAGGAATGGAAAAGATAGCAGGATACCTCAAAATGGGTTTTACATGAGCCATGGCTGTTTTTACAGGTGTTGGTGTGTCTAGTCCTTGTTACTCCAGATCTGGAATCCCTAGGTGTTCATGTTCCCTAAATGTGAGCATCTGAAGATAGCAAGGCTGATATCCCAGAGCCTATAGTATACTCTTGCTTTCATTCCCTGATTCCCTGTTTCTCCTGTACTTTCCTGTGCCTCTCAGGAAAAAAAAATATGGTCAGCCCAAGCTGTTAGGAGAAGAAGGGACTCTGAAGGTTTCTCTACATAACCTTCCTTATCAATTCTAGAAAGAGTGTTGTAGAAATGTAGAAAACCCAAAAAGAGGAGGAAACCACCATTGCCCATGCTGTGTGCAAAACAGAGTGCTGAGGTCTCCAGGCGTGCACCAAGAGCTGATTTTTGACCATGGGATAAACAAGTCCCAACTCTCTCCCGGTTTCTAGAAAAAAAACCCAGCAGTGTAATCCTGTGATTCGGCTCAGTGAGCACTTATGGTATGCTGGTTTATTGGGGATTTATCCAGACAGCATGTGTTAAATCTGGTGTGAAAGTGTGGGAGCCAGTCCTGACCATCGGCCTTGTGTTTCTGTCACAGGTATGCTCCAGTTGGGATCATGTTTTTAATTGCGGGCAAAATCCTGGAGATGGATGACCTAGCAGTGATGGGAGGCCAGCTGGGGATGTACACACTCACTGTGATTGTTGGACTCCTCATTCATGCCCTTTGCATCCTGCCTCTGCTCTACTTCATTGTCACTCACCGAAACCCCTGGGTGTTCATTGCAGGGCTCTTGCAGGCTCTCATCACAGCCCTGGGCACCTCCTCCAGGTATGATGGCTATGTAGGAGTGGAGTCTGGGCTGAAACTATGTAGATACATCTCAGCACTCCATTGCTCTCAATGCAGCACTGTGGTCTCACAATTCCTAGCACTAGCAGCTTTTTGCAGTGAACCAGCCAAACTCATTTGGGAGTGGGAAGATTCTCACTGCCCTGCTCAGGAGCCCTACTCACATGACCAGCTCTGACCATCAGTGAATGGCCCATATTCCTCCTGACCAAACATGAGGGTGACTTTGCTTACCACTGAATTGCTGAGCTCAGGACAAATATCCTGCTGAATCACAGCATTATTCCATGTGCACATACCTCTCACACACATGTACTTGCAGATATTTTCACGTCCGTCTCTCCCAGGCACACAGACTGTACGCAGCTGTCATTAAACTTCCCAGAGACCTGGGCAAAGGCATCAACACCAGTATGTTCAGTGACTCACAATGCCATGTTGCACAGCCAAAGCAAGGGATGGTAGATAACTGTTGTTTCATCAAGTGTTATGTTTCTTGTTATACTAGTGTCCTGGCAAGCACCCAACAGGCTCTTCCACATACATTCTTATACCAAAACACACAGCATTTTTCCTGCTCATGTTCTCTTTCAGAAACATTTCTTTGCTTTCTCTGCAAGATATATTCTCAAGCATGTATCACTCTTGAGAGGGATGAGAAGGGGCTAAAGTTTTTTTAATAGCAGAAAAAGCAGTTCTGGTCTTGACACGCTACCCTATGTACCCTGAATCCTCCTTCTTTTGGTTTTATACCAGCATCATCAGCCTCAGGATTATAGAGCCCCTGTCCCAACCCCCTGAGAAAAGTCATGTTAGAATGTGTAACTGCAGCATGCATCATATGTGAAGAAGCCTTGCTTCTCTTCTTTCCTCTAGCAGCTTCCGGCCTCTGGCCCACATGGCAGGGTGAAAAAGTAGGCAGGTAAAGTCATAAACCAGGCAGAGGCTTAGTCCTTCTTCCAAAATCAGCATACATGCAATTCATGTGGTTTTGTGATGTATTATTCACAGGGGTCTTAGGATGAGGGAAGAGATGAGAATTTTGACTCTATGTTTAGAAGGCTTGGTTTATTCTTTTATGATATATATTATGCTTAAAACTATACTAAAAGAATAGAAGAAAGGATTTCATCAGAAGGCTAAGCTAAGAATAGAAAATAAAAGAATAACAAAGGTTTGTCTCTGACCGAGACAGTCTGGACACGTGGACTGTGATTGGCTATTAATTAGAAACAACTAGATGAGCCCAATCACAGATCCACCTGTTGCATTCTACAGCAGCAGATAAGAATTGTTTGCATTTTGTTCTTGAGGCTTTTCAGCTTCTCAGGAGGGAAAAATCCTAAAGAAAGGATTTTTCAAAGAACATGTCGGTGACAGTTATGTAAATTCCTTTCAGCTCAGCGACTCTGCCCATAACCTTCAGGTGCCTGGAAGAAAACAATGGCGTGGACAGGCGCATCACAAGGTTTGTGCTGCCTGTGGGAGCCACAATTAACATGGACGGCACTGCTCTGTACGAGGCCCTTGCAGCCATCTTCATTGCACAAGTCAACAACTATGAACTTGACTTTGGGCAAATCATCACAATAAGGTGACTTTTAAAAGAGTTTTGGGACTACAGAAAGTTTTGTTGGCTTATCTGAGGTGTGATCAGATTCCTCTTTTGCTCAAAAGATACAATAAGGAAAAAAAGTATGGGAAAGAAGGGTTGTACTACAGATCCAGGTGTCAAAACACATGTGGACACCATGTCTTTGAGGCTCCACTTGAACCCTTCTCACATGTCCAGGTCTTAGGAAAAGCTGTGGTGGGTTCTCTTTTATGAGGGGGTGTCTGGCAGGGTCAGCCTCACATTGTGTTGATGTCCCATGTGTCACTATCCTTCTTCATGACCAGGGCAGAAAGGCTGCCAAGACAATGATGAGTTTGAGCTAATTCCTGACATTTCTGCAAATGCGACTAGCTCTTTTCTTCCTTTTGCCGATAGCTCTGCTTTTCCGTTCTCTCCAGCATCACTGCCACGGCAGCCAGCATTGGAGCTGCAGGTATTCCCCAGGCAGGACTGGTGACAATGGTTATAGTGCTGACATCAGTGGGGCTGCCTACTGAAGACATTACACTGATCATCGCTGTGGACTGGTTTCTGTAAGTTCCTTGCCCAGAAGGCATGCACTTCTGTGCAATCCTGCCAGTGCTTACAGACATCATCTGTATTCCCGATGTCTCTGCTAAAAGCAAGCTCACTAACTCAAACCATTAAGGTTAAAACACACCTGTATCCCTGAGACTTTTGCACAGGAGCCCTCTCTGCCCATGCTGGAGTCTTCGCCATATGCTTCAGTGACTCAAGGCATCAGAGGTCACTTGCTGATCACCCTGGTGACCAAACAGAATGTCCTCAATTTGCTTTATTTAAAATGCATACAGAAATTATTTGCAGAGTCATAGGGAAGAGCTGTGCCAATAACAAGCAAATCCACACTACAGAATGAAGTTCTGGGCTACCAAACACTGAAAGAGGGATGAGACTGGGGTGTACAAAGTTGAAGAGTGTTTACATGGGTGCAGCTAGTCAACTACACTGCTGCATTTCAGTTTTCTTTCCCTTTTAAATAAAATCACTTGGGACAAGTGATTTTATAGTAATGCTCTTAGGAACCATATTGAAGAATGCATTTGTGCACAGTCCCACCTCTCTGTCTTCTCAAACACCAAAATCCTGACAGATGGATACAGTCAGTGTTCTCCTCTGTTCTTCTGTATCTTGTATTGTTGCTTTGCAGCCAAAGCAGCCAAACTCTGCTCCCAGCCATGGCTGACCAGTTGGAAACAGTTTTGCAGAACACCTTCAATTCTCCTGTGGATTGTACATAAGAACAGACTTGGCTGGGAAGAGCTCTGCCTCCTAATAAACGGGGTTACTTCTTGTGCTTACTCAGAGTAGATTATTTCGATCAGGCTCCGCTGTTACTACCGAAGGTTCTGATGGGATGCTGGACTGGTGACAGCTTCAGCAGCTCTGACATACTGTTGTGGTTGTGGAGAATATCTCATTGCAAAAGGTCTTTTAGATGTGCTGTTTTTCACAAAGAATCTGGTGCCTTGTCTTACCACATGCTGTCCATGCTGAGGAAATCTGTGTCCACAGCAGTGCTGTCATAGGATTGCACCAGAATTTCAGCACTTTTTGTAAAACAAAATGCAACTTTAAGTGAAAGAGACATGTTGAGACCATCTGAGTCTGCAGCAAGGTTTTTGGAAAGGACAGAGTCCATGTATAAACACAGCAACCTTCATCTTAATTTGTGTCAAATCCAAAACTATTCAGTAATAAATTGGGAATGCAATAAAACAGGAATGAATGTGAAGCTTGAGCTCAAGAATGTCAATCAAGGAAGGCTCTCTGGGAGTAATTTTCCAGTCAGTGTTGAAGTATCCATTATTAGAATGACTTAGGAAGTAGAAAAAGTTTCACTGAAGATGTTTCTTGAAATAATCTTCATCCCCTTAGCTGCTACTATGAACTCTATTTTGTTTCTCTCTCTGATTTTTCAGGGACCGCCTTAGAACAACTACAAATGTCCTGGGAGATTCTTTGGGGGCTGGCATTGTGGAGCATCTCTCCCGGCATGAGCTGGATGCGCAAGACTGCGAACTTGGTAATTCTGGGATACAGGAGAAAGAACAGCTCTCCCACCTGGTTTGCCCACAGAATGACACCCACAGGCACTCCAGGAGGGAGACTGCACTGTGAAATCGGGCAGCAGAGTGCAGATTAATGTAAAAAGCGAAACAGAAGTCCAGAGTGGAGGACAGAGAAAGATCCATTGTACAAGATGCTCACTTTTCTATCACCTCTGCCACACGCAGTCTTCTCTAAGCCTGTTGCTCTCTTATTTCTCTCTGACTGGCATTAAAGAGGAGAAAATTAAAGTGCAAGAAAAGCCTGATTTAGTCATTCTTACAAGGCCCAATAGTTAGACCTGAGTAAGGAAGACCTAGTGAAGGAGCTGGACTAGGAGCTCCTTTATTTCTGAACTAGGTAACCAGGTGAGTTGGGAACACCACCATCTGTGGACTGCCGCCAAAATGTTGCTGTAATTCTGTCCTGCAAGATACAGCTGCAAAGTCTTCACTTGGTTAGTACCTTCACCCCTAGTACATTTACCTCCTTGCTCACAGTCCTGGTGTTCGCACAGATATGCACTTGATGCTTCCTGAGAACTCCACTGGCAACCTGTTTGGTTGCAGATACTAGAGTCACTCACTTCCTGAAGGAACGTGGGGTCATACAGCAGGGACAGTTGGCTGGCTGGTAGCACCAATAGGGATCAATGGGCTTCTCATTAGTGGAAGATCCTAAAGGACTGTGAAAGAAGCAAACAGTTGCAAAATTTATTTTATCTATTATTCAGTCTTGAAACAGCTCTCCCCTCTACCAAGCTCTGCCAAAACCCAGTTAACCTAATTTCTCTTTAGCAAGCTCTTCTCATCCTGCTGAAACCAGGAGGGGAAACACAAAGTTTAAGAACAATTTGCCCATCTGAGCAGCTGGGTGGTACATCCATGCCAGGAATGACTCCCTTCTGTGCAAGATTTGCTCAGAAAACAGTTTCACTCCTCATCACAGGATTGCTAAGGAAATGATTCCTGTGCTCATCTCTACCTACTTTCAGAAGTGACTTCCCCTCAGTCACATTGCTCTAAAATGTGCTTTCTAACACCTCTGTCTTTCTACAGATCCTTTTCTTGTATAGGCAGAGACAAATCACTTAGCACTTGCATAGGTTTGTCAGATCCCAGACTTAAAAAATTAGGATATATTTTTTGATTTCTACCAAATGGAATTCAGCTTCTGTTTAACACACTTGAACATAAGCCCAAATTACATCCATAACATCTCAGAGTCTAAAGATATAAGTAGGGACTTGCTTCATCCATGCTCTCTCCCCCTCCCTGGCATGGCCAGGAATACAGCTGGCATCTCTCACACCAGTGAAGAGGACCACTAGGACTTGTTCCATAACGTCCAGGTCCATGGACATCCAGAAAAATGAATGTCTGTAACTTAACCAGGAAGATGTTAAGGATCCACAGTGTTGGGGCTGCTGCATTATAGCTGTCCTGCTTTTAACAATGGCTAAGAGCAGGAATAGCAGTGAGCAGCCTCCTGACCCATCAAGGTACTATCTAAACTGGCTGGTTTCACTTGAGATCTGTTCATTATTCCCAACCCACTATGTCACTTACACCCCTCTACCCTGGCTTTACACATTGATGTTTTTCATACCTAGACGTAACCATACACTCAGAGGTGCACACTGTGGAAGGAAGACCTCAGAGGCATTGCTGGAGTCAAGTTTGCCAATCACAACACACATGCTGCCATCACCAGCACTAACAAAGCTTCCTCAAACACATTTCTTGAGATGTACAACGCCAGATCATGAGGCTCTTTTTAGTTGTTCAGAAACTGCAGGGTTATATATTGATGCTGCTACATTCCACATTCTATGGGCAGAGTATTCTATTTTTATGGGCTGGACAATTATTTGGAACATGAGATAAGTGCACAAATGCATCTCTTTCATGTAAGACTGGTAGTAGAACAGGATAACTAGAAGTGTGTGGTAGCTCTGTTTAGCAGTGGCTAGCTCCACATTGTAAGGCAGCAAGTTGTTTGCTGACTGTGGAAGGCAGATTGCTTATTTTGACAAGAGATCTACTCTAGCAGGAGGCAAGTGATATGGATAACATATGATTATCCTTCTTTTTGTAGCACTTTTTAAAATCTTGTTTGAATACTTTTATAATATCTGTTCTTCTCCTTTCTAGACTAAACAGATCCCGTATGTATCACAGGTAATAATCATTCATGTTCCTCTCCTCTGGACATTCTCCTTGCTATTCCACATCTTTCTTGAAGTGGAATGACTAAAATTTGACACAACAATCCAACTAAAGATTTATTATTATTGAGCACTGAGCAAAGAATATTTCCTGTACATTAAGATTTAGACCTTGGACTCATGTTACCATGGTTGTTAGCAGGCTATGCATCGGCTGATCAGGATAACTGCCCCTGATGCATACATACAGCAAACTCAAGTCTGTTTATCTTATCTGAACTCTTAGCAAGGTTAGACTCTTATTTTGATGAGATGGCTCCATCTGAGGACTGTATCTTAATCAAAGAGTTTTCAGATACACTGCATCAGCTTGTATCTATAGTGAGCTAAGATAACCCTAGCTTATCAATAACACTGCTCAGCTGATGAGTCTAAACCTTCATAAAGAACAAACCTGCTTATAAATCCCAATGAAGTGCTTTATTTTTTAACAACAGCATGATAGCATTGACCCTAGTCCAGTGGTAATATATGATAATTCCCACATCATATTAAACAGGACTGCTGCCTATCAAGCAATTTCCCAGCTGGTGTTTATGCACTTGATTATTACTGCTAAAGTATAGTAATTTCAAGTTGTCCATATTGAACTGCTTCTTGATTTTCTTTTTTTTTTTTTTTTCAGACTACTTGTCCAACTTTTCAAGAAAACATTGAATTTTAATCGTGAAGTGACTTCTTGTGTAAAAAGGGCAAACTAAAGGATGAATCAGAAGATTGTTCGATTGGATTCTAGCTCAAATGGGAATGAATTCTGGGAAGTCCTATGGCTTGGGTTACACAGACTAGATGGTCATAAGGGTCCCTTCTGGCTTTAAATATATATGCACGTGCTTTCTGGCTTAGAGATATCACAAAGGGTGTTTCCAACCCAATAATTTCTAAAAGCTATCTGAAAGGATTCTAATGATACTTTAATAAAACTCAGCAGGAGTCTAACCTGTTTTCAGTTCCTGTTAGCAGACATGTACACATATCACAAAAGGGACTCTCCATACCCCATTGCATCCACATGTTCACAGATGTTCCCACAAAGCGGTATGCACCAAGTCTTGCCATTTGTGATTTCCTGCTTTCCACACAAGATTAACAGAGCACAAACAAGTAGATGCCTCATTTTCTAACAATGCAAACCAGTATTCCTTTGGGAATTTCAGAAATCAGTTTATAGCTTTTAGCTCTGGTGTTTACCTATGCTGTTAACCAGATTATGATTGGAATTACCTGTTTCTAGTACCTGAACATCAAAATATTGTCAGAAATTTGCATATACTTACATATATATCTATACATATATATGAAAGAGGTGCATGTGTGCAAGCATATGTATACATAGAGTCAAATTTTTTGTTACTAATCCAAGAAGGAAAGCCAATATTACAGTCTCACTATGTGTAAAGCTGCATATTTCATTTTGGTGCCCACCTGGATTTACTCATTTAACCTCATAGTTAAAAAAAAGAACCTGAGGCTGTTCTACTTCATTCCAGAAATGAGTCTTTCAAAGCCAGATTTCCCAGAAAGGAGCTCAATGCATGCCAATTTAGACTTGTACCTTCTGGTGATGAAATGAGAACTTCTCAATGTATAGAAAAAACTCTCCACTGTGTCCTTGCCTGTACACATCCCAAAGACCCTCATTTGCCCACTGATGCACTGCATCAGTCTTGGCAAAGGCCAAGCTTTCAGAGCTCAGTCAAGAATACTAAAGTATTTGTACTTCTTCCAAAATCAGTGCTGACCTTGTACTAACTCAGCCTTCAAAACTGGATAATTGAAAGGTTTTTTATAATTTTATTCACAGTCTTTTAAAATTACCTGATATTTGTGAGCTTATGCAGTCTTTACTGCAGTCCTGCTGCTTCTACTTGCAGAAACTTTTTAAGTTTCTCCTATTTGCAAACAGATCTCTTCCTAATGGTTACAGATGGGATGAAACAGAGCGATCTCAATGCTAAATACACAAGTAGCTCTTGGATAAGGACATACTTCTTCAATACTACTTTGAAGAGAAAAAATCCAGGAAGAATATGGATTTTCAGTTAGGCCACATGTCACTTTGTGTATGTTGCACATTGTTCCAGGAGTCAGAGCTGCCCATGAAAGCTGACACGAAATTGTATGTCTTTCTGCTCTGCCCAAAGAAGAACTGGAAACAGTACTGTACAGTGTGTTCATGGCATTTGTGCAATTTGACTGTTAATTCCTGAGGGCTTTTTCTTCATGCTGTTATTTTCAGTCTTAATACAGATAGTTTCCATATTTGAAAAATAAAGGGAATTTTTTCCACAATACTTTTCCATTATTTTTTTTCTATTACTTTTCCTCAGTACTGTGACCTTCCAAAGTCAGAGACATGACTTTTCACATGATGTATTATACTTTCTTATCTCCATGTGCCTACCTCATGGGTCAAATACCAATCTCAGATTTTGACAAGGCCTTTCCCTAAAGCTTCTTCTTTGATGCCATCTTTGGCATATGTCCATAAACTGACAAAGCTACATGAGGTTTGCTTCATCTGCACCAGACAGCACATAGGCACATACTTCCATCTGGAAAATCCACCTCCAAAAAAGGTTATGTGGAAGAGGTCTCAAAGGCTTAAACATTAATGGGTTTACATTACTTGCTAAAATGTTACATTAATGGCATGGCATCTGCAGAAAGTGAAAGCTGTTTGTTCTCCTCTTGATATCCCTTTTTCTTGTCTTCTGTTCCTTAAGGGGCAGGAATCAAGCTGAACAACAGGGATGCTGGGGAAAGGGCATCCCCAGTACCACAGCACCCAAGAAAGGCAACAGCACAGACTCAGAAGTCAGACCTTAAGACAACAGCAAGTTATGAGCAGGCCTCAGGTGTGGGTCCCAGGGGAGGTTGCCCAGGGCCATTAAGGCCTAATAGTCCTCTTGGGGTACATCTGCAATCTAGCCCACACCTCCTGACCCCCAGCCATGCAGACTCCTGTGTGGCAGCAGCAGCTTGCCTGACGGGTCTCTGAAGATCCCCAGTCCAAACCCCTCTACTCAGAGCACAAGCAACCTGTGCAGGCTGTTCAGGACTTTGATTGGATTTTGAACATCTCCAAGGATGCACATTCCACACACTGTTCCAGCACTCAATCACCCCCATTGTAAAAATGCTTTTCTTCGTTTAAATAGAATTTCTTGTCTTTCAATGTGTGCCCATTGCCTATTGTCTTTTCACCAAAAACCATGGAGACAAGTCTCAAGGCTCCTTTGAATCTTTAAATTTAATTTAATCTTTCAACAGAGTGCAAATATGAGCTGACAGGAATATCATGAAGTTCAGCAAAACAAAAATTCAATGTCCTACACCTGGGGAGGAATAACCTCAGGCTCCAGGACACATGAGGGGCCAAACTGCTAAAGAGCAGCTCTGTAGAGAAGGACATAAGGGCTCTGCCGGTGCCTGAATTGAACCCGAGCCACTGCTGTGCCCCTGCCTGTCCTGGCGAGGTTCAGGGACGGGAGCCTTCCCTCAGCACTGCTGAGGCCACGGCTGGTAAGCTGTGTCCAGCTCCCCACTACGAGTGCCCACGGACACATTATGAAGAGTCCGGAGAACTGCAGAGATGATGGAGGGACTGGGAATCTCCCCTGAGAAAAGAGTGGGGGAGCTGGCACTGCAGCCTGCTGAAGGAAGGCTAGGGGGTTTTATAAATGTAGAGCAATACCTACCTGGGGGAGATGTGAAGACAGAGCCAGGCTCTTCTCAGTAGTGCCTGGTGACAGGACAAGAGGCAGCAGGCACAAAACGAAACACAGGAGGCTCCCTCGGAATATCAGGAAAGACCTTTTTATACAGAAGCTGCCGGCGCAGTGGCACAGGGTCATAAGAGAAATTATGGAGTCGCTATTCTTGGAGATATTCGGCAGCTGTCTGGACAGCCGACTGCAGGGAACCGAGGAGGAAAAGGAAGGCTGGGCAGTGGCCAAAGCCACTTAAGTTAAGCGGGCCGCCTTCCTCCCACTGGCATCCGCCCGGCCGGGACCCGGACCGGGACTCGAACTCCAGCTAACGGGCAGTCTCGGACGTGCGCGCCGCCACGCGACCCCGCGCGGGCGGGGCGGGCGCTGCCGGGAGGGCGGAAGTGAAGCGCGCGCGCCGGCAGCATGGCGGCCGCGCGCTGGTGGCGGCTGTGCGGGCGCTGGCGGCCTGCGGTCACCGGGCCCGCCCTAGGCCCCGCGCGGCGCCGCCTCTGGGCCCCCGCCGCTGCCGCCATTCCGGCCCCGCTGGGCTCCGTGCCGCCGCCCCGCGCCTCCTTCAGCGCCGGCCCGCGCTGGCACCAGCGCAGCCCTGGCGGTCTGTCGGGGGGAGATGCACTGGAAGGCGGCGGGGAGGACAGCGGCGGTGGTGGTGGCGGTGGCGGGGCGGACAGCGGCGGGGCCGGGCCGGTCATAACGGCGTTGACGCCGCTGCTCGTCCCGGAGCATTTCCCCAACGTCCCGCTCATCGCCGTGACGCGTAACCCCGTATTTCCGCGCTTCATCAAGATCATTGAGGTGAGCTGCCCTCGGGCCCGGGCCCGGGGCTCGGCTCTGCCTGCTCGGCCTGGGCGGAAGCTGCCGCGAGGTGCCGGGGGCGCGGCGGGAGGTGCTTTGGGCTGGCTCGCGGAGCGGCCGAAGGCGGCTCAGCCCGGCCTTGCGGCCTCGGGCGGGGGTCCCGGAATGGTATCACCCCAGGCCACGAGGGGGTCACCAGCTGAGCCCGCCGCTGGCGGTGCCGCACCTCCGTGCCGCTCTCTTTCTTTGCCTTGGCAGGTTCCTTGACCTGCAGAGCAAGGCAGCCGCGTCCGTGACCTCCGCGGGCAGCCGCTGCTCGGCCTTTGGCTCGAGATTTGTAACCGAGTCCTGTCGGGATAACGGTTCCTTTTGGGCCAGTTGAAGTTTCACAGTTATTGCGTCAGCAATTCTGCTTCTAACAGAGAAGGTCGGCGATTCGCACACACTCTCTCGAAGTTCGCTGTCATTTTTGTGTTCTTCCATGAAGGTTAAGCAAACGTGTCCTTGTTTCGGCGCCGTAGGTTGGTGTCAGAGCACCGAGACCCGTGTTGGTGAAGGCAGCAAGCTGTAAGCTGCAAGAAAAAAGCAGCTATAGAACAGTGCAGCTGCAGTGGGAGAGGGTGTTGAGGGATGGGTATGGCAATCACCATTTCAGAGTGTGATCTTTTCCCTCTGCACCCCATAAAGATTTTAAGAGTTATGAATTGTATCACTAATGTATGACTTGAGCTTACAAGCCAGAAATACTTTTTCCTCCGTAAATGAAACCCAATCTGGAACAGGTACTTGTATTTTTGTGCCTCTCTGGTGTGTTGCTAGTCTGATTTTGAAGTAAATGTAGTATGAAATAAATCAATATTTTCTTGTTCCTGTAGTATTATTTAACATAGTGTTATTTCTACTATAGTATTTTTCTGCATATCCAAATCTAATATGTGCAGCTTCTAGTGTCTTTAGATGTGTCAGGGGAAGGAGAAGATTATATATTATTAAGAGCGTGTAGTGATATAAGACTTATGTACAGAAGTCATCAATTTCAATGTTTGGGTCAACAATGTCTCACAGAATTGTTAAATGTTTTCTCTTATCCTGTGAGTTCATTGTGCTGTAATTTACCTGACAAGGTTGAGTCTCTACAGTGCCTATGGAATTACTAATTTTCTTCCTGTTAATGTCTCTGACATTGGTAAGCGTATTTTTGCTAAACATTGTGCAAAATTAGAATAGGCCAGCAGTGGTGGTATTATTCGTGCTGTTCTGTCAGAACCATGCTGGTTATTAGCAAAGTGTTGAGCAATGCAGCTTATGTCCATCGCTTTGAAGAGCACTCAGTGGTTGGCAGGGTGATTTCATGCAACAGCAGAATTTACAAGGAGTTATTTTCTTGGTCACTGAGGATTCAGCCTGTTGTGATAACAGTTCCCGTGGTGCTGGGAGATCTGTCAGGGACAGGTGTGTGGCATCTAGAGATCAGAGGGGAGGAAGAAGGTAAACTAGGAAGAAATACTGGCTGAAACTCAAGGCAGGAACTCAGACTCACTCATGGGTGTAGAAGAGGAATTGAGCAGAGAAGGCTTTGGAGAAGAGGATTTTAACTAGGGTTTTTGGACAGAATTCAGGCAACTCATAGGGAAGAGTGAGCTAGCTCCCCATCAGGAGCAGAGAGCTAGGATGTACAGGTATGGAAGGGGAAGGGAACAGTGATAGCAAAAGAAACTTGTAAGATACTGTTGAAATAACTCAGGTTTCTTACTTGTAAGACTTGTACAGATTAGATCTAGTTCCTTCCCCAGCCTTTGAGCTTGTCTTATCATGACTGGGAAGTGAGTTGTTCAAAATACTTAAATTTCATGTTTCTCTACCTTTTTTTCCACTTATATATTACTGTCCTCTAAAGGAGACAAGTCTAGAACCGTACAAGCTCCAAATTCATAATTTAGTTGTAGGGTGTCATCATGGGAGTGCAAAGACAACAGAAAATCCACCTCTGATTGCATACCTGTTGTCCTAGGTGAAAAATAAGAAGCTGGTTGAACTGCTGAGGAGGAAAGTTCGTCTTGCCCAGCCTTATGCTGGTGTTTTTCTTAAAAAGGATGACACGTAAGTTGTTTCTCTTGATCTTTTTAAAAAATACAAAAATAAGCTGTCCAGGTTGATTTACACTAAAAGCTGTCATCCTAAATGCCCTGCCTTGGATAGCATTGCAGAAATTGTGGCTGGTCTTGGACCATCCTCATGGTATGAAAGTCTTTGTTGCCACCACCAGCACTGCTGGGAGCTGGAGTCTTGGTTTAGAAAAGGGTGTTTTTGTTTGGGAAGGAGATGAGGTGTCCAGATACTTGGGTGATTTGGAAAGGGGTTACATGGTGGTAGCAATGGGGATTAAGTGTCTTTACCCCTAAGTCCAGTTTAAAGTTCTGCAACCAGTGATTGTTTTTTTCTTTTTTCTTTTTTAATCTGACCTGCTATCTCAAGTTTCTGAATATTTGCTCCCAATTTTCTTGTTCAATAGCAATGAATCTGATGTGGTGGAGGATCTGAATGAAATATACCAAATGGGAACTTTTGTCCAGATTCATGAAATGCAGGATCTTGGAGACAAGTTGCGCATGATAGTCATGGGACATCGAAGGTAGGTTACTTGTACTTCACTGCGTCTCACCAGACTACTGTATAAATAGAGACATCAGTTTCACCACATACATACATTTTTTTTCTACACAACTTGTGTGTGGCAAGTTTTTGCTTTGTTGCCATGCTATATCCTGAGAGTGTTAGGATATTCCATGTGCTGTCACAGCTGTGACAGGTTAGCTGCAAAACAAAAGAGACAGTGCATGTCATTGTCATATCAACTATGATACGGTGGAAGCAAACGTTCCTTAAGCTGAAGTTTAGCAGTTACTTTGACAATTACATCAAGGCTTAGTAATGGTGAAAAAAAAGTCTCTGGAATTAATTCAAGCCAGTGTTTTTGCTTTAAAAAAAAAGGGGGGGGGTCCAGAATTTTTATTATGTCTTGCCCCAGACATAATTTTGCCCCAGAACTGAATTGAAGAAAATATGATTATTGCTGAAAATCTAGTTTTAGCCATTTATGCCAGATATTTTTAAATAAGTTAAGAATTTGTATTTTTAAAAGCATCAAATAAGTAATTTCCATTAGAAGGAAAAATACAAGGACAGAAGCATGGCAGAAGAGACAGATGCAGAGTGGGTTTTGCTTTGAAGCATGGGGTTTTTTTTTCATCTCCTCACTTTTCTTCACTTTTGTTTGTTCTGGACAGCAAAGAATGAGCAGTCCTGTCAAAGCTAAATTTATGTGAATTCACGTGTCAGTTCCTTTTCAAATGAAATCTTAACTTCTTGCTGCATTATCAAAGCACAACCATATTTAAATGCATTTTGGAAATAAGCTCCCTGTTTGGGGTTACTTGGAATAGAAATATTTCCCTATAACTTTGACAGGTTTGGTATTCCTAAGATATAACTCAGGGATTGGTCTTTATATTTGATTGAGACGTGGAGCACTGGTCAATCATGTCCATAGGAACCATACTAGATACCAATTTGAGGAGCATTTATAGGGAAACACATAGAGAAGGAAACTCCTTTATAAAAGCCAAAATAATGAAACATTGTGTCTTGCAAATGTGTGTCCTTACTAAATTTTTGCTTGCTCAAAATACAACTTAATCCTTCTCCTTTTCATGCTGAAGAGCTGAAATCACATGAAATGGGGAGATAGATTGCTGCTGGTTTCTTTTGGCTTTCAGGATTCGTATAAACAAGCAACTAGAGGTTGAGCTTGAGGAATCTGAGAACAAACAAAAAATTAGAAGGAAACAGAAGCGATCTAAGAAAGAGACTGAAGAGGAGACTGGAGCAAAGGACCAAGCTGTGGAGTTGGTACTAGATCCTGTAGCTGCTTCTTCAAAGGAAGTTCTCATGGTAGAAGTAGAGAATGTGGTTCATGAAGATTTTCAGATTACAGAAGAGGTTAAAGTAAGTGAATTAGTTTACAAGCTTTGACTTGTCCTGTAGAATTTCACCTACACTTCTTGTTTAAAAGGAAAAGTTCTAAAATCAGGCTCTAATTTCAGGCTGCAGAAACTAGCATATACTTCCTTCTTTGCACAGTCACTGCACATGGGGATTGTATGAAAGTAAAGAATTTTCATTATAACAGCTCAGTTCCTTAAAACTGTTGACTTCAAAAAGTTGCTGAATGAAGAGGCTGGTCTGTGCTTAAATCTGTGTGATGACCTCCATCAAACTTGAGTGTTTTCCTCAAAGGTGGCTTGGGTGTTGAGCCTGGTTGTATCTTCTGGCCAAGAGCCAGTCAAATTCTGTGCATGCAGAAAGCCAGCCTCTAGGCCTTGTTGCCTTTCCGGTGAGCAGGAACTGCCCCAGCACCAAGAACCATCACAGCCCACCACTGCAGTGAGTGGCTGGACTCTGGGAAATGTCATATTTGTACTGAGATCTTGCCTATCCTTTTCCATTCTTTTGATGATTAGATTTTGTTGTGTTTTTAGGCACTTACTGCAGAAATTGTTAAAACAATCCGGGACATCATTGCCTTGAACCCCTTGTACAGGTATGTCCTTCCCATGCTGCCCTGCTTTGGGAACAGCATGTTCTAGGCTGGAAGATGCTGACATTTTCAATACTACTTGCCTTTCTGTTGTAATGAGGTAGAGATATTTGCCGAATTGTCACATATATTTTTGGTTTGGAATGTAAACTCGGTCCATATTTGGAATCAAAGTTTGGAAAACCTGATGTGCAATTTAGAAACAACATAGACCTATTAAGTCCTAAGGCAGGTGATCTGGGTCTAAGTGAAACCCACTGCAATAAGCATCTGATCCATGTCTTATAAGCAGGATAAAATTTTTGGAATCCTGGCACAAAAAAATCCTACATAACTGTTTGGAGAGCATTTCAGATACTTAATTTTATATATTGGTGATCATTCCTCTAACCAAGTGATTTATCTGTTTGTTACTAAGTATTGATACAGTCAAATTTCAAAAATAGTTTGCTATGAAACTGAGCTGTGTTTCATTTTATTGCACTGACATAACAAGTAAATTAGGATATTCCATTTTGAATGTAAATTTACAGAGCATTTTGGGGTTTTTACCTTTTATTTTCAGAGAGTCTGTACTTCAGATGATGCAGGCTGGACAGCGTGTGGTAGATAACCCTATCTATCTGAGTGACATGGGTGCAGCCCTAACAGGGGCAGAGTCGCACGAACTTCAAGACATCTTGGAAGAAACCAGTGTAAGATGAAGTTTTTAACTCATGCAATGTGAATGGAATCAGTACATCTGCTGTATGTCACCTTTTCTTTACCAGCCTCAGTACAGAAGAGACTTCAGTGCTACTTTTGATGATGTGTTAATATCAGTGACTAGATTCCTGTTGAAGGATATAGTAGATCATCAGTACTGATTTACTGTGGGTAAATCAGAGTGCTCTGCATCTTTGGCAGCAAATAATTTTCTTTATATGCTGTGGAATTGCTACATGTTGGTCTTTCCACATCTGCAAGTGCTGTAAAGCTCTCCCAGACAACCTGTTGTTGGAGTTTTTTATTCTGCCTTTCTCTCTGGGAGAGAGAAAGTATGTCTGTATATATAAATATATATAAGTGTGTGTGTGTGTGTATATGTATGTGTGTGTTATTTAACAGGGGTATGGCATCTCAAAACTCATTCCATGTCTATATTTTGCAGATACCCAAACGGCTTTATAAAGCTCTTTCCCTCCTGAAAAAGGAGTATGAGCTGAGCAAACTTCAGCAGCGTCTTGGAAGAGAGGTAAGTTTCTGGAGTAACAGATACCTTGTGTGTATTTATATTGTGTCCACCACTGTGATGCTTAGTATGGGTATGTGCTCTCAAGAGTGCTTTATTTAGATTTAAGGTTTTTTGTTCTTCTGTTAGAAATATGTTTTTTCATGAACGTGGTAGAAATAACAAGACATGAGGCTACAGCATCTGCTGTTAAATTGTGTCTAAGTTGTAATTTCATGCAAGCAGATAAATCTAGAGGTCTGTAGTTTACCAAGCGTCGGTGTAACAATATACAACCTAATACTGTATATAGCATGTACTAGTGTAAATTGCACAATGTTATTTCTAATGACCTTCTCCTAACTCTTGTGAACTGCAATAGTTCCTGTCTGTTTTAAGATTTAATCAGAATACAATAACTGCATCTAAATGGTAATGAAGTATGCAAAGTGCAAATATTTGAGAATACTGAGTCATGTTTTGTTTGTTAACTGCCAGAAACTGGGGCTTTTAGAATTCATGTTAAGTGCAAAATGCTTTTGGATGGAGATTGGAATGGTTGGAGACTTCTTCAACGAATTGAACAGATGATGCAGTCTGTGGGACCAGATATGCATTCAAGGATGCTGAGAGGGCTTATCAATGTCATTACTTTGTTTTTTCACTCATCATTAAAGCACTGTGGTCATGGGAGAGGTTTCTGGGAAGCAGAAAAAGGTAAATGCCATGCCCATCTCCAAGAAGGAGAACTGGGGAGACTGTAGGCATGTCAGCCTGCCCTCAGCCCCTGGGAAGATTATGGGGAAAATTCTCCAGTAAGTCCCATACAGGCAAATGAAAAAGGACATGATTTGGAATGGCCAGATTTCCCAAAAGCAGACTGCCTAATTGTCTTCTATTATGAGAAGGTCCAGAACACAGAAAGGAAACATGGTTTAATAGTGGGCTTGGCAGTGCTAAGTTAATTGTTGGACTCAATGGTCTCAGAGGTCTTTTCTTATAAATGATTCTAGGATTCTAGCAATGATTGTTATATACCTTGACATTTGCATGGCCTTTGATGAGGTCAACTGTAACAGTATTCTGACTACATTGGGGTGTTACAGACTGGAAGTATGTAGTATGACGTTGGTGAAAAAATTAGTTAGACTAATGGGCAGAAAAGGTTGTGATCAACATGGTAAAGTCTAACTTCATTCAGCTACTAGTGGTATCCCCTTGGGGAGTCAGTAAGAACCTACTTAAGTTCTGTCAAGAGAAATTCATAGTCCCAGACCAGGCCTGGAATAATCAGGATAGAAAATAGCTATACAGGAAAGGATTTTGAAACCCTGATGTGAAGGAAGCTGACCATGAATTAGTAGACTGTCCTTGTGGCAAGGGCCCAAGGAGGAAGGCCAGCTGCCAACTGCATACTGGGCTTCAGTTGACCCCATCTAGGCAGCAGGAAGAGAGTAGTGGTTAGCCCTGTCTGGTACTAAGGAGGTCACATATGGGTTACTCTGCCCAGCTTTTGGTCTCCCCAACACAAACAGAACATTGAAGCACTGAATCATGGCCAGTGAAGGCCACCAAAATGTGGAGAGTGCTGGAGTATGTTATTAAGTCACTTCTTGTGTTAGAATACACTGCAGATAAGTTCCAAGTAGTATTTTCAGTTGCTGGGAATGTCATAACTGAGAAGTATTTGGAAGTATTTAATGTTAGAGGGGCTGTACCAGGAACACATTAGTTACTGTATTTGTTGCTTTGTCTAGGTTGAGGAGAAGATCAAGCAGACACATCGCAAGTATCTTCTTCAAGAGCAGTTGAAGATCATTAAGAAAGAACTAGGTCTGGAAAAAGAGGACAAGGATGCTATAGAAGAGAAATTCCGTGAGCGACTAAAGGAGCTGGTGGTGCCAAAACATGTCATGGATGTGATCGATGAAGAGTTGAACAAGTTGGGCTTGTTGGATAATCACTCATCAGAATTTAAGTGAGTGCATGGCCATGTCATGCTGTCAGGGTTCGTTGGGAGAGTGAAACATCAGTGCAGTTTTGTTAAGCACCTACTTAGTCCCTCCCCTCTCCTCCTTTCCCTGTATCATGTCATTACCTTATAGGATTTTTTTCTCCAAATTGCCTGTGTTTACTTATGTAGTCTACCTCTTTGGATCATTTTAGGTCTTCTGTCTTCTCTTGCAGTCTGATAATAGAGATGCAAAATGTGTAGTTAGTTCCTCATGAAGTGTACAGTGATTCTTTTTCTGCCTTCGGTTTTGGTTCTTCTATCTTGTACTTTGGTGCCTTCAGTAGATGTGAGAGAAGCTGATAGATGTCATTGTCTAAGCTACCTGAGATGGTCCTTGAAGTATTGGGGCAGGGTTGGAATTGCTAAGGAGTGAATGAATAGTTTGTAACATGTGTTCTGTGATACAAATTGTCAGAAACTGAGGTTGAAGTGAACATTTCTTGTCTGTTGAGTTAGAGTGTGCTGTATTATACAGCAGTTGGTGTACTCCTCAGCTCTCTTAATGTTGTGGGTCTCTGCTTTTAAAAGTATCTTTTACAGAGTAAAAGACTCTGTTTAAGGGCAAGCATGCCTTTGGCTGAGCAGCATCTTGGCAGTCATAGAAAAGACATACTGAGCTTCACAAGCAGCATTAGTACCTTTCCCTTTCCTTCAGAGTTGTAACAGTGGTTGCAAATTTTCAAAGCCAGTACTTGGGAGAAAAAAGCTAAAGCTCTGGGGACATGGCAATTGTCCTCAGGTGGATCCTGGGCTCAGACAGCCTAGCTGTGCTTCCTTGTGTCCATGACTGCACAATTTGATAGTTACTGTGTTGTGTAGACCTTCCTGTACACTTGAATTCCTGATCTAAGTGTGTAGTTTTAGAACAGTGAGTAGTGGCTGTAGTAGTAGAGTACTGTGTTCTCTTCAGTTTGTTTATGCTGATTATCTACTGCTAACTTCCATACTGGCATCATTTTCCTCGTCTTAAGTCTTTCTCTGTGGTGTTGGAGATTCTTTATTTCAGAAAAGCAAAAGCTGTGAAAAAAAGCTTTGGGTTTTTTTGTGTGGGGAGGTTGAAGACTGTGAAAAAGGTTACCAAATAGTGATGGTTCTTTTCCATAAGTAGTTTATATCCCACTTGTTCTGGATGAGGTTGTTTTGGAAGGTGGTGGAGGAAGACATGAGCTGGTCAATCACTCTCATTTGTGTGTTTCTGTCAGTGTTACACGGAACTATTTGGACTGGCTGACATCCATCCCTTGGGGTAAGTGTAGCGAGGAGAACCTGGAGCTGGCTAGAGCCCAAGCAGTTCTGGAGGAGGATCACTATGGAATGGATGATGTCAAGAAGCGAATTCTGGTAAGGCAGGAGTAGGCACTATGTCCCATTTCACACTGCTTAACATCAGGCATTTTGGATGTGTTTTAGATTGCAGTCTCCATTTAATTGGTGTTAATTCATGCATCAAACAGAAAACTGCATGAAAGACCCAAATGTTCTGGTAATCAGTTAATGTGCTTAATTACTTCTGGCAATGAAGGTCCCATTCTCATTTCAAACTGCAATATTCTGGTTTGCACTAAATCCTGGGCAAGTAAGTGTCCAAGGAAAGCAGTCTCTTGATTTTTTTCCCCACTTGCCCAGTCATTTATTCACTGTAAGTGTATAATCATTGAGGTTTCAGTTTTGAACTGTCTTCTTTTGAGTCCTCAACTGTTCAGTGTTACTTGAGGGTTGTCTGTCACAGAAGCGTGAAATAAGACAAGCTTAACTTAGCGCATGGGAGTGGTAGAGTAGGAGATGCTCACATGTAGCTTGAGAGACTCAGGTGAGAAAAAGAGAAGCTGGGAGAAGAACTTAAACTCTGTCTTCTCACTCTAAGGCAGTGGAGAGAGAGTGCTTCTTCTGGTGAGATTGATACAGAACACACAACCTGGGGACAACCAAGCATATAAATAACCAGAGGCAAAACAGATGCACCAGTTAGCATGCAGATGCACTACTTAGCTTCTGCCCTTGCCCTCCCCCAAGTCCCTTGAGAACCAGTTTTTTGTATGATGCTTGTTTTGTAATCACTGCTTGTCCTGATAACAAATGTGTTTTGGTGTTGTTGACGTTCCCTTCTGTTCACTGCTGGTGCTTTATCTGCTCTACAGGAATTTATTGCAGTCAGCCAGTTGCGAGGATCCACCCAGGGGAAGATTTTGTGTTTTTATGGTCCCCCTGGAGTCGGGAAAACCAGTATTGCTCGCTCCATTGCCAGAGCCCTAAACAGAGAGTACTTCCGCTTCAGTGTTGGAGGGATGACTGATGTTGCAGAAATAAAAGGACACAGGTCAGTGTAACTTGAGAAATTTCTCTATCCAGCAGTTTTTACTAAGTCAATAGGAATCTAACTGAAGTTGGACAATATATGTAATTCTCATCTGTTCTGCCAACCCTTGCTGACAGGAGTTGAGATACAAAAGAGGTGAAAAAGATAGCAAAAGGTGGAGTTTGGAAAATAATTATATTTGTGCTTTTAAGTGCAGTTGCTCCCTGTTTCTTGTGTATTCTCAGCTTTGAAAAGCTGAGTGAGCTACCCAAAACCATTGGAATGATGATGAATGCTAATACATGCCTTTCTGTAGATGTCAGACCTAGAGAATGCTGACAGTTTGGACAGGATCATTCACATGTGTGTTCCAGTGTGATTGAGACTTGGTTTCCAAATAATCAGGATGGAGGTGATGCATGAGGAAAACCTGTAAACAAGAACATTCATGGGAATAACAAGAAGTGAATAAAAAATTGGTAGATTCATATGGAAAACAAGAAGTTAATAAAAAATGGGCAGATCTGACCCTTCCATAGGTTTATTTTCCTTCCACATACAAAAAAATCCTAGAATGGTTTGGATTGAAAGTGACCTCTGGAGATTGTCTAGACCATTCCCCTGCTAAAGCAGGGCAGAAGGCAGAAGTGCTTAACACCTTCTTTGCCTCAGTCTTTAGTGGAAATATGGCTTGTCTTCAGGACAGCTGTCCTGGGTTGGTAGATGGTGTCAGGAAGTAGAATGGGCCCCCTGTTATCCAGGAGGAGGCTGTCAGAGAACTGCTGAGCTGCTTGGATATTCATAAATCTATGGGACCAGATGGGATCCACCCCAAGGTGATGAGAGAGCTGGCAGATGAGCTTGCAAAGCCGCTCTCCATCATTTACCAATAGTTCTGGCTCACTGGTGAGGTTCCAGATGACTGGAAGCTGGCCAGTGTGACGCCCATTCACAAAAAGGGTGTGAAGGAGGATCCTAGTAATTATAGGCCAGTCAGACTGACCTCAGTATCCAGTAAGATAATAGAACAGTTTATATTGAGTGTCATCATGCAGCACTTCTAGGATGGTCAGTATCAGAGCCAGCCAGCAGGGGTTTAGGAGGGGTAGGTCGTGTTGACCAACCTGATCTCCTTTTAAGACCAAGTGACCCGCCTGATGGATGCAGGAAAGCTGTGGATGTTATTTGGACTCAAGCAAGGCCTTTGGCACTGTCTCCCAGAGCACACTCTTGGAAAAGCTGCAGCCCATGGCTGGGACAGGAGCACTCTTTGCTGTGTTCAGAACTGGCTGGATGGCGGGCCCAGAGAGTGCTGGTGAGCGGTGCTGCATCCAGCTGGCAGCCAGGCACCACGGGTGTCCCTCAGGGCTCTGTGCTGGGGCCAGCTCTGTTAAATATATTTATTGACAACATGGATGAGGGGATTGCGTCTTTCATTAGTAAATTTGCAGATGACACTAAACTAGGAGCATGTGTCGGAAGGTAGGAGAAGGCTGCAGGAAGACCTGGAACAGTTGGAGAGATGGGCAGAGTCCAGTAAAATGATGTTTAATAAGTCCAAATGCCAAGTCCTGCATTTTGGCCACAATAACTCGCTGCAACATTATAGGCTGGGGACAGTGTGGCTGGACAGTGCCCACGCAGAAAGGGACCTGGGGATACTACTTGACAGGCGACTGAACATGAGCCAGCAGTGTGCCCAGGTGGCCAAGAAGGCCACCTGCTCCTGGCCTGTATCAGGAATAGTGTGGCCAGCAGAACCAGGGAGGTCATTCTGCCCCTGTACTTGGTAGTGGTGAGAACAACCCTTGAGTGCTGTGTCCAATGCTGGACCCCTCAGTTTAGGAAGGATGTTGAAATTCTTTAGTGCATTCAGAGAAGGGCAACAAGGCTGATGAGGGGCTTGGAACACAAGCCCTACAAGGAATGACTGAGGGGGCTGGGGTTGTTTAGCCTGGAGAAAAGGAGACTCAGAGGTGACCTTATCACTCTCTACAACTTCCTGAAAGGAGGTTGTAGTCAGGTGGGGGTTGGTCTCTTTCACCAGGCAGCAACTGCTGGAACCAGCGAACACAGTCTCAAGCTGCACCAAGGGAAATTTAGGTTGAATATTAGGAAAAAGTTTTTTATGGAAAGGCTGATGAAGTTCTGGAATGGCCTGCCCGGGCAGGTGGTGGAGTGGCCATCCCTGTATGTGTATAAAAAAGGACTGTATGTGGCACTCAGTGCCGTGGTCTAGTTGAGGTGTTGGGGCTGGGTTGGACCTGATCATCTTGAAAGGGTCTCTTCCAACCTAGTGATTCTGTGTAAAGCAAGTTCAGCTACAGCAGGTTGCACAGGATGGTGTCCAGACGAGTTTCAAATGTCTCCAGAGATATAGATCCCACAGCCTCTCTGGGCAGCCAGTTCCAGGGCTCTGCCTCCCTCAATGTACAGGAGTTTCCCCTCATATTCAGGCAGAACTTCCTGTGTTTTAGTTCGTGCCTATTAGCCTGTGTCCTGTCACTGGGCACCACTGGCAAGAGTCTGGCCCTGTCCTCTTAACACCCACCCTTCAGATATTTTTACACATTGATAAGATTCCCTTGTGGTCATCTGAAGGCTGAACAGGCCCAGCCCACTCAGCCTTTCCCATGAGAGATGCTCCAGTCCCCTAACCACCTTCACAGCCCTTCACTGGACCCTCCTCAGCATTTCCTTGTCTTACTTGAACTCCTAAGTCCAGAACTGGGCATGACACTCCAGGTGTGGCCTCACCAGAGCAGAGGGTCTGCATCTGAACATAAAACCAGCGGTGTTTTCAAACCATTAAGATTAGCCACTCTGTGGCGTAAATTGAACCTTCAGGGCTCTTCCTTACCCAGAAGCAGAGAAAAATATTTTCTATGTTTTTCAGATGTTTTCTGTTCTGTGCCTCTCGGCCTTCTTGTTACCCTCTTTGCTTCTGCTTGTTTCTGGATACCAGAAACTATGTCTAGCAGGAAGGTTATATTTTGCTATTAGCAATTTGTTCCTTTAGTATATTTTGATTTACACTGGTCTTTTTGTCCTTATTAAATGAGGAAGTGAAATGTTACCTCTTCTAACATTTCTTACCCAAAACCTATGAAAACTCAAATACCTTTATTCTCAGCCTAACCTCTTTGCTTTTCTCTAATTGAGAAGTGGTTTAAACTAAAGATAAAAACTGTAGTCCAGGAGTATTTTGCCAAAATTCATATCAGTTCTTTACTAGAGGCAGACTAGGTGGGTCTTGGTGCTTAATATATTGATGGAGAATGCTTTTGATAGATGTTGAAGAAATAAAGACTTGTTTCCCAGCCAGATATACTTGTTCTGTCAGCTGTGTGATGTATGCTCTCATATGTGCTGTGCTTTTCAATGGTTCCCTAAATACAATCTCTGGTAAAACAGGAGGACATATGTTGGAGCAATGCCAGGAAAAATCATCCAGTGTCTGAAGAAGACCAAGACAGAGAATCCACTTATACTGATTGATGAGGTGAAGTATTTGGTCTTTCCTCTAGGTTTTGCTCTTAAAGACTTGTATCAATTTGTGATCCCCGGAGAAGAGGTGAAGCAGTAACTCTCTTAAAAATCCCAGGTTCTTTCTGTTCATATGAGGCTGGACTTTCAAGTTCTCTGGGTGATACTGATACCTTAGTTGCTTTGTTTTCTCTCCTTATAACAGGCTCCAGCTTTAAAATTCTAGTAGTGTCCTTCTGAATAAATTATAGCTGTTTGGATCGTAATGGACGTGGCTGGATATTCAGAGTTTCCGTAGTTCTTGTGTTTCCTCCATAGGTGTGAGCACATCACTGTGCACAAATCCACTGTTGCCTGTGTGATTATTAGCAAGAGTCACTCTCAGTAGGTCTAAAGCAGTAAGGAATAAGATGCTTACAGTCAATTTGTGGTCTGATTTGAGAATGAGTCAGGGCTACCAGCCTAATGCTTTGTTGAAAAGCAAATAAAACCAGGATATAATAGCAGGTGTTCAGAATAGACTCAAGGTCATTCTGGCGTTCTTTTGTGCCATACCTGGGAAGGACCAACAGCAGATATGGCCTCAGGTCTCTTCACAGAGAGCAGCAGGCACAACACTCTCCTGGGATTTTTCCTGGGAAAGGCAGGGAGAAGTTCAGAGAAGAAGAGATAGCAATTCTTATCTCTGCTTGCTGTGCCTGTTGTTTGGCACATGTGGAATGTGTTATGGAGATTGCTTACCAAAAGGAGTTTGTTTATTGGATTCTGCTGATGATTGTTTGGATTGATTGGCCAGTTGGGTCAAAGCTGTGTCCTGTCTCCAGACAGTCACGGGTTTTTCTGTAGTATCTTTTTAGTATAGTATCCTTTTAGTATAGTATCTCTTTAATATGTAATTTAGTATAGTATTAGTGTAATATAGTATAGCTTAATAAAACATTTGTTCAGCCTCCTGAATCATGGAGTCAGAGCACATTATTCCCTGGCCGGGGGATCGTCTGTTTCTACAATAAGCAGATTTCTTGGGAGGAATGGTATGTGGGACCAATAAAGTGTCATCTGTTGCAGCATGATGTAACCAATGAGTATCGTGATTTGAAAGGTAATGGAACATGTAGGCTTTGATACTTGACTGGTGTTGGCCAGAAGCCCTGCCTTGGCTGTAGCAGCAAATTTCATTAAAGCCATTCAGTTAATGCTACTCCTAAGGGAGAAGCAGCACCCCTGTTTATATCCTCAGAGCGAGAGTTCACAGTGCTACACAAGCCAATGACCTTGGCCATGGTCCTGGGCAGCTGCCTCTAGTGGCCCTAGTTGAGCAGTGGGGTTGTTCAAGATGACTTCAGGAAGTCCCCATGAGCCTCAATCAACTTATGACTATGACAACAGCCCAAGTCACAAATCTGGCTCTTATTGAAAGGCTGTGTGTAGGTTTTTTGTACCTTGGGCAGAGTAAGGAGTGTGTCTGCACTTGCATATTAGGGAAGTGGTGTAAGGTAGCACTCTAGTCCTCTCACTGTGGAGTAAGTGTTCTGGTCTGTGCCTATAGCTTATCTCAGTTTAACAAGCAGTAGCCCACTAGTAATAGTGCTTTTTATTGTATGCTTATTGCCTGAGACTTCATAGCGATTTTCTGCAACACTCAAAAATCCTGTGTCTTCTCAGGTGTGTCATGTGCTCACACAGGAAGATAATGGGGACTTGGATGAGTGCACAGAAAAGTGGTAGACTGGTACTGGACGTTAATAAACACTCATGAACATTTTCAGATGGAGCCTTGGGGAAAATCTTGCTTGAGATTTTATCATGGTAGGAAACTTCTTAAGAGTATTAAATTCTTTTCTCCCACAGGTAGATAAAATAGGAAGAGGCTATCAAGGGGATCCATCGTCGGCCCTTCTAGAACTATTGGATCCTGAACAGAACTCTAACTTCTTGGATCATTATCTTGATGTTCCTGTGGATTTGTCAAAGGTATTTCTCTTTTCTGCAGAGGTTGTAGAGCCAGAATGTCTGAATGTGTTTCAGTGCACTGATTTCCTGACTATGAAAAGATGCTGACATTTTATTCAGTTGGAAAATCAGATGGAACATAAATGGTACACAGCTGTCTCTGTAGGAGTTGTTTTTAACTGAAGTGTCTGTACATGAAAGAACATGATCACCTGCATATGTCATGTAGCCCTAACTCCCTGTAAAGCCAGGGGCAAACAGATATGTGGTTTCCACGAGAAAAGGCAGGAGTTTTCCTTTACATGAAGATTGGCAGAGCTGCCATCAAGGGAGGTGGCCTAATGCTGTGAAGCTTTTGAAATTGGTCATCTTTACACACTGTTGCATTTCTTGTGCAGCTGACATAAATTACAGAATTGACATATTAGGAATAGCTATAGATAATTGGATCATTCTGAGCTAATTTCCTAGAAGGTAAAAAGAACTTCTTCTGAGTGAGATCTAGATCTCCCATTTTCTGGTCCCTGTCAAACCATTCCAATTTCCCAGCTTGTGCATTGTGTATTTCTAAACATTTATTTTGGGGGTAGGGAACATGCTATTATATAATTCTAAAATCCAGACTTTTAATTAAAACTAATTCCACAGAGAGGGTGATCTTGCTCTAGCCTCTCAGAGAAACTCAGAACTTAGGAACTAGTACTTGGAGTAAAGCAACTGGTTAATGAACATTCTTAATAGCATCTTTTAATGCTTCCAGGTACTTTTTATTTGTACTGCCAATGTAACAGAAACCATTCCAGAGCCACTGCGGGATAGAATGGAAGTGATCAATGTGTCAGGATATGTAGCAGAAGAGAAACTTGCAATTGCAGAGGTAAGAGAAATCACTGTTGAGCTTTATGTGAATTATATCTGGTAGATTCTTTTTGGCAGATTCAGGCTTACACATTTCCATCCAACTATGTCCAAAACAATTAGGCACATGGTATTTTGGACAGAGTTCCTTTGATTTGAACACATAGTTAAAGTAACTCCAGTGTGCCGTAGGCTGTGGACACCAGAAAGCAGCATTGAGCTAACAGCAGAAAGTTGAGTGAATTGGAAACCACTAGGCTTTTGTCACAAATACTAAGAGAATGATGTGGGGAATTATTTCTTTCAGAGATACTTGGTCCCTCAAGCACGAGTTCTGTGTGGCTTGGATGAAAACAAAGCTCAGATCACATCAGATGTTCTGACTGTTCTCATAAAGCAGTACTGCAGAGAGAGTGGGGTGAGAAATCTGCAGAAACAAGTAGAAAAGGTGAGGGGAAGTTATGTGTAATTGTGACCACTGTGCATCAGCCTTCTCAGCTTTTTTTACAGAGATAAATTACTATCTCACCCAGGTATTGAGGAAATCTGCCTATAAAATTGTGAGTGGAGAAGCAGAGATGGTCCAAGTAACACCTGAAAACCTGCAGGACTTTGTAGGAAAGCCCATCTTCACTGTGGATCGCATGTATGAAACCACTCCCCCAGGAGTGGTGATGGGTCTGGCCTGGACTGCTATGGGTGAGACAACATTAATTTTGGGTTAATGCCTACATTTCTGTGTAATTTTCAAAAGTTGAATGTAATAGTTAAACAGAACTGAGTCCAGTGATGTTCTTCTACAGGCACCAGTAAAAAGAATTTCTTTTGGCCTTTGGGTCCTGAATACTGCTTCCTTGAAGAAGGGAGCCTTTCTTTTGCCCTTACCCAGGCTCATCTTAGCTTAGGGCCAGCATGTTTTCTCTTCAAGCTCCATACCCCATACAAATTATGTACATTAGGAACATCAGCAGCAGGAGGTGCCACAGCTGAGGAATGCTGTGTCCCGTCAGTGATGTGCAACACTGACTTGACTTCTGGTGTTGAGGGCAGATATAGGTGTTCCAGCACTCTGTGGAATGGGTGCAGTTGGCTGCTTATCATTCATTGAATTACTCCCCTAGTAACTTGTGGGCTTATGTGCTCTACAGGATGGAAATACAGCACACAGCAAAGGAAATAACCTCTTCATATTCAAATTGACCTTGGGTAGAATTCAAGTAGTTAAGAGGGAAATTATCACTCTGGGGGAGAAGGTAAATAGATACCTGGCACTGGAGAATTGAAGTGGCTGAAAATGTTTTGTGAACTCAGCTTACTCTCTGGAGGAAACAAAGAACATGAAACCATTATAAGAACTTGTTTTTTTACATTAAGTAGGGATAGCATCTGTGTTTCTAGAAGGTGAAGTCCAAAAAAGCAATGAATGGAGACTGTTGAGATTTCTAGCTGGCCTTCCTGAAGGTATTTAAGGAACAGGTTTCAGCTGCTCTCAGGGCTAGTGTCTCATCAGAGAGCATCAGTTCCAAATGCCTGACATAGCTTCTGCATCACCAAAACCTTCTAGTTTAATTTGTCTTTAACTTTTTTCAGATGTTGTTTTTCTTTTCTTTTTTTAGGAGGTTCCACTCTGTTTATTGAAACATCCCTAAGGCGACCCAAAGAGAAAGAAAACAAGGATGGGTCTCTTGAAGTAACAGGGCAACTGGGAGATGTAATGAAAGAGAGTGCCAAAATTGCATACACATTTGCAAGAGCCTTTCTGATGCAGAAGGACCCCAACAATGATTTTCTTATATCTTCTCATATCCACTTGCATGTGCCAGAGGTAAACTGATGCAGAGTTCACAGAGCATGCACAGCAGCCTGGCTGGTTTGCTCCCTTAGATGTAAAGCTGGAAGGCACTTCATTTGTCCTTATGTTGTGCATAATTTACTCTTCTAGCAGTAAAACCAAGGAATGAAGACATTTTCTTCAGGCTCCTGTGTAGGTCTTCTAAAGAGCCATGTTTGCATTCCTTTCTACTGCAAGCATGTAGCAAGAGTACGGGGGCTTGGATAATTTTCTAAAGAAACCTAAGCTTTTCTGGCAGCTGTTGGCCCTGTTGTGCAGGTGGGGAAACCATGACATACAGATAAGTGATTTGAATAAATGCTTGGATGAAGTTACAAAGACATCAAAGTTTAGGTCTCTGTGTCATCAGGCCTTCTTAAAGGCTTCAGGTCATTTACACATAATTGAAAATACTACTCCTGATCTCTGTGCCATGCTTCCTAGTCCATGTAATGGCAGTGGATACTTTTGTCCAATACTTGGGGCTGAAAATAAATGCCTACAGTGCTCAGAGTGGATCACATGCTGTGTAACAAGCTTTGGGCAGGTGCTTTACTGAAGACAGATTTTGAGCTGTAATTGTGCCCCAGCTTTACTTCTGGACTACTGAGTGCTCTGCGTGCAATGTCTTTGTTGCAGCTTGCTCTGTGTCTGTCCAGGTACTGCTTTGTTGTCTGTGAATTCATTCCCTGAAAGATGAGAAAACAGCAGACCTGATCTCTGTCTCTACTCTCTCTCAAGCATTGATTTCCTCTGCTCTTACAACAAAAAGGTTTGATCTCAGATAAATCCAGACTGTCACTAGTTCAGGCCTCGATTTTGCGGGGCCTTACATACTGATGTTTTCTGCCTTGAATGATTTTTGATACTGCCCTCCACTAGTTTGTTACTCTTGACACTGTCCCCTTGTGATGTTGACTTAGGTCTAAAAAAGAGCTTCAGAGTGTTTGTGTTCTTTTTTCCACTGATGGTGCTTATTCAAAGACCTGAGCCCAGTGAGTACGGTGGTGGCATCAGGCCAAGAAACCGTATTTGTGAAGTCATTTGTAGATTATTTCTCATGAATAAAGTGAGGAATGTCACAGTTGTTAATATATCAGCCAATTCAAATAGCAGGATTCCATCACTCACACATGCAAAAACCTTTATGAGGCTTCATGAAATTTGGACAATGTTAAAACAACAAGGACAAGAGTACTGTCTGACTATGCTGCTTCTTGAATGAGCAGGGGGGTTGTGCTTTGTTTTTTTTTAAACAGGGAGCAACCCCGAAGGATGGACCAAGTGCAGGATGTACCATAGTGACAGCTCTGCTGTCCCTGGCCATGAATTGCCCAGTGAGGCAGAATGTAGCCATGACTGGAGAAGTGTCATTGACTGGAAAAATTCTTCCTGTTGGTGGAATCAAGGAGAAGACTATTGCAGTAAGAGCTCTTCTCTCATCTCTGTGCATTGTCCACAGCAGAGCCCTGGGTTGGGCTCAGTGGGGACAGGGACAGCCAAGGAGGGGTTGCTCCTTGAACAGAGAGGAGCAGATTTCATTCCATAGACAGGATGGAAAAGTCTGTGTGGCAACATGAGGATCTTGGCTGTGTCTCTGGCTGTGAGGAAAGGGATGGTACCCCAGGCTTTGTGCCAAGGCATGTATGTTGGCCTAGCTCAATTCCACCTACACTGGCAGAATTGAAGGTGACTGACAGCTTTAACTGGCTGTCAGAGCTGTCTGCTGTTAGACTAGTGCAATCACCTGTGCTGTGCTGAATTGCTTGTTTCAGGAGGGCATCCAATGGAGATCTGACAGCATCTCTAAGGTACATTCTTAAAATCAAGGCTCTGTTCCCAAATTCCAGTGTGAATTTGTTTGAAATTTTATACAGATGTCTTAGATAAGAGGAACTTAGATTTAGTATTTGTATTTCTGGTTTCATCTGTTTTCAGTTTTCAGAATTTCTTTCCAAGCATTGAGGCTCTCTCCCTGCTTTTCACCTGCACAATTCTGGCCTACATAAGCCTTGCACCACACATATTTTTCAGTCAATAATGTTAATAGGTCTTCCTCCGTTGAGCTGGGGCTTCACATCAGTGTTCTGTTCCCAGATAGATTTGGGCTACAGCCTTGTACAGTGTGATTTCTTTTCCTTGTATGACTTAAAAACGAGTAGTTGTTTGTAGCAGTCAGTACAAGACTAACCTGGGCTACGGCACTGACTGGCTGCACTTGCAGGAGTGTGATTGGCCACAGGCCTGAACACAGGATCACTTCTAAAGCAATGGGTACAAACCTGTCCTGGGAGGAGTAGCTCTGCTTTCTGTGCTCCCTCCCGGGAAGGTGTCCCTGTCAAAAGGTTCTGTACAATTGTACTAAGGGTATTGATGGGGTAGCTTGGTTTAACAAGCTGTTTCTAACTTGCTTTCATCTGAGGCTTTATCATCACCCAAGCTGGAACAGATACTTAAAACTCTGTAAAATAGTGTGAATGTTCCGAATCCCCCAAGATGCTGACCTAGTCCAACTAAAATGCCTCACCTCCTCATCTGTCCCTGCAGCTGAGATGGCACTGGAGACTATGTTTTGGGGCTTGAGGGTATGATCTAGAACATTCTTCACCTTGCTGATATCTGTTACAAATGCCCTTGGTGCTCTCCATAGAAGAGAGTAAAGCTGGATCATGCTCCAGAACTGCTCTTGCTTTCAGAAATGGGAAGGGTGTTTCTGGTATATGGAAGAATTCCTAGGACTTGACAGCCCAACTTTTTCTTCCCACAGGCAAAGAGGGCAGGTGTTACCTGCATCATTCTGCCATCAGAGAACAAAAAGGATTATTATGACCTTGCTGGATTCATTACAGAAGGACTGGAAGTGCATTTTGTGGAGCACTACACAGAGGTATTTGATATAGCATTTTCACAGCTGGATCTCACTGGAGGATGACATGCTGTGCCCTGATGGCTGGAAGGTGTTCTGTCTCTAAGCACTCAGCCCCCACCTAAAGATGGGTGACATGGGCAATCCTGAAGTGGGACATGAAGCTATTGCTGCTGCGCAGCTGCCAAAATGAATTATGGCTCTGCTAGAATAAAGTATTTCTCAGTCTTTAATACTGAATTATGATCTACAATAAAGGATTTCCAATTTTGCCAAAGGAATTGGCATGTTATCAGCCACCAGCAGTGGGGCTAGTCTGGTATTTTCTCACTGAAGATGTTTCAGCTATTTCACTGTAAATTTCTGTATGACTTGGGGGAAAGGACTGAACAGTACACCCAGAGCTAGGCAGATGTTCAGCTGTTATTCCTGATAGAGGGCAAGTAGCTCTCAGAATCTGTCTCTGTTTAGAAGCCTGGTCTGGGCTGAAAGGGCACTGAAATCCTAAGGTAGTAAAGGGACATGGTTCTCTAGGTTCAGTCACCAGGTCAATACCACTAGAAAGAACCCCAGGCTAAAGAGGGCAGACCAGTAACATGCTCAGCATCACCAGTCAGCAGCACTGTGATGCACCACAGAGGGCCTCTGCAACAGCTGCATCATATTCAGGGAGCGAGGAAAGGAATTAAATATCTTGACTGTTGTGCATCAGTAAACACAGGCTTGGGAGCTTGAGAACTTGAATACTTTGTCTTCCAATGAACACTAGTCAAGAACAGCTCTTGTCATCTTAGCAAGGGAGGCCTTACACAAGAATAACGAATCCAGCTACTGAAGTCCAGGGAGCTCTTGCTGAGTCCAGGTGTCATGACTTGCTACCACACTGCAGAACACAGGCCTGAATAGAGGGTACATGGGGAAACACAGGAGCAGGCTAAGCTGCATAAGGAATGGGCTGATGTGCCCTGGGGAAAAAGTGCAAAGTAGTTACTAGTTTTAACAGCTATTTTTGCCCACTTCCCTCCTACTACCATCTGAGTCTGAAGACAGACTAGGAGGTAGAAGGCATTATTCCAGAGCTCTCCACGTCCTGAGACTGCACATAGTCATAGAGGATTCCCCTCTAGAATAAGTCATAGCAGCACCAGCATCACCATCTCCACCTGCAGGTACAATAAACCACTGACCCAAATTCTTGACGGCTGAAGTATATGTACCAAGAACACTCACTACTCTGGTTTTGGGAGAAAGGACTTTATTGTGTTGCAGCCTGTGCAACTCAATCCTTCTTTGCAGCAGCTTTCCTCATGGCTGCCAGGACATTACTGAGTTCCTCCCGCTTCCTCTTGGCCCGAATGTGAGTGCCAACCTGCAGGGAAAGAGCAGAGCTATCAGTCTTTACCCAGACTGGACAGACTGGGAATGCCACAGGTGTCCCTGCTGTCACACCTCAAAACCAGGCAGAATGGTAAAGTCCTGGAAAGATGGACTTGACCTCCAGCCATCATATCTCAGTAGTACCTTAATAGTTATATGGACATGAAAGAGGCTGCTTTCAGCTCTCATAATCATTATAACTCAAGGAACCCTATTTGAAGTCTCCTGGTTAATGGCACCCAACCACTATCAGTGCTGCTCTCATTTTCCCCACAGCGCATGCAAACCATGGAAAAATAGCATGAGAAGCCTTAATCTTTGAGCTTGGGGCCTTTTTAGCTAAGTACCTTTGCATCCACCTCATGCTCTCCCACCCAGCCCAAGGAACATTCTCTCCATCATATTACACCAGTTACTTCCAAAACAAATGGAAAAAAAAAAAGGTAATTAATTAAAAAGCCAAATATTCTTAAGAGAGGGCAGAAAACAGAAAACTGACATAGCAGTTTCTTCCATCCACGTTAGCTGATTGACCCACCCGCTTCTTGATGAACTTCAAAGCACGTTTGTCCTTGGACACTTTCAGCAACTCCATTGCACGTCGCTCGTAAGGTGCAAAGCCACAGACTTCCCTGATCATGTCTCGCACAAACTTGGTGTGTTTGGTCAGGCGCTGTAGGAAGGGAGGGAGGACTTTGGTCAGAGGGTTACAAGGCACTACAGAGGGGACTCCAAGGGGCTGTGGCATACTCTCAGCTAGGCTTCAAAACCAGCCCATGCTGTTGCCATGTCCCAAGACTTCATCCTTGACAGATCCTGTGGAGCAACGTGAGCTTGGCTAAGTGTACCAGTCTGTCTTCAAGCTCAGGTCCGGCTGTGTCACACACTGGCATAGACCAGCATTTTTGGAAAAAGCAGGTCCATGAGCTAGCCAGGATTTGCTCTCCAACACGCGGGGGACACCACAGATAAACAGAACATTTAATAAGAATGAATAATGGGCCCACATGCATTCATGTCCCGTAACATGCATCTATGGGACCTGGATGGCTCCTAGTAGGGAAATTCGAGGCAGTTTTGTGGGAGATTGCCTGCTGTTACCAAGAGAAGCAAACCGGGAGATACCAGAATGCACAAAGCTTTTCACAGCTACCCGGTCGAGCCCATTAGCCCGCCTGGCTCTGCTCTGTCAAGCCCCGCCCGCCCCGCAGTCACGGGCAGCGTGCGGGTTCTGAGCCTTCCCGTCTTCCTGCAGCACAAGCGCAAGACGCAGCCCCGCGGACGGGGCCGGAGGCGACGGGCGGCTCCGCGCCGGACACACGAACGCAACCGCGCTGCGCACCAGGCAGCAGGCTCGTTCGGCCCCCAGAGGGGAAGAGGCAGGCCCGGGGCACCGCGCTCCAGGAGAGTCTCTACTCACCCCGCGGCGGCGACACTGTCGGGGCTTGGACACGTTCTTGGTCACCTTGTAGCCCTTGTTAAGGCCCACGGCCATGGGGTAGCGGATGGCCATGGCTACGGCGCCCGGGCCCGATGGACACGGATGGACACAGACCCACTCAGCCTCACCCGCACCCCAACGATGGCGCCGCACCGGAAGGAACGAGCGCCCGCGGGACTCCGGGACGTGGCCATTTCCGGCGGTGGGCGGGGCCGAGGGCGCGCGGGGAAAGGTACGAGGGAAAGGGCGCCCCCTGGCGGCACAGCCAGTGTGCTATGAGGGGCTGGGGGATCACCCCGCGGTCGGGTCACTGTGGGTGTGAGGGGACAGCGGGGACGAAAGGAGGGTCACCCCGCAGTGGGTGGTCCGACAGAACTGCTGGCCGGGGGGCTTGGGGTGCCCACTGGACAGAGCCGCGCAGCCCCGCACTTACAGAATTTTTCCCCATAAATTATAACTTTGGTATCTCTTGGCCAGGATTTGATAACGTTTGACAGACAAACGTAAAGCAATATATTAAACAATTTTGTTGGAATAAAAGATACTGGATTTTCTTACCTCTGAAAGAGAGCTGAGGTAAACATGTGCAACTCAACTGTTTTCTGCTTTCAAAGACAATTAATTTAATTTGTTGAAATGGAAAATATTGGCTTGAAATTGAAAATCTTGGATTTTGAAACAAATTACGGAACTTTACATCCTGCTGTAGAGCTCGTCTTTGCACGACTGGTTCCTTTCATTACAGGGCAGCATTCCCACCTCATGCACTCGGAGCTGCTGGACTCTGTCACCCCCTCATGGCACAGATTCCAGCAGCGAGGAATGTTCATGGCTTAGACGGTGGGACGGGTCTGACTCTGATGCCTTTCTCCACAGGAGGGCAGAATATGAACAGGCGTCTGCAGGGTTGTGGTGACTGTCCTACACAGGCAGAAGAAACTGCCTTTCTGAAATATTTCCTAATGTTTCTGAAAGTCAACAAAGAAAAGTTATGAATGCCAGTTTGTTGTCAATCTGCACCTCTAAAATCAACATGAGTTTGATACCATCTTTGCTACTGAGAACCATCACACAGCTAAAGGTCTCCCCATCCACAAGCTCTGGGTTCCTCACAGGAGATGTTGCAGCCCTGGGCTGGAGGAGGTGTCACCTCTCCTGTTGCCTTTCCTGCCCCTGCTGATGTTCATGGACCTGCCTTAGTGTGGCTGCTCAATCACCTCTGCATGTGTTGAAGAACGGCCCTCATCTGCTCTGGCTCTGTGACCTCATCAAATACAGGTGGCCCTAAAATAAACATTTGCCTGGAAGAAGAGGCGGCGGCACTGCCTGGGGAAAGCCCCTCTGCCTGGGGGAAGCTCACTATTTCTGTGAGCACCAACCCACCAGCAGCATCTGCATGGGGCCCTTCCCTCTCACACCCTGATTATTGCTACCTTCCTCTCAGGACATCTTTTCCATTCATGCAGAAACATATGGATCTATAGTTCCCAGACTCCCAGTGGGTTTCTCATAATTTGATCTTTCTATGCTGCACTGGACACCCCTCAAATCCTGCCTTTTTCCCAATTGTTGCCTACACCAAGTCCCTAATAGAAAATCCAGGGTTTCAGTTTCCAGAAACTTTTGCCCCATCCCAACATTGCTAAATGCTTTCTTCCACATCCCCAGCGTTTGCAAGTGATTTCCATCTCTGCTGGATCTTTCTTTGGATTCTGCTTTACATCTCTTCACTCTTTGTCTTCTTACTTTCCTAAAAGCATTAAAGTGTTACCTATAGGTGAGCCCAAGGATGGGGGGCAGAAAAAAGGTAGAGGAAGCCTTGGGATTTGAGCTGAATCTGAAACTGGGACAGACTGGCTCTGCTGAGATGGACATGGATGGCTCAGTGGACCATAAATAGGATGAACATCTGCAGTTTGCCCTGGCTGCTGCAGTGATGTCCTGGGCTGCATGGAAAGATGCACCTGGCAGGGGCCAGGAAGGGATTGCCTTTACCTGGCAGTCATTAGGTTGCACCAGTGATGCTGTTCAGGCCTTGCATAGCAAGAAAAACTTGGATTAAGTGGAATAAGTTCAGAGGAAAGCCATGAAGATGTCTGAAGCCTGGACCATGAGGTGCAGTGGAAGGAACAAACCTTTTTCAGCCTGGAGAAGTAGAAGTAAACTAAGGTAGATGTAAAACAGCCACCTGAATTTCTGATTAACCAATGGAGAGCAAGTATAAGAATGATCCATTCCAAAGTTCAGCAAGTACAACAGGAGGCCAGACAGACTAAATACAAAAATTAAGAATGTGGGGGATGGAAGCAGGATCAAAACTACCTAAGATACATACACAGGCATTGCAAAGACATCAGGAACAGAACTGGAAAAGCCAGAGTTCCTCTTGACCTCACTGAAGACCAGGGAAAGAAGAAAAAATGCAGCACCTTACTCTCCCCTGGCTGCTTCAAGTTTATGAAGAGAGACCCTGTTGAAGGCTGGGATTGTTCTTTTTCTCTCAGGGAATTTTCTCCCATCTGTTGCTAAGAGAACATAACGACTGGTACTTAAGAGACAAAAAGGAGTGGCCGGAAAGCCAGCAGTGTGCCCAGGTGGCCAAGAAGGCCACTGGCTCCTGGCCTGTATCAGGAATAGTGTGACCAGCAGAACCAGGGAGGACATTCTACCCCTGTACTTGGCAGTGGTGAGAACAACCCTTGAGTGCTGTGTCCAGTGCTGGACCCCTCAGTTTAGGAAGGATGTTGAAATTCTTTAGTGCATCCAGAGAAGGGCAACAAGGCTGATGAGGGGCTTGGAACACAAGCCCTACAAGGAATGACTGAGGGGGCTGGGGTTGTTTAGCCTGGAGAAAAGGAGACTCAGAGGTGACCTTATCATTCTCTACAACTTCCTGAAAGGAGGTTGTAGTCAGGTGGGGGTTGGTCTCTTTCACCAGGCAGCAACTGCTGGAACCAGCGAACACAGTCTCAAGCTGCACCAAGGGAAATTTAGGTTGAATATTAGGAAAAAGTTTTTTACGGAAAGGCTGATGAAGTTCTGGAATGGCCTGCCCGGGGAGGTGGTGGAGTGGCCATCCCTGTATGTGTATAAAAAAGGACTGTATGTGGCACTCAGTGCCATGGTTTAGTTGAAGTGTTAGGGCACGGGTTGGACGTGACGATCTTTAAGGTCTCTTCCAGCCTGGTAATTATGTGAACTGTGAATTTTGTGAAAGGTGCAGCTGCACTCTTGTTAAAGCTGAGGGGCCTTTCTTTTGGAAGGGCAGAGATATCACGTGATTTTGGCTGGGGTATGAGGGGTTGGATTCAGTTCTCTCTCTTGATCTCGGAATTGTAGGGAACAGTTGAGCGGCTTCTATTGCTGCCACTGCAGAATCCAGCCCATTACTATTTTCTGCTACGATACGTGAGGCTTTTGCTCATACAAGCGTCTGTTGCATTGGGACCTTATTAACACCTCACTGGAAAGGTTCCTCATCATCGACTCAGTACCTCAGGGGAAACCCTGGGATCCCCGAGTCCCCTCCCGCTCCGAGGGTGCCTCTCCTGGCGGTGCTCGGGAGCCGAGTGGCCCCTACCCAGCCCCGCCGCTTCTCTGCCACTGCTTCGGGTCTTTCACTGCCCTGTAACTCAGCATCCCTGCCTGCCGGGACACCCCGGGCTCCTGCTACAGCTGCTGAGTTTCTGTTACATTTCGTTTGCTACGCCGGAGTCTGCTCGGCCCTGTGGTTCCAGCCACCGCTCCGAGGTTCCTGCTGCAGCCCCCTCCCGCCATCCAGCCCGCCCGCCATTGCCATGTGGGGAGGCGGCCGAGCTGGCGCCACAGCGCCCCCTGCAGCCGCGGGGAATCATCGCACCTGCCCCGTCCGGCCAGGAGCCACCGGCGCCCCTGCCGGCTGTGCCTGGAACTGCACCAAAGGGGAAAGTGCCAAGAGAGGCTGGAACTTGGGGCTGGGGCTGGGGCTGGGGCTGGGGCTGGGGCTGTGCTTGGGGCTGGAACTGGGTCTGTACTTTGAGCTGGGACTTGGGCTGGGAGTAAGGCTGAGACTGGGGCTGTGCTTCTGGGAGTGGGACTGTGCTTGGGGCTGAGACTGGGTCTGTGCTTGGGGCTGGGTCTGGGACTGGGGCTGGGGCTGTACTTTGGACTGGGTCTGGGGCTGTGCATTGGACTGGATCTGTGATTTGGGTTGGGACTGGGGTTGTACTTGGGGCTGGGACTGGGGCTGGGAGTAGGGCTGGGACTGGGGCTGTGCTTTTGGGCCTGGGGCTGTGCTTGCGGCTGAGACTGGGTATATGCTTCTGGGACTGGGGCTTTGCTTGGGCTGACACTGGGTCTGTGCTTGGTGCTGGGACTGGGGCTAAGATTGGGGCTGGGTCTGGATTTGTGGTTCTGTTGTTGCTGCTGCCGCTGTGGTTGTTTGTTTGCTTTGTTATACATTCTGGTAAAGAACTGCTATTCCTTTTCCCATATCTTTGCCTGAAAGTCTTGTAAATTCAAAGTTAAAATATTCTGGGGGGAAGGGGATCAAATTTTCCATTCCAAGGGAGGTTCCCACCTTTATTGACAGACACTTGTCTTCCAAACCAAGACAGAGCCTTTCTCTGTCTCAAGACAGATTAAGTTTATTTTAGTGTCCTTCCTCTTTTCCAAATACAGAATCAGCACAACCTTTGGCCCACCTGACAGAAGCACAGAATGTACAGCTGAATGGTGGTCCCTGCGACACCACTGTCTTCTGAAGCTTATCTGAACCTGAAGCTTATCCTTCTCACTGCAAAGGAATGGATTCTTAAAGCAGACAAACACACCAAATACAAACTGATTTCCACCTGTCCATTTGACTGCATTCATTTTTCAGCCAGCCCCCTTCATTACACCCTGGCCAAAAAACCACACACACCTTCTGAGATCCACCACTTGCAGCTGTGGAAAGGCAGAGCTCCCTTTCCTCCTGCTAGGGGAGCCAGAATTCCCCGAGAGTCACTGGGAAGCCTGTACCGACCAACAAATAGTTGTGTAACATTGGATAAAAGATGCTCTCATGTGAAAGATGTGCTCCCGTAGCTAGCACAGTGGGGGAAGCCCTTTACCTGTCATTTCCAAGTATTAACGGAATCATCTCCCCAGAAGGGAGGAGGACAGGCAAGACAAGCAGCCTGATACTGCTCCACAGTGCTCCACCTTCCTGTCTTACCCCTTCTTGGCCAAGGCCTTGCAAGATGCATGTATTTGCATTTGCCAAGATCTAGACCTAGTTTTCTGCTAGATGTCTTCCAGTAGGTAGCATGGGTCACCCCATAAGCCAGTAGCCCCAAGGAAGCTGGTAGAGCCTGGTCATATGAAAGGCAGGCAGGAAACAGGCTCAGCCTCATGCCTAAATCCAGGCTACCTTAAATTCAGAGGCTACTGTCTTATGTTAATTAACAAAATATGCATAGTAATCAATGTGAAAGAACTTCAGCACCATTCCCATAGGTAGCCAGAGGCTTTCCCTTTGAGCTGAAAGGGTGCTGCTCAATGTCTGGTTTCTTCTGGAAGTGCCCCTTCCCCAGTGCATCCTGGCTGTCCTGCTTCAGGCCTCTGGATCTCAAACAGCTGAAAGCCTCACTCACCTCTGCAAGGCTCAGGTCTGTGTGGTTCTGCCCTGTGCTTCACATGGCCATGCACACTGTTTCCTCAGTGATGAAGCCTCTCTGTCTTCCAGGAAATAATTACTCACAACAGCAGCCAGCAAAAATCTCTGCATGGGGTTCTTCATCACACATAATATTTCTGCAACTGTGGCCCTCTCAGTCAGGGATGGAATTACTCCCATGCACAACAGCACACGACTTTGAAAAGAGGATGTGGGGACAACAGAAATGATATCTCTCTTTATGAGCTAATAAGAGCTGTGGCTGTGGACATAAAACCTGTGATGATGATGAGTAAGGCCTCTCTTATAGGCACCCAGTGCTGTGATGGCCCTGCTTGAGTGCCTGATGGTAATTGCCACTAATGCTCCACTGTGTGGTTTCGTTGTCCTGTTTTGGGTAGCTGGACAACAGTCTGTTCAGCCTCTGTTGGTGAGATGACAGAGGTGGAGGAATCCCTGGTGTGTAATAGAACCAGGAAGCAATTGGAGCCAAACTGAGGCTTTGTCTTTATTGAGTAAGAAACAACACAGACTCACTAGAAGGCTGGTTTGCATAGCACCTCATCTTTACCTCTGAACCTCTCTTTTTATACGTTGTTCTTTGGCCAATTAATCAATACATTTCACCTGACAGGCTAATTAATAGGATGCCTTTCTTATAAATGATCTTTGAGAAAAACAAGAAAACAGAGAGTAGGAAAACTGCACCTGCAGGTTGTTTACAACACCAACACCAACACCAACACCAACACCAATACCAATACCATTATTATTATTATTATTATTATTATTATATAATAATAATAATAATAATAATAATAATAATAATAATAATAATAATAATAATAATAATAATAATAATAATAATAATAATAATATTGTTTATCTTCAATGCCCTAAAGTCTCTCAAGCCAATTCTGGGAAAATTTATCTAGTTTTCTCACTCTCTGACCAGGCTGTCACATCCACAAGGCTTCTTTGCTTAAACCCCTTGGTAGGCAAGTAAAGGTCACCACAGAGTCCTCACTGCTGCCTCTTCTGATAAAAACAGCCCTCTCCCACTGGAATGATCCTGCTGCCTTTGGATGCTGTCTGTCTCCCACACAGTGATTGCTGCAGCTTGGGGAGCTGCTGCAGCGATCTCAGCTCAGCCAGGTCAGCCTCTGGTTGCCTTGTGCTGTTCAGCTACTGTGTTCCTCACTGCACTCTCAGAGGTTTTAAGCCCTGCTCTGAGGCAGTCAGAGACTCGAGCTACTGCCTTTGGTGATGGTTTATTAGTTAGGGTCAAGCACATCACATCCTATCACATCATATCACACCACAGGACAGTTTTCACAGTGGTCATTGGGTCTTCCAGGTGAAAGAGTTTGAACCTGACTTTAAAGAAAATGCTCCTGTTAGTAAGTAAACTGAGGTCAAGACAGTCTCCCTCAGAAGTATTTGATAACTTGCAAGACCTTGCAGCCAGATCAGAAAACAACAGGCTCTACCACCAAAACCAGAAGAAACAGCAGACTAAATCCTTCTACATCCCCCCACATGCAAGGGCACCAGCAGCTCTGCTCAAGCCATTGTCTCCCTTCTGGAGCAGCATATGTGCATGGACACAGACACACACAGAGGAGCCATGCAAGTGCCCTCCTGTGAGGAGGAGAAAGGCAGCTGCCCCTGCAGCAGCTCCCTGGTCACCACATATAACACCCATGAACAGGTGCCTGTATTTCTGATGTTCTGTTTTGTGCAAGGTCTTCTTTTACAGCACATGCACACTGCTAAAGCTGTCATCCATGCTGCCACAGACAGCAACTGTTCCCAAATCCAGCTGCTCTAGGAAAAACTGGAAAACAGCCCTTGCCTGTGCCTTGGAGCCTCTGCTGAATTATGGTTTCTGACCACTTGGCCAGTCCAACTGCTTGCTCTCCCTTAGCAGAGGACCCATCTGCAGCTGTTCTTGTCTTCTGAAGGAAAGGATTTAACCCTTCTGGGTCTGCACTGGGCCTTACAACACTGATTTAACAGCCTCACGTCTGCTGCCATGAGATGGAATTCACTGATTTTGTATCCACTTCTGCAATTAGAGATGGTTTAGCTTTAGTCTTCCATGTTGCTAATCACTTCCAAATTAAAAGTATATCCTTGGATAAACTATATTTATTTTTGTCATTGAGAAGGCAATGCCCTGCCTTCTCTGAAGGACCCACACAAAAGGGGTTTCCCCTACAGCCACTGGCTCAGGGAGTTTTACACTGCTGTTCCCCTGGGCATGACGCAGTGCAACTATGTGAAACTGACATTTCTTCCTTACTGGTCTTGTTGGGGATGGAAATGTTTCACCCTTATCAAATGGGAAATGCCATTTACAGACCCAGAGATTTCCCTTGGAAGTAGTCACTTTGGACAAATGCCATTTGTATTCCTGCTGCCTTTTACAAGGCGGCCAATACTTCGCAATGGCCAGATGCCATGTAGCTAGGAATGGGCTCTGTGGGGAGGAGGATATACGTCAGTCCCTTGGTGGGCCAGCTGAAAGTCACTGCTGTCAAGAGAGAGCAGGCTGGATGGTGTGGCTGGAGAAGCCAGGGGGCATTGCCCCTTTGGGCAGCCCCAGGAGACTGGACGAACTCTGCCCAATGGTCACTCTGCACCAGTGGGGTCCTGAGCTGTCCAGCCATAAAGAACTTCCAGAGAGAGAGGCAAGAGCACAAACTGGCATCTCAGTGGACCTCAGATTTCAGACAAACATTTGAAGCTGGTCCTCATTTCTAGCTTGGTATGTTCTTGGCCCCCCCTGTTAGCGTTCAGGAACACATAATCGCAAGAAATTATTTTATGCAGGTGCTTTTATTGAAGAGCTCTGGGTGTCAGGGGTACAAACCCAAATCTGACTCCAACATGGGTTCAGGGTGAACATACTTTTATATTCTACCATTATATAGCTTTCATGTTAATTATTAAACTTGTATTGTTCAATTGTATACATAGATTTCAGCCAAGTATAGCCTCCTTAGATTAGGAACATACAGTTTCTCATGGTTCTTCTTATGACTATACAATAATTATTTTTAATTCCTAAACAATCATCACATCTAACAATTATATCATTTATCATACTACTTACGCAGGTGAAACGCAAAGCTTAACATTTCAGAGTCTATCTTAACATTTTTCCAGGGCCCCACTATCACCTCCCATACCTCTTTCTGACCCAGTATGTTGGTTTGGCACAGCCTGGTGTTTGGCAGTGAGGGGTGAGGGTTGGGGAGGGGAACAGGGGTAGCTTCTGTGACTGGTTGCTAGAAGCTTCCGCCATGTCTGACAGAGCCAATCTCTCATGGCTCTGAAGATGGACATGCTGCTGGCCCAATTACAGATGTTGTTAGCACCTCTGTGAGGACATATTTAAGAAGGAAATCAACACAGTGCACACACAACTTTTTCCAGGGATAGTGAAGCACCGCCACGAGCCATGCCTGGCATAGCAGGTCACAATGCACTGCCATAGCTGCTGCCATCTGGGTGCGCCCTGCAGCGAGCCTTGCCCACCAGGCCACTCCCAGCCAGCTGTGCCATGGGCAGAAGGGCAGGGGAGGCAGCAGCTTCCCCTTCCCCGTGCCCTGCAGGAGGAGAGCCATTGAATGGTGCCAGCACCACAGCAGCCATCACTGCCTGTGCCATGGTGGCAGAGCCACATGGCTGGCATCAGAAGCACAACCAGTGATTCCCAACGTGGAACCTAGATGAGATCAACTTCTCAGCACTGCAGGATCCTGCAGGAATCTTTGAATTTGTGGGATTTGTTGGTAATGGTACCTACAAGCAGTAGTTCTTCTAGTCAGAGAAGAGGAATAAATGAGGACTTGTGAGGGAAAACAACATGGGGGCACCAAGATCAGTGGAAAAGAAAGAGGGGGAAGAAGTGCTCCAAGTGTCAGAACCAAGATTCCTCTGCAAGCTGTAGTGAGGACTGTGGTGAAACAAACTGTCTCCTTGTAATGAATGAAGTCCATGGGGGATGAAGAGAGGCACTTGCAGCTCATAGGAAAAGTGCTCACACCAGAGTGGGTGGATGCCAGAGAAAGCCATGATCTGGTGGGAGACCCGAATAGAGAGAGGGGGCCCCAGCTTCCAGAGACAGAGAGAGAGAGAGCCCTTGCTCCCAAACTGGATGAGTGACCCACACCACAACAGTTTTGGGATGACTGTTTGCTGATGGGAGGGACCCCATGGCATGGCAGAAAAAAAGACTCCTCTCTCTGAATGAACAGAAGATCTCGAGTGATGAACTGACCAAAACCCCCACACCCTGTGCTCTTGGTGGGAAGGAGGGAGGGTCTGGGGGAAAAAAGGTGGTTTAAGTGCTTGCTTTACTTCTCATTATCCTCCTCTGACTCTGTTAATAATAAATTTAATTTGTACCTTTAAATTTAAACCTGTTTTGCCCTTAGAGTGTTTTTCTCCTAGTCTTTATCTCAACTCATGAGCCCTTCATTATTTTTTTCCCTCTCCTTTGCCCAGCTGTAGCAGGAGAGGGTAAGTGAATGACTCTTGTGGGTGCCTGGTGTTTGGCCAGTGTCAAACCATGACACCCAGGCATGGTGCTCTGGGCCCAGGCAGGAGCAGTCCTCCAGGCCCAGCATGCAGCTCTTTGCTGTGCAGGAACAGGGTGCAGGAGAAAGGTTTGCCAGCACGAGCCTTTGGGGAGCCTGACAGTGAACAGGAGGTTGGAGGGGAAGATGGGTTGAGATGCTCAGTCTGCACCATGGACAAGAGACATGGGCAGCAGTCACAGCCAGTGAAGGCGACAATTGCTGCAAACTGCTGGGCCCTGCATGGGTGGACTCACATAGGTGCTGCAGAGGAAGGAGACATTTCTGCAGATGCAGAGTGTCGCTGTGAGGGAGAGCTCGGGACGCTCAATATGAGTGATCACCAAGCTTCATTTATTGATTAGAGCATCAGATATTTATGCACAACAAGTAATAAGCTCATACATATTCTGTAAGCTAAGCAATCTATTGGTTATACTATACATATCAGTTCCTCTTTTACTTCCTCATTCTTTACAACTTACATCTTCTTTTTCTCATGTCTCTCTCTCTCTCAACTACAGCATCTTGTAATCATAATACAACTATGCTCAAGGACACAGTGTCCTTGCAGGTGCAGGGACTCAGATTAGCTGGGTCCGGTACTTTTCCAATTCTTGGTCAGCTATTCAGAGCATGTCTACGTAGCCTTTGTCACGTAGCCACCTCTCCACAGCAGAGTGCCTGAGTGAAAGATCCTCCACCGTTTTGGCACAAACTTTTCTACAGCCTCGTGGTGACCTGGGCTCATTTACCTGAGCAGCCCCAGGTGCTTCTTGTAAGAGCAGATGTTTGGACACTGCCTGCCCAGGCTGAGTCCTGCTGAGCAATGACACATCTCTTACCCAGCCCAAGAGGGCCTTGAGTAGCCATGGTGGAGGTGAGAAGAGTTCCTCTTCATTCTCCACATTCCAGAGGAGCAGCTGTGTGTGAGCTGTTTCTCAGTTGTGCTATTTGCTTGTACCATATGCTACCGGGCAGATACAAAGCAGTTTTCATGACTGAGATCATGACACAACATGGTTAACAAAAGCTTAGAACTCTAACATCTCTTGCTCCTTATTCACATGGATGGTTTACCTGCCCATGCTTTATCCTTGCAGATTAGGAGCATCTGAAGAGTCTGGGGCATACCTGTGGCCTTCTGCAGGGCAGGCAGGGGTCACTGGTCACTGGGGTACTCAAACCAAAGGAAGTCAGAAAAGCTACAAGAATGATGCAAAGGTTAAGGAAGATGGGGGAACTGCAAAGGGGAGGTACTTCCCAGAGTGAGTTCATTTAGACAAAGACTCACCAATATGCCAAGGACTGCAGGGACAACCTGCCAAGACTGTTTCCTGGGAAGATAAGAGTAATGGGGTATCCATCTTCCACTAAGGTATTGGTCCTTCCTTGTATATATATCCCAACAGCAGAGTCCTGTAGAAAGCAAATGATGCTATAGATACTATTTCTTTTACATGAGAAGGTATTTTTTTACAAGAACTAAAAGGAAAATTGGTCATGAATTGGCTGGTGTGGCTAGGGTGCTGTCATTGACACCAAAGGGGAAATGTGCAGGGTGAGAAGGAGAAAACTAAATGAAAAAGTAAACGAAATTTAAGAGATTTGTGTAACAACAGAGCAAAAGTAAAGGGCTCAGTAGTCACAGTGCCCATGGGTGGCCCATAGAAGTATGGATTCTTCACAGAATTTTCTCCTTCTGGGAATCCTAGTTATGAAGCCAAATATATCTTGAGGCTGGCTGAGCACCTCTAGGCACTACACTGGAAGGTGCCCAGGCACTACACTGGAAGGACTCCCAGCTCCTTGCCAGATGTAAAGTTAAGGTATTCTCCCCACTGGCCTCAGGCTAGTCCTCCAGACCCTGCTACAAATTGGGATGGCCACTGAGCCAGAACAGCCAGGGATATACCATCCAAACATATTTGCTTAGCAGAGGAAGAGAGGGCAAATCATGATTTATATTCTGCAACATGCAAACTTGCCAGGCTTGAACAGATCTGCTCAAGATCCAGGCCCAGTCAGACCAGCTCAATACTGGCACAGATGAGAAGATGCACAATTCTAGCTGTAAAATAATGAAGCCACAGGGGCTAACTTCTTAGCCGAATAGCTGGTTCCCCATAGGGTTAAAGTGCCCCAGGCAAGTAGTCTCAAGACTAAATACCACAGCACTTCCGGAGCTGAGTGCCTAGCCCAGACGACCACACAGCCGTGGCCTTTTAGCAAGCTTAGTGATTGTCAGCTTTTAGTGATATCAGCTCTTTTATGGTTTCAGCTCTTAGCTTGCTAGAGGCTTTGGCTGGCCGTGGCTTCTGAAGGCAGACGAAGAGAGATGAGAAGGCTGGGTTCAGAATGTTCCACGATGGTTTATTCTGAGGGTTTCGTGAAGGGTCCGAAAGCAGCTCTTCTAACAAAATGGGCCAAGACAGCCCCTTTTATAATTAGAGGGGATTGGAAACTGAGCAATAGTAAGGGTCAGGGAAACTAGCCTATGGGGTCACAGAGAGATAAGCAGGCCTGGAGGACCACAGTGAGGACTTCTGGTTCAATTCCTATGACTCAGCAAATACCTATCTCTAAACATTTCTCCATGGAGCCGTAACCGGCCCCGTGCCTGCTACATTAGCCATTTGCACTATGACTCCTGCAAGTGGAGGCTCATCTACATGATGCCCATTTAAGTGTCTGCAGTTTCCTAGTATTCCCTGGCTTCTCACATGTTATAAAAATGCAAACCCAAGCAACAGCTGCATCATGGTTTATCAACTGCTTCCTTATTACCCAGCAAATACCAGATTAATTCCATGTTTAAAGCTGAGTATGAGTCTCACATGTCAGACAGGTGTTTTCAGGTAGACTGGTCTCCAAGATAATTGCCAAATTGGTGCTAGACCTCAAGCACTCCTTAAGGATGTGGCCACATGTGCCATGGGGGTTGCACACACATGCACTGGGCTGGGGATCATCTCTGTTAATGGTGTGAGTAAATCCCCAGAGATAGATGATCATTTATGATGGGAGTATCACAGATCTGTCCACACTGCTGGGACAGACAGAGGTACACACCATGCCTGTGAAACTGGGGCAATATTTCCTGGTATATTGAAGGAGAACTAGCCTGGTCTCCTTGGCACACAGGAAGGACTGTCAGTGAATCCATGCCACTTGTTAGTTCTCTGCAGTTTGGGAAGCCAAACATTTTGAACACAGCAGTTGTTTTTCTGTATTTCATGGGGTTATACCTTTTGCACTTAAGAAGCTCAGAGGTTCAGTCAGAACAGGCCCAGCCTTAAATTCCTGCACTTGGGCAGATTATCCACCAAGGGAGGACATCCACCCAGCCCCTGAGCAATGGCCCTGATCTTTCCGGGGCACAATTTTCATGCATGCCAGCCTGTCACACTATGCTACATAGGGCCATGCTGAAGCTGATCTTTTTTGTACATTCAAAATTTCTCCAGACAGTATAAAACAAACTAAATCCTACAAATCTATGCTATGCTCATGCTCAGAACTGGGGTTTAAAAAGTGCAGAGAAAGCCTGAAAATATCACCATCAAATAAAAGCTTTTGCTCATTTGATCTTGCTCCTGCCTATTTACTCCATCCAAGCAAATCTCTTTCATGGCTGCCCAAAACATCTGATTCTTGCACCTGCCATCTACATGCATTCTTATGGTAAAGAAAGAAGTGATGTGGTGCTGCTAGCCTTCAAAATTCAGTACAGAGCACAGGCTGCAGGAGAGTGGGGTAGGGCGCAGTCTCTCCTGACTGTACCAAACTCAAGACAGCAAATGGCTTCCTGCTGTAGGTTCATGGTTAGCTGGGGCTGTTCTTTCCGGACATGCAGCTCCAACATAAGTATCAACTGAGGCAGTGCTCCAGCACTTCGCTGTTGACCCCAGCTGTGGACTGGAAAAACATTTTCCAATGAGACTGATGTATTGACAGCCCCTAAAAGGACTCCAAGAGAGACAGAGAGGGACTTTGGACAAGGGTGTGGACAAGGGGGAATGGCTTCCCACTGCCAGAAGGCAGGGTTAGATGGGATATTGAGAAGAAATTCTTCCCTGTGAGAGTGGTGAGGCCCTAGTACAGGTTGTCCAGAGCAGCTGTGGCTGCCCCATCCCTGGAAGTGTCCCAGGCCAGGCTAGACGGGGCTTGGAGCAACCTGTGGAAAGTAGAAGATGTCCCTGCCCACGGAAAGCTGATGGAACAAGATGAGCTTTAAGGTCCCTTCCAATCCAAACCCAAATCAACCTGTGATTCTATTACTCTGTGACATGAAAGCCAGGTTCAAAGAGCTACTCCATGAAACTCTAAACATACAGACATTAACTGAAAAATCTTGATGGTCATCTTAGTTTTGTTGCAAGATCATTATAAAGCTTAATGAATTATCCTTTGTAAAATACTTTGAGATCTTGGGTGGAGGACACTTTGGAGTTGCAGAAAGCATTCCTTTCATCTCCTTCCTTAATCATGTTATATATCCAAGGGAGACTGATCCCATGCACATACCTTGTTATCTCCCTAGGCCTGTCTTCTTCCTTCTCACATATGTTTTCCTTTGCAAACTTTACCTTTGACAGAACATCTGGCTTAAGTAATCAGCACTCCCAAACACATATAGCATGATATAGTGCATGATGGGATAAGGAGATAATTCTCTTTCAAAGAGGAACCAAAGGTTTCTACTTTGACTTTTCTACACTAAAAACTGAACTCCGATGGGAGCTGGTTTGTTTGTTTAATAGCATAAGACTGAAATATTTCTCTCCAGTGAGACCATGACAAAGGTTGAGCCAGGCTGGCAAGACATGAAGAACAGAACAGGTTACTGCAGCTGCTGGAGGAAAATATGTAAGTAACTCTATGGTGGTGGGCACCTAGCCAGTTGGGCTGTGGATATGAAAATTAAGCACCAAATGGTTGTCTAGAAAAAAATCCTGGGTTTGTTTTCTTTAGCAGATGAGTCCCAGTCTGTATATAATAACAGTGCAAGGGTATGAACATTGCATGCTCACACTGGCATAGCAATGATTTAAGGGATTCTTGGAGCAGAGCTGGGATTGCTCCTGGCTAATAATGTGAGCTTTTTGAACTCAGAGGAACTGCATTCAGAGCCAGCCCCCACTCCTTCACTGTCCTCACCAAACTGCCAAATGGCTAAATGATGAGGGGCTGGCATGTGAAATGAGGGAACCTGAACTCCACAGGTTGCTGAGAATTGGGGCTACTCTGACACTTGGATCCCTGGAAGTCTAATGAATAAAATCCAGCTCTGTTGTGAAAGACAAAACTCGTAGTGTTAGAGATTATTGGCCCAATATTTCATTAAAAGTGATGTGAATGATCCCTTCCTTCATTTTAGAATAATGTTACTTTTATCTCTTTTAACAGCAGCTGTTCTGCACAAGGCATGCCCATGGTCTGGCTCCAAAGGCTGCCAAAATCTGGAAAGAAGCAGTGGCATTTTTCTACCGGGCCAGCCCATCTGTTTTCAGAGGTGCTTTCATGGTATTCAGCTGTCAAGAAGTCTGCTTTCCTATAAGTTTGGAAGAATTCCTGAATCCTGGGGAGCCAGTGGGGATGAGACACAGTAGGTGATGCTACCCTGAAGGCTGGTGTATCCCACCAAACACCTCCTCCTGCACCTGGGAAGACTGTGAATGAGCTGTTTTGCAAGAACAGCCTGTATAACAGATGGGGCTCTTTTTAGCATGTGCTATGTCTTAGTTTGAAAAATAAGTGCCTGCCAAGGAAGGCGGGAACCTCCCTTGGGATGGAGAATATGACCCCCTTCACTCCAAATTATTATTATAACTTTGAAATTATGAGACTTTCAGGCAAAGATATGGGAAAATGAATAACAGTTCTTTACTAGAATATATACTAATGTAGGTATATATATATATATATATATATATATATATATATATATATATATATATATATGGCAAATGTTATGAACAAGAAAAAGGGTTACCCATTTTTTTGTAAAGATTGTAGAATTACAAGTTTAACCAGTTCTGGCAGAGAGGAGTGCTTTTGTTGGCTGCATGTTGTAATCACCTGTTAAGTATCAGGTCGTTAGCCATCTATGGTTGAGAATTCACTCTATTGTATCAGCATCACCTTGCTTGCGCCAGGTGGGAGGATGGCATCCCCCCCAGACGGTGGAGGGGAGGGAACCAGGAGTTGGTATGCAAAATAAGTTTAGAGCCAAGATGCAATGGGGCAAGGCGCCCCCCCCCCCTCCTCTTCAAACGCAATTAATAAACCCCTAAACCGGCTAGCCAATATGGAATTTAGGGATCAAAATAGTGTCTGGACATTAGGGGGGAAGTCCAGAGCCCGCAGAGACTCTGAAAACCTTATTAGCCCCTCACCACAACTTCAGAAGATGTTGGTTGGAGGCAGGACCCGAGACTGCAAACTCAAAACTGGGATTCAGTGACATATGCTCCTACCTATTCTTGTGAGGGCTCTGCCCCCTGCATTTCCCTTCTTCTCTGAGGAGCACCAACTGCAAATCCAAGTGTGACCCCGTCGGGCCTCCCAACTTTGAGCTGATCACTTTAAATAAAGGCATCAAAAAGGAGGAAGATCTCCTGCCCCGTGTATTTCAGCAAACAAACAACAACAGCAGCACCACCAACAAACAAAAGCATAGTCCCAGACCCAGCCCAAAGAACAGCCCCAGTCCCAGCCCCAAGCGCAGACCCAGTCCCAGCCCAAAGAACAGCCCCAGACCCAGCCCCATGTGCCAGCCCAAGCACAGCCCCAATCCCAGAACCACAGACCCAGTCCCGGAACCACAGACCCAGTCTCTGCCCCAAGCACAGCCCCAGTCCCAGAAGCACAGCCCTGGTCCCAGAAGCACAGCCCCAGCCCCATTCCCAGCCCCAAGCACAGCCCCAGTCCCAGCCCCAGTCCCAGCCCCAAGCACAGCCCCAGTCCCAGCCCCAAGCCCAGCCCCAGCCCCAGCCCCAGCCCCAGCCCCAGTCCCAGCCCCAAGCACAGCCCCAGCCCCAGCCCCAGCCCCAGCCCCAGCCCCAAGTTCCAGCCTCTCTTGGCACTTTCCCCTTTGGTGCAGTTCCAGGCACAGCCGGCAGGGGCGCCGGTGGCTCCTGGCCGGACGGGGCAGGTGCGATGATTCCCCGCGGCTGCAGGGGGCGCTGTGGCGCCAGCTCGGCCGCCTCCCCACATGGCAATGGCGGGCGGGCTGGATGGCGGGAGGGGGCTGCAGCAGGAACCTCGGAGCGGTGGCTGGAACCACAGGGCCGAGCAGACTCCGGCGTAGCAAACGAAATGTAACAGAAACTCAGCAGCTGTAGCAGGAGCCCGGGGTGTCCCGGCAGGCAGGGATGCTGAGTTACAGGCAGTGAAAGACCCGAAGCAGTGGCAGAGAAGCGGCGGGGCTGGGTAGGGGCCACTCGGCTCCCGAGCACCGCCAGGAGAGGCACCCTCGGAGCGGGAGGGGACTCGGGGATCCCAGGGTTTCCCCTGAGGTACTGAGTCGATGATGAGGAACCTTTCCAGTGAGGTGTTAATAAGGTCCCAATGCAACAGACGCTTGTATGAGCAAAAGCCTCACCCCACGGCAGAAGAAGCAGGACCGGGCCTGGCTTCCACAGTGGCAGCGAATTCCCACCTCAGGCAGCAGCTCCAACCCACCTCCTAAGCTTAGATAGCAAGCGAGCTTGCAGCTGCCCCGGCCCTTTCTTTTACCAGACCAATTCCCGCAGTATCTCTGCCCCTTCAAGAGAAACTCTCAGATAAGAGAAGTGCAGCCAGATGCCCTTCTCTCCCCTGAGCTTCATAATTTCTTTTGTCCTTCTTAAGTACCTCATCATTATTGTTTCTTAGTGAAAAATAAAGGGGGAGGGGTCAGGGGAATTGCCTAAGAGAAAATAAAACCAAATAAAAACTCTAACCTGCAACATGCTATTGTAAACAAATCAGTCTGTACAAAAATTACAAAGTGGAATTGTGGAAAGCTGGGAAGCCCTGAGCACTGACCCCTCAGCATCTTCTTTTGCCCGTTTTCTGTTGAATGTTGGGAAATGTGTAATGTTTTTTGAATTAAATTTTCATTTCTTTCTGATCACAGGGTGTGGTTCCAGTACGAGTCTAAAGGTTAGAATTTACTTGTTATGAGTAAAAAAAGAGTTACCCTTTTTTTTTTAAGAAAAGGGTTGCAGAGTTTAAAGTTAAGCTGGGAACTGATTGCTGGCCAAGAGTTCTTTTGTTAGTTAAATGTTGTAATGACCTGTTGAGTATCGTTGAGTTGAGTTGTTAACCCTCTTTTGTGGAGAATTTTTTTTTCAGTACCACCCTTACCTGCTGCCAAGAGGATGACGACACCCCGACCCCCCCCCCCCCCCGACGGTGGGGAGGGAGGGAGAATTTGCAGAGACATGCAAATTTATCTCAAAACCCAGACTGCAATGGGACGGGACCACCACCAAATGCCTGAAAATACCCCAAAAGAGACGAGCCAAAGCAGAATTGAGAAGTCGGGGTGGTGTTTGGACAGCAGGGACGAGGTCTGAAGCCGGCAGAGATGCTGAAAAACTCGGTCACCCCTCTCCGCAAAAGTCAGTCGGGTCCAGGACTCCTGAACCGGCAAGCCAAACTGCACTCGGGGAATATCCTCATAGCCCTCGCGAGGATGGGATGCCCGGTCTGCCCCCTAGGGGACACATTTCTTCTCATCCGAGTCACTCTAGGAGCGGCTGCAGGAAACCGCGGACCTGTCCACCCCCGCCCATCCTGGCCTGATCACTTTTAATAAAGGCATTGAAAAGGAGAAAAATCTCCTGCCTTGTTTATTTCATAACTCATTTTCCTGCTACAAAAGAAGGAACAATTCCAAGCACAGACCAGAATTTTCTCTCTCCAGACTTGGTTGGTGCTTCCCCCAGTGTGATACAGCTTGAAGTCTGCCTCAGTAAGGAGGTAAATGCTGTGGCAAAATAATATTATTTTTCAAAACTCCTGTCAAACAGTAGATGCTGAATTCAGAAAAAACGCACATTACAGTGTAATGTCTTGTCTTGAAAAAAGTCCTTGTCCTACAGTCAGTCTGCTGTTGGCTTTAAGCCCACAATTGTGTGCCATGTTCCTCTTTGCTCTTTTTTACATCTCAGCAAACTTCCTCGTAGTGCATGAGGAAGGTTTCATCCATGACTCATGGTATACCATTCATTTCGCTACTTGCTTTAGCACTTTCTGTCCTGACACTGCTGAAAACAATTTTATTCAATGAAAGATGAAATTCAGGAGCAGAACTCTGTGGTGAGGTATGAGTACTTCTTCCAGACTTAGACTCATTGCTAGCAATTTTTTGAGCACTAATGCTAAGGCCAGGTTGAATTTGGACTGACAGAAAAATGTTATGTGATATATGTTCAATCCTTTCTCCTTCCTGAAATTAATGACAATATATGAGATAATCAATGAACCATTGTCTGGCTTTTAGAGCAAGATGAAGAACATGAGGCAGAGGGGGAGTTAAGTGACTACAGGAAAGCTAGAAATAATCCTATTCAAGACATACAAATAAGAGACTGTAAAATGAGAAACGGGAGAACATGGCAGCAACTGCTGAGAAACAAAAGCAGTTAAGAAATAGCATTGGAAATCCTGTATCTCCAGATTTATGAAAATGTCAGAGTCATTATGAAAGCCCAAATAGCATCAGAAAATTGGTTACACCCAAACATACAGGAAACTGGTCAACAAATGAGAAGGTGTCCTGCATCAAAGGGTACACAAGGTTTGTCTTGGTCTTTTTTACATACTAGAAGCAATTCCTTAATTTATCTGGTGCAAGAAATACTCCTGACCAATCTCTAAAACAGAGAGATTAGAGATTGGCTAAACAGAACCAATCTCTACTGTCTGTGTCTGACATCCCAAAAGTTTATTTTTATCCTATGCAGACAGTCAGAAATGTTGCATGTGTCTTTGAGCTAGAGCTTCAATACTGAACCCAGGGCTCTTCCAAGTTCCTGACTTTATATCAGGTTGGGATCGGTATCTGCAGCAGCTTCTTCCTCTGCTCCACTTTCTACAAAGGGAAAGCCTGGCAGAATGGGCAAGGCAGGAGCTGCAGTATAGTTTTTTTTTTTTCTTTTTAATCTGTTTTCTTAGCCAGGTGAGGCTGACACATCCCTATACCATCCCTTTGTCAAACACAAAATTATTTTGTCTTGGGATAACAAATCCATTCTACCTGCTCAAAACAGAAGTAGTTTATTGTAAAATTGTTTTGGGTAGCAAAGAGCTGTCAAGGTCTCTAATGAAAAACTAATTACTAAATATTAAGAGATGAGTCACGATGATGACTGTGGTTGAATACTAAATTCCTATCATAGGAGGGATCCAAGAGGACCTGTATTTAAACAGAGGCCAAAACCACAACTGAAACTTGTGTTGCACTCCCTGGAAAACACAGCTGGTGAGCGAGCATTCAGCTTTTCCACTTCCCTTTCTTCCTTGATGCTTCCTCTCCTCATCTCACCCCCAAACCATTAGAAGAGATAAGAAAAGTAAACATACATATTCTGTTAACAAGTGCAGATTGGTGTCAGGTATGAAATTGTGCAAGTGTCCAGGTTTACTGCTAAAGAAACAGACTTTCTAAAAAATGTAGAAAATATCAGGTATAATTATTGATGCATATTTCAGGAAGTTTATTTTGAAAAAAAACTTTACTGCAATACAGTTGATAGCAACACTATTAAAATACCAGTAGAAGGGAAAAAAACCTTAACCAAATAAACAGGGGGAAAAAAACCAAAGAAAAAAGAGAACAAAACAAAAAAAAAAAAACCACACACAAAAACCTCCAACCCCAAAAAACCAACCAAACAAAAAAGAAACCCAACCAACAACAACATCAAAAAAAACCAACCCAAACCAAACAAAATAAAAAAAACCAACCCAAAAAACAAAACAACAAACAACACAACCCAAAACCAACCATAAACCCCAACAAACTCCTAAGCACACGAAGTCTTGAAACAAAGCTTGTAAGCCATTTTCTCAACTTAATGAACAAAGGGGATTTACATCTCATTTACATTATCAATCAAAATTAGGCAAAAAACTTAAAAAACCTTCTAAGATATGAAAGATGCACAGATTATCTCATCAAAAAAGAGAAGTGAGCTAACCCAAAACTGCTTATACAGAAGCTTTCAGCATTCTTAAAATATTTTTTTCTGTCTTAACACAGAGTTCATAGCTGCTCTTCCCCAAATTTGCTAGTGTTGGAAATTGAATGTTAAAGAGAGAAAAAGTTCACTCTAAGTGCACGGCTTGATCCTCAGGAGTCTTTTTTTTTGTTTGCTCGGGGGAAGGCAGTGCTGTTAGAGACGACACGAACTGCGTGGGGCAAGAGCTGGGGCAGGAGAAGGGGCTGGGGCTGGAGCCGGTCCAGCAGCAGTTCGGTTACAGTTTGCAGACAGGCGCCAAAATTCAAAACACGCGCTATACTGTACTGAGCTCCCAAGTTTGGCTGGAACAAAGCGCAGGAGGCGGATGGGGCAGGATCCGACCTCCCAGCGAGCAGCGACCACAGCACCCTGGGAGTTGTAGTCTCTGCTCTCTGCGTCCTTTCCCGATTCGGGCGGAAAGCTGAATTTCACCTAACTCACTCATCATATCATCAGATCTCACTGGCAGCGCCCTGCCGGCAGTTACCCTCATGTAGAGAGGCTGTGCCTTTCAGAAAGTGCACGGGGAGTGATCTTGCTTCCATTTTAGCTGTCACTCATAAACACCCTCCGAGGAACCCACTGATACCCACCGCTCCTCGGACGGGTGTGGAAATTCCCACCCTTGGCTCTCGGTAGGAGGCGGAGGTGAAGGGACACTCAGCGCTGTCCAGGGAGAGGAGATGCCCGAGCAGGAGAGACAGGCACTCTGCTGTCTCACACAGCCAGGACAAATAGTTTTGTATCAGATGGACATTTTGAGGCAAGCACATTCAGATGAAAACCTGTGATTTGTACAGTGATTGCTAGAGAGACTTAGAGCTATTCGCCCACATGGATATTGAGCATCCAGAACTCCTGGGTTTATTCCAAGGTGCTCCAGTTTGAGATGTACTAGGATTTCACATGAAGATCGTTTCAGTTCTATTTTGAGACTAAATAACTACTACCTACTTTCTCACACTGGGTCCCTAAGTTTGTATTGTATGCTGTATTTTCTTGCTGTCTTTCCTGTTCTGTATCCAGACCTATACTCCCACCTCTGCATAATGCTCTTGCTACTTTTTCTCTTTGCTCTTCATACAGATGACAGACTTTTCAGTCTGTTTTTTCAACTTCTCCTTTTTCTCAGCCCTCCCTTCAGCTCCCTCAGCTGAAAGGCACAAGACCAGGAACAGCTTTTGGGAACGGTAATCTAGTTTATACTAGTTAATGTGCAAGAATTGACAGAATTTGAGGTTTTGGGGGAAAATACTACTGCAAATATTCAGGAACAGAAAACTTCTCAGTGAATTTTAGTTTGTACAAAGTTTGACTAGGGAGCCAAAAAGCATCACTCGTTAGGCACTCCTAAAAATATCAACCTTGGGGATGTCCAATCCATGTTTTCTCCATTTCTGCACAGTGCTGGACCCTGGCCTGGGGAGAGCCGACAGCAAAGAACGGCAAAATCACACAGCGCACAGGCGACTGTGGACGATATTTTAGGGAACTACAATGAAAACACACAAACACACCCTTTCAGGGAACCCGTCAGCCCACAGGCCTGAGCCGCACATAGGATCCGGGCTGCTGCTCCGCCAGGAGCGGGTGAGGGTCAGTCCTGTTGGTCGCTCCGGTCCTTTCCGCAGTTGCCATCAAAATTTCTTCGCTTCAGAACCAGCCCCAGCCCAGTTCTGTCCTTGACGCGCAGCCCGAACTGCACCCGCGAGCCCCGATCGGACTCAAGATGGCGGGCGCTACCGCAGCCCGCGGCCATCTTGTCGCCGGGACTGCATGTCCCAGGCGGCGCCGCGGCGCCAGGAGCCGCCCGCCCGCCATCTTAGCGCTCCCTCCCCCGGTGCGGCGGGATTGAATGAGTCGCTGCCCGCCAGCCCGCCAGCCCAGCGCCATGTCAGGCACTCCGAGCCGCGGCACGCCCGGCGGGACCCCGTTGTCGCCGACCCGCATCTCCCGGCTGCAGGAGAAGGAGGAACTGCGGCAGCTCAATGACCGTCTGGCCGTTTACATTGACCGTGTGCGGGCACTAGAGCTAGAGAACGACCGTCTGCTGCTGAAGATATCGGAGAAGGAGGAGGTCACCACCCGGGAGGTACGGCCGGATTTGGGGCCAGCAGCGACTGCTCCTATGGCGCCCCCCGCCTCCGTCCCGGGGCGGGTCCGCGGCCAGGGGCTCGCCGGCCAGCTCCCTCCCGTTCCGTGCGCGGCGCGGGGTGCGCTGTGGCGGCTCCGTGTGGCCGCCGCGCCATGCCCGTCCGCCGCGCGGGGAGCGACTGCTGTGAAGACCCAGCACCTACCCGCGCCGCCCCTCGGGGCGGCCGGAGGCTTTTTGGCGGCGGTGTCGCGCTGAGCGGCTGCTGGCGACACACTGAAGGCGTCTGAGGCCGGGATTCGGCACGGGGAGGAGCCCATGCCGGTGGCGGGAGCGGAGCGGGGCGGACGCGGCGCTGCGGGCGGTACTGGCGGCTTCTGCGCCTCCCGGGCCCAGCGCAAAGCCGCTGCGGGTCCCTTGGCCGCTGGCGGTCTGAGCGCTCCAATGCCCTGCGCCCACAGCACACGCGTACTCTGGTACCGGCGTGTTGGGTATCCCCTGCGGCCTCTGTCTTGACCGCTGATGCAGTGGGATGGGAGATTTGAAAGGGTTTGGACTGTCTTTGTCTCTGACCGTAGGAAATCTTTTACAGACTTGGTAAATACTCGGAATCAAGTCCGTGTAAGCGACTCTGATTTGTTTTCTCGAATTTTGGGAGCAAAACTGCATGATTTCTTTTTCCTAAGCTTTGCTTTTCCCATTCGGTGGTGTCTGTGGTGTTCGCGGTACTCTCCTTCCCCTGTGGCGGAAGGATGTGACACACTGGGGACAGTCCCTTCCTGTGCAAGCCCAAACCCCCTCAGCAAGGTGCGGTGTCCCACCACTGAGATGATGTTAAGGTGCTGTGGAAAGCCTATCAATAAACAGCCTGGACTGTAACTTCTGAGATGTGATGGATCGCTGTGCCACTGTGTAGCCTTTAATTTTTTTTGGTCTTTTTCCTTTTTTCACCCCTTGAGATGCTGATTTGATGGTGCTTGGGGTGTTGGGAGAAGGATTTGATTTAATTTAGATTAAGTAGAGCAGATGTTATAATGTCTTATTTGGGGATGGTTTGGAGTACCTGCAATCAGTGCATGTATGCCCAAACCAGAAATACTTTAAAGTCCCTTTGTATCACTTAATCATATATTGTAACTTCCATGCTTTCATAATCGCTAGCTATTTCTAAGCATGAAACATAATTTGCCGTGTGAAATCATGCTATAAACAAAATAAACGCATCTAATTTAGGGAACTTCTAAGCTGTAGATCCCTGGAGGCTAGAAGGAGTATCCCTTTGAAATGCGAGAGGGAGAATGTAATTCTATTGACGGTACACATGTGCAAGAGTAAGAGGACAAGCAGACAACGTAGATATAATTTCATTAGACTTTTAACATAAGTTTAAAACAGTTTGTAACAGCATACTGTGTGAGCAATTCTGAAAAGTATTCTAATGCAGTAATCAGAAAGTAAACTTGAGAACATTGATAGGAACCTTTTGGTTACTTTGAGCTTTCTGCCTCTGGTGTTTTCATACAGACTTCAAAAAGGTCTTAATCTTTAGACATAACAAACTTCTTCAGGATTTATCAAGCTCTTTGGCACTGATGCTTTGGCTTGTCTCTGGACCACCTTTGATAAATGTTTTCCTCATCCCTTTAGGAAGGTTTATTTATTCTTTACATATGTCCACAAAAGGAAACTTTGTAGTTTTATTGTTTTAATGCTGGGTAGTGGACATTGGTTTAAGACTGTGGAAGCAGTAAGCCTTCACATAGTTGTCAGATTTGCTATTTACTGGAGTGGGAGAATCCTGTCCTTTCACTTTTGGGACCAACCTAGTAAATTGGATTTTCTGCTGACAATTCATCAAATTCCAACAATTAATAATTGTTGGAATTTGCATTCATAAAATGATTAGGCTTAGTGTGAAATAAGTAATTAATTAAAAATAAACCCTCCAAATCCCACAACCTCCCCCAAACAAACCCCAAAGCAGCTATAACTTCTGTGTTGAAGCACAGGTAAACGTAGTGCAGTGAAATTTGCATACTGTTCTCTCTGCATTATTAAATCTTTATATATGTAAGCATCTAAGCTCTGCATGCTTATAGGAGACTATTTTCTTTTTCCACAGTGTTCAAAATGAAAATTCCTGTTTATTGTCTTCAACTGTGTGTAAATTTGAGCCCTATCTTATTTATTATTTATAAAAGCTAATTTAATATTTTATTGTTTTTGGCTTTTCTTTGGTTATGGCAGAAGATGTCACCTGCCACTGTGGTAGGTGGTGCACATTGTGGGAAGCAGACAGGAAGCACTGCTCACCAATCGGCTATTGGTTAGTACCTGAAACTTTTGCCTAGAGAGCAGATGATGGGGTCCATGATCAAAGGTGGATTTCTCAAAGTTAAGGATAGCTATGGCAAGTAGTATACGGAACCATGGCTATCATGAGGGAGATGTTTGTTCTTTGCTTGTCGCTGAAGTGTCCCACAGGGACCATACCTGAGCTGGCAGAGACAGTTATTTACTGACATGACATGTCCTGAGTAATGGGTGACTGTTCCTGACACCCCCTGCCCCAACCCTGCATGTATGGGAGCAGTTTTGATCTGTGCTCAAAGTTCTGGTTTAGGGTAGTGTCTTCTGGATGAGAAAAGTTCTACTGAAGCAGATCAGGCAAGGAGTGTAGTTATTGTTCCACCAGAGATTCTTTACTCATCAGCTGATCAGAATGTTCTTTTTCCTCATTGTTTCAATCACCAATTTGAACAAGACTGCAGAAAGCAGCTGTTTGTGTGGCAGTCTCAGCATGATCTTAGAACAATATCACTCCTGTTCTTTTTGATGAACACAGGGCTGCCATCTCTTAACAGCAGAGAAAAGGAGCTTTGCAGTTGATTAATCTTTTGTTCTTTATTAATTATAGCCTTTTTCCTAACCCTGTCCAATGCTGCCTTACTTGTATGCAGTAGGCACTTCGGCAAATAAAAAGTGTATAATGTAAGCTCTCAGACAAATACGAAAAAAAAGTTTGCAGATGTGGCTGAGGGAACCTCTAACTGTCCTCATTTCTTCTGTTTGCTTTCCTCCTTCACTGCCCTTGTGTAAGTTAGCCTGTGAAAGAAGAGAAATTGAGCTCATCCCCTTGTTTTTCTACATCCTTAGTACAAGACTGATGCTGTTCTCACTGCGTTGGGGTCACTGTTGCAACAATCTGATTTGTGAGGCTGGGAGGCAACATGCTGGACGAGCTAAGAGAACAGTCCTAGAGTTCTCAATTCTGTTTTACTGACACCCTGCCCTCTTCTGCAGTGCTTATTGTTGTAGCCTTCTGGAACAGATGTTTTGATGGGGACAGGAGGGATTACTGTGCTCTTCTGAGGACACCCCACTGTGCTCACCCCCTCAAAGGAGAATTAGAAAAATAAGGTCCTTGGGAGCCTCAGCTGCTGACAGCAATTGCCCTTGTAACAAAAGGAGGATCTGTGGTCTTCCTGCTTCACCCGTGTCTTCCCATCTCTGTGGGTGTGAGTGCAGGTGGCTGCAATCTCATGTGGTTTCCTCTTACCTGCCAGTGTTGGAGCTACCATTGCCCTTTGTGTGCATCATGTGGTGACCAAAGCTACTGTCCTGACCAGGATATGAGGGTCTGGTGTTGCCTAGTTGTCACCTGTGAAATACATGCTTAGATGCTGCTGTTGATGTTGGGTCCCTCAAGTTGCATCCTCTAAAATATTGGGTTAAATGGTTTTCTGGCACTGTAGATGTCATCTGGGAGGTGACATAACACGCATCTTCATTGTTCTTGAGAACTTGACTGATATTCTTGGTGGACCTGAACCATAGCTGGCTGGCAGTCCTTTGTCAGTCTATAACTGGCTAAGTAAGAACTGAGCCACATCTGGGAATACAGTTGTGGGAATACACTTGTGTTTTGCACATTAATCTATTCTTATGAGATTAATGTTTCATCAGCAAATTTGTCTGGAGTCACTTGTGGTTGGCTGGAACATGTTTCTTGCCTAGCATGTTGGTTCAGTGCCTTCTTGATGAGTTTCAAGTCTTCACTGAGTGACACCTTGCAGCTTTTCTCAAGTGGGGTTGCTTTGGGAGGGTCTGTGTCAGTGTGTCTGCCCTTGACCCCCTGCCTAGTGAGCTTTGAATGCTCCCAGTACAGGTAGGTGAGAGCATCTTTGTCTTTCAGAGTCTGCTATGGAAGCATCTCCATTTTCTTTTTCCTTGTCCCCTGTGTTGCCCAATTACAAACTCGCTGGCTCTTTTGCCAGCAAAAGAGGGGGTAAAAAAGTGAAAGCGCATTTGTAGTGCAGTAAGGGTGTCTAGGTTGGCCTCTGTGCAGGAAGATTTACACTTGGGCACACATGGACATGAAGTGGTTTGGGCTGCAGCATGTCCTTTTCTACTGAACATTTTGGGGTTTTTCTGTTGCCTTCAGATGGGGGTTTCCATTTTCACAGTTGAGGGACCCATTTGCTGGCCTAACCTGTCATCTGGCAAGGTTCATTGCTGCTTCCCAGGGTTTGTATTCTGGACATTGTAGAGAGACTGCTGAAGCTCACAGGGCCAAATGAGTTTCATACCTTCTGCTCTTCAGTAAAGGGACCAGTGCTAGTGGCAAGAGGGACATGAAGAGTATCAACCATAACTATATGGCTCATTGGAGGTTAGGGGTGGGTTTTGTTTGGGTTTTTTTTGGTTTGGCTTTTTTTGGGGATTTTATTTTGTTTGTTTGTTTTGTTGTTGATTTTTTCCCTTTTCTTTCTCTTAATGGAATTTTTCTCCCATTTTTTTGCCTAAGAGACTGGAGCTATAGATAGTTGAGAAAGACAAAGGATGTGGCCAAGATGTGGGGAAGGGGTGCAGGTGGCTGCAGTCCCTACGGTGGGGGGCTTTCTCTTGAGATTTTCAGAGACACTATGAGATTTTGGCTGGGGGCTCAGGGGCTGGGCTCAGCTCCTCACTCACTCTTGGGGTCAGAAGGGAGACAGTTGAGCTGCTGCTAGTGGAGTTCTGTCCCGCACTGCTTCTACTACCAAGGGTGAGCCTTTGCTTATATAAGAGTGGCCATTGAACTGTGACCTTTTCAATACCTAGCCTAACTGGAAAGGATCCTCGGGAACCCTGAGCCCCTCTGAGGGGGTGTCTCCCAGCTGCCATTGCCCAGCCTCGCTGCTTCTGGCTTATTGCTACGCTTTAAAGGAATACTCCAGGTCTGCCTGACCCCCGCCTCTCCTGGCACAGCTCCTGAGTTTTTGCTACACTTTGTTTGCCACTCTTCGTGTGCCTACTGCTGCTGTACCAGCTTGCTGCTCCGAAGTTCCTGCTCCAGGCCATTTAGCTTCCCAAGTGGCACTGAGACCGGCTGCCCACTGAGGGATTGCAAAGAAAGCCCCTTCTCGCTCTCTCTCACCCGCCATTGCTGTGGGGAGAGGCGGCCGAGCTGGCGCCACGGCGCCCCCTGCAGCCGCGGGGAATCATCGCACCTGCCCCGCCCAGCTGGGAGCTGTGCCCGGAACTGCACTAAAGGGGAAAGTGCCAAGAGAGGCTGGAACAGGATCTTGGCTTGGGCCTGGGGCTGCGCTTGAGGCTGGGTCTGGGTCTGTGTTTTTGTTTGTTTTTGCTGCTGCTGTTGTTTGTCTGCCTTGTTACACATAAACATACTACTAAAGAACTGTTATTCATTTTCCCATATCTTTGCCTGAAAGTCCCATAATTTCAAAGTTATTATAATTTGGGGAGAAGGGGTCACATTTTCCATTCCCAGGGAAGAATGGAAAGACAGTGATTGTCAGTGGCATCAGAGCCCAGGTGGTGTGGGGAGAGTGAAGGGCTTGAGGATAGCCAAGCAGATCCTGCAGATCAACTCTGGATTACACAACTGCTGTTGGCAACAGGGTTTTGGATTCTACAACAAACCAACAAACCCCAAGTGCTAATTTAGGCTGGGTGGAGAGTTGCTCTGGGAAGAAGGACTTGGGGGTGTTGGTGGGTGAGGGACTGTACCTGCTCTGACCAGTGGCACTAGCGCCTAGAAACTCCCTCTGTGATGGGCTGAGTCCCCAAGGTGGGCAGCAGGGGAGGGGGGGATTCTGCACCTCTGCTCTGCTTAGAGAAGCTGTGGCTGCCCCATCCCTGGAAGTGTTCAGACCAGATCGAGGCTTGGAACAACCAGGGATAGTGGAAGGTGACCCTGCACATGGCAGGGAGTGGAATGAGATGGGCTTTAAGGTCTTTTCCATCCCAACTCATTCTTTGATTCTCTGGCCATGGAACTGTCTTTCAGGATTCACAACTGCTTCAGAGAGACAGGATCCACCTGACTAAATGTCCAGCATACAGCTGGATAACCCTGCCACACTCTGGGTGAGGAACTGGCTCATTAGTTGGGCACGATGGGTTATAGTGATGGAGGGACATCAGGCTGCCATTGGTCACAAGTGGAGTGCCATGGGTCTCCAACCTCAGCTCATCAGCATCTTCATCAGTGATCCTTGGATGCAGAACTCAGAGAGATTCTAAGAAAGTTTGCCAATGGCACTAAATTGGGAGGAGCTGTCAACACCTGCAAGGCCAGAAGGGCCCTCCAGAGAAATGCTGACCAACCAGAGAGATGTGAAATCACCAACCATGTGAAGCTTTACAAGGGCAAGTGCTAGATGCTGCCCCTAGGATGGGGCAGCCATGGCTGTGTGGATGGACTGGGGAATGAGAAGCTGAAGAGAGGCTACAGAAAGGGGCCTGGGGGTTCTGATGAATGGCAAGTTGGATCTGAGTCAGCAGTGCCTTGGAGCCAGGATGGCCAACCATGTCCTTAGGGGCATCAGGCCAGCTGGATGAGGGAGGGGATTGTGTGTCTCTGCTCTGCACTGGGGCAGCCTCAGCTTGAGTTCTGGGGGCAGTTTTGGGCACCACAGTATAAAAAAGACATTAGGCTAGTAGAGAAGTGTCCAAAGAAGGGCCACAAGGATGGGGAAGGGTCTAGAGGGGAAGCTGTAGGAGGAGCTGCTGAGGGCACTTGGTTTGTTCAGCCTGGAGGATACTGAGGGGAGACCTCAATGCAGTCTTCAGCCTTCTCATGAGAGGTAGATATCAGTCTGTACACTCTCATGACCAAAGAGAGCTTGAGGAAAGAGCATGGAGCTGAGTCAGGGGAGGTTTAGGTTGGATATTGGAAGGTTTTTTCCCAAGAGGTGGTTGGGCACCAACCACCAAGGTTGCCAGAGCTCAAGGAACATTTGGGTAACGCTCTTGGGCACAGTGTAGGATTGTTGGGATGCCCTGTGCAGGGCTAGGAGTTGGACTTGATGCTCCTGACAGGTCTAACTCAGCATTTTCTATGATTCTATGAAAGTTGTTCTGGTATCCTTTCACAGAAGCAAAAGTAGCAATCTTACGTGGCTTGTACATTTTAGCTGTCTGATATAACTTTCAAATAATCTTGTCTTATAAAAAATATAAAAGTATAGAAGACTTGAAGGTGCCTCATGCAGTCTGTATTACTGATTATATGATAGGTTTTTTTGGGACAGGAAGAAGTCTGTAGTTCTTTATCCTCTGAAACAGAGAACAAGAGTGGAAGCTCATTTCTGAACAGTTCACATTTCTGTAGTTCATGTGGTTCCAGATCCTTTGTAGTGGAAGAACAGCAGAGTCAAAATGGGTCCTTGGGCTTGTATTCCACAAAATGTCTTCAAGTGTTTAAAAAAAAAAATCTCCCAGAGCAGCAGTATTGGGAATAAGGGCAAATAATTGAAGTTAAGATTGTAAGGTGCACTGATCTAGTTCAGTTTATCTCTTGGGAAGGTTTGGACATTTCAAACATAGTATGTTTTGTTGCAGTGGTAATAAAAACTAAATCTTTGGGTCGCTCGTTAATTGAAAATGTTCAGTATAGAATGTTCTTAAATGGCAGAAGTCATACACCCTTTTTCAAAGAAACTTGTGTGTAATCTGGTCCTATGTTTCAGTTCTTTGATAGTTGTTCTCATACCCAAATAATTTTTTTTCCCTTTAGGTGAGTGGAATCAAGAGTCTCTATGAGTCTGAACTGGCTGATGCTCGAAGAGTTCTGGATGAAACTGCCAAAGAGAGGGCTAGATTACAAATTGAAATAGGAAAACTGAGAGCAGAACTTGAGGAGTTCAATAAAAGGTGAGGAGGGTATTCAATTTCTTTTCTTTCAATTAGAATGGGCAGTATTTGCTGTGGAAATGATACTAATGATGCTTCTTAAAACACTTCCTGGAAGCAGATCCATGAGAAGATACAGGTTTGCCAGAGGGAAAATCCTTCAGCTTGTTGGTACAGCTGGTCAGAGCACATAATTCCAGCAGTGTATACACAAGTGTACTTGTAAATATTAGATGAATGTCATGTGATGTGAGACTCAAGCAAATGGCTGTAACTGCTTTGTCCTGTCCTGCCTCCCCTTACGTGAACATGCGTGTTTGCAGCTGCTTGGTAAACTGGATTGAGAAAGAGATCTAGATTAAAATTAATGATCTATTCAAGGAGGGTTCATTAATGATTTTTATTGTCTGGTTCACTGTATGAGTGATGGGAGAAATGGAAGAAAAGGGAAGGGGTTGGCCCTGAGCAGTTTGGGAATACAGGAGCAGTGTTGCCTTGAAAAGACATGAAGCTACAATGTAAATGTGCCGGGAGAAGACCTTGTACTGACTAAATTTTTTTGGCATAATAAACTAGTTCCTGAAGCCAAGTAGAATCCATAATTTCAATTCCCATGGGGATTATTTGTAATCAAATACTGTTTAGCAGTAGAAACTTCATTTAAAAATTATTATATGTAGTGGAAAAATCAATTTTTGCTTCTAACTGAATTTTTAATTCAATTAGAAGCAAATAACTATTTTAATATAAAAGATTTGGGAATTACAGATTTTTCCTGAGCAGGTCATTATGTACATCACCTGTTTATCAGTGTTGTCAGCCATAAAATAGGTTTTAAATCTGGCAGTGCCACTAAGGCCTACTGTAAGTCTCTCATCTCTCTTCATTTGCAACTAAGTGGTTATAAAAGGACTTAAGTATTTCCCTCCCCTGTCTTTTTTTTTTTTTTTCTGACTAGCTAGTTGATTTATGATAAAGTATTTCACATTTTATCTGTAAATTTTGCTATATCACTAGATACTCATTTTCTCTGCTGGGCCCTTTTTTTAAAGTCAGCCATTGGAGATATTTTTGGAATTTGCCCTAAAACATCTGTCCAAACATGAAATAGTGATAGTGTAAGCATCTGCATTTGAATTGGTGTAAAGTCTGTTGAAGCACAGCCAATACCATAGGCCTGCATGTGGTCAGGCAAGCTATGTGCTGGTATTTGTGGACTTGGTTAGCTCAGCTTTTGTTAACCTGGTAACTAGGTCAGCAGTAAAACCCCTGAAGTGCAGTGAGGTGAACCCCACCCAGCCCTAGTGGGATGTTCCTGTTGGGACTGTTTATTCTCTTCAAAGCCTCAGGCCAGCAGTCTTGGCATTTATTTTGGATAGTGTATTTTGCATGGCAATTGGCATCACATGGACTTTAAGGCTGTCTCTCTCATCTTGTGATAGCAGGTACTCTTCTTGCTTGGTTTTTAAAGTAAACTCTGTAAGAGAGCAACAGTAGTAACTGGGAATTTAGTTCGCCTCTCATATTTCTCTGTTTTGATTAAGGTATGCTTGTAAGAAGTATCTTCACTTGGCAGGTAATGAGAATCCAGTTGATTCCTGTTCTTTAGACTTTTGATAGCCCAAAAAGATTGTACAAATACCTTGTGGTGGAAAATTGTGCATGTAAAGTGATGGAGAAAGTGTTTTCCCCTGGATCACCCCCCTCAACTGTTGTCTGGACAACTGAGTTGCCCCTTACCAGTCACTTCAATGATGAATTCTACCAAACTAATTTCAGCTTTTTGTTTGCTTGCCTTCTGCGATAGATGAGGAAAAAAATACCTGGTTTTCTGGGCTCCTCTCTGTGTTTACTGTTCATAGCACTAGAGTCAAATTCCTCGGCTTCAGAGTTTCTTCTACTTAATTCCTTCCAGTCCACTGAGATGCTTGTAATGTTCTTGGAGTGTTTGTGGGGTGTCTAGCTTGTGATGTGGCCAGACTTTAAATATGACTCTTGCAAGTGAAACTTTCAGTTTTTTGTCTGATTTGGAATGTTGACTTGACATCTAGCTCATTACTAAAGCTTCCCTGTCTATGCTGGCAGTCAGATGGTGCTTCTCTCAATGTTGTAGCAGCGGGCCCCTGAACAGGGAATAATGAGCATTGACTCTATGATTGCAGAAGGCTGATCAAAATGCTTTATTAAGCTACCACTACACTACACTGCACTACATAAAAAATGTTCACCCTTGCCAGACAGTCCAATACACACACGTGGATCCAATTAGTCAGTGAATCAAAACACCATCACCAGAGTCCAATTAAAAGCTACCTTTTGGTAAACAATCTCCATAACACGTTCCACGTGTGCACAACAACAGGTGCAGAGATTAAGATAAGAATTGTTTTCGCTGAGCTTTCTCATAGTTTCTCAGGAAAATCGTGGGAGAGAATTAAGTCTCTTTCTCTTCAGAGAATATGTGATTACCACATCTCAGACCAAACTTGCTTTGAGAACTGTATAGTGGAAGAGTAGATTATTGCATAAGTTTATATTCACTACTCTTGTCTCTCTCTCTCTATCAAGCTCATAACAGAGGAGAGATTTAAGGATGCCAGCACAGTCTGGCCAGGAGTGGTCCCAAACACTGCCATTCTTTTGTTTGCTTGGAATAGGTTAGGTTGCTGGGACAGGAGGTAGTAAACTTCCCTCGCAATATAGGATCACAGTCAAACTCCTGGTTTATTAGCAGATTCTCCATTTCTTTTTTTCCTCCCAAAGCCTGGGTTTGTGAGCATGGAAAGCCCTGAAGGCACTGAAGATACTCCAGGGAAGCCAAAGGGTACGTACAGTTGGAGGTGGTAACATCAGGCCTAGTTTGTGCCCAAAGGTGCCTGAGGCTTACCCTGTGTTTAGTTCCTTCCTGGGGCTGTTTACTTGCACAATTTGAACTTGTGAAGGAGCTGACCAACCTGCATCAAGAGTCTTGGATAGGACACAAGGATTTGGGACAGAGTCTGCGGTCTAGGAAACAACAAGTATTTTCTGTCAATGTAATGGACATAAGAGGAAGCACATCTGCTTATGTCTTTCTGTATCTTGTTCAGATACTGACAGATAACACTATGCCAGGATTCCATGTGGGTGCAAGTTCAACTCTCAGGGTTTGGATTCTGGGGCACATATTTGTTTATTTTAGATTTTTTTTTTCTCTTACTGTGTTACCAATGTTGTAACATTTTCTGGGGCATTTTTAGTGTTTGAGATAATTGGATATAATTTTCTTTACTAAGTCCACAAGAAGCATCCCAAGGCTTTTTCTAGAATTGTTTGTTGCGGTGGGGTGGTGGTGAGGGTGCCGTGACCTTCTTGAAGAGTATCCTGAAAAGGACGGCTCAGGGGCACAGGCATGTCCTCCTCCCAGTGAAAATCAGCTCTGGCTTCTTCTCTCAGGTGATTTGGAGAAAGAGACTGGGGCCCTGTATGGTGTTCCACAGAGTAGAGGCCTTTATTAAAAGCAGGGCCCTCTGCAAAGGGAGCCAGAGAACAGAAGCTCTCTGAATTGGGGAAAACCAGAGATTTATGTAGAGAAGGCGAGGGGTGGGACAAAAGCAGTAACAAATGGGATGTGGGCTCAGGGACGGATCGTGAGGGAAAGGATCAATGAGCAACAAGGGATTAACATAGAACCAGAGAGGCCTCTGGGGGTGATATTTACTCACCCTAAAGTCAGTGGCTCAGGGGTTAGCCCTCCAGGGGAGTGCAGCAAGTCTTTCTTTTCCTGGCTCTTTGGCCCCCACAGTTGGTATTGAATTGGACCAAAGGTCTACTTAGCCTGTTAATTGATCTCTGTTAAAAGCCATTTGTCCAGAGAAGAGAAGAGTGTAACATGCATAGCAACAGTTCTCTGGAATACTCTTCTAGTCTTCAGCAATTCCTTCAGCTAAGGGACTTCCTGATGTCCAGCTGGATTCTGTGTAATAGCCTTCATGGATTTGCATTTCACAGTGTAACCAGTATTCTGAGACCAGCTGTTTGTGGAGTTCTTAGACATAGCAAGGGGATTCTGAGTTTATCTATGTGTTGTATGAACATGTTGATCAATCTGCCTGCCCAGTTTAATTTGTTCATTTATCCCTTTTTTTTTGTATTCTCATTCATCTCTCCTAGGATTTTCTCTTTAATGATCTGTTTTTTACAAGTGGAAACATCTTACCACTTAGTTGCTTCTACTCCTGAAGTTGCTTTGTGCTTTCAACGAACATTTTATCCTCTCTGTAATTTTTACTGTTTTAAGTGTATCCTCTGGGGAAGGAAAACTGCAGAATTGGAACTTCAGCCAGTATTCAAGATATTATTGTACCATAACAGTGTTCTATGTCTTGTTCTGTATTTTATTTATGAATAATTTCTCAAATACAGTTGCATTTTGTGTGCTTCTGATTTGTTGATGTGTGAAGAAGGGTAAGCTCCAGGTAGTATTTTACATCAGACTCAGAGATATCTGCCAAGACCCCAGTGAGTGGCAGGAGTGCTACAGAACTCAGAAGTGTTTTGTGGTAACCATATTTGCTGTGTCCTCTTTACGCAGAGGTGAAATAAGGCCCTCTCAGAGCCCTCTTGTGCAGAATTTTTACCCCTGCTTATGCTCCTTGCCTTCCTTTACAAAAGCCAAATTAGCTCTGAATTTTCAAATTCTTTATGTTTATGCATATGCCTGCTACTTTTCTTCATTGATGCCTTTGTCTAATTTTACCTGTGCAATCATAGAAGGATTTTGTGGGGGGACTTTATCAAAGGCCTTTCAAAATATTGTCCAGACAGACAATATTCATATCCCTTCCACAATTAAGTGACTCTATCAGTGGGCAAGGGAAGGCCACCAGGTTGGTCAAGCAGAACTTGGAGAAGCTGTACTGGATGTCTTGAATCATTTCTCTGTGCTCTGTATGCCTTTGCAGAGCTTTTGGGAGGATGATATTCCATGGAGCTTTTGTTCCATGATATTCCCAGGTACGGAGGTGTGGCTGGCAGGTCAGTAACTCCTGAAGTCCTCCTTCCCATCCTTTTGAAAAATGGGTGCAATGTTTCCCTTTTTACCTGGGCCTTCATCCCACTGCCATGAGTTTACAAGTGTCATGGAGAGTGGCTTGGCAGCTACATCAGCCAATTCCTCAGGGCTCTGAGGTGCATCTTGTCAGGTCCCATGGACTTGGACTCAGGTTTCTCAGGTGGTCACAAACCTAACCTTTTCTTATAGTGTGAGCTACTTTGCCTTCCCAGTTCCTGTTTTGTGGTCCATCTACTGGAGAGGTTGCCATTGAAGGCTGAGGCAAAATAGTTGTTGAGTACATCAACCTTCTTCTTGTCTGAACCACTTTGCCAGTCTTGTTCATCGAAGAAGTACACTTGCTTTGACCTTCCTTTTCTGGCTAACATACCTTCAAAAGATCTTCTTGTTATTCTTGGTGTCCCTTGCCAGGTTCAACTTCAGCTGCACCTTGGCCTTACTGACCCTATCCCTTCACAACCAGGCAATGTCTCCATACTCTTGCCAGGATACCAACCCATACTAATACTGCCTCTTCATTATCTTCTTGCCTTTTAGTTTCACCTGCTGGTCTCAGCTCATCCATGCTGGTCTCTTGCTTTCCAGTCCTGAGGATCAAGAGCTCTTGTGATGTAGAAAATTTTCTAAAAGATCTTCTCCCCTGTCCCTGAGGGCAGTTTCCCAGCAGGTGCTATTGACCAACTCCTTGAACAGCAGGCAGTTTGCTTTCCTAAAATTCATTCTTCATTACTCTTCACTTGACCCATGTCTCTCAGGACTACAGACTCCTGGACTGTATGATCACTGCAACCCAGGCTGCCTTCTGTCTTGCCATCACTGATGGGCTCATTTGTGTTGATGACCATCAGGTCCAGTATGTCATCTCATCTGGTAGAGCCATTTATTACCTGGCTTGACAAGCTATCCTCAGTACTCTCCAACAGCCTCCTCGATTGCCTACAGCTCACCCTGTTACTTTTCCAGCAGATGCTGGAGTGGTTGAGGTCCCACAGCAGGATGAGTCTGTGAGTGCAATGCCTCCTGTAATTGGAGCAAAAAGGCTTCAGTTGATCAGTCAGCCAGGAGTAGATGCCAGCCACAAAGGTTTACATTGTGCCTTGGTCTCCGATTCTTACCCATAGGCTTTCAAAATGCTTATGGCTGTTCTTTAGAGACAGCCCTTCACATTCAATCCACTTATTGGGGAGAGTAACCCCTCCACCCCTCCTTCCTCACCTATGCATTCTTGACAGCTTGTAGCTGTTGATAGTTGAAGTCCAGTCATGAGATTCATTCCACCAAGTTTCACCAGCAACTAGGTTGCAGCTTCCCAGAAGCACAGTGGCTTCCAGCTCCTCTTCTTTATTGCCCATCCTGCATGCATTGGTATAGAGAAACAGCTGGACTCTTGGCTGTATGATCTTCTTAGATTAATGCCCCTTAATTTCTTGGCAATATTTTACATGAATTTCCCTGTTGGCTCCTATTATCTCAGGAGCCACCAGCTCATCATCTCTGTAAGACTTCCAGTGTACCCTGAAGCTGAATGTGAAACTGGGGCATGAGGGGGGCAAGGGGCGGGAAGCACTTCCTTCTAACGAGAAAGAGCAGCCAACCAAAACATGTGTGGTGCAATTGATGCACTGGAGGGAAGGGATGCCATCTAAAGAGATGAGAACAGGCTGGAGAAGTGAACTTGTGAAGTTCATCAAGGCCAAGTGTAAGGTTCTGCATATGTGTTGGGTCATTGCCATCACAGACACAGGCTGAGTGAAGAATAGCTCAAGAGCAGCCCTGAGGAGGTACAAGTATCAATGGACGAAAAATTGAATTTGAGCTAACAATGTGCACTGAACTGCATCAAAAGAAGTGTGGCCAGCAGGTCAAGGGAGGTGATTTGCCCCCTCAAGCCCACGCAGAGTGCTGCATTCTGTTCTGGGGACCTAACATCAGAATAATGTGAAGCTACTGGAGTGAGTCCAGAGGAGGCCATATGTTCTGGTGTTTTAAGGGCTGAAGCCCCTCTGCACTGGAGCCAGTCTGGGAGAGCTGGGGGTGTTCACCTGGAGAAGAGAAGGCTCCAGGGAGAGCTCATAGCCCCTTCCAATGTCTAAAGGGGCTCCAAAGAGAGGGAGAGGGACTGGGAACAGGCAATAGTGGTAGGGCAAGGGTGAATGGCTTCATACTGACATAGGGCAGCATTAGATGGGATACTGGAAAGAAATTCTTCCATCTGAGGGTGGTGAGGCACTCAGTCATTAAATCATGGAATATTGTGAGCTGGAATGGACCCCACAAAAACCATCAAATCAACTCCTGGCCATGCACAGACATCCCAAAATCCCACCCTGTGCCTGAGAGTCTTGTCCAAACTCTCATTGAGCTTCAAAAGCCTTGGGGCTGTGATCATTCCCTGGGGAGCCTGTTCAATGCCCCAGCACCCTCTGGGGAAGAACATAATATCCAACCAGCTGTGGCTGCCCCACAGGTGTGTGGAAGTGTTCAAGGCCAGGCTGGATGGGGCTTGGAGCCAACCCGGTCTAATGGAAGGTGTCCTTGTCCATGGGAGGGGTGAAACAAGATGAGATTTATGGTCCTTTCCATCCATTCTGTGATTCTGTGTATTTTACAACATCTACCATACATATATGTATCCACTATTTGTACTTGGATTCAACTCATGAATTTTTTCTTTTGAACGAAGTTCATAACTAGGTTCATAAAGCAGTTGGGTAGTTTCACTTTTTAAAAAGTTAAATATCTTTAGGATGTTCAAACACCTTTATATGATGTAAGTAACAGCTTAATTTTTTTTAAAGATGTTTGTATCAGGTGTAGGGACATATTTTTTAATCTAGAATTAAAATACTGTTGTAAAAATAGCCATTCTCCTATAATTCTGTAGTGTGTATGGTTCCATCCTGCATGCTGTGTAATGGCTTCCAGTGTTTGTGTTTTCGTCTTCAGCTGTTTGACAAAACTTTTGACTACTGGAGAGAGGGGATAAGTGGAGAAGATATGGATGGGAGTAATTATTTTACTGGTGAGGTGCACAAGGCTTCTGCTTGGGTAGAACACCACCCTTCCACAAGACTGTTGAACCAGACCTGGTGAAGTGAATAAGGTCTGTTCATTGATAGTAGCAGGGGTAACTCTGATGGTGTAGTGAAGGAAAGTCTCCTGTCCTGTTGTTCATGAAGTGTCAGTTCATATCTTTACCAGTGTTACTTTTCACCAGGTCAAGCCAGGTCTGAAGGTCAGTATCTGTCAGGTGCCATCATTCTGCTTATTTTAGCAGTCCTGCTGGAGATGCATGCTCCTGGCTCTGAGAGGGGTCAATGTCATGCTGTGGCTTCCTCTGCCTGCTACCTACCTATAAGTAGGGACAGAACAAAAGGGCATGGCTTCAGACTGAGAGACAGTAGGTCTGGATGTGATATTAGGAACAAATTCTTCCCTTTGAGGGGGTGAAGACCTGGAGCAGGTTACCCAGAGCAGTTGTGGCTGCCCCATCCTGGAAGTGTTCAAGGCCAAGTTGGACAGGGCTGGAGCATGACAGGGTTGGAATGAGATGGGCTTTAAGGTCCCTTCCAACCCAAACAATGCTGTGGTTCTGTGGTCACTGAAACATTTCCCTGGAGCAAACGTGGCTCTTTCTGGGGGAAAAAAGAGCTCTTGACAGTTACCCTACTTGGAGAGTTACTTGGTGTTCCTTGAAGCGTGGACACATTTCACCAGGTGGATTGAGTGCTGCTGGGAACTTTTTAAAATGTCAGAGATCCCCAAAAGCAGTTGTGCCTTTGTAAAACCTCTGTCACGTTTTTGCATGAAGGCAATAAACCAGGCAAAAATTATAAGAGAAAATAAAAATTAAAATGGCTTGCCTATGTTGTCAGTGTCCTTGAGGGGGCAAAAGTTACTTACCACTGTCAAGAATTCTCTATGATTCAAGCTGTACATCAAACACTTCTATTCATTCCCATCCCTGGAAGCAGATTCTTGCTGCCTGGCTTCTGCAGGGGGGAGCAAGCAGGAGGCTGTGTGAGCACATACTGCTGTTCATGATCAGAGTGAAGCAGCATTTGCCTTTTGAGTCCTGCACAGGCAGAAGGCTCCCAAGTCTGATTGGCTGTGACACAGGCACAGTGGCTTGTTTTACAACACATGTGTAACATAGCACTTGTGACCTTCTGACTATTGCTAAATAACTGGCTTTTAAATAGAAGCCATGTTTTGTCTGTGCCTCCAGCAAGCTGCTGAGTGTGAAGACACTGCACATATGTTGCAGAACAGAATTCACAGTGACAGATAGGACTGATGATAAGAAAAATTGGTTACAGTTAAATGAAAACAAATTCTAAGATCTACACCATGAAATGCAGAGAGAAAACACAAGCTGAATGTATTACAAAATAAAGATGTCAGCTTAAAGATGCGCATCATGCTGAACCATGTAAACCATTGGTAAACCACTGTATGAGCCAGAGGCAAACCATTGTGTGTAGGGCACACCAATACCCAATAATGGAGGATTTTCATAAAGGATTTTCATAATTCTGGCCAATTCAGGCAAATCAGAAATTCAGGAAGATGGTACAAGTGATGAGGATTTTGGGAACCAAGCCTCAGGATCCAGGCTGGGCAGCAAGGTTTGTATTAATCTAGAACACTGGTTTTCTGCTTTTTTTTTTTTTTTTTCTCTTTGCAAACATAATAGTTTTTTTCCATGTTTGGAGTTGCAGATTGAATACAGAGCTTTTAAAAGCCTATATGTAGTAGGAATTATCTTCAAAGTTATTTCTGTGGTCCCTTAAAGCAGCTTATGGACCATAGGTGCAAACTACATAACTATAGATTAGAAGTGTGAAGAAAGGAAAGAAGAAAAATTGTCTGCGATTACTTAAGAGAAAAAAATAAAAAAACTGTTCCGTCTGTCCCATGTGGTGTGAGACTAGAACAGCGAGCTTAAGCAGCAACAAGGAAGGATTATAGCCCATAACAGATCAGTTTTTGACTAACATAATGTTACATGCTGAGAAAAGCTGCAGAAAGTCACTATGTTAGATGAAAAGACTGATAAAATTACTTGGTGGGCAGAAGGAAGAGTATCTTGATCATATCTGCAAGTTGGATATAACAGCTCAAGTAATGATATTTAAAGCACTCGGACATGCTTTGCCCATAATGAATACTGCTGAAGAAATACTGGTTTATTCCTGAAAGGTGACCACATTTCCATAGTGGATTATTTTATTTTACTACTTTTTGTGGGAATACATCATAAGGAATATGCTTGACCACATCAGATATAAAACCTTGGGGGTATTCAGGCCACTTTGGTGATTGCATGTACTTTGCTTTGTGGGCTATACTCTAAAGTAAAAGATATCAGCTGTGTAGCTGCCAGATGAAGAAGTACTGTTTACACCTTGGGTGAATTACTATCTCTTAGCTGCCAGAGTTGCCTTCTTGTTTTTCCCTTGTCTGTCCATGACATGTTTTTTACTGTGCCGTGCATTTACAGAACTTGGTACCAGCTGCACATTTTGGGGCTGTTCCAGGTCAATGGTCAGCAGCATTTGCAGGGTACTGCAAGAGCCATATAGTGGTGAGCTGGGCTTGATAAAAGGTGTCTGGTGACTAAATACCTGGCTGTAACCAGGACATGATCAGGATGGGTTTGCACCCGTGTATAAGTATAATGTACTTTTGTTTTTCCAGCTACAAGAAGAAAGATGCAGATTTGTCTGTGGCTCAGGGTCGTATCAAAGATCTGGAAGTTCTCTTCCATAGAAGCGAGGCAGAACTCAATACTGTCCTGAATGAGAAACGCAGTCTGGAAGCAGAGGTGGCTGATCTGCGTGCCCAGCTTGCTAAGGTATGGTAGGGAATGCTCTCTTGCTTCAGCACAGGACACACTGTGTAGCATGAATTCCCTTTTTTCTTTGCAGCTATAGTCTGAACATCAGTGATGCACCTTGCTTACTGCTGAATCTTTGGCTGCCCCTCTTGTATACAAAACTAAATAGTAAGAAATCTATGTAAAACAACCAAAGCAACACAGTGTTTAGACATTTTGGTTGTTGGAAGCTCTTGTTTTGAAATTTCTGATGTTTCTATATCTTGAGTCATTAAATGTTGTCCTTTGTAAGGTCCTGTATAATTTTACACTTGTGCTGGAGTACCCAGTGTGACCATGTTAGCAAGAAAAAGAAAGTGCAACATACTGTGCTTGAGGAATTAATAATCCTCAGTTCCTGTATAAGAATGTATTGAACTAATCTTGCATTTTAAATAGCTGGTATGCAAACATACAGGCTTGGTTTAAATATCAATTAACACACACACTCACAGACACACTGGTTCTTTTTTTTTTTTCTTGGGCTTTTGTTTATTTATTATATTTATTTCTGGTGGTGGTGTGGGTTGGTTTTCTTTAAATCAGTGGTTTGACATTAGTTTTGTTATTATGATTAACTGCTCAAAAGACATCAGATGAAGACTGTAAAAGGTTTATGGATGGAAAATAGGAATCCAGGCAAAATTATCTTTAAAATTCTTTACTAGGCTGAAGATGGTCATGCTGTGGCAAAGAAGCAGTTGGAGAAGGAGACACTCATGCGTGTGGACCTGGAAAATCGGTGCCAGAGTTTGCAAGAGGATCTGGATTTCAGGAAGAATGTATTTGAGGAGGTATTATCAATCTAGTAATCTTGCCATTGTCCAAAGTTATTGTGGCTTTTAATCAAATTGACTATGAGCAACTAAGTAGTACAGGTAGAGAAAATTGGTATTATCCTTCCTATAAATGGGTTGAATAATAAAACAGGTGAAGGTTTTACACCTTTTTACATGGTAAATCAGTGGTGGAGCCAGCTGACTGCTGTGGGGAAGGGAAAATCTTTTTCGCTCTCTCTGTACCTGGTTGCATGGCCCTGCTCTTTACTTATATCAGCTTTGGTTGCTGGACCTGATTATAACCTGTTTTTATTGACTAGAATAGTATGCAGCTGCCTTGCTTATTGCAGACGTAGTTTCCTGCCTGTTAAGTGAATAGTACCAGTGAAGACCAAAATTTTTGTCACAGTGGGAATTGGGAGAGGAAAGCATGACTTTCTCTCTGTACCCAATGCAAAGTGCTATGTCTGTTTATTCCATCTCTGGTGGTTCTGCAAGCTCATTCAATGAGTGGCTGCTGATCAGTTGCCACATGCTTCTGCTGTTCATCTCACCTACCCTAGGTGTGATGCTTGGCTCACTGTTCACCTAACCATTTCAGCCAGATTAACTAGAAACATGCTAAAGTTTTCTTGGTTGAGTTTAATTTTTGACTGCTTATTGGCTGAGTTGATTTACCACAGAATCCAGATAAGTGCTCAGACTGGTTTAAAGGATGGGACAAGGTTGTATGGCTAAGGACAGGGGACAGGGCTGGGATAGGGCAAAGAAACCAACCAGGAAGATCAGCCTGAGATGTACTGACCATTGTCTCACTTCCGTGCCCTGGAGTGCTTGGATTGGTACACTGACTGCAGTGACAGATCCTTGTTTGGTTGTAGGATCTTAAAATAACTTTTCTTCTTGGGAAGAATGTGTTGCTATTGACTGAAGGTGAAACTAAATGAGACAGCAGAAGCTAATCCTAAAGCTTGCTGTGCTCAAGGGTTTGTTCTTTAGCCATCCCTGAAGCTTTTTGATTCTTGGATGCATCAGTTCAACACATGAAGCAATAAATTGATTTCCTTTACATTAGTGAATTTATTTGGTTTACTGAAGGGGCCAAATCTCCATTAGAATTGAGTCATCGTGATTGGGAGTGTGGCAAGTGAGGCCTGCTTATTCTAGTGGTGTTGAACTGCTGAATCAGCTCAGCCCTTCCCCTGATCCTTTGTCGTCCCCCACGACATTCCTTTAGCTTCTGAGCTGTCATTGCCTACAGTTACTGAGAGACTGCTGCTTGCTAGTTTTCTTGGTGTAAAAATTAACCACATAAAGAAAAGCTTATTCCATATCACTTCAGAGCACATTGCTGCTAGTAAAAGGACATGTTTCTGGGCATCTATTTTAGATGCAGAGCATTTCTGCAAAACAACTAGTAAAGTTGCTTTGAGTATGTGTTAGCCTTATATGACTCCAGCCTAGCAAACCTGAGCCTTGCTTCACTTGCTGTTGTTCCTCTTGGCCCTGTTGTAACTTCAGGCCTCATCTCAGTACTCAGAACCACTCCTTGGTTGTTTGTCCTGCCCTGAAGGAAGAAATTGTTTTTCTCATACCACACATTCAGACCTGGCCAGGTCTCTGCATGAATAAGTGCATGAGTAAGCCTTACCTTACTAGTTTGCAACCAGTGTTCTTAAGCACAGAAAACTCACACATTTCTAAAAATGCAAATTTCTTAGTGCAAACTCTGATCATAAAAAATTATATCTTCAGGATTGCTTGGATTGCTGCTTTATTAATGCTGTAATCAAAACCTAATAAGAAGGGGTCATCAGGTATATAGAACGTAGATGAGACCCACATGTGCTCAAGAGGGAAATTTGAAGATGCAGTTTTTCTCTATAATTTTTTTCCATATATATAATGTTCACAAGTGGTGTTCATTTTCATCTGATTCCTTGTAGACTGCTATTGTAACGTCAGAATGTATATTGAGAAGGACAGGGTTTGTAGTAAAGCAGTGAAACAGCCCCTTACTTAGTATATGGCTATTTTTGAAGCTGGTGTAAAGTTGGATCAGTTTTAAAAATTACATCCTGACAAATGAGAACAGTAACTTGAATCTGTTATTGCACACAGCAATTCCCAGGTTTAAATGCCTGTAGTACTGTAGCTCCATTATGCTAAATGGTTAGTACTGCAGTAGTTAATTGTTGTCTGAATGTAACTGCTTGTACTGTTTACCTTAGTGTGGGAATTTGTCCCTCTTCTTTTGTGTGTATGTAGGAAATAAGGGAAACAAGAAAACGACATGAACATCGTTTGATTGAGGTGGACACTAGCCGCCAACAGGAGTATGAATCCAAAATGACTCAGGCTCTGGAGGATCTGCGAAATCAACATGATGAACAAGTCAAACTGTATAAGATGGAGCTGGAGCAGACATATCAGGCTAAGGTAACAACTGCTGTCCACAGCACTGTCGGACTGGAAGCCCAATCTGTGAGATAAAAGCCACTTCTATCAGGTCTACTGGTCTTAAGGAGACGAGTAACTATAATTTGAGGAAGTTTTGTCCCAATGCTCAAATGCTTTCCCTGGGACTTGCGTGCAGGTGCATTTCCAGGGAGGTTATAGCCAGAGGTAATAGCAAGCAATAGCTTTAGCCAAGAGAGGTCAGTGAGAAAACATGTGGAGCTGTTGTTGGTCTCTGCAGAAAACACAGTGGGAATAGTGGATGTCACACAGTAGCTGATTATACAATGTCTTTTGCTATAAGGGTTCTTTTCTTACATCAGTAGATCCAGTTTTTCTTCACAAATGGATGGGGCTGGGAAAACTTGCAATATGTGCGATACATTGTGCATAAGAAGCTGGAGGGGGGGATTGGAGAGCATGAAAGGGAGTGTGTCTCAGTATGGGCTTTTGCTTGGATACAGTGAGTTTGCAAACTAATAGACACACTGGAAGGGGCTTCTTATCCAAGGGTGGATTGTCACTTTGCTCTTACTGTGGCCGTTGCAGTGTTCTTAATCACGCCAATACACTTTTAAATATGTCTAAGCCTTGCAAATTTCAATGATCTAAGGTAGCTCTGGACTGGAAAATTACTAGATGCAGCTGTGAATCCTTTGGTGACAGGGAAACTTCAGGCAAGATATCAGACATTTCTTGACCAGCTTTGGTGATGAAAATCATGGTATTTAATTTGGAAATCGTAGAGTGGTTTGGGCTAGAAGGGACCTTTAAAAGCCATGTAGTCCAGCCCCCTGCCTTGAACAGGAACGTCTTTAAACTAAACCAGGTTGCTCAGAGCCCCATCCTGGCAATTCTGGCTGTTGAAAGCATTTGTCCATAGTTACAGCCAGTTGTTCTCTTGCGCTGGAAGAATGATGGTACTGCTAAAATTGTTCTCTCCCACCCTTCATTGAGACTCCCTTTGAATTCTTTGAGTTGATGATTTGGTTTAAGAAATACTGATCTACAAATATTTAACTATTACTTCTGGCAGCAACCATGTAGATAATCGATACTAAAACCCCAAAATTAAAATTAAAACCCCCAACACAGGTTGCAGGGTTGAAATTATTCAGAGAACTCTTGAACCTGTAAGGAGCTATTTGGATTGACTTGCCACAGTCTGAAGGAGATTCACAATAGAGGATGCTTTGTAGAAAAAAAAAATTAAAAAGGATGCAATATACAGACTTAGAGAATGAAAAAGTGACAAGCTTTGAACAAGGGAATGAACAAATTAAGCTGCTTTTTCCCTGCATAAAGGTGGTTGTAATGGATGAAGTTGGAATATGGAGGGAAAGGGGTTTAGCTGTGAACTTAATTTTGTGATTTCTGAACAAGTATTTCTGTCCCTGTTAGAGAGCCAAAGCTGGGGAGGAATATAATGTCAAAGCAAATCACTAGGTTTAGCTACTGAGCAGCTCCAGGATGAGATGGTCTTGGTTGAAAGCACACTTCTTGCGCAGGGCAGATGTGGAGTGGCTGGAGAAAGTCCAAAGGAGGCCACAAAAGTGATCCTGAGGACTGGAGCACCTCTTATGGAGAGAGCGGGGGTGTTCAGCTTGGACAATAGAACTCTCCAGGAAGATCTTATTTGAATGTGACTTTTGAATACTTAAAAACGGCTTCTAAAAAAGATCATTGTGATCTGTGATAATAAGCAATAGAAATCCTAAATATGAGTACTTGGCACAATGCCAGCATGGCTGTAAGGTCGTGAATGGTTGTCGGATTTCAAATATTTTTTAATTTTAAACTTTACAAGAAGCAATGGAGTGTGTAGTTGAAGTTACTTCAAAATCTGTAGCCTAAAGAAGGTTCTGTGTGTGCTGCTCAGAACCTAGTGAACAGCAGAGCTAGTGAAGATTGATTTTATAAACGTTGGTGTTGTGTGGCTAAAGAACATCTTCTTCCTGTAACTGTTCTTAGAATTAGATCGGTTTAGTTTTTGAGTGGATTCCATGGTGTGGCAAAATTGTTGAAATCCAGCTCTAGAGTATACAAAGAATGGTTTTTCTAGCTGTCTGCTTTCATGAAATTTACCATGCAAGAGTGCTGGTTTTGCTCTCTCTGTTTTGGTTTAAATTAACCACCAGAAATTAAGCTTGTTCACTAGGTGAATTTAACAAAAAATTAAAACCAAATTGTATATTAGTAACTATTACAGAAAGAGAATAAAACCAAACCTGTTGTTTTGCCTCTGGGACAGGATGTCATCTGGAGTGCTGTGAGTAGTTTTATTGCTTCTTGCAAAGATACTACAGAGTTGACAGAAGACAGTTTAGAGTGGGAAACAAGTCATGCATGAGAAAATTTTAAGTAAAACTTCACCTGAAAAAGAAATACGTTGAGAGAAGTGAAAGATACAGTGGATGTCTGTAAAGGGATAAATATCATGGAAGGTAAATGAGGAGTGATTGTTTGTTATTTTTTCAGTAGGAGCAGGGACAGTGAATGTCCAGTGAGAATGTCCAGATAGAGAAGAAACAGAAAGTATTGTTCTTTAATATAGAGCTAAACTCATTGCCCCAAAAATTCAAAAAGCAGAGACAAATTCCTGCCTGAGAAATCCACTGAGAGATAGTAAGCAGTGAAATACTGTCCCTGACTGAGGAGGTCCCCAAGTTGCATATAGCCAGCAGAGACATAATACCCCTGAAATATTTAATTAGTCTCTGGGCATCCAGGCAACAGTTGGACCAGGACATGAATTAGGTAGGCAGCCTTTGCTGTCACCCAGTGTGATTTGCCTTAGGACAAACAAGCAGAGCACATGGTCCATTTTTTGGAAACTAAGGTTGGTTGTATAACGGAAGGGCTAATAGAGTATTTTTTTAATAGCATGAGCAAATCCTGAAATACATTTTCCTTCAGTCCTTAGGGCATTCCTTAATGTTCTGCAATTCCTTCCTAAACTTACCAGACCATTTAAAATTAAATAGTTGCTACTTTTTTACCAAAAGGATATTTCAGGATTTCTGAACTCAGTACAAGTGAGCTGTATAAAACTTTCTTTCCAGCTGGAGAATGCCAAATTGTCCTCTGACCAAAATGACAAAGCTGCTGGTGCAGCTCGAGAAGAGCTGAAGGAGGCTCGCATGAGGATAGAAGCTCTCAGCTACCAGCTTTCTGGTCTTCAGAAACAGGTAAAGGGACTAAATTGGCTTTTATCTCAAACACGCAGCTGTCTTGTGTGAATATATTAACATTTCTGACCCTTCATATTTTCTGAATTTTGCACAGAGAAATCTTTGTTATAGTTATTTGGGAGGAAGAAGGGTTTTAACTTTTTGAGTGGACCTGCAGGGATGCCAGATGGGCTTTTTCTTGTTCCGTGTGCCTAGGCCAGTGCAGCAGAAGATCGCATTCGGGAACTGGAGGAAATGATGGCTGGCGAGCGGGAGAAGTTTAGGAAGATGCTGGATGCAAAGGAGAGGGAAATGACAGACATGAGAGACCAGATGCAGCTTCAGCTTACGGAGTACCAAGAACTGCTTGATGTTAAATTAGCACTGGACATGGAGATCAGTGCTTACCGAAAACTCCTGGAAGGAGAAGAGGAAAGGTGTGTAAAGATTCCACTTTCTTTTCTAAGGACTTTCAAGTGTTATTTTCATTTCTTGCCCTTATTTTTTTACCATTTGAACAGGAAATTCCCAGATTACCTTTCACTGAAATTATATTGACTCCACACCACAATGTTGTTGCATGGAACACTTGTTCTCAACTGAACCCTGTCCTTATTTTGGGGTTTTGTAATGGTCTTGGAGTACAGTGAAACAGATCATTCTGTGCTTGGTCTTCATATCATTTTTTTACTTAAATGCTTGTACTTCTATGGTTTTAAATCATGGGGACCGAGAATAGTGTGTTCAGTAGTAGCTGTACTGGAGGGAGGGATTAAGGGATTACTGCTGCTCTCAGTAGCACTGCTTTCCATGTCACATGGTCGTACTGCCAGACCATTCCTCAGGGATACATTCCTCCTCATGTATTCAGTCCTCTTGACATACAGAGTGAGGATACTGTCAGCCTTGGAGCACATTACAGTGTGGTTACTTGAGGATATTGTAGCTTTGTGGTTCTCTGGGTGAGTAAATTAAGATGCTTTCTTCGTTGTGTTAAGGTTGAAGCTCTCTCCAAGTCCCTCCTCCCGTGTCACAGTCTCTCGGGCTACCTCCAGCAGCAGCAGCAGCAGCACTTCACTAGTTCGCTCTTCCCGAGGCAAGAGAAAACGTATTGAAGCAGAGGAGCTCTCTGGCAGTGGAACTAGTGGGATTGGCACTGGAAGTATCAGTGGCAGCAGCAGTAGCAGTAGCTTTCAAATGTCCCAGCAAGCTTCAGCTACAGGAAGTATCAGCATAGAAGAGATAGACCTGGAGGGCAAGTATGTTCAGCTTAAGAACAACTCAGAGAAGGTGAGCATCAGCAGAACTCACAGAAAACAAGCAGGAGCTAAATTATGATACACAGCCCTTTGCAGCATGAGTAGGTGCGGCCATATGGAGAGTGGGAGCAGCATCTCAAGGTGCAGCATCCTGCAGGAATTAATGGGGGCTTTGAAAAGTTGAACATAATGGTGGGCTAACATGCTGCAGGAAGAGAATACAATCTGTGTCCCAAATGTATGCTGGGACATTGCTCACAGAAACAGCCTGCTGTCTAGCAGAACTTTGTTGTGTAAATGGTTATCTTTTCAAATTTTGCTGAATGACCCTGATTTACACTTTAGACTCTGACTGGATGTAGCCAAATACTTTCAAGATAGAATGCTAACAACCATATAAATAAATTTATATTCCCATTATTTTAATAACAAAGACCTAGATTCTGATGCCTGTTTGTTCTGTTTTGTTCACTCTTAATAACTTTCTGACTCTCTCCATTAGGATCAGTCTTTGGGTAACTGGAGACTGAAAAGACAAATTGGAGATGGAGATGAAATTGCTTATAAATTTACTCCTAAGTATGTCCTCAGAGCTGGGCAGACTGTTACAGTAAGTTGTATTTACATTATGTCAACAACAGATTCTTCTGTTTATGCTGTGGCAATTAGAAATCTTCAAGTCTGGTACAGCCTGATTTAGTTTCATGGGTCTCACTCTAGAGGAGCAGGATTTCAGTTATAAAAATGCAAAACAAAAAAATTATTTCTATATTAGTACTTCAGTATTTAAGGCCATTTTTTTGGGCACAGAGAAAGTTGAAGAAAAAGGTATTTTGGGGGATTAGTCAAGAACTATTTGTTTCCAAACACCTTTGCCCAGGTTTAGAACCCTAATCCTGCTCAACCTCTTAAAGAATTTGGAACAGTTCAGAGCATTCATCCAGACTGTAGTTAAGACTGGACAATCTCAGCATGAACTGTACCTAATGCTGTAGAACAGCTGCTTTGCAATAATTCTGCATTTTATTTTCAGTCTGCAACAGATGTTCTTTTAGAAAGAAACAAATGTACCTTTTAATCACGTGCAGCTATTTCTACTTAAGTATTAATTGTTTAGACATATAAAAGATTTAAGTTGATGCACTACATGCTGCTTTTTGCCTTGGCTCCATACAGTATGGTTATTGAGACAGTGGTAGGAGGAATTTGTTCAGAAAAGAATTAATGACTGCAATATTGTATGTTTTTAATACTTTTCTACAAGTAATAGTGTAGCTAAAAGTAGGGTAAAACTGCCATTGGAATTCAGAAAAGAAACCTAGTATGTAGAGAGAAGTAGGAGAATTGGGGGGATATGTATATTTAAAAGAAAAAATTGGATAAACACTTAATTACAGATTATCATTATCTCTAGATCTGGGGTGCAGATGCAGGTGTATCTCATAGCCCCCCTTCTGTTCTCGTGTGGAAGAATCAAGGCAGCTGGGGCACTGGTGGAAATATCCGCACTTACCTTGTCAACTCTGAAGGAGAGGTAGGCTGTGTACATGTGTTATCTCCCAAACACTTAATTTCTGGGGGGGGGAGAAGACATGACACAATGACAAAATCTTGATTGTAAGATCTCCGCTGTTGTCTTCTATTATGACAGCTTATAACACTGACATAATAACGTAAATAATTACATATTATTTATGTACATATTTCTGACATTTTTGGGATATTTTTGAAAACTGTGACCATCATGATTATGCCCATAGACACTTTTTTCCTATTTTAGAAGAATACCCTGCTAGTAGAGAATTTGTTTGGAATTTGAGTATGTACTTTCAGAAGAGACAAAGAAAAGAAGCATTTCTGGCAATTCACAGTTGCATTATATAGTCCCTATGATGTTCTGAGGTGCAATGTAAATATTAATGTAGGAAGATAATTGTCCTTTCCGTGTTAGAAGCATATCATAAGTTCTCATTTGGCAGAGGTTCCTGAGCATTCTGCATTGTCCTACACCTGCCCACAGTTAATTTTTTTAAAACCATCTCTGCAGATGACTTTTGCAAGGGAGAATCATGCCTTGGCTGTTACTCATAACCATTATCCCAGCAATCTGATAGCAGTAGGAAAAGGATACAGACCACAGTCATATCAGTTTTTGTGTTGCCTTTCTTGCTGGCAGTTTTCTGGAAGAATTTTGTGGGCAGGATGAGGTAGGAGGGGGGTAATTTGTACAGATAGAAAGCTAATGCTCTCCATATTCAAACTGTGTGGTCTAACTAGTATCAGAAAAAATTTCAAATCCATGTCTGTTTTCACTGTGGTTATCTTTAGTATCTCTGCTTAGGAGTGTATGTTAAGGGCAACTTTTTCCACAATTAGAGATTTTTTCATCTGTGATTTCCATGGTGCAAGTAGACAGAAGAATTTCTTACTATTTAAAAGTGTTAAAAATAATTTAGTAATAAAGGAAGCTTCCTGGGGTTTTAGAATTTTCTTTAGTGCCTGGCTTGTAAAACCATGCTGAAAATCAACATATGCAGTTAACATTAAATATTTATTAGAAACTGGGATTATTCTTTATGTTGTATAATCATACTGAGAAAGTCACATTACACTGTATCTCAACTCCTACCTGTTTCTGCTGTGACCTTGTGTAAAATTCATTACAGTTACCTGAAACATGTCTGCTTCCTCTTAAATCCCAGGGTAATAAAAAAAAATCAAATGGCTGAATTACATTACCATGCCTTTTAGTGCACAGAAATAGGAATGATGTTGTGGTTTGCAGGATATTGCTGGTATTTGCTTGCATAGCTAGTGGTTAAATCTAGGCCAAGTTGCTTTAAACTCTCCAAAATTTAATAAGGATATTATATTGATGATTTGGAAAAACTTAACAGATAGATAAAGACTCCTGGCCATCTCCTTATCTGTCATTTTGTGTAGGAAGTTGCAGTAAGAAGCGTTACTAAATCAGTAGTTGTGCGAGAGAACGAAGAGGAAGAAGACGAAGCAGATTATGGAGAGGAAGACCTTTTCAACCAACAGGTAATCAGATGCAGACCAGATGTTTAACTTGTGCTTCATTAGTTGGATCAATCAGGCATAAGATTTAGCGGGGGGGATCCCCCTTCAGCTTTTGCCAACTCTGAGCTTTCTGGTCCTTTCTTCCTTTCTTCCAGTGGTTGCTTGCAACACTGTAGTGCACCAAGAGAGGACAATGTGAGCAGTGCTGCCAGGAATTACTGCTGGGATCCATCCTCGTACAGCTCAGGCAGTGGCTGATGCCAGCTCAGGGTGTCTGTGCTTCAGATCACACAGTTTCAGCATTAGCAGGCAGTGTTCCTCCCAGAATATCTGCTGCTCTTTGCAACAGAGCTGGGGCATTCTTGCTAGAAGCAGGATATTACCAGATAGCCACTGAAAACCAGGAAAGGGGGTGCTTCTCTTGCTGCAAGCTTCAGCTTATTGGTTTCTTTTCTGACACTATATAGCTTCTACACCTGAAATAAACTTGGTTTTTCTTAATAATACCACCGGTATGTTTTGATAACCTTCAGGTTAATAATGTGAAATAAGCGACCAGGAGTTGACAGAAAAAAAAAAGAAGGCTATATAGGTGATACCAGAAAATATTTTAAATTTTCTGGTATCACCTATATAGCCTTCTTTTTTTTGAAAGAAGGTTTTTTCATTGATCAGAAGAACAAACCTAAGGGATTTGTTCTTCTGATCAATGGGCATTAGTAGGTCTTTTCACAAATAACCCATTCTATGCAGGTTTGCAGGTGAGTTCTCAAAGCCTTTTTTGGTCCCAAAGTTTAAGCAGTGTATTTGTAGTATAAAACAACTGATTTGTAGTATAAAACAACTGATTTTTCTTACCCAAAAAAGCAGAGATCACTCTCAAACAAATTCAACATTTGAAATACAGGAACTTGCTAGTCTTGAGCTAATGACATCACAGCTTTCATTTGTCATCTGTATCACTGTTGGAAATATGTCAACCCATTGCAGGAAACCACAACCAGAGGAGCAGTGTGTCAGTCCTGGCAGCAGACCAGGGCATGTACTCTACTTCCTCTTATGTAGTGATGTTCCTTAATGTAACTAAACTACTAAAAAATGCTTTTGGCAACTGAGATGATAACCAGACTCTAGGCTTACAATCTGAATTGCTGGTAAGAATTGAATTCAACTCTGTCTATCCTTTTTTAGGGTGATCCCAGAACAACCTCTAGAGGATGCTTAGTGATGTGAAGAAAGAAGAAAGAAACTATTATTTACGCTTTTCCCTCTTCATTTATTTCCTTTTATTTTTGCTATTTTTTTCTTCCAGAGCCACTGAAAACTATTTTTATATGCATCACCTGATTTCTTTGACGTTTACTCCTTGGTACATTTTTATAAAAAAATTTCAAAAAAACTTTACTGAACAAAACTGCCAGGATTTTTAATACATTTCTTTATTTTTCCCTCTTTGTTGAAACACTGTATTGGAATACAATATTTTTCCCCATATGGAATTGAAGTCTTACATAGAAACCTAAAGCAGAAAAGAGATTTTAGCTAAAATGAGATGAGACTCCTTGAGTGTACGGTAAATCTATAATTACATATATAATCAGTATAATACCCCCAGAAAAAAAAAATTGATGAAGTGTGTTCATTTACAGGGCCCTGGGAGAAATTCACAGAGTGTTTCCTCAACAGTTGTAGAAAAGCTAGTATTTTGCCTGGTATCCTCAGCAATGCCCAGCTTAGGAAAATTAGACCACAGATTCATTCAAAGTGCTGTTCCACAATTGCAGTGATGGGGGAAGCTTCATTTTAGGCATTTCTGACTCAGGACCTTGCCATTGTGTCTTACTCCAAGGTTTGACAGCCTAATGGTAGAACATCTGGGTCTGTCACAACTGAGCTCCATGTCATCATTTCAGAAGTTCAGTGGTGGGTTCTGCTTCCTGAATATACACACCATCCTAAGTTGGAAGTGTCAAACCCAGAGGTTGAACTGTTTGATTTTTAGGGGATTTTGCCATTGTCACAAGGTAAATCATGGACACAAATTGTGATATTCAGTATTTATAATTTAATCCTTTTGACATATTCAGCTTTAAAAATATTTGATTAAGATTTTAGAAGTAAAACATATTTATACTTTTGGCAGTGATAAATATTGGGGATTTTAAAGGTTATCCAATGTAAATGTTGACCTTTTTAATCAGAGCTAGATATAGCTTGTTCATACTTCTGTTAGGTTCAAAGGGGCATTGTCAGGTATCCCAAGGAGCAATATTTGCAAAATAGAGCAGAAATAGTTGAATGACTTTTAAACAGTTCAAAGGAACTGTCTCTGTTAAGGATGTAAGCAACACAGGATTCAAGTGCTCAAGGCAAAGTCTAACAAGGAGTGAAGGGAGAATAATGTTTTTTATAAAAAATGTTTTGTATGGGTAGCAGGTGATTTTAAGAGGATGCATTTTTTACCCAATAGTGTCCATTTAGCTAAAGGTTTCTGCTGCTGCATTTCTCTGGAGATAACTCTTGAGTCCCATAAGGGTTAGTGTTCATTTTTAAGCACGAGGAAAAATACTTGACTGCTCCAAAGAATGCAAATGTTATTTCAACTACTTGTTGAAAAACAAACTTAGTAGTTCGGATAAAAAATTTGGACACCATTTGATTTCAGCATAGAATCCTGTTGTTACCTGCACTCTTGAACTCTGATCTTGTCATTCAAAATGTTACAACTCATCAGACAAGTGACAAGGCTTGGATGTTTTCGGTGGCTTTCGGACATTATATTCTCTGAACAGTATCGTGACTGACAGGTATAACCTAGAAAGTCGGTTTAGTGGCTCGGATTGATGGCTTTGTTATACAAGCAGGGTGGGAACAAAAGGGGCTTTAAGCTTCAGGATTTAATTTGTCATTTAAAAATAAAGATGCTACTTTTCTCTCCTTGAGTGGGATAACTGAGTTGCTGAAGTTAAACTAATAGACATTTAGAATTACATTTTATTCCATTATCAGAAGACCCATTGAAAAAAAACCAGGATAAAGATTTGCCTATTTGGGCTGATGGGATAACTGAATTTATTTACTTGGCCAACATTCTAATGTAATTTTCCCACTCTGCTTGTGTAGAAGGTTAAATATGTAGTAAATCATGTCTCTCTCTCTCTGTAAGATATATCTAGTGAAATTATGTTTCTCAGACATACTGTTACAATTACCTTTTCTAAATTCATTGTTATGCAAATTAATTCAATCAATGTAGATTTATTTTTGCAACACACCTTCCAACCACTGGACACCATTTCCCTTTTCTGACCCACAGCTTCAATAAGATACTGACATAGTGTTTGAGGGCTTTTTTGCTTTTTCCCTAAAATCTGTATTTTTTTTTTTTTTTACATGGGCCAGTTTTCAGACTGCTTATTCCTTTAAGATTGTCCTGTAAATGTAAGATTATTTTGTGATCTTAAATACTAAAGTAATGAATGTGTAGTTAATTTACATTTTTTTCTGTGGTTTTTGGTTTGTTTGTTTCCTGTAAAGAATGGCCTCAGAAAGGCAGCTCAAATGAAGAAAAACGTCTTGCTACCTGAGCCATAGTTTTCCTGACAGCTACTGTATGAGGAATAAGTCTTCTTGCAGCCTTAAGAACTGGTGCTTTCAGATTTCTTGTAATGACCACTGTGCCCTTGAGTAACAGTCTGCAGAATATGTACTTAGAATTGGAACTGTGTCCTTCAACTTTGGAAACAGTTTATTTGATTCTTTGGGAGCATGCTTAGGTATATGCAGGTCAAATAAACCTGTGATTGACACTGTGGGAAAAGCCAAGTCTGAATGTGGATGATTCTGTTACCACAGTGCTTTTTAATAGGCTACTGCAAATATGATAAATAACTCCTGGCTGTAAATTACAAGCCACAGAAGAGCTACTGTATTCCATGTACTTTGTTTTTTGTGTTGCCTTCTCCAGACACCACCCTGGCCTCTTGCTTTTGATGCTGAGCTTCAGTCTTAACAGTGCTGTTCCAGCCAGACTGGAAGGCAGTTTTGTGGCTTTACCAACCCAAAAAGCATTGTTTGTTTTTTTCTTCTGTCTTTCCAAGATTTCTTTCCATTTTCAGGATATTTAAAGTTTTTTGTTCAAATAAAATCCAGTGTCTCCTTGTCCCCTTTTTCTCTTTGATCCTGTATATGAACCAATCTTGACGAAATTAGAAGGGTGGACAGCAGTTCTACTTCAGTGCTGGTACCTGGCATAAAGCTTGAAGGAGAAATAGATTTGACTTGTCTGGAGAAAAATTATTTTAAGGTGTCTCTGATGAGGGAAATGAAGCTTTTATCAGAGTAGTTACTTAAGCGTAACTATCCAGACAGATGTTCTTAATCCAGAAATATAATGTTATTCTGAATGAAATAGTAAATAGTTTTTCCTATGTGTAGCTCATAACAGAATATCATATAAAATACAGTAAGCACATCCGGCCTCCTCCCAAGCTCATGCCATGTGAAAATGCTTGTCTCAGACTTAAGTCCATCCATCTTCAGACCTGTCAGGAATGTGGTACCTTCTGGAGTGAGGTGTGGCCTCAGAGTCCCTGGCATTTCATGCCATTTTTTTCTCCCTTGCTTCTGCATTTGTCCTTTAACTGTTGCATTGCAGTGACGTACTCCAAGGAGTGGAGTAGCTGGGATTCCCTTGTTCCTGCACATCCATATATCCTGTGATTCCTTTGCTGCCACACAGTTGTATTTCCTGTTCCCTTTGTTGCTTCAGAGCTCTATTTCCCAGCAGGTCTCTTTATGCCTACATGGAGCTCCAGGTTGGCTCTGACAGAACCCATCATTTGCACTGACATGTTGCTCACTTACCTTCAGCTCTGTGTTACCATTAGATGGGCAGTTGGCTACACAGTCTGTGTTTGCAGCAGGAACCAAAAGTCTCAGGAAGAATATAAATATCTGCTTCCTGTGATGTAAAAGCCAGCTGAGTATGTGTGCAAGCTGGCAGTGGTGTGGGAATTGTACTGCAGTGTGAAAGGAGATCACTGTGTGGTGTCTGTCCTCGAGCAATGGGACACTTCAGTTCAGGGATCCTACTGGGTTTTATACACCCTTTTTCTTTTTTACACTCATTCTGTATAAAGGCCCTTTAACTGCTACCTGAACAGAGGTTGCAGGTTAAAAGAGACCTGTAAAAATCCTCTCTACACCCCGGAACCTTGGAGAATCTGTCACGTTTATGTACATCAGAAGGGTTTTGATGCTGCAGGAAAACATGCATGCTGTATGTTCTAGATCTCTTGTAGCCACTTCTCTCATGTCTTCACTGTTGAACCATTCTATCTCTTCTTTCTGTATCTTCTTTTGAAAGTCTGATCTCTAAACAAAGGCATATCCTATTTGATCCTGCATTTTACTGACACTGTTGGGTCCAAACTCTTGTGTGAGCAAAGCCTTGTGAACCAGTGAGCGGAAGGTGAGATAGCAATTGCATTTTTCAAAGCACTGTTTTAGATGAATGCGGGACAAATTATATTGGAGAGATTGTTTTCTCATTCTATTGGCCTGGGAAACAGAATTTTTATTTGCCCTTCAATATGCTTAGCTTTAAGCCAGTTTAAAATTATTTAAAGGTGTTTGTTAGTTTTTTTATACAAGACCATATTTACATGCAATTATTATTTGTAAACATAATTCTTTTCTTGAAATGCTAAGGTCTAGAGTGAAAAAGATGCAAAAGCCTCCATTCAGAATAGCACAAGTAGTGAATTGACTTGGAGTTCAAGAAAAGATGTTGTTTATTGAACTTCCAGATCTATTGTTAGCTATTATTGAAGTGACAAGTCCACCTTGGTAAGGCAGATGCTACTATATATTCAGATACCCAGATCATTACACTAAAATTACAAGCAATAATCTGTTTTGAGCAAGTTTAAGCCAAAATGCTTTCCATTTGGGCACAAAATATAGTTGATCTCTTATTTTCATAGCAGTGATGCCTTGTGACTTGAATTGTAATTTTTATTTTTAAAATTTTTTAAACAAAATTTTGATTCAGACAGGTCTTGAGGGTACTGCAGTAACCACCTCCAGTCAGCTGCTGCAGATGAGTTTTTGGAAGGTTCAAGTTTTTTAAATAGGGAATTATGAAAAAGGCTGTTCACAGAAACACAAAGACAAAACAGTGAATGTGTTCACTTGAAACCTAGAAAAACTACATCACGACCTAGACTTTATCATTTCAAAGTGGTTTGTTTTTTTCTTTTTAGAATATGCATGCCAAATGTCTTGTCTTTTTCAATGATTTGTAATATACATTTTATGACTGGAAACTTTTTGTACAACACACTCAAATAAATGTTTTGCATTTTATCGGTTTCCTTCTGTCTATTACCCAACACACAGGTAATGTGGGCTATTTGAGATGATTCATCCAAGGAGGCCTTTAAGTGTGGAGAGAGGACACAAAGAGCTGCTGTCTGTGCTCCTAACAGTGATCAGCCGAATTGTGTTTCAGCAGGGATCGTGGGGTGTGTCAACAAACTGCTTTCCTTAAACCTGATGGAGTGCTGGTGAAACCTGCAGTCCTCTCTGATCAGGACTAAAAAAAGCAGGGGGAAGAATATCTGGAGCTGGAGCAGATAAACCTTCCCTTGCTTTCTCATCACCGCTGCACTGAAGGGATTTTTTGATTTAACCTACTTGATGCTAAATAAGAATGAGAGCAGAAACCGATCCCTGGTAGGTATGGATTCTTGGGGATAGACAGAAGCATTGCCACAAGCTGATGCATTTGCCAGCCTGGCTCAGCTTCCAGCTCACTTTCGAGTCCGTACTTGAAAGTGGGCTGGAAGCTGAGCAAGGCTGGCAAAAGCATTTAAAAACTGCATTTTAAATTCATTTTAAACTTGTATGTTAAACTCATTTCATTTTAAACTTGTACCTTAGATGGCTGCCCCATTGTTAGCACTAGCTGATGATGCTTCTTGTAGGGTGGTAGAAATGCCTTCTGTTTGAAGTGGGTAGATCCAAAGAAAGGATCTGTTTTGCAATACTCTGAGTGTGCACTCGGGCTAGTGAAGATGGGCACAGTTTTGGCTTCAGCTCTGCTGTGGTACTCAGTGCCCTCCTCATGCCATCTCCTACCTGCGCATCACATCTCACCCACGGAAAAGAGCTCCATAGCGTGGTCGTGGTCGTCTCCCATTCGCTTCTACTTCGTCCCACAGCATTCTTCCTTAATGGAGGAAAGTGTAATGAAGCTGACTTTAAGGGCATTACCGAATCAGGTAAGGCAGAGGAAAGCCTCGAAGAATAGAAGGATGAATTCCAGAGAAAACCTAAAGCAGAGTTTCTCTCTCGGCAGAGCCGGTGTTTCACCACGAGGCGCAGCCGGGCAGCGTTTGTGTCTCTGGTGATGCCGCTTTAAAGCCCCTTCCCGTTGCCCTCGCTCGTGGGGCTGCGCTGAACTCTGGTACTCGAACCCTGCTGCCTGAGCCGGGCCCGGCTCGGCCCCGGGGAGTCCCTTGGGAGCTCGCTCGAAGCCGCCTCCCCCGCGGGCGGCGGTGACACCAGCGCTCGGGGACACGGGCCACGAGTGGCGGCGGGACGGGCGGCCCCGAGTTGGAGCCGGCGCGAAGCGGAGCGGCTCCGCTGAGGCGGGCGGAGCGCGCAGTCCCGCCCGGCGCGGAGGCGGAGGAGGCGCGGGGCCCGCCGGGAACCGCAGTCCGGGCGCCGCCATTTCTCCCTCCGGCAGCGCAGGGGCCTCGGCCGGGGTGACTCTGGGCATGGAGAGCGGCTTCGGCTCCGACTTCGGCTCCGGAGGAGGCGGCGGGGGGAAGCTGGACCCGGGGCTCATCATGGAGCAGGTGAAGGTGCAGATCGCCGTGGCCAACGCCCAGGAGCTCTTACAGGTCAGGAGGGGCGGCAGGGCCGGGCGGGGGCTGGCTCGGTCCCGATGCGGGTCGCGGGGGACGGCCAGGCCGCCCCGCTCCCCTCGCAGCAGGGGCGGCGGCTGCAGCCGGAGCCCCGGTACCGTGCTGGCATTCACGGGCTCTCTCCGCAGCGGATGACGGACAAGTGCTTTCGGAAGTGCATCGGGAAGCCCGGCGGCGCTCTGGACAATTCCGAGCAGGTGAGGACGGGCGGGAGAACCGGGCACCCGCGGCCCCGCAGCTCGGGGCTGCCGCTGAGGCTCTGTGTCCCGCAGAAGTGCATCGCCATGTGCATGGACCGGTATATGGACTCCTGGAACACAGTTTCGCGAGCCTACAATTCTCGGCTTCAGCGGGAGAGAGCCAACATGTGACGCCTGCCGGCCTCCGTGCCCAGAGGGACCACATGTGGGGAAGGTACAGCGGCCAGTCCAGGTGGTTAGGGGTGAATCCTGCTGCCTTCCCAGCCCCTGCCATGGCAGAGCAATAAAACCTCGCTGAACCTTTTGCATCCAATGGCTTTTATTAGCAACAGCTCCAGGAGAGTGATTGATTTTTTTTTTTCCCATGAGCTGCTTGCGTCACTTCTTGTCCTTCCCAAATGTCCATATTGGCCCAAGGCATTATATCAATTGATAAATCCCCGCTGAAAGGACTGTGACAGGCAAGGAGCCTTCAGTGGAAAATGGGGGCCAAGCCAAGTCAGCAACACAGTACCCTTGCTTGGGATTCCAGCATGGACCCATCCATAAGGTCATTACTCAGTCCCTGTTCATTAGTGGAAAAACTGCCAGAAGATTAATGCCACCTTGGCTCTTTAATCTCTTATATATGTATAGCGCCTTGTGGGGCTATCTTTGGGCTTGTAGGCTTTGACTCGGCTCAAGCACAGTGCTGGGGAGCAGGACAGCCTCGCAAATAGTTGTATGAGCACAACTAGGCATGCAGGATTGGGAAGTACTTAAGTTCTTTTCTTTGTAGAATAAAGTGTGTTGTGTGGCTGTAATACTCTAGTTTCTGGTTTGGCTTTGGCACAGATATTCCATCTTGGAGCCTATATCCTAAGCATAATTTTTTTGAGGGAGGTGCATCTCTGCAATGGGGAATGTTGGTCTGCTTTGGGGCACAACTCTATTTTTGTGCTTCCACGCTGAAAAGGTGGGTTCATGCTGTGTGGTCAGCAGTGAATACAACAGCTGGAGGAGGAGATTGTTGGAGATCAACAGTGCCCATGTTGTTTTTTTTTTTTAATCCTTTCTTTTGAAGCTCTTCTGTATTTTATAAAAGATATCATGGTTTGCTGGACACAGAGACAGACTGGAAGAATCTCCGTACCTCCTAGGACATTCACTGGCATGTGGTAGAACCTGAAGTGTTCTCACACCAGGTAAACTATGAGGAGATATTTGAGTATTTGGACTTACTGAAGCTGGAGTTTCCTTTCTAGACTGTAAGAATGACTACTTGAAAATAAAGTGCTTTCAGACATCTTTGCTTAGAGGACTTTTTACTTTTCTCTATGGCTGTATTAGTTCTGTGGTACTGGCTGTGCAGCAGTCCCACTTCATTCATGGGAGCATCCCACAGGTGTTGTAGCCATGAATCTGAACCCATCTGGAGCTGAGCCTTGCCTGGAAGCCAGGTCTCCCACCTAGCTGGTGCGCTGTCTCAACAAGTTGTAGATCTTGCTGCCAGCTGGGTTGGGATGGAGGAGACCTCTTGTTATGCCCAGATGCAGAACTTCAAGCACAAAAAATGTGGAAGGGGTTTGAGGTACAAGCCAGTGTTCAGTTTTGGTAGCTGAATCAATGGGGACATGACTAAGTCTGCTCTACCCAAGACTCGGCACATGAGCTCTGCTGCAGTTCTTTGTGAACAAGGTTGTCTATGTGTCTTATCCTGGCTGGTAGGACCTGACAAGTATACTTGCACCACTATCTCAGCACTTTAAATTTTTCCCACCTAGCTTAGCCAGACAGTGGTCTGTATGGCCATGCCTTAATCTTTGCCAGTTTTATCACCTGTTACCTAATGCTAAAGGAGGTGTGGGGAGGTGTGTGAAAAGCCCCTCCTTATACTCTAGCACAGGTTAGGGCCTGTGCAGTCTGAACTCCCAAGTATTCTATTCCTGCATTCTCTTAGGATCAAATGGTAAGCCAGGAGGTCAACACTGAGCTCTCTAGTCCCACACACTAATTGGAAACAAGATCACACCCTTCCCAAAAGCCACTGCACAGCTCCATCAAACCAGTGAGGTCTGAAGCTTCTGAAAGGGCATAACTTTGGGCTGGGGCAAAGGTCACAAGTCTGCTGGCTTGGCCATGGAATGAGAGTTCATAGGCAGGGGTCAGTCAAACTCCATGAATCTTGGGCAGATATTTCCAGGACCCATCCAACTAGGAAGGTAATGTTTTAATGTGCAATATATTTGGCCAGGTCTTAAGATGGGACAGGCTTCATTTATTTATAGAAAAGGTTTAGAATTTGTACCTTTCTATGCAAAGCAGTTATCAAATGCCTTGATAACAACCAGCAGGTCACACAACACTGGCATTTGCTCAATACCTGCAAAGCTGTCTTCACCCCTTTGCAGCATCAGAAAAATGTACAGTAGCTGAGGGGTTAGTGCATCTTCTGGCAGTTATTCCTCTCAATCATCGCCTTCCCTGAGTGGTGAAATGCAGTTTCAGAGCTTGAGGTTCTGCACAATCCAGCCTTGGACAGCTGTGACTTTGGTGTAGACACCAGGGAAGTATGGCCTGGCACAGCCATAGCCCCAGCTTGTGATTCCTGCTAGAAACCACTTCCCTGAAGGTTCTTTACATGCCAGGGGCCCACCTGCATCACCCTGCAGAGAGAGGAAAAGGATCCAGTATCAAGCCACAAGCAGTGCAGCTCCCCCAACCATGAAATGTTCTTTTTCTCTGGGGCATGGGCATTTGCTGTCCTGTTCCCCACTTCCCCAGGAGCTGCATTCCAAGCTGGAGGACTGCTCAGAGATGTACCTGCATAAACAATCTGAAGCTGGGATTCTGGAACATAGAAGAGTGTGTTTAGAGGTACAGTAGGATCATGGAACAGCCTCCCTGTGGTCTCTTGCTTAGCATTACCTCTGTGTATTTCCCTGACCTGTCACAGGTTGGTGGGGCAAGCAGCATGAGGTGTATGCAGGATGGACGTGGATAAAAGCAGCAGCCAGTTGATGGACAGACAGGCATCTGAGCTAGGGGAGGCAGGGCAGGGCCCTCCTGAGAGAATATAGTCTAGGGACTTGGCACAAGTTTGCTCTGTCCCAGCCACAGCATTTGCTGCTCTTGCACTCACTGAGCAGCTGTCGACGGTGCCCTGTGGGAAACCAGCACACAGCATCCTGCTGCTGATCTGGACAGGGTAGAACTTTTTGCAGGCCTGGTCTCCGATCATGTTCACTGCTGCTTTTTGCAGATGCTTTGACATGAGACCTGAGGAGACAAGTATTGCTGTTAGCTGGGTGAAGAGCACATGAGAAATAGCAGCATGTGAAGTGGGGTCTCTGCAGCCTTGTTTGCTGGAGGGAGAGACCTGCTCTGGGAAAGTGAGTCACCTGGTTCAGCAGAGCAAACTCCGGAAGGTCCCTTGGGTGTGTCATTTGTCAGGCAGCTTGGCTGACCAGACACAAATTGGAGTGGTCCAATTTGGTTTTGGGGTGGTCCTTGTACTGCAGGAGCACAGCTGGAGCAGCTGCTGTGGGGGTGGAGAGCACAGTGGCTGGCATGTAGAAAGCTTGGGAAAGCTTCAAGAGGGAAGAGGTGTGATAAAATAGAGGAGTAGTGTGCATGGTAGCTGGGGAGGAGATGATGGTGACACCAGGCCTTGCCCAGCTTGGTATCCTCTGCAGCATATGGCCTAGGATGGGAGTGCTTGGGGCAGTGGTGTGGGAACTTAGATGTTTGGGCTTGCAGTGTTGCAGTGTAGGTGGCCAAGCATCATGGGTGTGGGAGGGCCTTCTTTATCCAGTACCTCCTTCCTTTGTGGAGCCCCAGCCTGTGATGAAGCATCTGGCCCCTTCATGGAAGATGTGAGAATGGTCTGGGAGACATATAGGTCTGATGGTGCTGCTGAACGTGACAGGTGTGCTCAGCTCCAGTAGTGCAACATCATAGTCTAGGCTGTAGACGTTGTAAAAAGGGTGTTTGTAGATACGAAATATTTTCTCCATTTTGCCATCGATGCCACTCAGGAAGGGTGTTCCTAGATAGGCCACCCACATTTTGGGGTCACTGTAACTGCAGAAAGACAGCAAACCTGGCTGTTAGGAGCATAGCCTCACAAGGAGGGCCATCCCTCCACTTGTGGGGCTGGCCACCCCTTGGAAGGTCAGGACCCCTGTCTCCAGAACCAGTGGGTGTACTTGGGCTTTGTTCCACCCATTCCTTTTCACTTACCTCTAGGGGCATTTCTCTGATAGGGGGTGAGTGCTTCCTGTGGGGCACAGCATGCCAGCCAGATGCTGGACCACGAGGGAGGGGAAGGGCAGGTTGGCTGATGGGACTGAGGCAAGAGCCAGCTGACTTAACTAGCTTATCTCAGACTTACATGTCAAAGCAATGAGCTGCAGAGAGCAGCCACCGGTCAGCAATAAGAACAGCCCCACACTTGTGCTCCTTCCGCTGAAGCCAGAGACTGACTTGCCAGGGCCATTCTCCTCGAGCTGCATTGCTGCCACCCACAATCTTGCTAAAGGCCAGAGCTGCTGTTGACCCACAGTCTGGAACACAGAAAGAAGCACCATGGTTTTAAATAACCATAAATGGAAGGAATTACTTCCTGCCTTCCATAACCTGTGCTGTGGGACAGTCTTCTGGGGGAGCATGTACAGTATAGCAGCATGTGATGAATTGAGTTGACCCAGCTGAGGAAAGGCTTGATGGACAGGGTGTATTTTGCAGACTTGTTATCACAGATCACACCCTCCAGGGATGTGGTATGCAAGGAGCAGGTATTTGGATAGCCTGGCTCAGCTATCAAACAGCAAGGAATGTGCAGCCCAAAGTGCAGTCCCAGGGATGCCAAGACACTTTCTGAGCTGCCATGTTGTGCAGACCTGTCTTGCCACCTTGTGCTACCCGCCTGACTGGCCAAAAGGCCTGTGTGCTGGGAAATGGATTCTAATGTCTGTAGCAGAGTAGAAACGGCTGCACTTTCTGGCAGAAAATTGGATCCAGCTCATCCAGCTTTATCTTGTTTTAGGCTCTGGCAGAGCAAGTACAATCTGGACCACAGTGGGCTGGCCTAGGATCCCAGTGTCTGGGCCCAAGACAGCCAGTGTGAATATGGTGGGTTCCACTGTGGAGTCCAGGTCATGTAGAGCACAGCTGGCTGCAGCCACGGGCTACAGAGGAGAACTCACCACAGTTGTGCTCATCGAATCCATTGCTGCAGTCCACAACACCATCACATTCAGGATTTTCTTTTTCAATACACACCTTGCTGGAACACTTGAAAGTGAGGCTGGTACAAGGCACCACTGGAAGGCAATAACCCATGACCTGCTCAGTACCCTCTATGCTGGAGGCTTCCTGCCAACATGTCAATGCATCAGTTATCAGTTTTACCTGGGGTTTGGGTAGGCTTGGCAGTCTCGGTCGTTCTCAGAGCTGTGGAGGTTTCACTCATGGTTATACTCATCTTTGTCCACAGGGTGGTTCTGCTAGCTGGGCCTGCAGCCATTGTGCTGGGCTGCATAAAAATGGCTGTGGTAGAAGTTCTAGGGACGGCTGAACTGGAAGGGATGCTTGTGCCACCACTGGGCAACTGGGAGATGGTGTCCAGGATCCAGTCTGTGAGTTTGGTAATTCTGGAGTACACACCAGGTCTCATAGCCTGGGCACAACCAAATCCCCAGCTCACAATGCCAGCAAGGTAAAACACGCCTGGGGTCACCTCACAGGCCAAGGGCCCACCTGAATCTCCCTGCAGAAGAAGCAAGGCAATGGCTGCTCAGTTCAATCAAGTCTGCCCCTCAGGCACACCAGAAGGACTTAAACTACTCCCAACTCTTCTTCCTCCAGCCTTGTGGGCCTGTCTGCTGTCATGCAGTGGGTATGCAGGGCATGAGTGTGAAGTTGAAGTTAGGGTCAGTGGCTCAACCTGTCAGCACCTTTCCACAGCTGCCACCAACTGCCACTGACTCACTACCACAGGAGGAGACCTGCTTCATCCAGGATTTGTCTGGCCAGACAGAGTGGTGGGATGTTGGCTTAAGTAATTCTCAACTTGGTGGAGCTTTATTTGCTTTCCTAAATCTCCAAAGTAGTGGGCTGGGGTTTTTTGTCAAGTACATGTGAATTACACAGCTGGATTACAGCAGGTCACTAAATATTTCACAAGGATCTGCTGAAAGCAGAGTTAGCCTGGCTTTCTAGAACAATCTACAGAGTAGAGAAATCCCACACTTTTACCTGGCATGAGTCTACCATCCCCTCCATGAAGCCAGCACAGATCATTCGGTCAGTGAGGGAGAAGTTGTAGAGGAAGTTGCAGGTGTTTTGTTCTATGATGCCTACAGATGCTTTCTGCAGGATCTCGGGCTTGGTGTCTGCATGAAAACCACAGAATTAGTGAGTGCAGCAGAGGAAGGAGCTAGCTAATAGCTTTTAGACTGACTCAACACATATTTTGGGAAAACAGGCTCTAATCCCACATGGAAATTGAGTCCTGTATAACCTGTTTTCTCTGCAGTGCTGAAGCTTGTGGCTCACCCCAGGGTGCAGTTTCCTAACCGTGCTAAGGATTCTGCACAGTTTGTGTCCCCTGCTCCTGAGGGTTTGTGGGCTTCTTGTCAGCTGGACTTCTTTGGTAGCACATGTGCTACTCTCAGCTCTCAGGCTTTCTCCCTGTAGTGGGATCGTTGCCTGTGCTCATTGCTTAGAATGCCTCTGTGACTGAGTTGCTGCTGTGGCTGACATACCATCCTGCCAGAGCTGCAGCAGGCTCTGAGGCAAGCACCTGACACTTGCTTAGCACAGTAGAGCTACTGAGGACAGTCCAGCAGGTTTCTCCTGGTTCCTACCAAGCTGCCTCTCCATTTTCTTCTTTGCTGGTGACTCCTAGGTAACTGTGGCTTAAGGTAGTGCTCTGTGTCCTTTATTCTTGTGTTTCTGTCAGTTCCTGACTGCCCCTGTTACTGACCCCTTCCTATACATTCCCAGAAATGTGGGTTGGGCACAGGCTTTGCTGCTCAGGGTATCACTGCTCGAAGGCAAATCAGCAGGTGATCCATTACTGCTTACCATTCCCTTCCTGGAGGTCACCCCATCCAGAAATGAGGCATTTCTTGCCAACAGGAAACTTCTGCATGGCAAGGGGGAGGCACACAGGCTGTATGTATTTGTTGAAGACAAGAGGTCTTGCCAGTTCAAGTACAGCCACATCAAAATCCAGTATCATGGGGTTGAAGAGGGGATGTGGGATCACTCTTGTTACATTGACTTTCACTGCATTCTCGTCTGTTCCATTTATTGATGTTGTTCCCACAAAGGCTTCAATCTCTTCTGGCATTGTCCTGCAAATACATAAACCTAAATATGCATACTCACACACTTATCCCTGGAATGAATTCTGGCATTGAAATTACAGACAGCTTTACATGATCAGCATGCAGCACAGCAGTCCTACTAAGTCAGGCCCAAAGAACTGTTTCCAGCAGTGGCACCTGTTGGATATTACCCGAAGAGCAAATAAACATATAATAATAATCCTCTCTTCACCTCCAAAAATTCATGATTTCAGGAGTGTTCTGGCACACAGGTGGTGTGTCTCTATTCAGTAGGTCTTGCTGGATTTTTTGGTTATATTTGGATTTTTCTGAAGTTGTGTTTTATTATTTTTTTTTAACCCAGGTGAATTTTTAATATTCAGCTTAATGACATTTATTAGAAAAACTGCTTCCTTTTGATTGTTTTCCACCTGCTTTTGGTGTTTATTTGTTATCTTAAAAAGACAGTCAAAAGGCATTCCCTAAACACTTTGTACCCTTCATTATTATACAGTCCCATCAAACACTGCCTTCCCATTAGTTTTTATCCCAGGTCTAGTCTGATCTATTTTGTTGTGCTTGTTATGATGCTGCTCCACACCCTGCTCATCTGTGAGCCTTGTGAATAAATGCACACAGTGTTACTCTTGCCCTCCCTGTGATGTTGGAGCAGTCGGTGTGCTGTGCATTACCAGCAACATCCTACTCATCTCCCATGTTTTTTACTGCATCCCTGTGCTCATTAACTGCCCCTGCCACAGGACTGCTGCTGTCAGGGTAATATCCACATGTTTCTGACCTCTTGTTTTGAACTGCAATAGCTGATGGAGACTCATCCTCATTCACAGACAGACAGCACTGCTGGTTTTGCTGCGTACCTCATTTCACACTTGTGTACCTTGCATTTTACTTGCTCCTTTATTGCCCAGCTGTTTAATGTCTGAGGTTGTCTTAAAATCCTTCAGAATTAGTAACCCACCTTTTCTGCTTTCAGGAATTTATTCTTGACAAGCATTATCTTCTTGCTACTCACTTCTTTAGATTACTTATAAACCTAGGCTTGGGTTCTTGCAGTTTAACAGAACTATGCAGGATTGAACTGACCATTTTCCATTTACCAGCTGACCATGAGATTCTATTCCACATATTACAGACACTTTTTTAAGGTTAAGTTTATTAAAGAAACTCTCTTGTAGCACTTTCTTCCACCCCTCTTAGATATGTTGTCCTTTCTCCCTGATCAGGCTGCTTTAACCTTTCTCTGCCTCATTCCAACACCCCCCACAATCTCCTTTTTGCAATGAATGTCTAGTTATAGGAAAAATTAATGTCAAACATGTGTTCTAGATTTCCATTTCTTGACCCCAGTGCCACACTGTGGATTTGGCTGTGCAGCTCTGTGCCGGTGGGCAGGTGAGCTGGAGCAGGGTCAGGGATGGGCTCTTACTCATTGAAGCAGTGAGCTGCTGACAGCAGCCAGCGGTCCCCAATGATGGTGGCTCCACAGAAATGTCTGGAGTCTTCTTTTAGGCTGACTTGCCAAGGGATCTCTCCTCTGGAAGCATCTGTCCCTCCCACAATCTTGCTGGGTTTAGAGAATCCGGGTCGTTCTCCACACTCTGAACAAAAGTCAAAGCATGACTAGTGAGAATTCCTAGCAGAAGATAAGCAAGGAAAGACTTCACTCTCTCTAACTAGTAAGGCTTAGCAGGGATAGGTTTGGCCTGAGGTGGAGATATCGACCCAAGCCCTGCTGGCTGATAGTGGCAGTAACTGATGGTAGCCATGTACAGCTGGACTTTCACATAAAATGCTGTTCTGCATCTTGCTCTTGGCAAGTTGTGAATCCTGGGCCTTTCTTGAAGGCAGAGTAATCAGCAGCTCCATGCCTTTTAGGCTTGCCATTCCAGATAAAATATTATTCTAGATTTAGAAAAATACCCTTTATCTGCATCTCCTTGCAAAGCTGCTGGGAGCGCTCTTTGGACTGGACAGATCATCCTGCAGACACTTGCCCTCCTTCCCTTCAAGGAGCATGGCTGCTGTGAAGGGGCAGCCATCAGTTTTGAACTGCTGGGAGCTCCTTAGGTGGCAAGCAAAAGTAAGTGATCAACAGATTAAATACTGTCAGATGCTGCTGTGCCTTAGTGACCTGTTCTGGGCCTGCCAGAGCAGACCAGTTACACAGCAAGATTACACAGTCACAAAAGCAAAGGAGTGCATGGAACTGCAGAGGTACTAAGTGACTTTGCCAGGTTGCTCTGGACTGAGCTAGGGTAGCCATATAGTATCATGTGTACCTTAGCACTTCAGCAAAGTTGTGTGGCTCACCCTACAAAAGGTCAGCTTAGGTTAGCGGAGGAATGAACCCGATGTTTGAACCTATACCTGCCACTCTGCCTGCCAAGGTGCACCCACTGTGGGTGCTCATACCTTGTGGCCCTGCTGCAGCCACTGGCCTGCTGGCAGCTGGGGCTGGTAAGGTGGTCGGGGTTGCTCCGGTGGTGGTGTTGACCTCTTTAGCACTGACCATGTTACTGTTAGTCCTGAAGTGCACTGGAGGAACAGTATGGGCTATGGAGGTAGGGAAGGCAGAAATAGCATCCAAGATCCAGTCTCTGAGTTTGGTAACACGTGTGTAAACCCCAGGGCGCCTGGCTTCAGCACATCCAATACCCCAACTTACAATTCCTGCCAGAAAAAACCTGCCAGATGGTTCTTGGCAAACCAGAGGCCCACCAGAGTCACCCTGCAAGAGAAAGCAGATGGTGAGCTCTCCCTGGGGATGCACTGAGCTTGCCCTTACCACCCTCAGCATCCCTCTACCAGCCGGGGTCTCTCTGTCCCTTCATATTTGCTCCAGCCTAGTGATGAGTGGAGCATCTGGGTGCTGGCCTTTGGGTGTTCCTCCATGTGGGCACGCTGTCCTGCTATTACACAACAACCTTGTGCCCTTTATGCCAGAAGAACAAAGGACATGATCTGTAAAATCTCGGATTAAGCATTTCTACTGCTTTAATAATTTGTTAAACCTCATAAAGGTTAATCCTAGCAGCCCATACACAACCAGATGACGGGTGTTCATTGCCTGATACACAACCCAGGGAGACCACATTAATGTTTGCATCAGGTTTTCTTGATTTCAGAAGTGGTTCAGTTCTTGGTTATTGTGGGGCCCTGTGACTATCACTGATGGACATGTGGTGTCTGTGAAGCTGGTAATGCCTTCTGGGGATGAGATTGCTCTAGATCAGTAATTAATAACCAGATGGGTCACGTTCATCACCCAGCTCAATTCTTGGCCCCTTCTCTGGTGTTTGTGCTGTATTGGTGCAGAAATACAAAGCACTACCACCAGAAAAGTGCAGATTTGTTTAGCTGGTTTCTGTTGGTCTCAACATTCCAGCCAAACCACAGAGACAGACCTGGAAATCACAGTCCTCCTCTGGCATCACAGTTCTCCTCTCTCTATACTATCAAAGGCAGGCCTGTCTCCAGCTCACCAGTTGCAGTTCCAGGATGGAAAAAACTCAAAAACCACTCTGGTGTTCACCAAAAACTGTTGTGTGTATGTTTTAGTTTCCACTGCTGCCCTTTGCCCATCTGGATTTTTATCTGCAGACCTGTGTGGAATATTGGTAGGGCCAGCCCTGATGACAGCTCAGGAAGACGAGAAAAGTAGTTAATTAACTGAAAGAGCCCCTTAAATAACAGTACCCTGCTCTAAGCAGTAAAGAATATATCCTCATTTGTGTATTCTGCAGTCACTGATCTGTGCTTGGATCCAAGGCAGGGCCTCAAACCTCAGTGGGAAACAGTGACCATAGTGTCAATTCTGCTTCTTGAAGTGTCACTTGATGCAAGCTTTATGCGGGCAGGTGTGCCATCATCTCTGGGCAAAGCTTACCTGACAGGAGTCAACCTTCCCCTCCAGGTAGCCAGCACACATCATCCTGTCTGTGAGGACATGGCTGTAGAGACTGGAACATAGGTTCTGGTCTAGGAGCTCCACAGTTGCTTTCTGCAGGAACTCAGGTTTCACCACTGAATGAGAAAGACACAGTTGTGAGCTCAGTGCAGGAAGCCCTGCACAGGATCAGCAGCTCAGGGTACAGCCCACCTCAGCTGGCCAGAGCAAGGTCCGAGTTCCCTTCCCTGATGCCTTCTGCCCCACTCACACCCCACCACGTCTCCTCTGCTGCCTGCCATGCATTGCTTACAGAAATCCTCCTTGAGGTAGCCCCAGCCAGAGATAAGGCACTTCTTGCTGGTGGGGAAGTGATGGCCAGCATCTGGCAGGCACACGGGCTGGATGTACTTAGTGAAGGTGACAGGCTTCTTCAGCTCCAGCACAGCCACATCATAGTCAGCTGTGTCAGCGTTGTAAGAGGGGTGTGGGATGATCTGTGAAATGTCCATTTTCACTGCACTGCCATCAGAGCCTCTGAGGGAGGTGGTCCCTGTGTAAGCTGCCCACATGGCTGGGTCCTGAAACCTAGAGGAGAGACAGTGGGAGCCATGTGAACCTGCAGCAACAACATTGTCCTGCAAACCCAACCTGCCTACTGCCCATCCTGCCATCCACTCCAGAAGTGATGGAAACTCCTCGTTCTCCCCGTGGTGGGGCAGAGAGGTGCAGTGGGAGCTTGAGCAGATACGGCTGCTTTTGGAACAGGGATGGAGGGTGGAAAGTGGTGTGACTGAAACTTACTCAGTAAAGCAGTGAGCAGCAGACACCAGCCACTTCTCTGTGAGGATAGCAGCGCCACAAAAGTGCTCATTGTTCTCTCGAAGGCTGACTTGCCATGGGAACTCCCCTCTGGATGCCTCTGAGCCTCCAACTATCCTGCTGGCAGTCTGCATGGCAGGGCGACTCCCACAGTCTGAAAGGGAGGAGAAACTCAGTGCCTTAGGATCCTGCTACTGCACCCCAGCAACACGCTCTTGGGGACAAGTGTGAAAAGCTGCTTCAGCTTTGTGTGTGCTGTTGGCATATGCTCAAGCAGCAGGGTGGTACTTGGGATGTCACAGAGTAGCCTTTAACCTGCAGGCTTGGGAAGAGCACTGCAAAGCACTGGGCCATCACAGCATCCTCCCTGAAACTCTTCTAGAGCAAGACACTGTGGAGCAGCATCCTGACTAGTCTGATGAGCTTAGCTAGTGCCTTGTGATAAGCTTCCAGCAGCTCATGGGCATGTGGCTCTTGTCCATTGTGCCAGCCCACCAGTAAGGTGGACCTTGTCACAACCCATCACAGTTGATGGGACCAAGGTGTTTCCAGGGCACAGTGTCCCTCATCCCAATGCAGCCATTTACTATTGCCTTGAAAAGTCATGGCATGTCCTTGGCTGTCTTCAGTGCCTGAGAGCCACTGGTGTCCCACCTGTCAAGGTCTGCCAACAGTGGTTGTGGCTCAGTTCTATGTCCAGAAGACCTGCTGTGGGAGATCCAGCACAGCCCCTTCCATCAGAGGCATCAGCACAGCCTGTTTGGCTGTCACATTCAGGGCTTTCTTTTCACATACTGGATGTTGGAGCAAGCCTGTGTCCCAAGGGCAGCTCCCTAGGGACAGCAAGGCTTGAGTCACTCATGTCTTCTGCAATCCACACAGCAACTCTCCCCTGCCTTCCCCAGGGGCAACTACCACTGTATCCTTGTCCTTCTGCTCCCTGGCTGCCCCAGAGTCCCAGCAGGATGGCACTGGGAGCAGAGCTGCAGCTTGTTTGGAGCTTGCAAGCCCCTGGACCACCAGGCTATGAACAAGATAGGGCCCAAACCTGTATCTGTATCCAGGCTGCTGGTAAGGAAGAGGAGGCTGCAGAGTGCAGGTGATTCTTCCTGCTGCCTGGCTCTTACCTGATTTCAGTCCAGGTCTGTGGGAAGAAACCTTGTTGGGACCTGGGACAAAGAGGAAGGAATCAGGATCAGCAAGGGCAGGGCAGCCCAGCCTCAGGTCCTGGAGCTGTGTTCCTGGGCTGGGGCTGCCACGGCCTTTGCTGCATCTTCCTTTTCTGCCTGGTGATCTCTGTGCTCACCTGTGGCCAGTGTGAGGGAGGGCCCAGGTCCCTGCTGGGGCAGGGGAGGCACAGCTCCCTACTGCCCTGCAGGCTTTGGGGTGACTCCACGTGCAGAAATTCCTAAAAGCTGTGGAAGTGAGCTGTCTCTCAGGAGCAGACTGGGGCTGAAGCTATGCAAAGCTGTTTGCCTAAAGCCAAAGGGACTCTCAGCACCTTCCATTTGGGCAGCAGAAGGCTCCCAGAGATCCAGGGATCCTGCCCATTCCGGCAGAAGGTGCTGAGGGAGCTGCAGAGGAGCCCACACTTTCTTGTTTCCCAGGCTCATGGGGTTTTTTGAATTGGCTGGACCTGGAGTCCTACAGTCACATACAACCCCACAGTCACAGAAGGAAAGGTGAATTTCTTGTCAGGTGGTTTCAGAGAGTAATTCAACTATAAGAAATAGCAACCTGAGCTGTAGTTATTGCTACAACTCTGAGGTCTGCCTAAGGGCTGCTGTGCATAGGTAGGTACAGACAACCCAGCTGTTAACCTCCTGGAGCTTCATTCCCTGTCCCTCAGTCTAATTTCAGGTGCTTCAAGAAAAGCCAAAGCAGTCGCAATTTATGCTTTAGGTTCTGTCCTTGCTGTGGGTCCCTCAATCTGCTCTTGCAGTGCAGAGCAGCTGGACAGCATTAGTGTTGGAGGGGCATCTGGGGACTCCACTAATGTCTCTTAAGCTGACAAGATCTAGGCTGGTTTCTGCTGCTGTCTGGTGAAGCTGGAGCAGCTAGGAGCCAGGCAGATCATTTTATCAGTTTGCTGGGTGCCTGCCAGCACCCCAATTTCTAACACTGCTGCTGGGCACGAAGCCTTGACTGGCCATTCAGAGGTAAAACCCTGTAGCAGTTTGGCTGAGTAATGGTGGCTTAGCTCTGTGCCCCTGGGTGCCAGCAGCCCCAGCACAGGGCATCCTGCTCTGCCTGCCCATACCTGTGAGAGAGGCTGAGGAGATGGTCCCATAGGCAGCCAGGGAGAAACCCTGCTTGTGCAGGGCAGCTGCCAGCCCATGCCTGAAAGCTTCCTCTTCCAAGGTAGAGCTCAGGGGTTGGGAATCCTGGGGGGTGAAGAGGAGGCGGAAATGGACGATCACACTGGAGTTTCCATTCCTACTGGAAGACAGAGAATTAAGGGTGACGTTGGCTTCATGGTCAGTACAAGGGTCAGGCTCCTGTGCTATCTGTCTACAGGGAACTCAAAGGAAATAAATCTTATTCTTAATATTTTGATTCTTAATAATTTAAGGTTTCTCTTGAGATGTCCTCTGGGTTGACATGGTCATTTGATTTTTTTTTCCTTTGGCCCAAAGCTGTGGTTGAACAAAATTGTTTTCCTCTGCCTTTTTGACTGCATTTTGAAATTAAAAAACCCAGAATATTGTTGCAATCCCAGATGAAAATCCAGCCTTGACCAAAAACCAGTTTCTCTTTGTACTAGCTTTGAAAAAGAGCACAGATATGAGATCACCTTCTTGGTGAGGCTTGTCAGAATTCTCTGAAACATGAGTTGTAGGGTCTGCAGAGATAGCTGCCTACACTCACCTGTAGCCTAGGATGGTGCAACCAGTACAACTCCAGTTCAGCTGGGAGTCCTGGAGACTGGACAGAAACTGCAAAGCAAAGGGTGATGGTCACACACTTACTGGGCCCCAGGGAGATGGGAATAGATGATGCCTGGGATTTTGCTGGAATGTGGAGCTGCTGACGCATGGTTTCTTGATCTGTAAGCAGAAGCACCCATGTCCAGCTCATATGAAAACTTTTTCCCACTCTGGCTTTTAGGGCATGAGGTAGTACCTCTTTTTTTTATGTAAGGAATAGGCCTGAACACACATTTCCCACTCCATGAATGTCTCTCAGGGCCTTGAGAGGGCCTCTCAAAGTGTAGTTCAGCCCCACAGTGTACTCTGCTGATGTTTAGCAAGTCCTAGTTTTCATCCTGCCCTTGGCATAGAGATTCTGCTGGTGCTACCACCGCAGTATTTCACAAGTGTTTTTCCAGAAGGCCCAGATCAACTCACCAGCCTCTCAAGAGCAGGTGTCAGCACCCTGTAGTAGTCCGAGTTCTCTGTCTGTAAGCTGCTATTGAAGGTGATTCCTTGCAGCTCCACTGTGTGCTCAAAGCTGGCCTCTCCCGTGGAATGGCAGGCTGCCAGAAAGGGAAGGTGTCTGTCAGAGGCAGCTTTCCTCACAGCTTTGTAATATGAATATCATTGTGTCCTTCAAACCCCCTGTTTTTAGCAGCTTGACTGTCCCTGAGCATCCCAGCTGCCTCGGGGGTGCCCCATAACTGGACTGGGATACCCTGTGCATGTGCAGTAATAGCATTTTGTACTGAACTTGTTTGAACTTGAAAACAGTGGATTTTTGTCAAGCCTGTGACAGAAATTCATGAACAGATGGGTACAGCGTGGCAACCTGAGATTGGCCCTATCCTTGCAGGAACAGACTCAGGAAGGTTCTGCTGGGTACTGAAGCCAGCTCAGAAGCTGTGACTGTACAGGTGGCATGTGTCAGTCATGTCATCCTGGGGTCCTCACTGGGGTGCTGGCCCGAGGTGGCCATGGGACAGCAGAAGCAGTAGGAGAGAGGTGGAAGAGGGAGGGAGATGGTGGCCATGCTCTGGAGTGGGACAGTAAAACAGGCAGTGCTCAGTGGCTGCAGGTGGTCATGACAGGAAATGGCAGAGGCAGCAAGGTACAGTGACATGAAATTTCAAAGTCACAGAGAGAGATTACAGGATAGAATCATAGAATCATGAATTGTTTAGGTTAGAAAAGACCTCTGAGATCATTGAGTCCAGTCATTTCACCAGCACTGACAAGGCCACCATTAACCCACGTCCCCTAATGCCACATCTACATGTTTCTTAAATTGCTTAAATTGCAGGGATGGGGATTCCACCACTGCTCTGGGCAACCTGTGCCAGGTCTGGACAGCCCATTCAGTGAACAAATTTTCTCTATGTCCAATCTTAAACTCCCCTGGGCCACCTTGAGGCCTTTTCCTATTTTCTGTCCTTGCTCGCTGGGAGCAGAGCCCAAACCCCACCTGGCTGCACCTTCCTGTCAGGGAGCTGTGCAGAGTCAGAAGGTTCCTCTTGAGCCTCCTTCTCTCCAGACTGAGCCCCTCAAGCTCCCTCAGTTGCTCCTGGTGCTCCAGTCCCTTCCCCAGCTCTGTTCCCTTCTCTGGACACGCTCCAGCCCCTCAACGTCTTTCTTGTCATGAGATGTTTTAAAACTGAACCCTGGATTTGAGGTGGGGCCTCACCAGTGCCCAGCACAGAGGGACAGTCACTGCCCTGATCCTGATGGCCACACTGTTGCTTCAGCAGATCAACATCCCGCCCAGCTTGGGTCGTCTGTGAACTGACTGAGGGTGCCCTCCATCCCCACTGATAAAGATACTTAACAGGGCTGGCTTCAAAGTGGCCCCGAGGATCACCACTCGTCACCTCCACATATCCAGCTGGATGTGACTCCATTCACTCCCACTCTCTGGGCCTGGTCATCCTGCTAGTTTTTACCCATTAAAGAGCACACCCATCCAAGCCATAAGCAGCCAGCTTCTCCAAGAAAATGTTTATGGGAAATGGTGTCAAAGGCTTTACTGAAGTTGAGGTAGATCAGATTCAGATGCTTTCCCTCATGTACTAGGTAGGTCATCTTTTCATAGAAGGATGTCAGATTGGTCAAGCAGGAAAGGAATAGAGCATATGTATCATGAGACACTGAAGATAAAGTGCTCCAAAGTCACATATTGAGAACATGAGCTGACTACAGCCCTTGTAGTTTCTGTGCATTGTGCAGAAAGGCGTCTGCGTTTTGACCTCAGTAGGAGGATTTTGAGGGTTTTTGCTATAAGCAGTGCAGACCACTTTTCTTTTGGAGCTGATAAACTGAAAGAATGCACCTGGCTGCACACTCACCCAGCAGGATCCCCAGGCAGAGGGCTGTTGCACTGCCTGCCACGGCAGCAGCAGTGGTTACCTTCCAGCAGCAGGCCCCCAGTCTCCTCCTCTGGGTGCCTTGCCCTGGCTTTATCTGGTCCATGCTTTCTGAGCAGCTCTACAGATGGGCTCTGTGATTAAAAAGAAGAGGAGGAAAATGACAAGACTGGGACAAAATCTGTCACGCCAGCTAAGGTTACCCCAGGAGCATCATTGTCTGCTCCTGCTGGACCATTCCGACCTGGCTATGGAAGTCTTTGCATTAGGCTACTTATATCCCCAAGGTGCATGTTATATGGATTAAAACACTCTAAGTAATAAACTTCACCCTGTAGTTGTTCATGAGGCAGATTCCAGGGTGAGGTTTCATATAGCCCAATGCTATTCCACATTTTTTTCAGGAATTCTGGAGGAATTATAAAATCACAGTGGGTGATTCCCCCCCACCCCCCACCCCACTTAACATTTAGCTGAGAGCTCCCAATGCCTAGTAATGCAGAGCAATTAATATGTCCTTTGCTTACAGCTTTGCTGCTACCCTGCTGAGCAGATTCTCCTTCCCTGTGGTCAGCATTAGCACTGGTGCTTCCAGTATTTTGCCCCAAGCGGTCCTGCACCAGAAGCAAAGCCCCTTCATGTCACCTTTTCTGCCTCCATGTTTTCCTTTGCTTGACTGGTTTCAGAATGTCAGTGTTTTTCATGCTCTGAAGATGCTCAGATGGGATATGTTGCTTCAAGTGCGAATTCATAAATGGCAAAAATAGAAAGAGTATCTCTCTTTGGCTTTCTTTTTTTTTCCCTCTGCAGTCTTGCTAGTACAAGCCAGACTATATTTGGCCTTTATTTGCACATCATCAACAATTGGGTATTACTAGGAATTAAACCAGCCTGTAATATACACAGTTATTACATCATTCAGACAGGTTAGTATCTGCAACAAGTCTGACAAGACAAGGAGGGACACTGATTTCCTGTGGTCCTAAAATGCATTAAATTACTGCATTAATATTTTTCCCTCATAGGAATGAAGAAGACGTACAATGCTGCTGCTCAAACTGGCAGGTTGAAGTTGTCTCAGACAATTTGTGTGGTCAGAGTGGAAATCCACAGAAGTCCACTCCTCTTGGCCAAGGCTCCAGAGCTCCTCAGCTGCAGAGTGAGTTTTTTGAGGACTCAGCCTCTAACTGTTGGGAAACTCAGATTTACAGGAGACACCAGAAAAGCCTTGGCAAGGCACCATCACCTCTCAAGCTTACTCTGTCTTGATATCGACAGAGTCAAGAGTACCCACACAGCTCTTCCCTCCTCAGCTCCTGAGTCTGCCCTGCTCAGGGACATCTCACAGGGTCACTCCCTATCCTCTCTGTGCTGGGAGAGGTTCGGCTGCCACAGCAGCGGTTCCCTGCTGCTGTAAATCAGACTGGGACTTCAGAGAAGCTGCAGAGGAACAGCCTTTTCTAATGTAAATACATCCAGCAATGAAAGGAAGAGGGGAGGAAAGGGACACAGGGAGAAGCAGCTCCCTGTTTCAGAAGAGCTTTTCAGTGTTTTCCAAGAGGCGTCAGCAGCTCTTTAAAGAGAAGCTTCTAGATAAGAGATTTTAGAAGGTCACTTCTTTGTGAGGCAGCAGACAGAGAGAAAGGGGAGAGAGAGGGAGAGTCTGTCCAAGATGCCTCTTTTTTTTCTAACAGACATCCAAATATTCTTTTTTAGCTGTAACTGAGCCTGGCACAGATCAGCACTGTGGCCCCCGGGTTCTGCTAACAATATCTTTGACAATTCAGCTCTGGCTAAGGGGAGACAAGTAGGGAACCTTTTTTCCCGTGGTCCTTGTGGCCTGAATACATACAGATGAGGAATCTCTCCTTCCCTCTTTCGGTAGGTTTTGGAGTCACTGTCCCTCTTGCTGTGTGCTGAATGTGGACACTCAGAAATCTAGTTCAGGTGTGCTGGCCAGTGCAACAGTGGACTTCAATGTACCTCAATAGTAGGACAGATGCATCTGAGGAAAAAAATAAAAATTGCAGGCAAAAGTGGCTCTGTTTTTTTTTTTTTTTTTGACAATACAATCTTAGTTGCATGTAAAAGTCATACTACAAAAAAAGCTACTTGGAACCCTAGAAAAAAGTTTGCATTAGTGATTGCAGAGGGATTTTAACTGTAAAATAGACTATTTAGAGAAACTTTCTACTTCCCAAAACAATCAAAACTTGTCTTACTTGTCTTTGCTCTCCCTTTTAGCATAAGGAAAGTTTATTTTCTTTTGCTGTCAGTGGTGTGACTTAAAAAAGAATTAAAAGGACATGTAAATGGAAAGCCCATTTTGCAATAGCAAAATAGAGACTGCAATTTTTTTTTCTGAAAGATAATTAGGATAATCTATAAATGCATAGTGGAGATCTGTGGCAAGAAGCTATACACAGTGAAAAATATTGTGACATAAAATCAGAGCAGTGCAAAGTAGATTTTGTTAGTGGGGCAGAAATTGGGAGAGTATTAACAGTCATGAGTTTCCAAAAGGAATACTGAGAAGTAAAAGCACATTTATGAGTTTTTTTGCCAGCTTATAAATTGTGAGTGGTTATAAAATATTATGCCCTTGTAAGCAGGGTGTGGGGAACTCTGACCTAAGAGAGTCCCCACAGCAGTGGGGTGTCTTTTCACTGTTACATTTAGCAGAGAAGGCATGTCTGATGTGCAGCACAGTCAGCAAGAGCTGACCTGCAGACTGTCACCATCTCTGGTTGTCCATGAGGATCTGCCACAGTGCTGGGAATTGGCCACCACCCCTGCTCTGATGCTGCTTGGCAGCCGAAGGCTTGTTTTCTCCACAGAAGTCTGAATTTTTCTCTAGAGAAGCCTTGAGTCACTCCATAGGATTTCCTTGGAAGCTGGCTTTTATTTCTCAGCTGGTTCAAGTAGGGAAATTGTAAAATATAAAGTGATATGGTAAAAATATTCCTTTACCCAATCAGCTAAACAGTCACTAACACCCACTCTTCTTGTCAAAGAGGAAAAGTAGCACGTGTCTGTGTGAGTGTGTGTGTGACTCTGTGTGTGTGTTTGTGTGTGTGAATGTGCGAGAGAGTGTGTGCATGTGAGAGTGTGTGCGTGACACTCTGTGTGTGTGTGTGTGTCTGTGTGAGAGTACACGTGTGTGAGAGTGTGTGCATGTGAGAGTGTGTGTGTGACACTGTGCATGTGTCTGTGTGAGAGAGTACATGAGAGTGTGTGAGAGTGTGTGCATGTGAGAGTGTGTGTGTGACACTGTGTGTGTGTGTGTGACCTCGTGTATGGGTGCATGATCTTGTGTGTGTATGTGCATGCACACGTGTGTGTGAACATGCATGTGCATGCTGGGGGACAATCCCCTGCAGGAGCAGCAGAGGGACAAGGCAGGGCCCCAGGAGAGGCCCCCTGGTTGTTGGCTTGTGCCTGGCCACAGCCCCAGCCTCACTGGGACAGGTGCCTCTCCAGCTCAGGTGATCCCACACACACCTGCAGGGCTGGCCCAGTCTCCAGCACAAATTGTGCAGGTTCTTGTTTCCAGGTAGAAACTGTCTTCTTGCAAAATGCCACAGCTTCTGACTCTAAAGCACAGTGGTGACCTCCCAGTACTGCCCAGCACAAGGGCTGGTTTTCTTCAGTCACCTCCACATACCCTGGCCTTCCTTCTTCCACTGCTTGGTACTTCTCTTCCATCAACCCACCATGTCTTTGCCTTTATGTTTTCACCTCCTGAAGCCTTTTCTTCTGCCTTCCTAGTCTTCTGCAGTCTCTCTCCTGTCTGAACAGGAATGTTTACACTCCTGTCTTGCACTGCAGTGTCCCAGGCTTCCTCCTGCTCTTCTCCAGCTTCTCCCATTCCCAGTCTGCCAGCCCCTACCAGCAGCCCTTGACCACAGGGATGCAAGCTGAGGTGCCCTGCTCTGAACTGTTCACCAGAGAAAAGAAGACAGGAAAGAAATAGTGGAACCTGTGTTTTCAAAAGTCAACTTCATTTACAGATAACTAATGCAAGGAAACCCTGATGTCCCCCAAGGGACAATGCAAGAAAACCACTGCCCCATCCCCACACAACCCCCCTGATGGCGAGTCTAGGCTGCTCTGGGGTCTTTGTGCTGCATTTCTGTATTCTAGCACGCTTGGTTTCTCCCACACTGTGATGATAAAGGGCAGCCAATATGCTGCAACCATTTGAATAACCAAGTGTTAATGGAATATTTGCTTCATCCCATAATGGGGTAGTGTGGCTCTTAGCACAGCAATATGGTGTCTGCTGAGCCTTCAGACACAGGGGTTGTAAAACTGTCTCATTGTGACCTGTAAATCCTCACCCAGACAGAGGCTTTGCAAAATGATGGCACAAGTATGAAAAACATGCCACTTGCTCAAGGCACAAGCTCAGCAGCAGATCTGACTGCAGCCTCAGCAAGTCTGTGGCCAAAGGCAAGAAAAGGACTAGTGATTTTATCATCAAGATAAGACTTGTGGCACTTCAGAGGGGGAATACAGCAGAAGCAGGATAGTTCTCCAGAAGGAGGTACCCCAAAATCAGAAAGCAGACTCCAATATGCCTCACTTGGTAGGTTCACCATCCAAAATCACAGCTGCCAAAACAATAAACCTTTGGTGACATATATATGACACCAAATCTGAGCCTGAGTGGGAGAGAAGACACTCATTTGCTGTGAGATGAGAAGCATGACCACAGGAGATAAGAGATGTGGTTGTGCAAACAGATCTGCTGGCAGAGCAAGGTGGTGGGAACAGCCAACCTCAAATATCTCTGTTAAAATGGGGTCAAGCCTAGTGATTTTATCCTTATAGCTGAGAATTTAGTTGTACTGAAATGAAGCTCAGAACTTGTGTCAGCAGGTACTGAGAATGGTAGAATATTTTGTAGGGGAGTGGATTTCTAGCCAGTGGTATCTCTTGGGTGGTGTTGCAGTGTGAGGTCATGTCAGTCTGGAGATGGCAAGAAATGTGTGCCACTTCCTCCTTATGGCTTACTCTCTCCCTGAGTGGGAGTCCAGAGAAGGGAGTGCTGGAATTTATCCAAACACTGTTGCTTCCTGGTGAGCCCATATATTTCCCTTTAAACCTTCTGATGAGATGACCTTATGTCATGAAAAAAAAGCCTATACAGAGACAGCAGCAGCTGGTCAAACAGATAAGAGATGGGTTATGATGAACAGAGCTCTCAGCATCAAAGGCAAACCTTCCCATGACCAGCAGACACAGGACTACATGGACTTTTGTTTTGTGTGACATGAGCTTCACCTACCACAACACTGGTTCCCTGGACCAGCCAACACGGCATTTCTCTAATCCTTTTGCTTTAACCCATCTCCAGTTTCTGTAATGGATGTATAGAGCATAACCATGTCCCCATCTCTCTGCAGGATAACATTTAGAAGCAGTTGTGCTACATTTAAAAGGCTAAACCCTATTTTTAAACAGAAAGAAACTCTTGTTACTTCAGAGAATGCAGAAGGAACTGAGGACACCTCTCATTATTAAGGTGAGTGAAAAGCCCTGACACTGCAAGCTCCCAGATCATGCAAGTGAGCAAATCTGAAAGCCCCTGCCACTCAGAACACTGAGGATCCTCAGTCCCAGTTCACCTGCAGCACTCGTGGAGATGCATCTGGTTCAGCTGTAGTCCTGCTCCCAGCAAGCCAAATGACACTGTGCTGGCCTTGTTTATTGTCCCTCTTAGTCTACAAATGTCTCTCAATTTACAAGTAAGAAGATCCTCTCCCTGCCTGCCAGCTCAGCAGTCTCAGCTGGGGCATGACAGACAAGCTGAGCTCCCCAGTGCTTGTATTGTCACAGGTAACAAAGGCTCTAACATCACTTCCACCTTGGAGACACTCAACCCTGAGCTCTCTCTCTGCTAACAAAGTACTGGGCAGATTTGTACCTGCAATTACTTCTTAAACTTGTAGCCGTGGGTTACACAAGAAAATAAAGGCAGCCTTGCTCCCCTTACCCCCTCAACTGTGCTGGCTTGAAAACTCAGTACAGATAGTAAATACTGAATACACAGAGGGAGTATCCAGTAAGCCAGGAAGTCCATGTTTGTCTGTTACTTTCCACAATAGGAGCACTATATAATTTGATACTTTTCAGCTCATGAATGGCCAAAAAAAACCTCACATGCTTAACTCATGTTATTTCCTCCACTGACATTCACTCACCTCCCTTGAACACTGTCTGGCCAAGTGCAGAGGATGTGGGAGAAATCTTGGTTCCAATGAAGCTGATGGACACACTGTCCACTGTAATTTACACTGTGTAAATTACATTTTTACCTAGCTGTTTTTTTCAGCTGTTATTACAGATTGTCAGGTAGGCATTAGTGTTCATAGATATGAAACCCCCAAGCTACCCTGAAATCAGTTACCTGCAATGCATGCTCCCTCAAAGGAAGAATTCTTACAGGGAAACCAGCAAGTGATGAACGATATCAGTCAAGCAGTGCACTCAGCACCTGAGTCAATGAGAGTGAAACTCTCCGTGTATCGATAGGGAACAGTGCCACACGCTGACCTCCAGCGCCAAAGCTGTGTGACAATGCCCAGCTTTGGGGAGCTCTTGTGGCCATGCCCAGCTCTGGGTAGCGCTCCTGCCTGGGGAGGCCACCCCGGGGCAGAGGCGGCAGGACGCGGGCACACGGCGGCTCCTCCAGCCCCGCACTGGGCGGGGCTGCCCGGCTGGACCTCGCTCACTGAGACCTCCCTTAAGCCGCATCAGGGGCCGTGCCCCATCTTTTTGCAGGGCAGCCTCAGGGCTGGAAGACAGGTGGGTGTGAAGCAGCGTGAGTCTCAAGCCTTTCCCTTCAACCATAGGAACAAAGAACCATCCAGCTACAGAAACATTTCTTTAAGCTCAAATGATGGTGCTATTATAGGCCCATAAAGGTTGTTCATAAGAGTTTGTTCCATGCCTAGGTCGAAGCTCGTCGCTGGCACGGCTGTTTCACTCTTGTATTTCCTACGTTGATAATACTGATTTTTTCAGCTTTTAGGTCTGCATTACTGTCAAAGTTGCACTTTTTGTTTTCCGTGAAGTACCCTGAGTTTTCTTTCTAGAATATTTCCTAAATTTGTTATAACTTTCAAATAAGACAAACCATTCTCTGCATTTGGTTTCCAAAGTGTTTAAGTAACTAAGATATTTCTCTTAACCAGTTCTTTCAGAGAAGAAGGTCTAGAAGTCAGTGAATCATGTTAGAGTTACATACAATCGAAAAGCACTAAAAGCAATCCAGCATTACATAAGGAAAACTACTATAAGCGACTAAAAGGAAGCACAGAAGTTTTTCCATCTTTCAATCTTTTTTTTTCCCCCACTTTCAATAAAAGGTTAATTGAGCTGTTTTCCCCACAGGCATTAAATTCAGAAACAGGCTGTTTGCTCAGAGCCAGCTAAGCACGAGGGATTTCCCCAAGCATGGGAGAAGATTCAGCGTGGAGAAGCAGTTTCAAACTCCAGCTTGACTGAAAATCTCGGCTGCAGGCAGCAAACCTGTCTGAGCCTGATGGAGAAGCAATGAGGAAGAACAGAAGGAGGAGGCGAAGAAGGAGGAGGAGGTGAAAAGAGCAGCAGCAGTAGGAGGAGGAGGAGGGCTGCCCGGCAGGAGGGATCGCGCTGTGCGGTGGGACCGCGGGGCGAGGAGCACCCAGCAGTGGGTGCAGCCGTCGGGACAAGGTGCAGGTTTTTCTCTTCCCTTCCGAGCCAAGAAAGCCCGGCACCTTGAAGGAAGTAAAAAGGGCTCCTAAGAAGGAGCAGGGACTCACCTGCTTTGCTTTTCCCCTTGCCGCCAGGTGCCTTCCCCGGCAGCTGACCCGCCCGGGCCTGCGGGGCGCCGCCGGGGGCGGTGGGAGGCCCTGGGGGAGTTCGCGGCGGAGCTTAAAGGCACAGGCTGAGCGACAGGAACGGCTCAGCCTGAAGAGCTGGTTTGCTGCTTTCACTGAACTTTGGAATTAAGCAATTTCCACCCCCAGCCCCCAGCACCCCCTCCCCCCGCTTGCTCCCCAGCTGCCTGCGTTGGAAGCTGGACCAGTGATGCCCCAGCTCCTGCCTCTCCCCAGTCACGAGACGTTCCTGCAGTTCGCTGTACAACTCCCATCCTCTCCAGCACAGCACCTAAAGGAAAAGAGCTGCCTGAAGTGGGGTGGTTCATACCTGCAGCACTGCACCACTGAATTTCCCCCCATCGGCAGCTCCCACACTGGGGATGATCTCTTAACCATGCACACAGAAACCATAAAGGGAGCTGTATTCCCAAAAAAACCCTACTAATTTCCTCAGTCAGACGTCCATAGCCCTTCCAGTTCATACTGTATTTACCATCCTTATCATCCTATTTATCATCATTTATGTGCTAGAACAGCCTAACTGCTGCACAGAAACGGGCAGGGATTATCCAACATCACACACAAGCACAGCAGAGGCCAAAACTGGACAGAGTTCCTTGTGCTGAAGTTTATTTAAGCCCACAAGTGACTATTCTGCCATCTTGGAAAGGCAAAAAATAGATGAAAATCTGAGAACTTGTTTTGCTTTAGTCTGAGTTTTGGCCTGCACAAGTCATCTCTCATCCAATTGCCACTTCTGTCCCTAAGTATCTCCAGTATTAACAGCAAACCTGAAAATTATAAAATTATCATAGAGATTTCTCTGAAGTTGATTTTGGTTAGAGTGTATCCTTTCATTCCTAACATCTGCTGTCCCATGGATCACTCCAGACTGAGCAGCAACGACCAAAATCTCTTTTAGGTTTCCTGCTGAGCATCAATAATGAAGATTTGGCTGGTTACAGAATTACAGACTGGGCTGTGCTGAAAGGGACCCAGAAGGATCGCATCCAGCTCTTAAGTGAATGGCCCAAATGAGGATCAAACCCAGAACCTTGGTCTTAATAGCACCAAGCCAATAACCAGAAAAAAGCTGCAATCTCTGAACAAGTTTGGCTATGAGCCTGTGAACACCACAAGCAGTTCTTGTCCTTTCAGACAGACTGTACATCCCTGTGAAAGAGCTGAGTGAGCTAGTGATATCCTTCTAATGTTCATCAGATAAAGAGGATCTGCACGTATCTTTGTGTGAATGGAGATGAAAAACTGTGCAATCAAAGCCCAAAAGTAACAAGGGGAGCAGGACTGCAATAGGACTGCAGTAAAAGAAGAAACCAACAAAATCTATCAGTGGTTAATATATGATTGAGGTAATTCACGCTTTGTAACTGTATAAAAATCATTATGATCCAACCGTGCCTCTGACCCCCATGGCCAGAAGCAGGGCTTTCCTCTCTATTCAAAAGATTTCCCGGACTCTGTTAACGAGTGAATGAGTCTTTCCTGGGTGATCAGCGACCATTTCCCAGGAATGTCCAGAACATTCACAGAACCTGGAAGAGATTACATCGAGGAACGGGCGGGCGACATCCTGGCTACAGCTGAAAAGAAGACGATTTAGAGGAGTCCAGACAGCCATCCAAACCTATGGACTGACTTTTGTACGGGACTGAATCTGTATAGTTCCCGTTATAGATATGTAGGGACTTACAGAAATCTTAGGTCATTTCTGCTCCAGGCAGAATAACCTGTATATAAGCTGGCTACCTGGAGCAGTTGGTGTGACACTCTGGGGAAACGCTGACACTACGTCGGTCTGACCCAGGTTTACCCAGCATCAAAGTCCGGGGTTGACGCTGTCTTGGCTGTGGCAGTTTTATAATATTCTAGTTTTGGTTGTCGATCTAATAAATTTATATTTTTTTTTATAAATTTGGCTGCCGATTTGATCATTTATAGCCTTAAATAAGTAAAAAATTAGGAGCAGCAGTTTCTGCACTCCTGCTGAAGGAGCTGGGAGCAAACACATCAGAGTTAAGTGAGAAGTCACTGTGGATGTGATCTCTGGCAACCAAACGAAATGGGCAGTTGGGACCACTCTTGTCTCTTATGTTTGTTGCACACATAGTCACAGTGTGCAGATAGAATGAATAATACACTAAGGCAATATGATACTCAAAATTTCATAGAACAATCAGGAAAATATTGTGGTGCTCTAGAAGGATTTAGATGTCTTTAATAGTATTTACCTAGTTTGCTACATTTCATGTTAGAATGCTGGAAAATGCTGTGCATAGAATATGGAATTATTTCTATGGTCAAAAAAATTTCTAGATGCAAAAACACAGTAAGGGGAAATTTACATGAAAGGATTTCAAAGACCATTCACTAATTCTGCTTCCCAGGAATATTTTACTAAAGGCATGGAAAAAATGAACATGAGGTTAAATGGTGGTGTTCTTTCCCTGTGGTACAACAACTAAGAAATAGAATGGGGACAGAAACCAGCCTATGAAAACAGTTTAGAAATAAAGAGCTTTTTATCATGAGAACCCCATTCTAACACATCAAGACATATGTCACACAGCACCACCCCCAAAAGACATTTTAAATGCAGATTTCCTTGTTTCATTTTCTTTTTCCGCACTGGGTAGAGACATTTCTCATTCTTGAAGGGGAAAAAGTATTGGTTGATTTAATTACATTTAAAATCTTGATTTCAGAGTGATAAACCAATCAAGATATAAGAGAACATAGGAATTTTAAATTATACTCATACATAACTTTATGAGAGGCATTTGAGAAAATTTTTTGTCTTCATAAAATTAAATTCTGCACTTTTCACTTTAATAAATAGACAAAACTGATGGTTATGTGGTTTTCTTCTGCTAGAGTTTCCCTCTCTCTTTTTTCCCTCTATGGAAATATCACAGAAATATTGAGTGACTCACTAACTTATTAATGAAAGTTGTTTGAATTTTGATGGAATTATTTTAAGACCATTGAGCAACTCTGTAATCGGCACAGAATTGTGCCCTTTCTCTATCCCCATCCAGGGGGTACAAAGACACAGAATAAATACACTCTTCATTTGGCCTTCTGAAGGTCATTTGGAATTAATTAATTTCAATTTTTAACTTGAAATAGCTCACCTGGAGCACTACACCTACCTGTTCGGTCCTCAGCATCAGGGAGGACACATATCTGTTGGAGCAAATCCAGAGGAGATGCTGCAAGGGCTTGAGCCCCTCTGCTCTGGAGCCAGGCTGGGAGAGCTGGGGGTGCTCACCTGGACAAGAGAAGGCTCCAGGGAGAGCTCAGAGCCCCTGGCAGGGCCTGAAGGGGCTCCAGGAGAGCTGGAGAGGGACTGGGGACAAGGCCTGCAGGGACAGGACCCAGGGAACGGCTTCCACTGCCAGAGGGCAGGGCTGGATGGGATCTTGGGCAGGAATTGTTCCCTGGGAGGGTGGGCAGGCCCTGGCACAAGGTGTCCAGAGCAGCTGTGGATCCCTAGCAGTGCCCAAAGCCAGGCTGGACAGGGCTGGGAGCAGCCTGGGACAGTGAAATGTGTCCTCCCTATGGCAGGGGCTGGAATAAGATGGGCTTTAAGGTCCCTCCCAACCCAAACAATTATGGGATTCTGTGAATAGGATTATTGCCTTCATCACTATACATTAGATGTTGTGGATATATTTTAGTTTTAGAGCTTTAAAGAGCTTGTGACTGTGGCTGATGAGACTGTAATAATGTAAGAGAGTACAGCAGACAGGGCAAAAGAAACCTCCTCAAGTCCAACAAGACTGAAAGATTCTTCCTCTGGAATCCCCATGGCACAGAGTCCATGAAGCTCCTTAATGTTCTCTGTCTGTTTTAGTGCAACCCCATGCTGCCAAGCAGACTGATCTAGGAGGGGGCAGCAAGCCAACTCTTGCTGCTCAGGCAGTGTTTCCTTGCAGTCCTGCACATAAAAGAGAACTTTCCCTGCCCCACACAGAGGAAAACAGGAAAGATTTGAATGGCTTGGCTAGATGTGCATTGCAGAGGTTGCAGACATACCTGACTATAACATAACCTCTTCAGGAGCATCTGCTGGGAAGAGGGTGACTCCTAGGAGCCACTGGGGACATAGAGCACACTCTTCTGAGAGCTGCATCTCTTTCCAAGGAACTCTTCTAATGGAGACCAGTATGCAGATGTGATCTAGAGAGTCAAATCTATCTTGGCAGTGAGACTGAGAAACTGTGAATATGGAAATTGTACTTAAACAGTAAAACCAGAGACCACAATACTGTATATGGCTCGTTAAAGTTCACACAAGAAGAAAAACAGGACAGATTTAGCCAAGTCCTAGGGTCCCCAGGTGGTCCAAGAACTCCCCAATTAATCACCTGCGCAAGTGAGGCAATGAGCTGATTTGAAATTCGTAATTGACTGAATACATTCTCAAAATGTATTTCAGCAGTTTGCACAGGAGCTCTCCAGGTGGGAATTTCAGTGTGCCTTGAAACCGAACTTCAGGCAACCCCTGTTCATAGGGCAATCCCTGTACTTAACTGAGCCATCATCCTGGGCACAGAATGTGGAGAATTCAGCCCCTCCTTCCTGAGGTGCCTGAGGGGGTTTTGCTGCAAAACTCAGCAAGGTGTATAGAGATAAGATGCCTGTGAATACTCCACACAAACTGTCCCTGCAGACGCTGAAATGGTCACGTAGGACAGATCTTTAGCAAATGCACAGTCAGGAGGGACTCAGAATGTCAAGATCTTCATTAGTGATGGATCTGCACTTGTGTCTCTGTGGGGAGGACTGTGGGCTCAACCACAAGAGATCAGCAGAGCAGCAGTTCAGTCAACAGCTCCTGTTGGAATGGTGCCATTCCCCATTAAAGCATTACTTTGTGTCAAGACCTATAATATGGGTTTTTGAAAAAAAAAAACAAAAAAAAAACCAAACAAATCAAATATCGCGCTGGAAAAAAAAAAAAAAAAAAAAAAAAAAAAAGGAGGGGAGAAAAATTAAAAAAAACCAAGCAACAACCTGCTCCCCAAACCAACCCAAACCCACAAAACCTGAAATAACAAATGCTTTGTCCTTGTCCTTGTCTATTCAACAGATACAGGAGTAAGTAAGAAGTACAAGAATATAAAGGTCACACAATTTTGCAGATGTACATCTAAATCTAGAACATCAGGCACTGTTTCAGATAATATCTGCTGAGGTTTACAATACTTTAGGATGAGCTTTGTGACCAGATTGAATCTGAGTATTTACTACCCTCTATTTAAAATGAACCCAGTCTTTCTGGTTTTGAACCCTCCTTTTCTGAATGGAAGCAGCTGCCTCTTGGTTTCCAGTGACAGTCCAGATAGAAAGGCTGTCTTGCTGCAGCTGGTTTTTTTAGTGGATTAGATTTTTTGTGTGTGTGTGTAGTTTTCTTTCTGTTTGCTTGTTTGGTTTTCTTGTTGCTTTTTAGAGTCAGATATCACAAGAAATTTCTCAATTTCCCTCTTCTCAGTTGTATTGTGTATTTAAAAGTGAAATGCACGACATACTAAGCAGAAACACAGGGTGGAATTGTACCTGCTGGCAGTTTGTACCATTCCTGGATATACCCGCGGCTTGCCTTGGAATTCAGTAGATATTCAGCAGTTTTTTAGAAAAAGGGACTATTAGTAAACACCTCTCTTCCCAAGCAACAGCACTTCAACAGGGAACAGAGTAGTCAAAACAAACCAAATTTATCATTAGAAGTGATCACACGACTTTAAATGGCTGGGCAGGCCCTGGCACAGGGTGCCCAGAGCAGCTGGGGTTCCCCTGGATCCCTGGCAGTGCCCAAGGCCAGACTGGAAAGCACTTGGAGCAGCCTGGGATAGTGGGAGGTGTCTGGGATGGGATGGGATGGGATGGGATGGGATGGGATGGGATGGGATGGGATGGGATGGGATGGGATGGGATGGGATGGGCTTTAAGGTCCTTCCAAGCCAAACTATTCTGGAATTCTGTCAGGGTTACAAAAGCCAGGGAAAGAGATTACTTGTGTGGACCATGTGGGGATGTCAAACACTGTTTCTGGTATTGAACAAGTTTTAAGAATTTTGCATGGAATCCAGCTCATGGTGGGAGCTACACACAGTGAATTTTAAATTCCAAGCCACATTTTATCACATTCCGTAACAAACAAACAAACAAACAAACAAAAAAAGTGTTTCAAACTTAAGGGTGATATAAAATAGCAAAACCCAGTTCAAAAACTAAGTAACTTTATTTGACACTTTTAGAAATTTTTTACAGCTTTAAACAAAAACAGACTAAAGGAAATTCCAGTGGTTTTTAAAAGCAAAACAGAAAGAAAAAACTGAAACTCCTGCAATTTGGCTAGCTGACCAGTCAATTTCAAGTTTGCTTTCTTTCATTGTATCTATATATGCCTGAAAATGGCTTCCTTATTCCATAGAAAATTCACTCTCCAGAAACCCTTGGGATATTTCTCATCTGTTTGTCTTAAGATTCTGCCATCCCCGTTAATTTTGAAATAGGTTATTTCCCATGTTACATCACAGAAGGAAAGTCAATCTACATCTGGTCACTGGAAATCCTATGTATTACAACGTATTTACATATAAAAAAAAATATATATAATGATGTGCTGTGAAATTGGATAGAAGGCTGTAATTCAGCCAGAGGGAGGGCTGGTATCAAAACCATAAAGATCCACACAGACATAGGGTGGGAAAAGGCCACCCAGACTGAACTGAAAATCAGATGCATCTACTATGGTAAGACCTACAGTTTTGGAAAAACAGAAATGTTTGCCAAAAATGTTTTTTTCCTACTTGGGAACAAACTTGCTTTTTCCCTTGGTTTTCGCAATGGCTCTCTCCTAGTGTCAGGAGAAGGGAAGGGATCCATGAGGTGACACAGTCTGTACTTCGTACTACTTGCAAACAATAACAGCAGAAAAAATATCTTGGTACCATAGATAGAAGATACTTGTATCATAGACAAAAGTCACAGAATTATTGATTTATCTATCCCTGCAGATATCATGCAATATGCACCATTTTGCAAGTCATCAAGTAGTAGCCTGAATGAGGGGAGAGGGACAGTCTTCCCATGGGGAATCAACAACCCCACAATCAGCTACAGCTGTGGGACTGATCCATGTGGTGTATGCCATTGACAGACTGACTGACGAGGTACAGGAGATACATGAGAGGAACCAGGGACTCAGGGAATGACATTCATTGTATCAGCATCATTGACTACATCCTTACAGAGAACTAAAGTCCTCATTCTTTATGTCCCATCTGCACTTCATTTCCATAGTTTGTTGGTTTGAAATTTTTTTTGCAGGAAAAATACTCAGAGTAAGTTTTCATACCAGTTTCCCACACTGGCCAACTTCCTCAGCCGTTCTTTTTATGGAGGGAGGGGGTGTTTTTTAATATGGGGTTTTCTCTAATTTTTTTTTTTTTTATTAAGGGGCCAAGCTGCATAGAAGGTCTTATAACAGCAAAAACATAAAAACAGCAAAAACACGTAACACATTGGATCAAGAGAAAATCTTTCCTTCAGTACCTGAATGAGCTTAAAGTTTATTCTTCATGCGTGCATATGTAAACAGATGCATTTGCAAGTGCTAAAATTAACAATCTTTTAGGTTGCACTCTTCATATACTATCCTACATACTACTGTTTGAACACCATTACAAAGTCCTTCCACAAAGACACCAGACATTTAAGACTGATAACATTATCTCCAAGAATCAACTTCCTCTCTAGAAGCAGCTACTGTCAAGCATCCAAATGGGTCTTAGCATCTAAATCATCTTAATACTGCTTGAAATTTTTGCTTCCAGCCTCCCACCAATCTACACCTAAAGTATTTCTGATTCAGTTTCAGTAAAATAACACTACCAGGGGTCACAGGGGGCTCGTGGCTTGCTGGAAGTCTCTCAGACCCCAGTTCCTCCAGCCTTGAAGGAACATGGTCAGCAATGAACACAGCATCTATGGGCAGGGCTCTAAATTCAGATTTTTCTTAGGTTTTGCTTTCCCGCATTGCTAGGCTGAAAGTAGCAGAGCTCACAGTTCCTATCAGCGGCTTCAGGATCGAGGTTTTGCGTGTTCAGCCCCGTGAGGAACGCAGCATGTGGCCCAGGCCCCAGGCTGAGAAGAGTGTTTAATTCCATTTCATGCCTTTCCTACATGAGGCATTACAGGAGTGATCTGTGACACAGAGATTCCTTGTTGCTCTCCCACAACCAGTGCTGGCTATGGGACTCTCTGTGAGAGTTTGACAGTCAAAAGGTTGCTGGAGGAGACAAGTGGCAAAGTATGAGCTGAACACAAATTGGTGACACGCTCACCCCAGCACAGGCAGAGCACAGCACTAATTGGCCATCAGAGCATTCAGCCTGTTTCCCACACAGGCTTGCTGCCAGCTTAGGGTCTCCTGTAACATCTCTGCTAAACATTCTCTGTAGTCTCCACTACTGATTATGAAAAAAGCAGATTATGAGCCAAACTAAATTAAACTGTGCCACTATGGGTTGTTTTTTACTTTGTCAAACTAAACCTGAACCACTATTTTGAAGTTTTTGTTTAATATAAATCAGAACAACTTCAGTCAGAGCAGAACAACAAAATTCTCTTCTGGTTCCTTGCTGGGGAATGCATGTGAAGGACTGTGCTCCTCCTCAAACAGCACCAGCTCCCCACCATCCCAGTGCTCAAGGCTTGGATCCACAGTGGAGATATGGCAGGTTTATGGCAATTTTTTGACTACAGACATATGTTTCAGAAGCAAAGAGCTATTTCTATCCATTCCAAACCTCTGGCTCAAGAAAGAAGTTAGTGTATTGCAAACATCAGATAGGACTCTTGTGTGCAGCCCCACCCCAGGATCAGGCTCTGGGAACCCTCGCTGGCCTCAGAGCACAACAGGGTGTTGCTGCTCGCAGCAAGTGTCACATTCTCAGGGCTGGAGATCTTTCAGCAGCACTTGACTATGAGGTGTTGGCTGTCTGCTACTCCAGGGCTCCTACCAGCCCAAGCCACCACTTTTTTAGGAGTTATGATAGAATCTTAGAATACAAAATGGTTTGGGTTGGAAGGGACCTTTGAGATCATCTCATTCCAGCCCCTGCCATGGGTAGGGATGCCATCCACTAGATTCAGGTTGCGCAGGGTTACATCCAACTAAGCTTTGAACTTCCAGAGATGGGGCATAAACTGGTGATGAGCTGGTTTACTTTGAAACCATATTTTCAGCTGACCAATATTTACGTGAAACACTCTAAGTCAGTTCATAACATACAATGCATGTATGTCAGCAGGAAGCAGTTCTTAAACAAAAAAAATCTAGCTAGCAGATCATCTCAGAATTTTTAAGAGACAAACACCTGGATGAAGTTCGCCATCTGGAGCTGAACTTGCATGCTGACATGCAGAAAAATATCATGAGAAAACTGGATAAAACTGTAACGCCACCTTCACCTAAGGAAGGTAGCTCCAAATAATTGTAGCAGCCTGTGCACCTGTAACCCCTGGCTGCTGGACTCACCAACAGCGTCTGGCAAACAGAACCAAGCCTGAGCCCCTGCATCACATGAAGTTAAGTCCTCGGCTAGTTCCTGAAATTATAGATTATTGTGTACAGTACACAGTTCCCAATTCAAGAAAATCCAACTTAAACACACTATTCATCACCTATCACTAATCTACAGATGGCAAAATGCCATCTTTACTCCACATAATCTGAGTATTTAACTGCAAAACTGGAAAAGGTGGAACCCTCACAGAAGAGCATATAATTGATAAATAGAGATGATAGAGAGGATCAGTGAAAAGAAAGTTTTTTATGCCACTGGCCAAAGGAAGCTTCTGGTAGCACACAAAGCTGTCTTGTTCCAGGCTGCCAGAAGCAATTCAACAAATTAAACATAGACAAAAAAGACTAAAATTGATGTGGTTTCTTTTCAGAAGATTTATCACTTTTAAGTAGCAGAAAACGCAGTCTTTGTCTCACAAGAGCTGAACTGTCCATCACAGTTGGTACAGAACACCCTGACAGCATTCATGAATGTAAACTGAGTACTCTGGGATGAAGTTTATGCTATAACTTCATTAAAACCAGGAATCCTGACCCTCAGACTATATCTGAGTAGGGAGGACAGGGCTTGCTGGCTGGCCCCAACTGCCAGTGGCATGAAATTACTCTGCTTGGTGTGGTTCAGTTCTCTCCTGGCAGAACCAAAGGAGCTCATGCACTGGGCACTGCCCTGTCCTGCTGAGCCCTTCACCTGTCAGCCAGCACCAAAATTTCCTTATTAAGTCTATTAATTCTAATATCATCCCTACTTGACAAACTGTTTTCCCAGTTTGCAGCAGCCTTTTCAGATTTTTGGATATTTACCATGCCCTTAGATCTTCTCTTTGGAGAAAACTCTTCCACTGCCTTTCTTGCTCAGTGTCTCCTCATGCTTTCTGAGTCACCTTCAGTTTTTTCTTATCTTCCCTTTCTCCACCCTACCCAGCACCACTGGCAAAAACCTAAACTGAACAGCTGTTAGTGCAGCTCTGTTCTTCATGTCTTGCCCTAGCTAGGAAACCACATGCAAGATTAAAATACCTAAAGATTAATTGTTCCTTGTTGATGATATTTTCTGAACTGCTGAAAGTAGTTCGTGTCCTCATTTGCCTGAAAACACAGCCCTACATTCTTTTTAAAATATCATAGATTATACTTGTCATGGAAAAAGCACCATCTCTGCAGGCTTTGGATGTGTATTTGTATCTACTGCTATGTCTGTATTTCACATTTGTGTCAAGTGTTGATAATCATTAGTTGTATACACAGCTGCTTGTCCAGCATACTCAGCCTCCATTTACACTACAAATAACACACCAAATGATGAAAGCATGTACCAGCGTACTCTGGTTTGTTCATGGACAGTCAACGAAGCTGCTGTTAAAAAGAAGTATCATGGGCTTTACATCCTATACAGCCTGTGTAGTGCAACAAACCAGAAACACACACAGCCATGGGGCTAAAGACAAGAACAAAAGCACTGGATCTTGCACTAAAACAGCACACGTGAGCTTTGACTTCAAGGCAACACTGTTCTCCAACATCCAATACTGGCTTTTTTAAAAAGCTGCAAGTAAATTCACAGCATCTCCCCGAGGCAGCTAAATTTATTAATGACTGCAGCATTCATTAATGTCAGCACCAGTTTCCAGCACACTCAGAAGTCAACAGGCACTACCTGGATCATGGTAGCCATGATCTGTTCCCAGCTGGAACAATGCAGCGGGAAGGCAAAAATCAAAGCTGAAACACCGAGATGTGCATGGCTGAAAAATAGTGTCAAGACATTCTTAACAACAGCCATATTGAGGGGTACTGTAAGGAAGGAGCATCATCCTCTGAAGGAAAAGCTTGACCAATTATCCAAGACCATGGAAAATGTTCAAGAAATATGGAAACAAACAGTTTTCTAAATGAAGTTTTCTATGAAGCATGCTAATAAATCTTTTGGAAAATAAGCTGTGCAGATTTTCTGTTGTCTGCCATCTGTCCAAGTTTAGAGAAAAAATTTAATATTTTCGCAAGTGTAATTCTTACACATGTGGATGCACTTTTATTTTAGTGACACTGGTAAACACAGAATATATTTTCAAATCTATTCTTTTGTGTTTCTTTTTTATATATTTCATTTAAAATGCTCTTCATTTCTGACAAGAAAAATAAAATCCGCAAAATTCAAAGAGGGTTTGGGATACTTTTCTCTTATCATCCTCAGTAAAGTCTTTCATATTCCATTCTACCTTCAGCTGCATTTCGGCAATCTTTCAGCAGGGAACAGACCAAAACAAACACCTGAGGAAGGGATCTGACCCTCATTATTGTGATCTAAAGAGTCAGATTTTCTCAAATGGGTTTTTGTTTTAGTGGTGTGGATTGTTATTGGGGTTTTTGTGTTAGTTTGGTTTTTTTGTTTTTTTTTGACTAAAAGAAGTGCTTCCCCTGAACACATACAAGTTCTCAGGAACTGAACTCTCACTGAATTTCTGGACAGATAAGGCTTAGTATGTGAAAGACATAAACAAGAAGCCTATCAACATCATTTTAAACATTAATATAACTTTAATTACTTTAAATATTTAAACTCAAGTTTGGTATGGAATGTGTATTGGAAAGCATCAAAAAAATCAGAGTCAGTCACATTGAACTGATAGGCATATCTTCGTATACAACATTAAGTCTTAAATTAAGCTGATCAGGGGAAGTTTTTTAAAGATAAAAAAATACAGCCTTGTTGTTTGATGGAAGGGATTGATCTGCCCAGGATCAAGGTCCGAACAGTCACAGCCAAACTGGAGCACCAGGGTCACCTGATTTGTAAAGTACTGAGATAGTCAAAGTCTGTAAATTGTTACCACTTCACATGCTTTAACTGGAGGTAATGCACTAAGAAGCAATTGGGTTTTTTTCCCTGAATTCTTTGTTATTTGGGGGAGAAAAAAATTGCACTTAAAAATAGATGGAAATTCCCCAAAACCTGAGGTGAAGCAGAATGTCCAGAACTGTGAAATGCCTAGTTCAGTGTGACCAGTTCTGTTTTAACTGAGCTATGAACAATCTGAAATAAACTGTTTCCTAGCCACACAGGAGAACAAATGTGAAAGTACACTTGCAAGTAAATGATAATACCTAATGCTTCATCATCAGAAAGCTACTCCAAACAACATTCTGACTAACAGATGATCAAGGCAAAAACCAATAGAACTTTGAGTCAGTCTCCAACTTACCTTGCTATTTGTCAAGTTCGTTATTTAAACACAAGATTGCTTTCTTAATTTAATAACAATACTTACACAAAGACTTAAGGCATAATCCAGCTAATTGAAGTTTTCAGTAAAATGTTTCTGTTGCTTTTTATTAGTAATAACTGGTTCAGGTTACTGCTGGCCTAAGTAAGGGTCCATTAAAGAGAAGACTGAAAAGCAGATTGCTTTAGTACTATCTTCCATTAGGGCAATTTGAAAATTAAACATTGTGTTGACCATTGAACCCAGGAAGCCTTCCAAAAAACTTCATAAATCATCCTATCAGACAAGGCTCAAGGCTTTAAGCAGAAGCTGGTAAAACTTCTGCTTAAAGCCTTGAGAATGGTTTTAGAGAAAGCTGCTCACATTCTAGAGAAAGAATGTTACCACTGCCCACAAAAGCTTTCATCCAAAAAGCACAAGGCAAAATTTTGGAAGATCTAGCCAAAAAGACAATGGCTGATATTTAACTGACATTCTTGAAAAGAGAGCCCTTCATCTCTAATTCAACATGCCAAGTAGAGACTCTCAATTTAACAGCAATGCCTCTGACTGCATCACTGCAACAATACTTTTGTAAATTATATTTTGGGCTCCCAAATACTCCAGAGTATTTCTTCCATGCAATCTGGAATCATATCCAAGGATCCTATAATACTTCAATTTTCTATTTCAGTTTTTGTGTGAAGTGCTTGAGGCTTTCTGGAATTGCAACACAAGTGCAGAACAGACTCCTCTGATGAAGCCAAATGTACTTAGATGGAACAAGTAATACACAAATCCCATCATCTTTCTATGTACAAAAGCTGAAGCATAAAAGACTAAATCATGTTAGAGAGGAAAACAAACAATTTCAGGAATATGAAGTAAGACCAGCTGCACTCCAAAATTTTTAAATTCACAAATTCCTTCACAATGTAGCAAGAAAGACAAAATAAAAAGCGAGCTCCCAGGTTCATTCCAGAACCTGACAGACTATGCTTTGGCTATTCTTGGGACAAAGACAAAACATGACTTAGGCAGTTGGTAAGTTACTGAGCAGCAAGTAGCTTTTAAATCACAACTGTCTCTAGCACTATATGTGCTCCACTGGGAATGAAATATCAGACTATTTTCTTCAGAATCAGAAATCGCAATTATATTCCTTGAATGAAGAAGAAATAGAAGCTCAAAGCCCCAAACGTAAGAACATTTGCGCTTTAATATTTTCCCAAAGAAAATACTGCCTGTTAAGCTTAGTACAGTGCTACTACCTACTTTTTTTTCACCTATTTGGCTTATATTTTATTTCTAAACATTCCTAATATGCATTTGCTTCCAGGCATTATTCTGTGACCAACCCTGTTTATTATCAGAGCCCTTGGAGTTCACATGAATGCCTAGAAAGCTTCCCGGAGCTCTACTCACCCTGCCTTTTAAACTAGACTAGTAGCTCAGGTTCCTAGAAGTAAAAACAGAGACAAAAATTTAAGAGATGCATTAAATGCATCATGGTAGCATAAAGCCTTTAGGAGTAATGGTAATTTAACCATTCTCTGCATTTCCTGAATGTCAGTTGATAATAATGCATTCCCTTATATCACTGGCTTTGACAAGTCAGGAGAAGTAACGTATATGGTGACAATAGGGAAAGTGCCCCAAAAAAAAAACCAAAACCAAAACCAAACCAAAACAAAACAAAAAAAAACCCAAAAAACCAAAAAAAAAACCCACAAAAACCGTATTTCTCTCAAGTAAGCATTGTGAGCATTGTAGCAGACTTGTTCAATGCTTTTCTTCCATGTTAACCTACATCATGGTGAAGCAGTGAAACAGCCATACAAGCACAGAGTACTGAGTAAATAAAGACTCTTGATGCCACCCTGCCCTAATGCAAAGGGAACAAATGGTCAAAGGCATTCACTAACAGCAATCATTGAAACCCACACATCAGAACTCCTGGAGAGCACCATATTTCAGAAAGGTGTTTTAAGTATATAGCTGTACCAAAGCTGGAGACAGAACATTCCTTGTTGGATTTGATGATCAGACTCCTAGTGAGGTTCCTCAATGAAAGCAAACCCTATTAAACCAGTCCTAAATACATACTGGTTTTATGTATGTTTGTGAGGGAAAGTAAGGAGTTCTTATCACATTACTTATTCCAACTTGTTTTGTTCTGCATTTAGGCATTTGCTTTCAAGGTCATCCTTATTCTGAGCAGTTGGTTCCTCACTGTGGGCCACAGAGATTTCTGACTGGTCTGTTTTTGTGCTGGTATCAGCCAGCTCCTCTTCAGCTGAGGCGGAGCCATGCAGCTCCTTCACGTGGAGGGTGGGGTTGGTCATTTGCTCTGTGTCTTGTTGAGAGGCTGGCACACTGCTATCTTTGGGAAGCTGAGGGCAGTTGACAGGAGCTATCACCACAGGAGGCTGAGGTAGGTCTTTCTGTAAATGAAAGATCACAGTCAAAATGATGGAAAACAAGAACTATTGTGTCCAGTTATCCAAGGTAATGGTCATACAAGAGGAAGATTAAAGGTCCATCAACGCTGTTATCATTCTCCAGCAGTGGAGAGATGCATACAGTTATCCTTTCTTTGTGTTTTATAGGACACCAGGGGAATTTTTCCTCCCAGAAGAGTGTTGGCTTTCTGAGTGATTGCTCCTCACCAGTTTCATATGTGCTCTGCTGATAAGGCAGCAACAGGCACTTGGTCCTTGGCCACTGTCCAGTTCTGCCCGCCTTTACTATAAAAGAACTGGCAACTTTTACATAACATTTCAGATGATCTCTAACAATTAAATTTAATTTCTCTAGTGGAAGCTTGTGAAAGTTATCACAAATAGTTGAATAATAAAATAAAACTCACTGAGGGAACCTCCAGCTTCATAGACCTGGCCTTCTAGTAAGTATTCAAAAACTAAAATAATGCATGATAGAAATTATTCCTTTTTGAATCAAGTTAATTTCACTTGCAGCACAGTGAAACAAAGGGATAATTTACAATACTGAACTACATTTTCACCTTCATAAACAATATGCTATGAAAAAATATGAAGAAAGTATTTTAAGGGTATATTTTATATAGTACTAAACCCCCCCATTTTATATAACATTGTAACCCAAAATCTTTGTGTTTGTGTGATAATACTGCAATATTTTACTCAACTTTAATTCTAGTTAGGTTTTTATAATATTAGTATTTCCTGAAGACACTCATATCAAACTGGTATTCACCGCAAAGCCGCTGCCCGTCCAGAACATGGCAAGCTCCCTTCTCCAAAGGGCCACCACCAAGCTGGTGAGGAGAGTACAGGGCACCAGGTAGAGAAGAGCAGGTTGGCCCATCTGCATCAGTGCCAAGGCAACAAAGGTCACAAGAAGGCCTATGCCATATGCTGGAAGAAAACAAACCCAGCAAAACACAGTTATTCGGATATAGCTTTGCTCAAGCACAACTAAATAACTGGCTAAAGGAGCATTCTCACTGGAATTTTTTGCAAGCAATATGTACAACATCTCCAGAAGTTTGTCAGGCCTCTTTAGCATTATTTACACCATGTAAACATGGAATACTACAGTTTTTCTATTGATAACATGTGAAAGTAGTGTGATTGGCCTAGTCCGTACTGTACAATTAAATAATTACCTTAAGCAAAATAAATATATGAAATATTGTGCATCATATTATATTTATGAACTCAGCAGATACAGACAAATATTTTGACCATTATAATGTGCTTCTTGTTTGGGTTGGCTTTAGCTGTTTCTTCCTATCCTGCCACACAGCTAAAAAAAAAGCCAGCCTGCTCTAGATTGTATGTTTTTATTACTTTCTATTTAATTGCTGCATAAATGTGGCAAAATTTATTTAGAAGAACAGAAGTAGCTTGGATCTCATAATGTAATTATTTTCAATTACATTTTCAAGACAATGAAGTTAATCCAACTTTTTCTTCAGATCCAGATTTCAGATTTTTCTTCAGAAGGTCAAGAAAGACATTGAGGGGCTGTCCAGAGAAGAGAACAGAACTGGGGAAGGGTCTGAGAGAAGCAGCTGAGGGAGCTGGGAAAGGAGCTCAGCCTGGAGAAAAGGAGGCTCAGGGGGGACCTCCTCACTCTCCAGAACTGCCTGACAAGAGGGTGCAGCCAGGAGGGCTCCCAGGAAACAAGGGATAGGAGGAGAGGAAATGGCCTCAGGTTCTGCCAGGGCAGGTTTAGATTGGATATTAGGCAGAGCTTCCTCCCCAGAAAGGTTTTCCAGTTCTGGTACAGCTGCCCAGAGCAGTGATGGAGTATCTATCTCTACAGGGATTTAAAAGATGTATGGATTTGGCATCTGGGGATATGGTTAGAGGTGGGCTTGGCAGTCCTGGGGGACTGGCTGGACTTGATGATCTCAGAGGGCTGTGATTAGAATAATCAATAACTCTTTACAGCCCTTGAAAATGCTTTTTGGGCAGGGGCATATTCTGTTATTACTGAGAGTTCCTTATATATAATTAAAATATTTCTTATAATGATTTAAGTCCATTGCCTCACATCTTATGTGCACACCTGTAGGAAGAGCCTCTCTGTCCTCTCTGCAGTCTCCCATTAGGCAGCTGTGGGAAGCAACAGAATCTCCTCTTTGCCTTCTCTTCTTTTTACAACCTTGTGCTCCAGTCTTCATCCATCCTGACAGTCTCCATTGTCTGTCAATGTCTGTCTGGCACCAGGGATCCTGGTTAACTCAGTCTTAAGTGACAAATTGAGAGGAATAATCACTCCTCTCATAACTGCTGACTACATCTTGCTAACTTAGCCCTGTATGTGGCTCATTCTCAGTGCTGCAATAGCACACTGCTGACTCTTTATCAATATAACATTTTCTGATTTCTGCAAACATATTTTTAAATTACCAGATAAGACAACAATTTTGTTTTACTTTATATGAGACAATGATTTGGAATATCAATAAAAGCATCTCTCTACCCCTGCTAGAAGTGTCCAGGAACTAGATATTTTTTCAAAAGAATTTCTAAAAAAGTTGTTAATGACCATTTCTCATGAAATTCATTGCAAGCATTAGAAGTCTTTGCTAGCAGAAGTACATTGTAGGAAAGACAACAGGAATCAGTCAGATCCTATTCATCAGTAGTATTTATGTTCATGGCACATAACTCCATGGATTTTACAAACTGAAGAAGATAACTTATCTAGAGGTGTTATAGTCATCATAATAAAATTCCCTAAATCATAGGTTATGGATTTTAAGAATACACAAGAAATTAAGAACAAAGGATGATATCCCTGAACCTGAATTCTCATGCACAATAAACTCAAAGATTCATGAATCAAGAAACCATGAAGAGTAGCTGAGCACATGTAAAAATAGTGTAATTACAAGGGGTAGACTGAGACCCTTGGCAGCCATGGTAACAAGAGCTCTGCTTACGTAAGGCAAAACAGCTCAGAAAAGCAACATCAGCTAGCTTGGTGATGGAAGATCTAGACTTGAAAGCACTTTGCTAAATGTTTCTGTTTAATAATAAAAGGAGGAACAGGATAAAACCCCAAACTATGCCATGCAAGACTGATGACATGCTTTTAGAGGGAGCCACTCCTGTAGGTCTTGTGTTCAGGTGGCACTGTGGTACGTACCTATTGTGCAGGCTACAAAATAGACTCTGGATGACTGCACCTGAATATCAAACCTATGGCAATATGCTACCAGTAAGCCTAGGAAAAGAAAGAACAGTTACAATATGCTTTCAACCTAGTCACACACTTCATGATAAAAATAAAACCATCAAACCAGCTAGGACCTTGCCAGATTTTTTTTTCCCAAAAAACTTCCTTGGCATCCTGTGTTTAAGCACCACAACAATACATCCAGCAGGCTGCACAATTTACAAACCAGTTATCTGACAGTACAAGGCCCATGTATTGGAAGAACTCCAAAAGTAAAATACACAGCTACAAACATGCAGATCATAGATAAAAATGTCATCTCATCCCCACTAAACATTTGCAAAAATACAGTGTTCACAACAAGAGCAAGAGTAAGTTCAGCCCTTTGAGCTGGTACTGAAGACAGTAGAATTTTATGGTTAATGATTGTGCCTGCTTCAGTTTGGGGGGAGACTAATGGGCATGACAGAGTTCGTATTTCCCAAAATACAAGAAAGTAAACAAATTATTTTGCAGAAGAAATCTGAAAGCAAAAAGGTGCATAATTTTTTCATCTGCAGTGATGCCAGGGATGGTTCTACATACTATCTAAAATCAAATTTGAGAGAAGGTGTGGCAGAAATACTGGCTATAACTGTGTAACTAACAGTTAGGAAGTTTTGAGTGGTCAGGCATCTGTACTTAATCCGTGTGCAAATGGACAAATGATTTCCTCTATCACCACACTATCAAAGATGCTTTATAGTATAGAATCAGTTGCTAAATCTACTCTTGCAATTTCTCTATGTTTCTTGACATCACTGCATGTGAAAGTGAACCACAAGATTGATGTGCATTTTTCTTGCTGAAAAGGTGAATAGTGCACAAAAAAACACTATACTTGAAAATTTATCAGGTTTATAGTAGTCAAATCAAACCTACCACTTGAAGCAGGAGTACAAGAAGAATAAACTAATACGACAATGCAACATGTAAAATTCTTAACATGCTAAACAATACCTGGAACTAAAATGTCTCCAAATCCTAGGAGAGAAAAAGGCCTGTCACATAGAGCCAATGGTGAGGAATTCAGTCGGGGAACCTTCAGGACCATTGGGAGCTTGGAATGAGAGAGACACATGTCTGATGAAAAGCACAGTGACACTACCTACCAGAACTTGTTCCTGTTGCACTCAAAGTGCAAGTTTCAAATACATCAAATGGATCTTTTTATACATTCATTACATACAATATTACTGACAACTAACAAAATGCATTTAAGATGGGAGCAATGAAATACTTTCGAAATACTAGGTTAACTTCAAAGTTTCCACATACAATCGGGTATCAACTCTGCTTTAGCTGCAGGTATGTACAAAATTTAGGTAAGCTGGTACATGCGTAGGAAATAATAATTTATACAGTTCATTCACCGGGTGCAATAAAAGTCTCAAAAGACCAAGACATGAATAATTTTAAAAAGTCATTTTTCAAATCACTTTAAAGACTCTTCCCTACCCATGTGTTCCTATTTATTACATAAATTGCAATGTGAGGCACAGTATGCCACGGTCCATTGCAAATCTGTATTTTCTTTATTACAGTACATTAAATAAACTTTCTTGTTTCTTTTCTTATATTAGTGCCAAAATAATTTTATATACCTATACTTTCGTAACTGTTTTATACAATTCATTCTGTGCTTAAAGTTGAATCCAAAGGGGTACTAAAGGGGTATAGGAGAGAAGAACAAAAGAAGTCAAAGAAATTAGTATGGGTTGTATGGATTGATCCACATCCTGCAAACAAGTATTTTCTTTGCTATTTTCCCACAAGACACTATTACATTCATTGCTGAAACAGATCAAATTAATCCTTAAATTAACATAACCAGGTTTCCCTACTGATTAGTTTTTTTTGTTTTGTTCACTATATCTCACTATCTCCTACATCTCTCATACTTTCCTCCCTGAGTCAGCCATATCTTGTAAGGTGTTCATGCAATTGGCTGCTGTCCAACGGTGAAAACCCACTGAACACTGACTTCTGTTTTCTTCTGTCTCCTATTTGTGTTTCTCTCCTTTACCTACAGCCTCAGCTTTTCATAAAACAAATGTCAAAAGAGGAAAGGAGGGGAAAGAGACAGACTGATTATATGTTTTATCTCTTTAGGAAAAGATGCTCATGCTTAACTAGCAACAAGTTAATATTTACTGATGTGGTCCTGTTTGTGTGAAGCTAACCAGCTTTCTTATATTGAAACCCTGTCAAAAAAAGATAAAGGAAAACCAAAGCTGGTGTGATGAACCACTACAAGTCTGCTTTGCCCCTCCAGAATAAACATTCAGGAGTACTTATTCCCAATTAAGTTCTTTTCAGACTGGCATCTTCATTTCAGCTTTATGGTCTTGAATTTTAGAGAAGTTAAAAGTGTAATAGTTGAAAGCTAGTGCCAGATTTTCAGACAACATGTAGTACCTTTTCATGAGTGGCAGAATCAGAAGGGCCTGCAGCCACCTCCACCATTATGCTCTCCCCAGTCTAAGAAAAAAATGGGAAAATTGTAAATCAGCACTTCACTCAGCAGCTCTGGGATCATTTAGGAACACACAGAGAGACAAGTCATTACACTTTGCTCTGCGGGCAGCAGGCAAAAACCTTACTTACCTTTGTTAGAAAAGGTGTGATAAATACAAAGAATACATCATACACAAAAAGAACCAGGAGGAGTAAGGTACAACCCTGAAGGAAGAGACAAGATATTTGGTATTTACACACAATGCATTAGCAAACAACAAAGAATTAATAATTAGAAGGCTAATAAAAGAAAAAGCTTGCAAAGACTAAAACAAGTCAGTAATGTATTTTTCTTAATTCCTAAATATTTTAGATAAAGGAATAGGATCGTGCATGCACCATATAAAATAAAGTAATTCTTAAACACAAAATTACATGTTATTGCCCAAAATTCTTTATTGTGTAAAATCTGAAAATGGTGCCACTTCAATTTCCTGGGAAATATGAAGCAGCTCTGCATTGGAAGATGCCAGGCATGGCTTGAAACACTGTATACCATTTACTATCATTCTATACAAACTTATAGGTGAAGATAATTTGAAACAAAAGTTTGACAAGCTGCTTAAGGGGCAAATAAATGACTATTACTGATTTTTGTCTTAGGATACTGACTAAGGTCAGAAAGATTTGGAAAAAACCCACTAGACTGATGCATTAGTTGTATGTCAATTTGAGAAACAAAATCAAAACAATCAAAACAGAACAAACACACCCCTCCCAAAAAAATACTCAAATACCAAATAGATTAATAAAGAGGTGGTGTGTGATTTACTAATCAACACTCCACAGAATCGACATAACAATCACATACCACTTCTGGGTTTTCATTATACTCATTGCATCCCTTTTTTCCATGCTGACATATGAATGGAATTGCATTTCCAAGGCAATATACGCCATTATAAGTGACTCTTCTGTTCACACATGCAAACTTCTTCTCTTTAACTTTCTTCTGAAAGTCTATAACTTCTGTTTAACTTTCATACCTTAAATGTAGGCAGGCGAATTGTTTTCAACATGTAAAGACAGAAAGCAATTCCTAAAGCATCTTGCAGAACCCAGGCCCACCTTAAAAAGAGAAAAGTAACATTTTTGCAGGAAACAGCAGGAAAAACAGACCAAGCATTGTCCTCACTAAGGGACAAGGGACAAAGAAAAAACACTTTTATTCAAAGTACTTGCTTGAAATTGACAATGTTGTCAGCGTGAGCTGGCAAATGGGAAGTTGTTTTTCATCAACCTCAGAGCCTTCCACAAAGAAGTCCCTGGGAGATGAGGGAAGACCTGTGTGATACTGTCTATCTAGACTTCAGTAAGGCTTTACACTGACAATCTTCCATAAAATCCTCACAGAGAAACTGGGGAAGTAGTAGCTGAATGAGCAGTGAGGTGGACTGAAAACTGCCTGAATGAGGTCAGTGGATAACAAAATGGGAAGTGCTGGGGTCCCTTGTCCTGTGTATAGGTGTGCACCTTGTGTGCTGAGGCAAATTTACAGCTGGGCCTGGTTTTCAATTGTGTTTTGCAAGTTGAGTGTAGAAGTGCTCTTTGCTTTACTCTCAACTTCTAGGGTTAAAGAGAAGTAGGATCTGAGATAAACAACACTAAGGTTTCCCCAAAATTGCTATGGTCTAGGCACAATGAGAGATGGTGCTGTTGGATCAATACATGTGTACTTGCTGATGGAGCTCTTGCAGGAAACACTCAGGCCCACTTCAGCCCTGATGCAGAAAATGGATTTCCTAGTCCTCAGTATTTTGGAACATTTCTATAGTACTGCCGTACTCCTCCTAAGTCTGACACTTATCTCTCTAAAGGTCTTCCAGAGTTGATGATTCCTGGATTTGAGTTGTCATTGAATGGTCCACACAGAACACAGATCCCACAAAAGCACTGACATGCATTCAAAGCACAAGTCAGACATCTTTGATATCATCCTCAGAAACACAGCCAGCATTTCAGTTCCAATACTGAACCCCCAGTAGATGAACCAAGAAGATGAACACAACCTGTATACATGGGAAAACTGGAACATCTGGGAGTGAGGTAAGAGTTAAAAAATCCCAAACAAAAACAAAAACACAACACTCTGTAAAAGATCCACCTCTAACAAAAGTGGTAAGAACCTGCAACAAATAGGAACTACAGCAACACTGAGGTGTAGAGAATTACTGACGTGTACAAGAAAGCTGAGAGAAACTAAAGATCTGACAATCTTACCAGTTCTTATTCTCATGAAGAAATAAGTTAGACAACTTGTGTCCAACTTTCCATATCACTTCTGAAAAGCTGTCTTAAGTCACAGAGATCAGAGTACTGACTGAGACTCAGAGAAATTCAAGCTTAACATAAGACAGTTTTCTGTAATTCAAATGAACAAGAAAAAGATGAAGTACATAAGGAACAACTAAGAATTTCTGCATGTCTCTATTTTTTTCCTGTCATTCCTAATTTCTGGATACATGTAGACTTCTGTGGATGCCAGTTATTTATACTATAAAGTGTATTAAAATTTTTAGCACAGATCACTTACTGATCTTCATTTCTGAAGATTCCCCAGACTACGCTGACAGAGATACAAAATACTGCCAAGAGCAACATCCGGACCTGGGGACGCTTGTGAAAATATGGCAAGTTGTTGTCTGGGATTCTGAAAAACAATCACACCAAAGCTACAGTTGTCTGTGTATATAGCCTCTTCCTTTATCAATCCTTTGAAGCATGAAGCTGCCTTTTAAACCCCACACCTTCCCAACAGTATAAAAATCTAAGTTTCCCTATAAAAATTCTGAAAGTTGCCACATACCTACACTTTCCCAAGGGGAATCTTCTTACAAAGGGAGACAGACAGCTGTAAAGACCAATCGAGGCAGCCAGGCAGAATATTCCTATTATAACATAGACTGAGGGGAAAAAAGTATTAAGTCCAAGGATAAGGCAAGAAATGCTTTTTGCATATCCTGGCTGAATAAAGAACTGACAGTCAACAAGACTAAATGAGAAATAAGGCTTGCATTTCAACAGTGAAATTTAAATTCAGAGATTTCAAACGATTGATTAGATTTGTGCTCTTTAAGTATCTAATTCTAGCTCCTTTTACTCAGGTGTACTTTATGTAATACCTAAACAAATGAATGTAATACTTAAACAAATGAAAACCTCTATCCTAATCTTCTTAAAGTAAGTCATAAGCCTCAAAGGCCACCTATGGTGAAGCATTTATCTTCTCTTTATGAGTAAGAGGAGCATTGTAAAGAACTATTAAAGTCACTAAGTAGCAAAATCAATCAATACAGATGGGATGCATGTTTCACTACTTCCCCAAAAATATGAAGAAGCATTAGGCTCTCATGTTTAGTCAATTTGATAAGTGATCAGTAGAAAATTATAATCTTTACAAAGATAAAAAAATGATCCTTGTCTTGACTTCAAATTGAACAATAATAGAGAGAAAGAATAGGTCTGAGAACACCTTTAACAAAAATAAAAGGTGGAATGTATCTACTTAATAGTCTTTAACGTTTGAAAGAACCTTTATGATCAACCTCACAAAAACAAGGGTTAGAAATCTACTCAGTGAGTTTTCTTACAGTATTTTAAATCACATTGGGATGAAGACACATGACAGAAGAGAGATGTTTCATTATTATTTTCACAATAAAGTGTACATTGAACGATGTCAGCCTCGTGATTATGAAGATGTATCAATACAACTACAACTTTAAGAGTACCTAAGTGGTCATAGAAGAAATAAAGGAGGACAAGCATTGAGCAGCACATCACTACAAACACACAGATCATTATGGGAGTCACATCCACTGTTTCATCATCATGCTTCTCTGCCCCATCATCTCGCTTGTGCTTCATGTATCTCCTGAAAGAGTAACATGGCTACCATCAGTTCATTCCTTCTGCAACAAAATACACAAGGATGCTGAATCTTCAGCAAAAAACCACAAGGGGTTGAAACAACACCAATGCCTGATTTGATTCCCACTCAAGTCAGTGGGACACCGTATTTTCCAGGGAGGTACGAACATCAACTGTAACACAAATGTATAAACCAGTAACTGCTGTGTTAGCTTATCTAGAGAACTATTTCATTTGCTAAAAACTCAACAGAATCTTGAAAACTATCACAGAATAATTTGTCACCTTCAGAAGAAATCCTTGAATCAGGTTGTGTATACAAAATAAATGTTAGAAATTAGTGTGGCACAATGACCACCTTCTCCCACTTGCTGGCAAAAAGTAACCATAAAACTTCATTTAAAAATTGGTAGCAAACATAGCATATATTAGCCATCCAATCAATTTGGTTTGCCCTACACCAGTAAAAGCAAATTTTATTATTTTTTTACCAAGCATTTATGTGGTTAATTTTTGCAAAAAGGAAGCCTATTACTTAATAATTTTCTTTCTGAGCATTTAAAGTTTTTGGTCTTTTAACATGGCAAAATCCTAAAAAAAAAATCTACATGCAATTGATACTCTAATGATTTCCTACAGTGACCAAATCAATGGAAGGCTCAGGGCCTTTTAAATATCATATCAGCATTTTCCCTAGAGTCTCCTAACCTCACTAGCAGAGCTGTCAGGTGATGCTTACATAAATACCACCTCTTTTTTGTTCTGTGAAAAATACAGGAAAACTGGTATACTGCATTTAGTTACTCACTTTTTCACATCTCTGCTTCCTGCCCAGTAGCCTCCAATTGCAACAGTCCCCACGGCCATGACAAAGATAATCACCATGTTGTAGTCCAGCACAGGTTCATTTGGTGCATACATTGCTCCTTTCACTGAGCTGCCAAAACTCTGTGGAGGTAAATACAAGTTAGGAGGGACATCCAAAAATCCACCTCAGCAAAAGTTCACTTACTTAATTTTCACTAAGCAACCTCAGAATCAGGCTTTATTATAAACACCTAAGAGCCATCTATTGGCTCTTCTATTGGTGATATTTATTTCCAGCACCAGGCTGTACTTTGATTTTATTCTAAAGATGAGAAATAACCTCCCAAGAGATTTTTTTTTTCCAAAACACAATAATGCAATCTTCATGAATACACTCTCTACATATTCAAAGCTCTTAAGGTGGACTTAATACTGTTGAGCAGTGATTCATTTACATGAGATAATATAAATGAGAGCTTTTAGTATCCAGTTTACCTTGCCAATATCTAACATATCAGTATAGCTAAGCAGAGCCACAGGAATATCAATCTCTTCATACTGGCTCCTATTACCGCCAGGAGGAACCTGAAAGACAGTTCAGATCAGGTAAGAATATGTTTATTTCTGCAAATACTTCTACTGGTTCAAAAGGGTTAAAGCTGCAAATTCTGGTCTGGCTAATTTGAAAAATACTCTAGAAGGGAACTTAATGACAGCAAGCACTCAAAAGTCAAAATATATGCCTGCTCCAAGTAAAACAGAAGTAGTTTACGACTGTAACAGCAAAATGAAGCAACCAAATTTTAAGCTTTTTTTTTGCACATTAGGGTCACAGGTTTATGACTGATGTGTGCCTCTAGTTTTGACCAGGACTCAAACCTACTAATTTTATTTTCAAAACTACTAATTTTACAAAATACACGCTGTGTATCTAAAGCACTAGATTCAGTGTGGTAGTATGATGGAGTCACAAACCAACCTCATCCTTTGACTCCAGTTTCATTTGGAACAAGTGTAATCCTGAGCCCTTAACCTGAATTTCACATGAGCTCTGTGCCGACCCTTCCTACTGAAATGAGGGCTCTTGTTTCATTCATTCTTCCATCAGATGTTTGGTTTCTACACATAACTATGCAACATATGTACGCGCAGGAACACACATGCATTATTTACTTTAAAGAGGAACATCAAATACCAGTAATGTACACCGAAGACAAGACAATATCTAGCATCAGAGGAGTACCAGCAGCCTAGGAAGATAGAAAGCAACTTACCAGTCTCTCTCTACTAACAATCAGCAGCCCACGGGCCCCATTTATCTGAGCAAGCCTCACTTTCTCATAGAAGGTGCAATTTCCTCGCATCACCATGGGGATTTGATTATTAAACCCCCCATGAGGTACATCAGAAGGAGAACACAAAACAGATGCTGTCTGATCCTGCAGTTGCAGGAGTGACTGAAAAAAAGAAATTAGTTAATTGCATATATATAACATAAAATAATAAAAGAAGTCAAGAGCAGAAGCCAGAGTTTCTTAAGAGTAATTTAAAACCTTCCAATAATGGAGTGGTAGACTATTCTCAGAGCAAAATGAAAGCTGAAACAATGCAGCCTTCTCTATTAAGTAGGGACCTGCCCTGTTTCACCTTATTGTACAGAATTCTGCTGGTAATAAAATTTGAGACATGACCTTCACTTGCATTTATTTTCTACAGCATTGTTGCTGTTCTGATGCACACAGCCAGGACGTGGCAGGAGTACAGCAAGGTTTTGTCTTTGCTGGGGTAGCAGAATGGAAGGGTGGGATGATGGAGAGTATGAACAGCTAAAAACCAAAACACAGGCTGGGGAAAAGTACAGAAGCATATGGAATAAACTTCCATCTTGAAACCTACTGTATCCAGTGACCTGAGATTTTGCATCCCAAGTACTCGAATACTGGATTCTAAGCTACTTCTTTCACTACTTGTGATCCAGAGACATTGCAAGCCTGTCTCAATTGCTTAATTTTGCCCTTCCTCAGACCCAAAGGCATCTAATCTGGTGTGTTTCAACAAGAATATCCCAAAGACACTTCAAGGTTTTAGAAATAACACTGGCATGAATTTTTCCTTGCAAAATCTAAACAACCACCAGCATATTTGCCCAGTTCTATTTGCAAGTTACCAGAAAACTGCAATTATCTACCAAACAACCAAGCTGTGCTAAGAGAAGCAGGTCTCAGCCCTTGCTGAGGTGAGCTATCAGATTTAAGAAGAGTCAAGGTAAATTTTAACCTGAAAAAATGCAACAGTTTGTATTAGAAATCCACAGGTACACAACATAAAATACCTGTGTAATGAACTCTACAGTTTTAGGAGGGAAAGGGAAGTGTCAGGTTGTCAGGAGCTTCCACCTTATTCAGAAAACTGCTGTCTCCAGCCTGACCTCTGGAGGCAGTGAAATGCTCCAACCCACACTTCCTCGCCATGCAAGTTCCAGAGCAACGAGCACAACTCAAATGCAGAGTGAGCTCAGAGAGGTGCACTGCATGGCCTCATTTAATGAACTGTCCTGCTGGAGTACTGAAGGAGGAGGAGCAAGAATGTGAAAGAAGGGAAAAGCAAAAAAGAACCAAGGAAGAAGACAGGGACAGGCAAGGGATATAGTACACAGTACCCAAGCCTGTGCAAGCTATTCTGGACTGTATTGGCTCCTGCAGAGCTACTGAGATGACTCTAGTGAAATTTTAGGAGACTGATTCAAACAAGGTGTCTAGAGTAAAGTACCCAACTCTCACAAGTACCACAGTCAGTCATGCATGTGCTGATTCACATTACACAGTTAGGGCAAATGCAAGAGTTTATCAGCTGAGTCTATACAAGGCAAAGACAACAACTGATGTATCTAGGGACTAATCTACAGGTGCAATAAACCCACCAGAAGTAACTGCAACTTGCCCATACACTGGTAAGGAACTCTGATAATTCTGTGGGGCTCTTCAAAGTGCATTTGCTGATTTCATCATTCAGTGCCAGTAACTTTGTCTCACAGAAAAGAGTGAAGAATTTATTTTTAGCTCATACAGCTTTGAATAATGCAGCAAAAGCTTGACACAGTTTATGACTACCTAATCTTACACTTGACACTGAGAAAGCACTAAAGGCCACAGTTCACTGTATAAGAAAAGCCATGTGGTATCTTCTTGTACCATGCTGACTATAAAAACTCCTTTGCAATCCCAGGTATGTGCCATTTTAATTTCACTGATTACACCACTGAAAAGGAGTATTTTTGTTTTGAACAGCAATAGTCATTATCTCTGCACAATGCCTGGAAATGAACATTGCCATCCTAGCACTGCCTAGTGATCTTAGGAGATAAAATACTTTCTAGGCAGAACAAACAAAGCAGTTGCTTCAAATTCTACTAATCCAACTAAGAAATCAGAAGTTTCCTTGTAACAAAGACATTTTTTGTCATCAGTTAGCTAGGTACTTACAGCTTTACCCAGATCATGTGGCAAATGGGCCCACTGAGAGTTGAAGAGAATACAGTAGTCTTTTCCTTTGCTGCTCCCCTTCTCTGAAAGGACATGTACCATCCCATACTCACAGTACACCTGAAAATGTAACAAAAATTTCACAAGAATTTTATGTTACATAAAATATCAGAAGTGAAGGGAGTAACTTGCTGTTGACTGGCCTGCTGTGTATTTTTAAAGAGAAACAAGAGTCTAAAAAGTTTCCGTATCTGTGCAGTGAGTACAGTGGAATTGGTTATTATTTCCATCATGCTTCAAAGAAAGACTTTAGATACATTAGGCAGATTCCCTCCTACACAGCAATTAGACAAAGAATCAAATGAAACAATATTGGATGAGTTTAAAGAAAAAAGACCGAACCCAACAAACCAAAAAGCCCACCTCAAACAACACTGGTGCACATATGTACATAACCAGAGCAAGTGCAGGACAAATGCAGAACAGTTATGAGACTTGGAGTACTCTGTTCAGCTCTGGGGCTCCCAACAGCAGGAGGACGTGGAGCTGCTGGAGCCAGGCCAGAGGAGGCCATGGAGATGCTGCCAGGGCTGGAGCCCCTCTGCTCTGGAGCCAGGCTGGGAGAGCTGGGGATTCTCACCTGGACAAGAGAAGGCTCCAGGGAGAGCTCAGAGCCCCTGGCAGGGCCTGAAGGGGCTCCAGGAGAGCTGGAGAGGGACTGGGGACAAGGCATGGAGGGACAGGACCCAGGGAATGGCACCCATTGCCAGAGGGCAGGGCTGGATGGGATCTTGGGCAGTTCCCTAGGAGGGTGGTGAGGCTCAGTCACAGGGTGCCCAGAGCAGTGGGTTGCCCCATCTCTGGAAGTGTTCAAGGCCAGGCTGGATGCGGCTTTGAACAGCCTGGCCTAGCCCATCCCATGTCAGGGGCCAGGAACTAGCTGATCTCTAAGGTTCCTTCCCAGTCAAACAATTTCATGATTTTGTGAATAAGATACCAACTCCTGAAAGTAAAGCCCAAAATAATGATCAATTCTAGATTTGTATCACTCCAAAACTCAGCCTTGGACACCTTTGCTGAAGATGTGGCAAGACCCCAAAGCAGCAGCAGCTCTTTTTCTGTCCTAGGTAGCACATATAAACTCTCAAGTCTACCTACTTCATTTACTTATCACTGCTTCAATGACCAGTTGTCACTGTTGTCAAAACTCCAACAACATCTACAACAATGTAAGTAGTGAGATTACATATCTAATATTTATAATTAAAAGCCTGTCCTGGGTCTGGCTGGGATGGAGTTAGTTTTCTTTATAGCAGCTGATGGTGCAGTGTTTTAGTTTTGTGCCCAAAACAATGCTGGTAACAAACTAATGTTTCAGCTATTGCTGAACAATGTGCAGAGTGTCAAGGAAGCCTTCTATGTTTCTCACCCTGTTCACCTGAGCCCAAGAGGTTTGGAAGGGGTCACAACCAGGCAGATGATTCAACAAGGAAATATTCCATAACCGTAGCATATCACAATCATTTTTATAAGGAGGTTAGCTATCTTTGCATCATGTACATGTTAGAATTCTCCTGAAGAACTCATGGAAACTGAGATAACAGAACCCAGATCCTATAGTAACATGGAGAAAGAGAACAAGAACTACAGCAAAAAATAAAAATAGTAACATGCAGCAAATCTACCAGTTTTAGACGTCTCAGTTGTAATACACAGTATGTAACTTGCTTGTTCAGTGAACTGCTCACACTAAATCTAACTGCAAGATGTGCTGATTTTGGCACAAATATTTTCAGCTTCCCATCCCTGAAAAAAAACAAAAAACCAAACCAAACAAACAAACAAAAAAAAAACCAACAAAAAACACAGCAAACACAGTAATTTCCTTGTTATTTTGGTTAGGTCAGCTTTTACCAGGCCATTTCCCAGCAAAACTGGAAGAACTGGAGGCTCACAAGTAGGTGCTAGCAAACACTTCCTTAACACAGACGTTTTCACAAATCTTATTTTTCATGATGAGGTCTGTTCTTTTAAACATCTACTCTTATCCTTCTCTTCCCTGTGTATAGTGACACAATTTTGTGAGTACTAGGCATATTACTCAGCTTCCATCCAAAAAACTGAACCTAAATCACCTACAAGAGTATACACACACACACACACACACACATATGTATATACATAACCTGCAAAATAAAATACTTTTGTGGAGTTGATACAGTTGTCTGTTTGTACCCCAAGTCCTAGTAGATGTTTACCCAGGGAATCAGGAAGTAGGAAGACAAACAAAATAACAGTGGAAATACGTACAACTCCCCTATCACTACTGGTGGTTTCCTTTAATTAGTGTTGGCTTCATTCTCGTATTAACTGAGTCAAAATAATTGTAAATCCTCCCCGGATTTCCAATCTTGGAAATGGTTGAAGAAACACAAAGTATATAATGAGGTCTGTTTGTAGTGTTCTAAGGATGCTGAAATAATCCTCCTGGCCATTTCTAAGTGGCAAACAGGTCCCTTGCAATGCTTCTCTCTCTGACAAGAGGCTCTTGTTCTTGCTCGAACAAGAAGGCATCAGAGCATCATCACTTTAACAATCAGCCATCAAGTTTTACAGGACACTTGCTCCGCAGAGCAGCAACACAGGGATTGCAGGCTCTGTCTTGGGAGGACTGTCAGGCACCATTTCCACTCATTGAAAAGGGTAAATCAAGAAGTCTTTCCTTTATACAAAATACTGAACATCAGCTCCTCAGTGTGAAGTTTGCTTATATACATTCTGCGGCCATCTGGTCAGGTTTGAACATCAACACATTGAGAATTCAATTTCAGATTAAGATCTGACCAGCTGCTGCAAAAAGATTTTAATGCTTCACATAAAAATACATTAAGATACAAATATAGTGCTCAGACAGCAGGACAAAACCTAACTTTTAAAATTAAATTAATTTATACAAATCCAGATCAATGCTTCTCTTTGAAGGAGAGTCTTGCTGATATTCAGTTGCTGCTTTAGAGCCTCACAGTGGTCTTACAGAGCAATTTCAGTGTTCAAGTAAGTGCTGTCTGGTAACAGATTACAAAAGGATGATGCTGGGAGCAAATCATATCTGTATTTTAGCTTCATACAAGCTACTAGACAGTCAGGAAAAAGATGACCACATATTAAATGCAGCAGTCTCAAAACACTATTTCAGCCCACTGATTTGGAAATCCAGTCCTTAGGAATACCAAACACTGTTAATGTGACTGGATTCTTCCTCTTATTATTATTGTGTTCCCAGAGCATTTGTTTCCTATTGTAATGGGAAGTTTCTCCATTTTATTGAGGACATTCACTAATCCTTGCTAGCACCTAGCACAGGGAAGTTGCAAAAAACCCAAAATCCACCAACCAATCAAAATCCTCTCAAACTAAACAAACAAGCCCCCTACCCTCACAACCATCTTATCTTTCTACCATCCCCCTTTGTGTCATACTCCTCTCTCATACCCACACATCCAATTCCTTCCTTTCCATTCTTCCTTCTCTCTTTCTCTTGACCAGCACTCAAGCAAAACCGAAGTCATTGACTGAAGATATGTTTAACTGGTCTATTGCTCTGCTTTAGCTTTCCCTAAGGAAACCACTTTGTGCCTTCCAGAACTGATGAAACTTTGCTCAGGAGAGAAATATAACATCATATTCCTAACCATCGCTGCTACTAATTAGAACGTTGTGACAGACTAATTTGTCAACATCTAGTTTAACATTCCTAACCTAAACACACCAATGATATGATAATTATGCAGTCACACTCTTACAAATACACCTAACACATCTGTTTATTCATGTAGCAGCCGAGGAACAAGATGCTAAAGATGACTGGAGTCAGCAAAAATGTCGAATCTTAACATGCTTGTTCAAAAATCCATTAAAAGAATCCATCACAATTATTTCTCCCTCTTTATTTCAAACCCTACTACACAGAAATTACCATGCATCCCTAGGAGACACTCATGGTAAAAAGATGGTTTTTGGAAAACTTTTGAGAATCACAGAATGGTTTAGGTTGGAAGGGACCTTTAAAGGTCACCTTGTCCAAACACCTGGCAACAGGCTGGGAAATCGTCAAGTAGACCAAACCCTGTTCGACCTGGCCTTGAACACTTTCAGGGATGGGGCACCCACCTCCACTCTGGACACAGCGAGGAGCTGTTTGTTTTCCTAGTGTTTTACACTGTGCCAGTTTTTACCACCCACATTGTAAAATCACTCTTTAAAACACAGAGTGTGCCCAGAGGCAATGGTGGCATTCTGCTGCAAGATGTCAGCAAAGCAGTAAAGAAATATCATTGTAAAAATATACAGGAGGTAGAGATTTTTACATTTAGCTCTTTTGCATATAAATGGTCTTTGTTAACATATGCAGCAACTTTTTCCCTTTTTTATAACATGAGTGTTAACTAAGTCCTTTAGAACCAATGACATTTGTCCTGAGTGCTGATAGGGGATTAGCACGCTAATCACACCAATTAGCTCAGTGCAGATTAAAGCCACTTGAGTACAGCACAAGTTTCCAAGGTATCTGTAGAGCAAGAGAGACACTACTGTACATATATTGTGAGGAAACAAGAACTCCAACTCCCTGCTATAGTGGGCTTGGATATCTCAAGTAACCAACCACAGCACCTAAACAACAGAAACAAATAATTTAGAAAAATAATCTGTACTTATTATCTTGAACTTGATTTTGAAGAGTAACAAGCAACAGAGATGCAAATACAGTCACACACAAAAGACAAGAACAAAAGAATGTTCCCTGCTTATTGTACGTGGTCTAACTGGGCTTAGATAAACAAACAAAACATGGAGTATCATAGTTTTGAATATTACATGTACAACTCTCTCCAAAATCTTCAGGCAGTTTTGTAGGAGCTCTCCTGTAATTGAACAGTTTTATACATATGGGAAACAATCGAGCTGTACAGTTAAAAGTTTTACATCTGTGAAATAAATGGCACACATCTTTAAAATGAGAGTAAGTATAGGGTGTGTTGCTACATTTCTGTGGAGATAAGCATTACTGGAACCAGGAATAATTCCTAAAAGGCACCCGGGAGGCAGTTATACACAATTTTGCTTTCTGAACTATTTAATGGATGTTCTTCAAAGAAATATTAAGGGAGTAAATGGTTCCTATTGTGAAATGCTCAAAACATTTTAAAAGCTATGTGGATTTGTGTGCCAAAAGCCAAATGAAAGTCAAGCATAAGAGGAATTAAAGGCAATATGAGCAGGACTAAAAGCAGAAGAGGGAACACGAGTTTTAGAAACTCTGTGGAGAACATAATCTGTTGGTAATGTGGATTAACAGACATTTTTACAAAGCTATTATCACTTAGAAGCAAAGCATAGTTCTGAAGTTTGTCCACTTTCATTCATCCAGGTTTGTTTTTATTCATGTCAGTAGGTATGAGACAACAAAAGTTCAAGCAGTGCTGCTGATGCAGTGGCATAGTGGCAACATTTATCATGATTCCTTATTCCTAGAAATTACTTCATATCCTAAATTAACCCAGGAGAAAATATCATCTCCTGTACAGATCCTATACAATGTGCCTACAACACCAAAGGCTCTTTTCCAAGTGTTTGGATATCAAGTCCAGCCTTTTTCAAACACAGAAAAACAACAGCTGCTGTGACAATAAGATATAATACTTGCATCTTATTGATCTTGTGGTTTAAAAAGCACACAAGAGTGTATAATTAACACAAAAGGAAGTGTTTTCTATAAAGCTGCAAAATTGGAAAGGGTTTTCGCACAACAGAAATGTAAAATCTGAGGGCAGAATTTAATAGATTAGCTAATCTAATGTTTGTGGTAATAGAAGGGCATACTTGTTAGCTCTAAATCTCATCAGGGCCTTCCACAGATCAATGCATAAAAGAGAAGAATGCTCCCCAGTTTATTTGCTGCTCAAGCTTTTTTAAGTGAATTAATGTAGCTCAGAGGCAAACACTGGACTTGCAAGTTAAATGATAGAAGAAGGCAGAGAGGAAGAACTCAGCTCACCAGTATTTCAAGAAACTTCAGTGTGAGTGACTGATCCAACCCAACATCTGTCTTGTTTGTTCCTCCCTGCCTCTGGCCCCACACTCATCTGGATGTCCTATATATCTTTTCTGCTTACAGTAGTTCTATTAACTGACCTAGCCACTCACATCTCAGAGAGATTTCACAGACACTGGGAGCTGTGTTCCTTGAAGAAGGAATGAATGAGCTATCCTACTCTTGGAGTAGGTACCATATCTGAGTTCCCAGGAGCTGGAGTCATTCTTTCCCATGACCTGCACTGATCCATCTGGAGACCAGCAACAGCAGGCAGTAAAGCTGCACACAAATAAAACACTCCTTCAACAAACACTGTACAGTGCAGAGAGCTACGTAATCATAATTATAAATATAGAGCTACGCAATAATTCCAGGAGACTAAATTGTCAGCCACCACCATAATGCAGAATTTCAGGCACACTTTACAGTTCTTTGGACCCACATCATAGACTGCCCTAATTTAAAATACAAACCCATCACCTCAATTCAACATATTCTGCTGAAAACTGCTATAGTGAAGGCCAGCTAGATCAAACACACTTGCTGCAGATCATGTTGCTATGTTCATCACTAGTCAAAGGCTCACATATTTGCTGTTGTTACAGGAAACTGAGGGGTAACAATGCCTGGAAAGAATGGGAATTTAAATTAAATATGAGAACTCAAATACCAAAGCAAGATCTAAGTGCAGATTGTACTTGGATCTGTAAGATCACAGCACTCTTAAAGTGTTCCCAGATAAGGAACCAGATTTGCAAGAGCCATGCTTCAGTAGCCAAGCTGATCCTTCTCCCTAAATCAGAAGATAGATGTGGACACTACCTCCTCTTGCCCCAGGGAAAACAAATAAACAAAACATATTTATTATCCTGTTTCAAAGAGGGAGACAAAGGTATATGCTCACTAAGGCAAGAGTAAGGCACTGAGAATGAGTACAGCTGGCACACAGCAAACCCACACAGCAGCTCCTGACAACAGCTGTCAGCTCTGTCCCCTGGAATAACTCCAGCCATCAGTCACAGGGCTACCAAACCAGGACAAGAGCAGCAGAGCACTCTTCTCTGCCTCACACTAAGGAGGATGTGCTACTCAAGGCACCCCAACAAGTGCAAGCACAAGAGATACAGAAGTTATGCACAATACAAGGTATTCAAGCAAATTTTTAGAACACCAGCTTGGCTAACAGAAACATATTGGCAACACACAGTACATCCACTTTTCACTGCAGCAGCAGGACTGTTTCAGCACCCTGGTCAGTCTGCCCAAGCTTATTCAAGTACATTAACACTTCCACTGCACAAATATACCAAATGTTTACAGACAGGAATGTGCTGCAATGCATGGAGCTGAACGTAAGACCTCCAAGTACCCACCGGTGGACTATCTACCCACTGCCCTTCTGCACTGCCATATGCTCACCTTCCCCAAACTGATGGATCAAACTGACTCCATGCCAGTCTTTAAATCATTCTTGTTAATTCATTAATTAAGTTAAACTTGTTAATTAAATCTTACTAATTTGTTGGGCCTACACTGGCACTACCAGTCCCTGCGAAGCATGTCCAGTAGAGATGACAAAATGCATAGGGCATGCAAGAGCATAATGAACACATAATGAAGATAATGGATGAAAAAAGGGAATGATACAGAAACAAAGAAGAAAGCTGACAACCAGACTACTCTGTAACTAAAGATTGTTGGCAAGGAAACAGTAAGGAAACTAAGAAGGAAAAACTAGAGTTCCATGTTACAATGTTACACCAATAATATGCAAGAAGCCATAATACACTCCAAATGACCTAACAAACAGTCAAGAAGTTTAAATGACATTTCAAAATTTTCAGAACACAAAACACCGAACTTAAAAGGCAAAAGCTATATATCATGCAATGCAATTGCTAGAAATCCACTCCCTCCTGTATCAGGATTACACGACTACTCCGTCACATCCTTAGAAATGTATCCCACAAAATAATTAATATTTTAGTAATGACAGCACAAGACTCAGGACAGACTACAGAGTCAGGGTCAGCAGAAATCTCTTCTGCTGAACGCTTCCCCTCAGGGAGTTTGTCAGTCAGGACAAAGCCAGAGCCGTCACTGCAGGGATCTGGCCCGGGGGCTCGGCTACTCTCCCCTCCCTGGGGCTGCCTGGCGAGGATGCTGGGCTGGGTCCACGGGGGGCCCGAAGTTTTAGGAACTACGAGGAAAACGCTAGTTACTACACAAAGAATAAAAAAGTCTCAAACAACCCCAGACCCATAGATATATCAATACTGCCAAATCGCGGAGGGCAGGGCCGGCAGCCCCATGCGCTCCGCTGCCCTCCTGCGGCCACGGCTCGGCCCCGGCAGCACCTCCGAGCGCCCACGGGAGGCGGCTCCGGGCTCGGACGCGCCGCTCAGCCCGCCCGGGCCCGGCTGCGCCCGGGGCCGCTCCCCGCCCTCAGCCGGGCTGCTCACGCGTAGCTCGGGGAGCGCACGGCTCAGCACAGCCACTGACCTGCGGCAGCAGATACAGGAACAGCCAGAGACGGAGCGGGGCCGGCCGCGCCGCCATGCCGAGCCTGCCGAGCCGCCGCTGCTTTGTTCCGACCTGGGCCGGGCCGGACCCTTCAGCACCGGGCACCCAGAGCCCGCCCCGGACGTCCCGCCCCGGCACCCCGAGCCGCCAACCGCCTCCGCCGGGGCATTACGTCACTTCTGGCGGTGCCGAATGAAATGGCGAGTGGTGGTGGCGGCGGTGGCGGCGCAGGGAAGATGGCGGTGAGGAAAGGGATCGCGCCCCCGTCGCGCCCCCGTCGCGCCCCCGTCGCGCCCCCGTCGCGCCCCCGTCGCGCCCCCGTCGCGCCCCCGCCGCGCCCCCGCGGGATCCCGCAGCAGCGTTCCGGGTCTGTGTCTCCGCCGATGGCGCGCTTTAACTGGGCCGTCTGTGCTCTGCCGTAGGATAAGGAGAAGAAGAAGAAAGAGAGCATCTTGGACCTCTCCAAGTACATCGACAAGACCATCCGGGTGAAGTTCCAGGGCGGGCGGGAAGGTGAGCCCGGCGCGTGGCTGCAGCGCGAAGCTCTTCGGCCTCTCGGCGTTTTCCTTCAGCCGATGCCTTTCAGCTCTGCCCTCCTGCTCACCCTGCTTTCCCATCAAGGGAAGCGGAGGAGTAGCGGGTGCTTTTACTTATGAGTGGTTGCAGTTACTGGTGTGAAGCTTCTCTCCTTTAAGTATTCCATTGATGTCCTGGGAGCACTTTTATGGCTCATCTGTGCAGCTCCTCTTTTATTAGTTGTTTTGAGCAGCCTTATTTTGGCTGGGGTTGTTGGTTTTTTTTCTTTTTGCATTGCAAGGATGCACTTAAAGGAACAAAGAAACATTTATGGGTGTAACAATTAATACAACTGTCGTGCCTTTCATCTCTTGGCATGGTAAGCATGCCGGGAGTTCGTGGTTCCGTATATGCCACGGTGCCTTTGCATCCCCGCCCCTTCCTAGCTGGGCAAGTACATCCCAGTGCAGTTGGTGCCACCCGCAGGCACTTGTTTGTCTGAGTTTACTATGTGCTGCATTTTCAAACTCCACTGCAACCTTGTGCTTATAAGGGTTTGAAGTTATTATCTCCTTACTGAGAAGTGTATTTATCAAACTCGGAAGTCGCTCTGTGTAATTTTGTAATATATTTAGTGACTAGTCTTGTGGAATCACGTTCTCCATTAGGACAAAGTACTGGTCTATCTGCAGTGCCTTCGTGTGAGGCAGTGCTTATGTTAAAGACATGATGTGCCAGGAGGGCACCTGGAAGATGAGGTTTCTGAGGAAAGAACTTAAAATATGGTCTTGCTTCATTTTTAACCATATCCTTTCATTAAGGATATTTATTTTGTTTTGGAGTTGTCTTTCTTTTTTTGTGTGTGTGACTTGTACTGATTTGTTACACAGTATTCTTAAAAGGCCCTTGAAATTGTCTGAAAGTAAAAATGTTAGTGTCTTGAAGAACATTTGGAAGAATTGATTGAAAAAGCTGTAAGTTTTAATTGGTGCAATGCAGACCAGCTTTTGTGTACTGGCCATTGATAGACACTGTTTAATATCTCTGGCCTCATTTTTTTGGACTTGCCTGAAGGAGGGAACAGGGCTGGAGGACTGAATCTACCTTTCATGAAGTCTTATGTTGCTGTATACCTTGTTTTGGTCCTAATCATTGTTTTCTGTGTGGTCTTCAATAGCAAGCGGTGTCTTGAAAGGATTTGACCCTCTTCTGAACCTTGTGCTGGATGGTACCATTGAGTATATGCGTGGTAAGTAATGTGCAATCTTTGGAAAGCTTCCGCTCCCTGAGTGGTTTTCTTGACAGAAATCTTACAGCTCTGTAAGTGAAACAGCAGAAACTGTAGATTACCATCACCCAAACCGCAGCATGCTTGCGATAACTATCTTGTAAAAAAAGACATAAGGTGACGGGTCTATGGGACCTGATAACATGCTCCTGAGGGAATTGGCTGTTACAGTTCCCAAGCTACTCTAAAGCATTTAAAAAGTGATGGCAGTCAGATAATGGGAAAGAGGGGAACATTGAAAACATTTTTCAAAAGGGTAGAAAGGAGCCTGGGAACTACTGTCCTGTCAGCCTGACCTCTTGTGCCTGTGATGATCATGGTAAAGATCCTCCTTTGAGCTCTGCTAAGACATTTGGAGGAGGGAGGTATTTTAGACATCCACCATGGCTTTACCAAGGGAAAAATCCTGTCTGAAAGACCCAGTGGCCTTTGACACAAGCGCCCGCTGTCACAGCAGTGGGCCCCAGGCTGGGTAATAATTAGCATTGCCTCCATGATTCACAGAAGGCTGATCAATATCTTTATTCTATCTATCTATCTATATCTATCTATATCTATCTATATCTATCTATCTATCTATCTATCTATCTATCTATCTATCTATATATATATATGTATATGTATCAATATTAAGAAACCCATTGCTTTTATAGACCGTTACGATACATCTGGACCTAATTGGTCCTCCAATCCAAACACTATCCCCATTGGCTAATTAAGAAATTACCCTTTGGTAAACAAATCTCCATAACTCATTCCACATGTTCACAATAACAGGTGCAGCAGGCCAAGATAAGAATTTTTTCTTATTCTTTTCTCTGATCTTCTCACAGCCTCTTCCCAGAAAGGCCTGGGAAAGTTGTCTGTTGCTCTCTGTGGCCTGAGAGCTGCTGCCACACTCCACAACATCCTTCTCCCTAAATTGAAGAGAAATGGATTTGATGGGTGGACTGCTTGGTGAATGTGGAATTGGTTGAATGGTCATGTGCAGAGGGTAGTAGTCAATGGCTTAATGTCCTCATGAACATCAGTGAGGGGGGGTGTCCCTCAGGAATCTCTGTGGGGACCAGTACTGTATAGTGTCTGTCAGTGACATAGGCAGTGGGATCAAGTTCACCCTCAATCTGCAGGTGACACACCTGAAGGATGGGCCCATTTAGGGGGACCTGGATAAGTTTTTGAAGAGGGTCCACAGGAACCTCATGAGCTTCAGCAAGACCCAGGCTGGGGGATGAATAGATTGAGAGCAGCCCTGCTGAGAGGGACTTGGACTTGCTGGTGGATAAGAGGCTGGACAATATGTGCTTGCAGCTCACAAAGCCAGCTGTATCCTGACTGCATCCCTACCAGGGATGGGGGATTCATCCCCAGGGAGGGGATTCTGCTCCTCTGCCTGCGCAGGTGAGACCTCGCATGCAAAGCTGCCACCAGCCCTGGGGAACAACAGTAGGAGGATGTGCAGCTGCTGGAGCCAGGCCAGAGGAGGCCACGGAGGTGCTCCAAGGGCTGGAGCCCCTCTTCTCTGGAGCCAGGCTGGAAGAGCTGGGGTCTTCACCTGAAGAAGAGAGATCTTTGAGGCGATGGTATTGTGGCCTTAAAGTTTTAAAGGGACATAAAAGGAAATGCCAGGGGGTGAATGCTTCAGCAGGCCCAATTGTGGCAGGGCAAGAGGTAATGGGTTGAAACCAAAGGAGGGTTGATGTAGATATAACAGAAGATATAGATATAAGGAAGATGTAGATATAAGGAAGAAGGTTTTTTTATAATGAGTGTGATAAAAACACTGAGACAAGTTGCTCAGAGAGGTGGGAGGTGCTCCATGCTTGGGAGCATTCAAAGATGGGACTCAGAGCAACTGGGCCTAGTTAAAGATATCCCTGCATGTTGCAGGGTGGCTGTACTAGACCTTTAAAGGTGATTCTGCAGCAGAAGTTAGGTTAAACACTGTGATAGAACATCCCTGGTAGTCCTTGCTTGAGCTCCTCTATAGTTATCTCATTGGCTGCCCTTGTCCTCTAAAGCTTGAATAAAGTGTCTTCTTCTCTCTGATACAAAACCTATCATTTGATGAGACAGTGTTTTTGAACACTGTAGTAGTGTTCCCTTTTAAACAGGTAGGAGAATACTACCTGTTTAAAAGGGAACACCTGAAGCTTTTAATTTCATCTTTAAAAGAGAGTTTTAAAATGTGTTGTTCATTTCTATTGAATACAGAGATATCTCTATATGGAAGATAGAAGTGGTTGGTTTGTAAGTGTTTGTCTGTCCCAATCCAGCCCTGTTTGGCCTGGTCTGAAAATGGACTGGTGCTCTCTTCCCTAGTGCATTGAGAAGTCAGGGTCATTTTCTGATTTGCATTAATCTCCAGATGTTTTTCTATAATGACATTTGAAGTGGGATGAATGTATATTATTAGTTAGAGGCCTATGAATTCTTTAATAAATGTGTTCTACTTTTTGTTGCATACAAAACAAGCTTCATTGCTGCTTACTGTAGGTAAGGTCTTGAAAACATCAGATGTCACTGCTGCATCATCTGCATGGTCCATGTGTTCAATAAAACAAAGCAGTTATGTCAGGAAAGAACATGCCTGTCTGTGCCTTTTGAAGTTGATATAATTTGGTTTCTTTTTCTTATTTTCCTGTTCTAACCATGGATCTCTGCTTTTTAGATCCGGATGATCAATTTAAATTAACAGAAGACACACGTCAGCTGGGACTTGTGGTTTGCAGAGGGACTTCTGTGGTTCTTATTTGTCCACAGGATGGAATGGAAGCTATTCCAAACCCTTTTATTCAGCAGCAGGATGGCTAATGCTTTCTTTGAATTGTCTCTGAAAACTTCAGGGGTGCAAGTCATTGGAGAAAACTATCAGTGTGTGAGAAGCTTCCTGTTTTGGGGGGGAAGTTTGAATGCATATTTGTTAGTGTGAAAGAAGTCAACTTTTATTTTTGTGGCTTTCATAAATGATGAGAGGATGGGGAATGTAAGAAGCATGTTCTTGTTTTCTTCCCACCCCCAAATAAGTGTGTAACTATGTTGTTTAGAGCTGACAGAAGAGAACATATTGTCCTGAATTGTCTGAGACCTTCTTGATCTTGTGAGTTTTGAAACAACCCCATAAAATTAGTTACAAATGCCCTGAATATTGGTTATATTCTTTCCATTTTTAAATACATTAAAATGCCTTTAATCCAAATTAAAAGCCTAAATACAGTAGAACACGTTTTTCTTCCTCTTAGATATCAGTACTCAGCTGGCGAAGCATTATGTTGTAGCCTTCTGCTGTTGAGTTCAGTCTCTTCTGTGCAGGAAAATTACTTCTTGTATAGTGTCATCACCTTTACAAGGGATGTAGCCAAGAAGGTCTTTTTCAGCACTTGTTCCAGAACTGGTGGGCTGTGATCTGTGTATCAGCAGACTCACCCGTTTCTACAGAGGACTGGTCTAACTTGTGGGTTAATTCTTGGTTGAGTGACCTAAACCTTATGGAGGTAGCTATTTGTTACTTGCAATTTTAGGGGGAGAATATTTAATATCCTAACATTTGTTCAGTTGTAGGCAGTGTCTGGAAGTACTGCATATTTTTATATTGTACCTCTCCACTGTTTTGCCTGTTATAACTTGATTTGTAAGCAAACATTTTTATTTCTTTTATACTGCAGAAAATGCAAGATTTGAGGAGTTCTAAGTGAATAAAGACAAATTGATCTGTTTCTAAATGTCTGGTTTTTAGTCTGTAAAAGTGCACTACAGCTGACATTACAGTTCTGCAGCCATAAATCTAAATTAAATTAGTTCAGGAGGTGTATAAACACTGCAGGATCATGAGGGACCAGAGCAGGAGCTGTACTTCAAACAGGGAATTGATGGAAAAGGCATCTTGTCCCTCTTCTGAAGCATTTTAAAGACTACTGGGTTGAGGTTTGTGCCTGGAGCCTGTAACCTGCTTCTGCCACCTGCTCTTGCCTTTATAGAGGACCCTTTGTGAGGAGGCTGTAGCAGAGTGAATTGTTTTGCTGGCAGCAGCAGTTTTGTTCCTGAAGGGTGTCAAGAACGCATGGCAAGTACAGGTTGTATTGGTTATTTTGGCCATAGCGCTTTTCTCCCACACATAGCCTTTCCTGGGTCAGCTCCAAAATGAGTGGGAACTTAGAGTAAATTTCATTTTAGTGAATCTGACTTCCAGAAAGCTCTGAAACTAGGGACCAGGTTTTATGTGTGTAATGTATTGCCTGTGTGTACTTGGGTGCATCTGGATTTTAATCTGGGGGCTCACAGAGTTGTCTATAAACTTGTGCTCCTCACAACCTAGTTTCTTTCTAATGCTACAAAACTTGCTTGTGAAACTGCACAATTGAAAAGAGAATCCTCATTTAGAGCGTGAGGAGTAGAATTTGCTTGCCATCGGCCTGTGCAGAGTCTTGAACTGTCCTTTTAGGTGGGAGAAAGTGCAGCACATTATTGGCATCACACCAGCAATCTATTTTTGCACTCTTAAGTATAGTATCAGAAACAGACCTGCTGGGGCTCTCTGGGGTGGATTCTGGGCTCTCAGTGCTGGGAGATCTGCCTGAAGCTGTGGGTCAAGGATGTGGGGGCATGTTCCCAACATTTCCTGCTCAGGTGGTTGGTGGCTTGGTCTGTTGTGAGCTGCATGGCTCTCCTTTTCTGTAGCACAGACTTTGAAGTTATACTTGGGAGTCAAGTACCTGAAAAGAAGAATATGAAAATAATAGGGGACAGACATTTAAACAGGGCCTGTTGTGATAGGACAGGGGTTTAAGCTAAAAGAAGGGTGATCCAGACGAGAAATGAGGAAGAAAGTTTTTATGATGGCATGGTGAGACACTGGCACAGCTTCTGTTTGCTGAGCTCTGCCAAGAACTGGGAGTGAGTCTTGCTTATATGGGCTCTTTGGGTGAGGGACTCTACTTCAAGGTCCCTATGCAAGTCTCTTCACCCAATAGCTTTGGAAAAATTCAGTGACATTAGCTGTTGCTTGTCCCACATCTGTGTTTATTTAGTGCTTTCAGATTAAGGATGACTGAACATGTGAAGCCATCTGGGTTTGAATGGGGACTCACTCCTTCCTCTTCTCTTATTAAAGTTAGATATGTAATAAAAACTGTAATCACTTTGGTATTTGGTTAAACTTGAACTAACGAAAGATGAGGTAGTGGTTGCTTTTTTCCAAATGGGTTCAATGTTTTCTACAACTTCTTTATATTTACTCAGTGCTTAGGAATCTTTTGGTTTTTTCTCCTGTTTTTTCTTTTTAGCCCAGGCTCTTTGCTTGGCTAATGGCTCCCCTTATTTGCTTTGTGGCCTTACCCGGTAAAAGTGGATGCCAGTCAAATCTGTAATTTTTAGGTTATACAGCTGTTCTGCTAATGCTGTGTAGAAAGCAGCAGAAAACACAGAAGAACAAAGCAGGAGAGTAGAAAACATCCTATTTTTAGGACAAGATTGGTTTATCTCATACTTATCCTAGCTAGGGGGATAGTGTTTCCAGAGATGGAAAGGGCTGCATAAGACTGAGTTAATTTTAACTGCCTGGCAGTCTACAAGCATGGAGCCTGCACAAGAGCCACAGGAGCTGGGACCTCAGACAGAAATGATTGCAGACACAATTCTTGAGGTTGGAGAGAGACTCTTCCAGGTCAGCCGTAGGGTGCTTTCAGTACACAGTCGATATTTTGAAGCCATGTTCTTTGGAGGAGCAAGGGAGAGCTCTGAACAGCACATAGTGATCAAAGGCATCGATGCAGTGCCATTTCATGCACTACTCGAATTCACTCGCACAGCCAAAGTTCTCATAGGTCAAGAAAATGTGACCAGCTTACTGGAAACAGCTGATTTTTTTCAGTTTGACAGGGTGAAACTGTTGTGTGAGAAATTTCTGGAGAGAGAACTGCATGTTTCAAATTGCCTGGGCTTGATGACCTACTCACAGCATTTTGCCTTTACAGAGTTATATGTGTCTGCTATGAATGTGGCTCTCACTCACTGGGGGGATGTGATATGCCAGGAAGAATTTAAGGCATTACCCAAGGAAATGCTGGTGCAGCTCTTGAAGAGTGATGACCTCTTCATTTCAAGAGAGGATGTGGTTTTTGACAGTATTATGATTTGGATAATGGAGGACCCAGCAACAAGAGAGGAGGAATTTCTGGATTTGGTGGGCGAAGTCAGGGTCACTTTTCTGAGTTTGTCCTTCCTCGATATCTTGGTGAAACGCAGCAAGTGTGCTGGAGAGACAGATATCTTTTCCAGACTAATAAAGAAGTTAGACAGCTGTCCCCCACCCAGCTGGCAAAATCCGAAACTGTGTCCTTACACTGGCCGGAGCTATGACACCTTATATGTCCTGGGAGGAAAGCATGACAAGGAACAGCAAGAATTATTTCTCTTTCAACCTAAAACAGGGACCTGGCAGGCTTGTTCTCCACTGCAGCGCAAGAACCTCACCCAGTATGCAGTGGCAGCAGTAGGTAACTTACAGAGAAGGAAAACTGAACAGATGCAAACAGAAGTTGAGACTGAGTCCCAAATGCAGGGAGTCCAACTGTTGCTGTTAAACTGTTGTGCTCAGCATTGCTAAAACCTCATTCATATTGGTGTTCATATTTGTTCAAAGAATGTATTTTTTCTTCCTTAGTCCTGGGAGAATGCTAGACAACACTATTCTCCTATAGCAGAAACTATGCAGTCTACCAAGCTCCTTACCTTGCCTTACCTTGGCTTTATCTGGAATTAGTTTAAGGACTTGGCTTTAAGCAGTGTATTTTTTGGCCTTCTCTTTTGTAGGGATTTAGACATATGACAGGCGACTTCTGATTTATAGTTGCCATTACATTAAACTTAGCCACAGATGTTGGGAAATCTTCATACTTGGAGACTTTCAAGCCAGCTCAATACTATGGCTTCCTGTATTAGTGTTGGTAATAGTCCCATTTCTGGTGGGAGTTTGGAATTGAGATCTCTGAGATTCTAGCCAAACTGTGTTTCCATGATTCTGTTCAAAAATGGGAGCAGGCTTGGAAAGACTGGCTGCATTCCATAGGCCAAATGAATTAAATACTGCAAACTGATTGATAGAGCAGTGATTTTTCTCTCCTCATCTTACACCTTATCAGTACAGCCCAGGGTGAAATGAGAACCCCAGTTATCAGGAGCAATTTTTAGCCTTCACATGACTAGTATTTTCTTTGCTGTGCTTCCAGGGAGCTTCCTTTTTGTGACAGGAGGATATTTCCGGGATGAATTTGTGTGGTACAGTGTGGATTGGGTGCTCATCTACAACTGCTTGGACAATTGCTGGCTGGAAGGGCCAGCCATGAAGAAGTCCCGCAATAGCCACTGTGCAGTAGGAGTAGGGCTCTACTTGTACGTTCTCGGAGGGAGCACAGATGAAGGGATAATCCCAGCAGTGGAGCGCATGGCTCTGATGGAGTCAGAGTGGGAAAGCATGAGCCCTATGGCTCAGCCCGTGGAGAGAGGCGATGCGGCCAGTGTGGGAACCAGGATCTATGTGGTCTGTGGCCTGGATGAGAATGGACACGTATATGATGGAGTGCAAAGGCTGAACACGGAGACAGACAGCTGGGATGTCATCTCGTTCTCCCCTCTTCCAAGGTAAGAAATAAAAATCTGGGATCTGACAGAAGATGAAGGATTCTAGTGGTCCCGCTCCAAGAAGAGGTTATAGTGTAGAAATCCATGTCCTGTCCCTGCAGCACTTCTGTGATTCTCTTTAAACAGGACCTCTGATCTGAGGACCAAGGTAACCCTGAATATTTCAGGGTCCAAATATTTCTGTTGATTCTGATCAAGGGTTTCTTCTCTCTCAGGTATGACCTCTGCATCACATCCCTGAATGGGGCTCTGTACACTATAGGAGGGGAAGCTTTTCGATTTGATGTGGAGACAGATGAATGGACCCAGGTGAATGAGGACTGCTTGACCCAGAAGTTCTTCATGGGTTGCAGCACCGTGAATGGACAAATTTATCTCCTTGGACAGAGGAAGGGAAACAGCACCTTCCCCATTGTAGTCCTCTTTGATCCCTACACTGATGTGTGCCAGGTCATAGACAACAAACTCCCTTGCCCCCTTCCTATTCATGGCTGTGTCTCTGTGCGAAGATTTGATACGTGGGCATAAGAGTGGAAGATCTTTACAGCTGAAGGGAGTTAGATTGCATCAACTTTGGCCTGTGACATTTTAAAAATTTTGTTCCTTTGTAATTTCACCTTCTTTCTTCTACTTGACAAATGAACTTTAAGCAAAAGCCTGTGCAAACTTTGTCTACACAAAGGCTGCAGGTCATTATTGAAAATGGTGATTGGTATTGTTAGAGTATATAAAGTCCTTAGGGTTGATGCTCAGTAAAGGGCTGTTCTGGCCTTTAACCTCTGTGTCTCTCTGTTCTTTGAACAGCTGGAAAATCACTGCCTCATTGTTAGAAATTGTCATAGGATTTAAATAATCAAATGGGTGTCAAGGGAATCTTCAGCAGGATTATAAGCACAGTGCAGTAGACAGATCCTAAAAAACCCAAAAACCCAAACAGCAATTGCTGTCAAGCCATACTTAATATCAGTTCCATTTTAGCCTGAAATAAGCAAGTTTCACAGGGTAATTATGGCTAAAATTATCTTTAGTCAAGGCTGAAGAGCACCACAGAAGCACAGAGACTGTTCTGGATTTATGAATTCAGGTATGTGATGATGAACATTTGCACATTGAGTCTTAAGAATCTGGCTTCAGTTTCCTTAGCTGTCTTTGGTTTCACAGCTGCAGAGACTCAGGATAAAAATGCCCATCCCAAAGCACTAAAATGAGGTTGCAAGGAGCAGGGTCCTGCACATGGCTGTAATTAAAGACTTTGTATGAGGAAGAGCATTTCCTGGGCAGAACTATGGCCTTAGGGCGGTAGGGATTGATTTCCAAGGGCACTCAGGCCTCCCAAGTGTGGAGAGGGAGAGAGTGACTGCCGAACTGGTGCAACAGAAGCGAGCTGGGAGGCTGCACTGCAAGCACTGTGCTGTCAGTCTGTTCTCTGATGTGACACAGGAAGAGAGCTCCTGAGCTGAATGATTAACATCTCCAGAGAAGGGGAGAGGCCTTAAAACCTGAGAGGTGTTGGTGAAAAGCAACCCTGCCACTGTGACAGCTCTGTCAGTACAGCAGGACTGCAGACATGGAGCCCTCTAGGTCTGGTTTGGCTTCCTCGCCAGCTCCCCCCCCCAGAGCTGGGGATCCCATGATGGAGCTGCAGCAGCCAAGGCTGGGCCTGTTCTCCAGGCCCAGAGGCCAGTTGTGTCCTGGAGACTGTATAATTCTTTTGAATTATGAAATTATCATGTATCATTTGGGGCTTTAAAAGAAAGCATCGTACTTGAAGGGACAAGGGCGAACTCTTACACAGGGATCCCAATGAAAGGTCTTTCACCTCACCAAAGGGCAGATAGCAGGGGTGAGGTGACATCCTGCTCAAGGCTGATGTTCCACAGAGGGAGGGTGGCTGCCTGCCTTCCATCATTGCAGCCTGCAGACTCAAATTCCAGAGTCCTTCAAGGGAAAACTGGTTCAACGTTTGAGTTACATGATGTCAGGCTGCCAGCAAGGTTCAAAGATTTTCCTACTGACATATGATCTGCTAGTATAAAAAGATTTCATGCAAAATGTACATAAACCAGACTCTTTTTTGGTGTAATTAATTTTTTTATAGTTACTTAAAATTTATTGTTATACTATAAATTCTGAAAATTAGAACTTATGCAAGAAATTACATCATCCAACTCCTAAACTATCCAGGTAAAATGATAGTGTTGTAATGCTCCTATTTTCCAATTTTAAAAATGAAATCTCAACAAAATTATTACATTCATATAGAAAGCTTCCATTTATTACGTATAATTTCTGGTGGAAAAAAGAGCATTTGGAAGAATTTAGTTCCTTTCCATTTTGGAAGAATTTTCCCTGAGTGGACATTCAGTTAGCAAAATCTTTCTGACATTAGAGCTATTTTGAATAATTCATATAGTGAATACAGCTTGTATCATTTAACCCAGCCTTAGCTGCAGAAATGGTTTATCCCAGAGCCTGACCATTTTATACTTTCCAAGTGAAAACTTATTTGCCATTCAAACCAGTACCTTTCAAATGCAAGTCCATTCCTGGGGTGGCTGGCAATGAATGCCACTGTCTTTTGAAACTGCAAATTGGTTAAATCTTTCCCAGTTTTCGTTTATTATCTCATTAACCTTTTGGGAAGGCTTTGAGATAATCACAGATAGGAGTCATAACTTCAGCAGCTTGTTCAACCCCTCTTCTCTTTATACAGTGGTCTGTGGCTGGTATACCCTGTTGTTCCGGGATGAATGATTATAGAGTAGTAGTAAAAGAATAATCCTAAAAGAATTATAGGAAACAACTCCTGAAGTGACTTAACTGCCTATAGATGTAATGAAATTCACCACCTAGGCCTCAGACACACTGCAGTGAAGCCCTGTCCAGCCTCTACCCCAACTCTTTTCAGCCTTCCTGCATTCCAGAGACTGCCTGGATCCTGGTGTTTTGCAGCCAGCCCTGTGTTATTCTTTGTTTTTTGCCAAATCCTCTCCTTGCTCTTGTCACTCTCTTTGGTGTCACTTCTGGCATCTTGTCTTTTCTGAAGAAAAGAAAGTTTAAACTGTATTTAAGAAGACTAGTCCTGTATCCATTCACAGCCCTCAGGGCTTAACCTGGCAGCTAAAATAAAAATAAGAGGTGTGATCATGTCGTTAAAGCCAGTGCTTCGACTGTCCCTGCATTGGGAGATTGACTTAAGCTGACAGGTGTTAACACTATTATGGTTTCAGCCAATTTTTCTCACCCTGGTAATGTGTCTTGTAATATGATTTCCTGAAAATAAGTTTGTATTTATTCTACATATATTGTTCAGCATATTTTTCTATGCAATGTATTAGTGTTGAAGCTGTGAAAGCCAACACATGTCACAGTGAGGGAGGCTCGGGACAGCTCAATATGAGAGTTCAGCAGGCTTCATTTATTGATTAGAGCATCAGACATTTAAGCATAACAAGTAATAAGCTCATGCATATTCTGTAAGCTAAGCAGTCTATTGGTTATTCTTACTTCCTCATTCCTTACAACTTACATCTCCTTTTTCTCATGTCTCTCCCTCAGCTACAGCATCTTGTTATCATAATACAGCTATGCTCAAGGTGACAGTGTCCTCGCAGGTGCGGGGCCTCAGATTAGCTGGGTCCGATACTTTTACAATTCTCAGCTATTCAGAGCATGTCTACGTGGCCTTTGTCATGTAACCATCATCTCTCCACAAACACAAATTTGTCCAGCAAACATATGCACTGAACTCCTTATTTTGCTATTGTCTACAATCGATGATGAGCGTGTCTGTCTTAGGTTACAAAGTAGGATTTAATCAAAAGTATGTATTCTATCACCATCTTCATAAACTGTTAAAAACAGGCAGGGCAGTGTTCTTTATATTTCATGACTCAGCCCTGATACCCTCCTGGGGATATCTTCTGCCAATGGGCCATCAAGTCTCACTGCCTGACTCATAAAGTACATCATCTCATTGTGCAATGCTCCACCCATGGGGAGGAACCAAGCTATGGAGGGGCTTGACAGCTGGCCTGCAAGCAAAGCTGAGTTAATATTAGAAATAACAATTGATGATTTTCAAGTGTGTCTATAGCAAAGAAGAAGACAAGGCCATCAGCATAGAAACAGATTAGAAAAGATACATGAAAATTTTTGTCAGCTATACTACGTGCATAAGCAGATGTGTATACGTGCCTTATTAAATTTCTGTAAAACTTTTGCCAATTATATTGATGTTAATTGCTTTGCACCAATGAATATAATAAGTTATTGCGATGTAGTTAATGACTTAAGAGCACGCTTTGTTAAGAGTATATAAGCTAGAGAACACGCAAAATAAAAAACTTTTTTCTTCTTAGATCCTAATCACATATGTATGTCATGTCCAGTCTAACAGTAACATTTGGTGACCCCGACATGATGGAACTGCCGGGCGAGGGGCAGTGAAGTCAGAGCCCAGCAAAGCTGAGAGCAGCGGGGTGCAGCTGCCAGTCCAGACCTAATTTTGACACCTGGGAAAAAAGTGAGCCGCTGGAAACAATAAGAAATAATTTAACAAGCAAAGAACAGATTGCTTTATCTACATGGAAAACTTTGTTAAAAAGGAGTTAAAATAACGAAATAAGCTCTGTGTAGTATTTTAATATGGGCAAAGTCTCAAAATTTTAAGATTGATGTAATTACTGCTTTTAGTGTTAGACTTGGAAAGAAGTTAGAAAAACACACTAAGAAGTAATTCAGAATGGAGATAAAGCAGCTACAGATTTATCTCCTACTTGGAAGTTACTTTATAACACCTTAAAAGAGCAAAAAGCAGAGCAAGATAAAAAAGACTTAGAAAAAGTAGAAAAAGAATGAGAAGAAGAACTCAAAGTTGCTGAAGAGCAGCAGAAGAAAGAAGCTCAGCCTGAGAGTTCTGCTGGAATTTTTTCTGCAGAGACTGTTGCTAAGTCTGTTGCTATGAGAAATGAGCAACGAGTTGATAAGGCTTCCTCGTATTGGTCTGCAAAAAGCTTTAAATCCACGTATCCCTCTCCCGTACAGCAACTAGCTGAACTTCATAGTAAATCCAACTCTGAATCTTCAGCACAGCAGCTGGCTAAGATGACCTTAAAAAAGAAACAAATTGAGCCATCCATTCCTTTGCTTGCTCCTAATTCTGAACTGCACAAACACATGAAAGTATTAACTCTTTCTCCTCCTTTGTATTCTGATTCTGATAGTGACAATGAAGAAATTTCAGAGACTAAAAAGTCTGAATTAATGCATACTTCTATTTGCTGTAAAACTAGTAATAGAGATAAGCTTAGTAAAACTGGTACTAGAGATAAGCTTAGTAAAACTGGTTAAAAAAATAAGCTTAGTGTTTCAAAAACTCTGCCTTCTTATAATGTTATTGTAACTGTTCGTCAGTCTTTTTGTTGTTAAGAATATGTTAAAAAGAAAGCAGTTGAGACAAGAGACTGAGATTTAGTAGAAAAAATATGCCCACCAAAGAGCTCAGAGGATGTTGATATACATGTTGCTAATAGTAAAATGGCTTTTCCTGTGTTTAAAGCAGTTCCTAATTCAAGACAAAATTATAGTCATGAGGTTTTTGCATGGAAGGTTGTGCAGGACCTTCAGTCTAAAGTAGCTAAATTTAATAATAATTCTGCTGAAGTAATGCAAATAATTTGTATTATTAATACAGATTTGCTGTCTCCTTATGCTATTGTGCATTTAACTACAGTTTTGTTTCAACCAGTGCAGTATAAAGTATTTAAAAACAATTGGAAGCAAATAGCCAAGCAAACAGCTTTAAATAATGTGCAACTACCTCAGCAAGACCCTTGTCATGCTGTAAGAGTTGATATTTTGCTTAGTCAAGAGCCTTTTTCTAATCCAGATTTACAGGCACAGTGAGATCCCCTGGTTTTAACACAGGCTCAACAATTAAGTATAAGTGCTATAACTAAAACACTGGAAATGGCAGCTCCAAAACCAAGATATGTCACTATAAGACAAGGTCTTAAAGAGCCTTTTCTGCAATTTGTAGAAAAAAATTGCTGCAGCAATTGAAATACAAGTAGAAGATGAAAATTTAAAAGAAATTCTATATAAGCAATTAGCCAGAGAAAATGTGAACGAAGATTGCCAAAAAATTATTGAAGCGCTGCCAAGAAATCCCTCTGTCCCTGAGATGGTTACAGCATGTTCAAAAGTTGGCACAGTTCAACATAAAATGACTGCATTAGCAGCAGCTCTAAGGCCTCCACCAAAATGCTTTTCTTGCAGGAAACAAAGTCATTTACAATCACAGTGTCCTAAAAACGTTGAACAGAAAGTGAAGTCTAAAATGAATCTTACTTGTAATAGATGTAGTAAAAATGGTCACTTTGCCAAAAAATGTCAATCAAAATATCATGCAAATAGACAATTGTTACAAAGAAATGAGAAAAAGGACACAAAGAAGCATGTGTAAACACAAATTCTTCAGCAACCATAGGCCCTCCCAACCCTGCAAAGTTATCCATTTGTGAACAGTACTCAAAGGCAAGAATTAGCTCAGCAAAGATTGATATACCCACCTCAAACACAGTAACTATTAATATTCATGATGTTGTTGAAGTACCTTTGCAAGCATGAAGACCTATTAGTAAAGATCTCAGTGATCTTTTAATTAGAAGACCTAGTGCTACTTTAATAGAGCTTAATGTTGAAGTAATTGATGCTATTACACAAGACAAATTTGTGCTATGATTTCAACTAATTATCCACCAGTTACTATACCTAAAAAGACTTATCTTGCTCAAATTGTTCCTCTTTTGAGCTGTGTTCCCAAAACAAAAAATCAGCTTTCCACTAGAAGCTTCAGATCTACTGAGACGCCTCAAGTTTGCTGAGCACAACTAGTGACAGTTCAGCGACCTACATGGACATGCACCTTGACTTCTGAGAATGCAAGACCTCGGCAAATAAAATTGAACAGCCTGTTAGACACGAGAGCTGATATTACGACTGTGTCTTTACACTTGTGGCCACCCCAGTGGCCAGTGCAAACAAGTGATACTGAAGTAGCTGAGCTAGAAAGCACCACAGGAAGTAAAATTTCACTTAACAATATTTTGATCACAAATCCTGAAAGGCAGACAGCAACTGTAAGGCCATATATTACCTGTGCTCCTTTGAATCTATAAGGTCAAAATTACCTTAATCAATGAAGAGTAAAAATTATCACAGATTTTTAACAAAGTTCACTTTGAACTGATTGCTGAAATTATTATTAAAGCTCAGAAACGATGTCTTGAATTATTAGGCTGAGATCCTGAAAAAAATTGTTTTGCCTGTCCAGAATTAGTATTTTGAGTGGTGTCTTGCCAACAATTATCAGTTGCAAGAGGCTATGGCTGCTTTCATGAAGCTAGTGTCTTATCATTTACCAAGTCACTCCTTGTTCAAATTTTTTCAAGAAGTACCCGTTAGAAACAATTGAGCATAGAAAGTCCTGTTGATGGACCAACTGTTTTTACAGATAGTTCTAGAAAAACAAGAAAAGCTGCAGTGACTTGGAAAGTCAATAATGATTGGCAACATGTGATCAAATTTCAAACAAGATCACCTCAAATTGTTGAATTGCAAGGCACGACCACAGCTTTTGAATTGTTCCCTCAAGCTGTGAACATTGTCACAGATTCTGCTTATGTAGCAAATCTGACAAAAAAATTAAAGTTGTTTTATCTGAAACTGATTATCGTCCTTTATTTGAGGTGTTGTTAGAATTGTAGAATACAATCCAAGAATGCACTGAACCATATTTTGTACTACACATTCGCAGTCACACTTCTTTACCAGGATTTTTCACTGAAGCGAACGCTGTAGCTGATGCTCTTGTTGCCAATACTGCTTTAACAGTTCCTATTCGTAGGCAACAAGCAATTTTGTCTCATCAATTTTATCATAAAGGAGCTCAAGCTCTGCAGTTGCAATTTGGCCTTGGTAGCAATGATGCTCGCCCAATTGTTACTTCATGCCCTGATTGTCAAGGGTCGCATGTTCCTGTATATTATGGAACAAATCCCAGAGGGTTGCAAGCTTTGCAACTCTGGCAGACAGACATTACTCAAATTGCTGATTTCAGGAGATTGAAACATGTACATGTGTCAATTGATACCTTTTCTCATGCTATTGTAGCAACTGCACATTCAAATGAAAGAGCTGTAGATGTTATTCATTGCTTTCAAAAAGCTTTCTCTATTTTAAGAGCGCCTCAACAAATGAGGACTGATAATAGATCTAGTTATGTTTTTCAGAAAACAAAGCATTTTTTTGCTGCTTGAAGTGTTGTACATGGTACAGGTATTCCTCATTCTTCCACTGGACAAGCTGTTATTGAACTTGCTCATGGCACAGCGAAGCATTAGCTTCAAAAACAAAAAGGGGGAATGCAGGGAGAACCCCCCAGGCACTATTGAACAAAGCAGTTTATGTGCTGAATTTTTTATCCTACAGGGAGACAACTTTAGCTCCTTTGTTTTCTCATTTTTCCTCTTTATTTCAAAAAAATCTGAGTTGCAGAAGCCTGTCCGGGTGCATGTGAGAGATCTGATTAGTGGTCACTGGAGTGGTCCTGTAGATTTATTAACCTGGGGGAAGGGATATGCTTGTGTCTCTGCAGAAAATGAACCAGGCTGGATCCCTGCTCGTTGTGTTAAGCCTTATCTGGAGCGCAGCGGAGGGAACAGGATGGAAGATTCCACCGCAACCGGAGAAGAACATGTGGGTGACACTGGCTGAGGCTACACATCAGGACACGCTGTGCCTGTCAGTTTCCAGTCCTGAGAATCCATTCTCTACGTGTCTTGTTGGTGTGCCTCTTGATAACTGGCCTTGTCCCTCACAAGCTTTGAACTGTAAACCACTAAATCCTGTATACAATGTAGATTTCTGGGATAGTATCTATGTACACTTGCCTCAGGTTTCCATTGAGCCACAGGAGCTAGAATTGCTGGGATCATTGCAAATGGATGCTTGTGTAATGTTTGGTTACAAAGGGAAAGACAGGACACCAGGGGGGCAGTCTCAGGATGTAAATGCAACACTAGACATTGACAGAAATGCAAGCTTGTGGTGTACAAGCTACACCTCACGTCATGTATCACGTGCCTTTGATGTGTCCTTGCAGCTACCGAGAGGTGTGTTTATAATCCGTAGTAATCGTACTTAGGTTGGTATTCGAAAAAAGGTAAGAAGTGGTCCCTACAGTTTAGAGCAGTCGACTCTATTGACACCCAACATAACAATGATGCATCAAAAATCAAGAAGCAAGTGATCACTTCGGCATAAATTTGCTTCTCAATGCTGAGATAAGGTAGCTTTTTAAAGACCTAGTTCTATTGCTTCTGCATCAATTTTTGCACCTGGAGTAGCTTCAGCTCATGCTCTGTCTTCCTTAAATAAGCTTGGTTGTTGGCTTGCTAAGCAAAGCAATGACACATCTGTGGCTTTAAGTGGGCTACTGCTAGATGTAAACAGCATTAGACATGCAACAGTGCAAAACAGAGCAGCTATAGATTTCTTATTGTTACCTCATAGTCATGGATGCCAAAATTTTGAAGGTATGTGTTGCATGAATTTATCAGATCACAGTGAATCAATCTACAAAAGCATTGCAAACTTGAAAGAGAGTCAATCATTTATGAGTAGATGACAGATGAAGATAGCTGAACAGTTTTTTCAAGAGCTGAGGAATCACTAAGTTGCTAAAGACCTTGTTGAAGACTAGATTGTTAATTTTGTTGGTGATTGTAATTATTGCTCTGTGTCTCCCTTGTCTGCTTAGATTTTTGTATCAAGCCCTGCAAAAATCCTTGTCAGCTGTGTTTGTCGCTCAAATACAAAAAGGGGGAAGTATGGAGGGGCTTGACAGCTGGTCTGCAAGCAAAGCTGAGTTAATAGAAGAAACAACAATTGATGATTTTTGAGTGTATCCATAGCACAGGAGAAGACAAGGCCATCAGCATGGAAACTGATTAGAAAAGATACATGAAAATTTTTGTAAGCTAGACTATGTGCATAATTAGATGTGTATACATCTTATTAAATTTCTGTAAAACTTTTGCCAATTATACTGACATGAATAGCTTTGCACCAATGTATATAATAAGTTATTGTGATGTAGTTAATGACTTAAGAGCACGCTTTGTTAAGAGTATATAAGCTAGAGAACACGCAAAATAAAAAACTTTTTTCTTCTTAGACCCTAATCACATATGTATGTCATGTCCAGTCTAACAGTAACACCAAGCATTTCTACCTGAATATAATGTGAGTTTGGAACACCATGAGGAGCCTTACCTACTGGATTCCAAGAGGAAAAGAGCTACATAACCTCCCTGGACCTTCAGTAGAAGACCAGACCTTTCTACAGGATCAGCACTTCAACAGAACCACATCTATCACTAAAAGAGGACTGCAGCCACCGTTTAATGGGACGGCCACCACCACCCTGACTAACACTGTGTCAGGCTGTATCCTGACTGTCAGTTTAAGTCAGTGTTTTCTACTGTTATAGGTTGTGGAGTCCGGCTGTTTGTCTCTGTCCCCACACACGCTTAGGCACCTTTTCTTCGGCCCATCCAGGGACTGCCAGTTGCCGGGGTCTCTCTCTCTAGCTGGTCAGAGTGACCCCGAAAAAGTTCAAAAGTTTCTTTTCCCAGCCTGGTGCTTGAAGAAGGAGTCAGGGCTCTTCATTTTTCGGTCTCAAGGTTATTTATTACATCTTATCTATAAAATTCTTTCTCCCTGTCCAGCCGAGATCCGTTCAGCAGGACAGTCAGAGGCACTCCACCCTCCCCCAGGGCGGTGTTATCTTTATATACTACAAACTACGTGTACAATATTTACAGTTATTTTCCAATACCCATCATCTACGCTAGACAGTGAGTTTCTACTCTAGACCAATCTAAAAGTGCCAACATCACCAGACAAGATGGAGGTAGAGAAGAAGAAGAAAGGCTGGACATGCCCAAATCCCTCCATCTTGTCACCAGAAACCCCTATACCAAAAATCCTAAAACCTACATTTACACTCTGTGAATACTTTATCCCTATACCATCTAAACTGCCGTGGCCTCTATCTCCTCATGCAAAGGTGCCAAGCTGTTCCATGGCCCGCACTCGAACCCGATGGTGTTTTGGGCTGTGTGCCAGGGTCTCTGAGCCCCCTGGCAAGGGTCCCAGGAAACTCCAGACTCCCAGAGGGATGTCCTGAGTTCCGACATAGGTAGTAAATGATAAAGCCAAATTAATAATAATAATATAGATTTTTTATTTTGCAACCGAGATACGGTCTCCAATAGCCATAATCAAAGGGACAGCGTCAAGCCCAGGATAAGCACTGTGTGAACCCTGATCTGACCTCTATCCCATCAGATCCCCACAGTTCAAGCATGCTGTCTCTGTAGGGTTGGTTTTGTACAGTTTTTCCCGCCTCAGGCAGAGGTTCTTCTATTCTTTTTGTTGCTTTGCATATTCATGCAGTCTCCTTCCTCTGTGCAGGGCTGGACAAAGCAGTTTCTGGGAAGCGATGAAGTTGAGTTACAGGAATTTGGCATTTTGATGCAAGTTCCTGAGACTCTGGCTATCTTGATTGTAGATACTTATCAAGTATTCATTGCTCCACTTGGGCTATGTTTTTCGCTTGCTAATTAGGTCTTCTCCCTTTGCTGCCATCTGGGGTTTTGCAATTTTGTGAGGCAATCCTTTTCTCTGAGTGTCTGTGGTTTTAAACTTTAAAGATTTTCTCACACAGGCACAACTTATTAACAACTTATTTCATGTATATTTTACATAAGCATGAATTATTTCATAACATATATTACATCTACCTTTATTTTAATTTTCCTATTAAACTGTAGTTCTGACTTGGAAGCTCCCACAAGTTTGTTTTCAAACTAGTACGGTATCCTCCATAATTTCCTCAGAAAAACGGCTTTTTCTTGTTTTTTAGCTGTGATGAAGGGGTAACTCAAGAAAGTTGAAGGCATAGCACCAACATGGTGGGTTTTTTTGACCACAGGTCCTCAAAGCTTTCACAAATCTTCTTAGATGCTCCCTCAATGTCATCTCCCTCTGTTAGCAAGGCAGGCTAGGGAGCTGCCCTCTCTGATGACAGTCATCCTAGAGATCCCTATACAAACTCTAGCATGCACCAAGAGCCTGTGGAAGGCACCCAAAACTCAGAGATGCAAATACACAGTGTGCTATCTACCAGGCTTACCAGGTTGTTCCTTCCTTACTCCTCTTTGGACATACCAACAGGTTGCAGTTCTCTGATACTACATACTGAGAAGCCATTAGGCAGTGAAGAGAAAGGTCTGTGGATGCCTCTCATGTCACTAGAACATAGCTGCAAGCTAGAAGTGAGCTCCTGCTCTGATCTTTGTGAGATAAGGTATCCATACAACTCCCAACATAGCCTTAAGAAGCTGTTGGGCTGTTTGTGGGGCAATCTCATTTCTCTCCTTCCTTTCTGCCGGCAAGTAGGAGTCACCCCGAACCTCACATTATCTCATGAGTAGCGGTGGCCCAAAGGAGACAAAGACTTTTCATACCTCACCACACTCACCACAGAGGATGACATTGAAGATCATCTGAATGATCACATAGGACCAGAAAATGTGTAACAACTTCAGGATCACCAGGAAAGCATTTATGAGACAGCTTATGGGGAACAACCAAACTTTTGCAATGAAATAATAATATACACTGTGGAAAAGAGAGGGAGAGGCAAATCAGAAGATACAAGACTAAAGCAGGTTAAGCATGTTCAGACTTACAAGGATCAGGTGTCTTTCTGCAGAATATCTTGGCTGATGTGTTCCCAGGGCAGAGCTGAGCTGAACCAGGATGGCACCACCAGGCTTCACGCTGTGCCCACTCTCACAAAGCAAGTCCCAGAGGACCTGCTGAAGCTCTGTATGAAAATAAACCAACAATGCAATAGGTTTTGCAGACAGGTCAGTTATCAGACACCTGCAATGCTCCCTTAGAAGAGACAGGAACTGGCAACATTTCTCCTGAAATAAATCTTAAGAGGAACAATGGGCAAAAGTGAAAGCATAAGGGGACCTCACTTAAGTAAAAAGATAATGGCTTTTTAAAATGAAGTTAGGGAAGAGTTAAGGATGCAGATGACCAGCTGGGCATGGCATTATTTTTAGCGAAAGTCACAGAAAGTCACTATTCTCAGTGATAAGAACAGAAAAGAGGACAGCACTGGTTTGGAAATGGAAAGCAGTCAGGACAGAGAGCAGTTCAGCACAGGAGAGAAATGATGAATTGCTAGTATGTGTCTTCCTCCACAAGTTACCTATGACATGAATATATTGTATGCTGGGAAACCTTGTTGGACAGAGCATGTATTTGCTCTGCACTTGTCTTCCTTGACCTCTGCTGCTTGCTGTTGGTGCTGAGATGTGCTGATCTTAATCTGATCCAGGACACCTGTCACCTTCTTTGTCCTTTCATTATGGTACAGCAGGTTGGAATTCTGGGACTTCACACTTAGTAGTGGAGATAACTGAAGTTGTGCTTGTTCTCAGGAAAGTTGCCTCAAGCTTTCACTGCTTTTGTCTCTAAGGCAGACATATGACCACTAGAATGTGGGACTGATCATGCAAAGTCAGCTTCATAGGCATCCAGACTAAATGGCAACATAACCAAAGTTCAACACTCAGCATCTTCAGTATACAGCAAGGGCAGGGACAAAGGACAGCCACAGAGACTTACCCCTTTGTGTGTGCATAGCATGTCCTATTTTTAAAATTCTTCTTGGTGTAACAAATGAAATGTTTGGTTTGAAAAAAATCAGACAGATTAGACTATAATGCTAGTGTTGTGGAATAAGTTTATGGGAAGTTAGTCACTATCAGCTTTTCCAGGCAACTTGGCAAAAGTAAATAAAATAGAACAACTTCAGCCCAGTTAAAGGATGGAAGGGCTGCCAGATATGTGTATGCAAAAGCCATTCTCCAAGGCTGGTACCTGTGTGTGACTTCTGGAGGAATCATTGCCAATGTCCTTCCAGCATGTGCTGAATCCCTCGTGATTTTCTTGTTTTATTTCAGATACATGGTGGATAACTTTAAATTTACTGTGCTGGTTTTTCTACACTAATTGTTTCTTAGTAGACCTTGAGCTTTAAGGATTTTTTAGTCTGCTAAGAATTTCTTGAGAAATTCTAACCAGTATGGTTTGCACCTTCTCTCTGTCATAGGAACCAGTGTTTATAACTTTAGGAGTAGGAAAAGAGGAGAAAAGGCTGTGGCTCTAGATTAATTAGTAGAATTAATTCACTAATATAGTTAAAACTCTATGGCTTTTTTTTTTTTTTTTTTTTATGTGGGTTCTTCTGTTCCAGTTGAATTAATTTTTGAACTTGAAATGTTCTGTTCTCTGCCTTTCCTCCCTCAGCATGGAGGGTCACCTCTCCAGAAACTCCAACAACGCATAACACCCACATGCAGAGGACAGCAAAATGTTATTCACATTAATGGGAAAATGACAAGCTGGGAGATGATGAAAACCACAGCAAAAACATTGAATACTGCTTCACAGACCCACTTCCATTTCAGGTAGTGGAGTATCTTGGCAAGCTGTAGAGAAAAAAAATTTCTGTATGTCCCTTGTACCCGTGTTCTCCATCTAGGGGCTGAGGAATTTCCCACATCTTGCAAGGATGACCAGGCTTGTAGGGATGTGTCCTAGTCTCTTTGCATCCAATTACCTTTCCCCAAGAGCAGTAGAACAAGTACTTCTTAAATGCTCTGTCACCAACTTACATGTGTCCCTCTCATGGGCACTGCATAGACATGTGTCATGTGTGGTGACGTGCACAGCTGCCAGTGCTGCACATCACACGAGCACAGGCCTGCAACTGGGAGAGTGACTTTTTACACAGGCAACAGTTTTAAACTAGGAGAGATTTAAATTAGACGTTAGGAAGAAATTATTTACTCAAAGGGTGGTAAGGGCCTGGCACAGGTTGGCCAGAGAAGCTGAGGTTGCCCCATCCTTGGGGTAGGGTGAATAGGTCTTGGAGAAATATGATCTAGTGGAAAGTATCCCTGCCCATGGCAGGGGGTTGGAATGAGATGGGCCTTAATGTCCTTTCCTACCCAAACCATTCTGTGATTCCATGATTTCCAGGTGAATGTAACACCCCTCTAAAATATAATCAGAGACATCATGGACCAGCATGACTATCATCCCAAACCATATCATACTGGCACAGTTGGTGACAAAGATCAGAGTGAAGGTGGCAACGCAGTGGACAATTGGCTCCCTAAAGTCCTGTCATGAGAAGAGAGATTGTCAGTCTTACCTTGCCCTGGCAGCATCTGGTCCTGCACACTGCTGCCTCACTAGGATAAGTCAAACATCTCCACAAATCATCAGTGTTCTCCACTGCACTACAGCTCTCTGAGGTCCTGCACAATCTCAAGAAGAGAATTTTGTCCTTTATGCCCAGTTTATGGAAACCCAGATAAATACCTATGAGACATATGTAGGTGCAAACATGCTGGAAGTTGGATTTTTATAAGTTTTCGTGAATTGATCTGCCCTTCCAAAATTGCTCTCTTAATACCCCATATTTTCTTCCAGATACCTCCTCTGTGTATTGAAGGCCTTTAGTAATGGCAGTAGATTGCCCTTGGCCTGGGACAAGTCCTGTCCATGGGCTCTAATGGAGGAGCTCTTCAATTGCCTGTGCTTCTTCAGTTGACCGTGCGGCAAAAGTCACGCATACATTTACAAGACCCTCATCAGGGCAGGCCAGGTCCCCTCCAGCAGGGGGACACAGCCCTCTGGTGCAGGCAGCACCTGAGAGCTGGGAAAGGCTGTGATGCCATGTTTACCCAGTGGCTGTCCCTTGACCAGCCCTGGGGCCCCCAGCACTTCCCCAGCCGAGCAGACAGGAAGGCCATGCCACACATGAGCAGGGCCCAGTGCAGGGTGCAGCAGTGGGGTCTGAGAGCTGAAGAGGTTCACATGCATGAGGGGCTTCACAGCAGCACTTGTGCCTTCTCCTCGCACCCCCAGGGAGCTGACAGTGGGGTGGGGGCATAGGGGGCTGACTGAACCATCTGGTTGTGGCTGCACTGTGGTCAGTCGCCTTCCTCTTCAAATCAAAGGGCAGGGTGGCCATCAGGGAGCAGTAGAAGGAGAGCTCCAGGAGGTAGAGCCAGCCCAATATGGGTGGCAGAGGCTGTAAGACAAGTGACAGCCCTACTTAGCCCTGGGTTCAGGAGAGGGGAAGAGTCTTCCCCTTCATTCAACCCTTGTTTGGGACAGAAGGTGTTAATCATGCCTAAATTTTCCTGTTCCCCCTGACTGAACTGTTTGCTGATGGACTGACAAGTCCAAAGCCATGATTTAAAGTTAACCCCAGCTGCTCCCAGTCCCATTGCAGACAAACTTTAGCCCTGGTTTGTCTGCAATGGGACTGGGAGCAGCTGGGGTTTCCCCTCTTCAGAGGTTCAGACACCTCATCTCTATCCCTGCTTTGAGGTGTCAGATGTCCTGACCACCTTTTGTGGCCACAGACAGCCACTTCCAAACAGACTTGGGTGACAGAGAAAGTGAGAAGAGATGCCTGCTCTAAGCAGAGCTCTCCATGGGCTGTCACGTGGGAGCACATGTGAGTAGCTCATCAAGCAGGTGTCAAACTGTTTGCATAATGCATAATGTGAGGATGAAAGACCAGAGAGGTGTTGAAATAAGACAGGTAGACATAATGAGTTATAAGTATAAAGCATTTTGTCATAAGTTGGTGCTGTCTCCGTACTTGAAGGTTTTCAAAACTAAACTGGAAAAGACCATAGGTAACCTGGTCTGATCTCACAGCTAAGTGCTGCAAGCAGGAGGTTGGACAAGAATCTTTGTTATCTCTCTTCCAATATGAATTATCTTTAGATTCCATGTATTTGCTGCTCACCTGTTGTGGAAATTTCAACCAGCAGATGGTGTGGTCCCAAACCCAGGGCTTCTGTGCATAGAGAAGGCAGCAGTAAGAACCCAGCACCTTTTAATGACACCTAAAGACCATGGGAAGAGGTATTGCAAGAACTCAGTGTGCCCATGCTAGATCCAATCTAGCTCTGAGCTTTGGAGAAACTGGTTGGCAAAATGCATTTATCATTAGTGAATGTACAAGATTTCACAGGGAGGGTCTTTGGAGCAGTGGGCAGCAGCCACAGTCAGGACAGGGTCTGCTCCTGTCTGAGATGCAGGAGCTGGGTGTGGGTATCTGTGGGGAGCACTTATACCAGGATCCAAGACAAGAACAGCAGAGTGACATCACTGACACCTAGTCAACTCCACCCAGGGAAAAGGGAACTTGTGAATCAGGATTGGGGATGATTTTGCTCCATACCCCTGAATTTGTCCTTCTTTGGCTTTGCACCCACAGTCATGACCACACATCATCTTTGGATGGGCTCTTTAAAGTGGCCTAGGACCATCAGCCTCATTTGCAATGAACAAAGAGCCCTTGAAAGGTGTCACTTCACAGCATGACCTTGCTCACATGCTTACATCATACAGAAGAGGCAGTCCAGAGAATAATGAGGTGGAATAAAATGTAAGTCTCCAACTAAAAGAGAAAACAAGGAATTAAGACCCCCTCCGGAGTTGAAATAGCTCCCCAGGCTGTGCCCAGGATGCCCACAGGGGAACCTGTGCTTGTTTGGACAGAGATTTGCAGAATCTCATCTCTGCTGGCACATGGAAGCATGTGCTGTAAGGCTTCAGGGTATGCACTGCCCAGCCAGGCTCTGCTGAGATCCATGCTTTGCTCAGATTCCTTGGGCATTCCACCAGGGCTAAAGAGGAGGCAATAAGGCTACCAAGATGCCTCTCCCTGTCTCCTTATGTTGTTTGGATGTTTGTAGATCACCTATCAAATGCTTATACACCCCAGACAATAGAAGGCACCCAGTTTTTCTCAGTGATGGCACAGGAATACTGGGGGATTTATTGCTTTCTTCAGAAATGCTCTAGTAGGAAACACTGCACAAGCTTTCAGGTGAAGAATATATGTTTTTAAACATAATAACACCATTCAAGCACAGAATTATTTCTTTTTCAGAGGGGGAAGAGGAGCAGATCTCGTACCTGATGGGGGTCTTTATGTACATATAGCATTAAACCCCAAGCTGAGAACCAAAGGTAACTTGATTCTCTTGATCAAGACACTTGGTGACTCGTCTCTCCACCATGACTCCATGTATTACTAAGATTTGCAGGAAGATTTAATATAAGAGAGCAAAGAACTTGGGAAAAGGAAAGCTGTCAAGATTTTGGTGCTTTCTTGTGCTGCTCAGTTTTAACCTCCCTCTTTCATTGCTTGTACTGCCTCCTAACTGCACTTCATGGATTCATTTTCTGCCTAACCATCCATGCTGACAATATCTTAAATTTTTTATTTTACATCAAGATCACCTTTGAAATTAAGTTTAACACATTTTACTGGCAGCTTTTGTGTTCAAAATGCCTCTGAGTGATTTTGAGATTTAAACCTGTTTCTCCATCAAGGCCAGTAGATTCTGTTGAGGCAATTTTAACTTTTCAAAGGTAAAAATGGGAAGGGAGGGAGGGAGGGAGCTGGCAGTGCTGCAGTGTGGCTCTGTGTGCAGTAAGGGGACCTGGCCTCAGGGGACAGAGACTCTGCTCGCAGCCACAGCAGCTCCCTGGGAGTGTTTGGGGTAAGGACAGGACAGAGGGTATTGATGATGTGCTGACCTGTTGGAGGTCTCCATCACCAAAACCTAACCCAACTACCTGGCCTCACAGAACTTCTTCATCAGTCTGGGGTGGTCCTGGGCCCACTGGTGCCTGAACCAGGTCTCCACCTTTCTGACAGGCAGGTCACTTTGCTTGGCTAGTGCAACCAGGTCCTCCTGGAAAACAGAGCAGGGAGGAAGCACTGGGCCTTTTGGAGGCTGTCATTCCCTGTGAGAGAGGAGGAGCTCTGCTCCCAGGGCTTGCTTCTGCCTGTCTACCTTTGCCCAAAGTTCACCTTTCTTTGAAAATAATTGTATAAACTCTGTTTTTTGCATTTGTGAACTCCCAGATTGTTTTGGCCATTTTAAAACTCCAATTCAGACACATGTAAATGCAGGTTCAGAAGGAAGCACAGCCTCTCCCTGGTTAAATTTTGCTACCTGTACACAATGGGATGTTATGTCTGGCTATAAAAGTCTAAATAATTTTTTTTTCATCTCTGATACAATTTTGGCTTATAATTATCAGCTACTGATGGAAAACCTGAAGATAAAAGAAGTTTCAACTTGTAAAGATAAAGAAACAGACACATGGTTTACTCCATAAGGTCAGTAAACCATTCAGCTGTTGAAGGGGCAGTCACAGGCTCAAAGGCATCAATTCCATCATTTTCATTTTCTGCATGAATTCCAAATAACATGACAAGAGTTAAGGTTTATAAACTGTGATAAAAATTAATGTAAAGATGAGCTCATGAGCATTTTATAATTAATCTGACAAAGCTTCATCATGATTACAGTAAATTATTTTTTAAAATCCATGCATCAGTGTGAGTCATGATCCAGGCCCAGAGACTGGTGGTGCACAAAGCTAAATCCAGCTGGAGACTGGTGACCAATGGTTTCCCCTAGGGTTCATTTTTGGGGCCAGTCACTTTTAATATTTTCATCAGTGATCTGTCAAGGACACCCTCAGTCATTTCACAGGTGACACCAAGCTGAGTGAGGTGTTGATTGGCTGGAGGGCAGGAATGCTCTGCAGAGGCAATTTGGCAGGATCAATGAGCCAAGGCCAACAAGGCAAAAGGCTGGGCCCTGCCCTTGGGTCACAAGAACCCCATGGGACAATCCAGGTTTGGGAGTGGCTGGAAAGCTGCCTGGTGGAGAAGGACCTGGTGGTCCTGGTCAACAGTGGCTGAACACGAGCCTAGGTGTGCCCAGGTGGCCAAGAGGCCCAATGATACCTGGCCTGTACCAGCCACAGTGTGGCCTGCTGGACTAGGGCAGTGACTGGGCGCTGCTGAGGCATTTCAAATCCTGGGTTCAGTTTTAGGCCCCTCAGGATAAGAAAGTCACTGAAGGGCTGGAGCACGTTTAGAGAAGGGAACAGAGCTGGGGAAGGGTCTGGAGCACAAGGCTGATAAGGAGCAGCTGGGGGGGCTCAGCCTGGAGAAAGGGAGGCTCAGAGGAGACTTTCTTGATCTCTACAACTCCCTTGCAGAAGTAGAACAAGATGAAATGGCCTCTAGTTGTGCCAGGGGAGGTTTAGATTGGAAAAATTTCAAGCCCTGGCACAGGCTGCCCAGGGCAGTGGTGGAGTTCCCATTCTTGAAGATTTAAAATGTGTAGATGCGGTACATGGGGACACGCTGGTGGCCTTGGCAGCACTGGGAGAATGGTTGGAAATCTCAGAGAGCTTTTCCAACTTAAATGATTCTGTGATTCTGAAGGACTTGGAGTTCTGCCAAAAATAAGCAGCCTTAATAGACTCTACCCAAAGGGGTGGTGGCTGCCTTCCTGCCAGAGCCAGCAGCTGTCACAGCAGCTGCTGTGTTTGACATGCAGCAGGTCAGGGGTGCTGGGATTGCAGCCCTTGAACAAGTTGGAAGCTGCTGCAATATCTGCTTGTACATCTCTTCCCTGGAAGGGTGGCTAACAGCAACTGCCTGGCTTGTGAGGCTGGTTGGCCTGGCCTAGGGACAGAGAGAATGTGTTGCTTGCCTGGGCTTTTGGGACAATGGGACACAGGGACACTCACCTTCTTTGGGGTACTGCCCAGCAGAATGTAGAAGCCTTCCAGGGTGGCATTGGTCTGAACTTTGGGCCTTTGTGTGTCGCTCACCCCAATGCCCGGCCCAAGGGCAGAGTCAGGGCTCTGGCAGGAGAGGATCTGTGTGCCCACACTGGCAGCCAGGGTCAGCCAACAGGAAGATGCTGCCAGTGCCATATTCTGTGCTGGATGAAGAGCCCCAGCACCAGCAGAGTGCTCCCACACCTGGCCCAGGGCACAGCCCGAGGCTGCCAGTGCTGCTCCAGCACACACTCAAGGCTTGGTGCCTCTTCCAGGTCAATGCTCTTTACTCACAAACACAATGGCACCAAAGCAAAGGTGGGGTGGAGACAACAGTAACGATGGCGAAATAAGCAATAATTAATTTTGCTGAGACAACAGGACACAGATCATGCCTCTGTGTTGGAGTGTATGCTGGCCCTCCTTACTGTGCTCCTGAGCAGTGCAAGGGATGCCACACAACCAGTCTGCAAGTGTCTGAGTGTCCCATGGGCTCTGCGTCTAGGGTACCTGACCACTGTCTGCAGCAGGAGCCAAGGACAGAACATGTGGGAATATGCTGGTTCCTGCAGGAAACCCCAGCAAAGGTCTAGTGGGAGGCATTGTGTCCTAAATCATGTTGCTTCTAGGAAGCCAGCCAGGTGCAACATGCCTTTCCTTCTTTGAGGGAAGACCTGATGACCCTGGAATTAACTCTGGCTCTTCCTACAGCCTTCATCTGCCACATTTTCTTACATGGCTGTGCACTGCAGGCAGGAGCCAGCACTCGGGGCAGATGGGTCAGTGCTCCTTGGCTTGTCCAAGAGAGACCCTCTGTCCCAGCTTAGGGCAGGTTTGCTGACCACAGCTTTGATACTTCATGTCCTCCCCTTTTCCCCCCTGGAGTCCTGCTGTGCCTGGTGGGAAGCATGCTGGCAGTTCTGCCCACAGGGCACACAGCCCTGCTTTAACTGACCGGCTTCCAATTTTCCGAGCGTGAGGGCTGATCTGCACCTCCCCATGTGTCAGTCCTTGTTCCTGGAAAAGGGGCTCAAAGCCCTGTCTGAATCCATCTCATGGGATGAGCAATGTGGATCTGCCTCATTTCCACACACAAGTTCTGGGGAGATGTCAGCCAGCCCTCAGGCTCCCTGGGGGTGACATGCCTGCAGCTGGGACCCTGGAGTGTATCATCACCCCTGACAGAACTGGGGTCCTCTGGTGTCAGGAGGAGAAAATGAGGCAGAGCTGGGTAAAGAGTGGTGTGAGCAAAGAGGTCCCACGGCAGCTCTAGGAGCTCTGGGGTAAGGAGCTCACATATCACCTTCAGGAGCATCCTCTAGGATCAGGCTGAACCCTGGCTGAGCTAGGGGCTCCCAGCACTGACATATCCAGTAAATCCCTTATCTGTGCTGCAAGCTGCCTTATCTGTCTTGGACTGTCTCCAGAGGGACCCACCCACAGCTAAGGTGTGACTGAGAGATGGACTTGTCTTTTCATACCTACAGGTACAGGAGGGAGGGAGGGCAGGGGAAAGAGCTGCCATACCATATAAATACAATATGGTATAAAAAACAGAGAGATTCATTATTCCTGGGGACAATCCCATGTACACGTTTGTAGGGGTTAGGAGGCAGGCAAGGATTTTTCTGGAGAAGCCCTGCAAAACACTGGTGGCAATCAGCACAGCAGAAATCAGAGGTGCTGCACTCACCTTTCAAAGATGCTTTGGACAAAGATAAATAACAGGGCACCAGGGATGCAGAGCACGAGGTGCTGAGGCTGTGGGTACTGTATGTCTGCCAACTCCTTCAAGTCTTCCCAGATAGCTCCAGGTGGCAGCCAGAACCCCTCTGACACTCCCATTCTGGTCAAGACGGTGGGCACATAAACCAGAGGCTGCCTGCAGCAAGCAGGTACTAAGTAAGGAACAAAGCTCACTGCTAAATCAGGACTCCTACCTCAACAGCTCATCACTCACTGTCCCAACCTCTTGCTCAATCCCATGAGTATGTCAGACTAGTTAAAATATCATCACTTGTTTTGATCTGCCTGTGAGCTTGGAGGTCGGGTAAGATGTCCTAGTATACAAGAGTAATTTAGAGGGTGTCCAGGAGGTGGCTGATTTCAATTTCACTCTGTTTCACAGATGACACCTACCTGGTGACACTATCAGCAGAGTCATCTCTCTGGCCCCCTCTTTCTATCAGGCTTTTCCTTCTCAGGCTGCAAAGTCCTCATCTCTTAATCAGCTCTGACACCCAGCAGAGGGTGTGGATTGAGGTCCTAGGGGAGACTGTCTACATTCATGAAAATCTTCTGGCATCTTCAAGGCCCCAGCAGTCCCAGTTTTGGTTCCTTCATCTTGGCCAGTGACATCCCATATCCTGTTTGCATTTTGAATCATCACGTACTGAGCACAAAGCTGAGGCACTGCTCCCCACTGCGGTTCTGGAGTGCTCACACACAGACCAGTGCTTCAGGACACCCTCTCTGCTGCACCACCTTCCTCTGCATACTCTGCTCCACTGAGCTTCACCTATGTTCTGTCAGTCTCTCAGTGCTGTGAACTGCAGCACACAAGCTGCAACACCATCATGAAGAACCTTCATTATCAGCTGATTTTGTTCTCTGCTTTTTCCTCCCCCTTTTTGGGGGCACCTGCACCAATACACAGCTGCAAACAATCAGTGTTGGTCTCTCATAATCAGCTCAGGTGGGTTTCCTCAGGCTGGTGAGGGACCTTTCTGAATGCCTTTGCAAAGCTGAGCAGGGTGCAGGTTCTCTCCACTATATGTGCTCACCAGTTCTTTGGGGTAACTCCAGCAGAGTGAGACAACTTCCCCACAGACCACCCCCCACCCCTTCCCGCCATGGGGACCCTTTCCTATTCATATCTTTTTCCAAAAATTCTAACACATATAATACTTTCTACTGCTCTGACCAGTCTGCATGTCAGACTACAGAAGCCTGTAGTTTCTTACATTCCCACCTGGAACCTTCTTAAATTTTTCGGATAACAAGATGATTTGAAACAAAGAACAGCATTCCACAGCTGGTAGTTGAACTCCTCTAAGAACAAATTTCCTCCTGCCAGTGGGTTTGAAGGTTTGCTGTTACTCAGTTAATCTGTCTGCTATATAATATTTTCTCACCTGTTGGCTCGAAGTGGATCCTCTTGCAATGTGTTCTTAGTGAGATGTCAAGTATTGGACCCTCTCTCCCTCAGCTGGGGAGCCACAAAGGGCAGTTCACTGCATTTCTTGGCTCTAGCCTGACCTATCCCAGCGTTCCTGCTGTCTATCACCATCATTTCTGAATCCAGCCATCTTGTCAATGTTTCATATTGCCTTTCAAGTTGTTTCTCAGTGTCGTGGTTTGAAAGGAAATGAAGTTTTTTGTGATGGTGTGGGCAAGCCAATCAGTGTTCAGATTTAATATTGGCACCTGGTTTGTCCACTGAGGGCAGGATACGCCTCTGAGAACACAGGGGTTAAAAGCTGTGATCTCCCAGGGGAACTTCCTCTTGGAGTCCCGCTTGAGAGTGAGCAGACCCCCCCCTGCCCGGCCGAGCTGGGGGGGGGGGAGGGGGAGGGGAGCCATGTGGCTGGAGAGAGAGGTAGGACAGGCCTGGGCCCAAGGGTGGAGGAGAACATTGCAAGGGCTTCGGGCAGCCATCCTCCATTCCCCCCCACCCCCCGGAGAGAGAGGGAGAGAGAGCCAGAGCCCTGCCTGTGATAGTGGCCCGGCGTGAAGGAGAAGGGGGGGTGCCCAGCAGGGCAGCCAGGCGTGGGAGTTGACGAAGTAAACCGGCAGAGAGCCTGGGACTTTTAACCCCTCTGAGGAAGATGAGAACCTTGCAAAAGCTGAGTCCTCCTGAAGTTGATGAGATTGAGAAGCTGTTGAGATTGAGAAGATGTTGAGAAAATTCTAGGTGGGAGGAGATGATGGAGTGGCTTTGGGCTGGACTTTTCTTGTATAGCCACAGCAGAACCACTGGTGTTTCTGTGCCACAGAGACTGCGTTCTAGGGGGAGGCGATGGCTCAGAGCCAGGAGAGTGCAGTGATGTGGAGGAGTGTGAACAGAGACGACAGGTGAGGAGGGTGGTGGTGGTGCCCTCCGCTTCGAAGAAGAGAAGAAGAAGAAGACGATCTCTGTTCAAGAGACCCCTCGGCCCCAGGGGGTGAAATTTGGGGGGGACAAGTGTCCCAAAAGGAGAAGGACTGTGCTCTCTTTGGAACTGGTCAAAGTATCCTTAAAATGAAAAACCCTAGAAGCAGCTCTGATCCATGTGCAGTGGTGAGAGCACTGGACACGGAAGGCATGTGGCGCAAGAGGGACTCCTCTCTCCTCGAGGAACTGAGAATCGACTGTCTGAAGGGTGGCAATGAAATTGGAAATTTGGTGGGGGGAGGAGGAAGAATTTTGGAAGGTTTTCATCTTATGTTCTATTGTGTTTTGTGTGTCTTCCTTTGTAGTTGTAGGTTAATAAATGTTTTTTTCCTTTTAACCTTAAGTTGGAGCCTGCTTTGCTCTGTCTCTGATCATATCTCACAGTAGGTGCCAGGGAAGTAGGTGTTCTCGTGGGGGCACTGGCATTGTGCCAGGCTTAAACCATGACACTCAGGATATTTCTTGGCCTGCTTTATCACATGCTTACATTCATGTGACAAAGTTATAGGTCCCTTCCCTTGTTTAGACATGACTTCAGCTCCTTGAACAAGGCCTTGCCTTTATTTGCAGGCACTGTGTCTGCTGTACCTGAGAGAATGGGAAAAGCAATGTTGTTCCAAGTGCAGCCATCCAGAAATGGTTCCCTCGGGCAAACATTTCCAAATAAAATAATGTGAAATAATGTGATAATGGAGATCTCTGAAATTTACTGTGTGCAGGAAGAAGGAAAAAACTGTGCCAAATTATTCTTAAAACAAGATCCAAAATGGCAACAGATGTCCACATCTCCTGGAGTCAGCAGATTTGTGTCAGCCATAATTTTGGGCTAGGGCAGCCTGGGGCCACACTGTGCCAGCCTTGACTCACCCACCTCCCAGCAGCCTGGAAGCATCTATATATGCTCTCCTTCTCAGGGCTCCCCTGGAGCGGGATGCCTCATCTCCCACAGTCGCTCACTAACATTATGTGGGCACACACTGTGTGATGCACATCTCATCTGTGCATATGTGGGATAAAAGTATGTGGAAAAGAGATTCAGGCCCTGCTTGGTGCCTGGTGCTCCATCTGGAGATAGAACTCTCCATTAGAAAGTGAGTCCTATGAGGAGAAGCTGAGGGAGCTGGGGGAGCTCAGCATGGATAAAAGGAGGTTCAGGATGATCTCACTCTACAACTCCCTAACAGGAGGGTGCAGCCAGGTGGGAGTTGGGCTCTGCTCCCAGGAAACAAGTGACAGGAACAGAGGAAATTAACTCAAGCCATGCCAGGAGAGGTATGGGTTGGACATTAAGAATTTTTCCATGGAAGGGGTTGTTAAACATTGGAATGGGTTGCCCAGGGAGGTGGTGGAGTCTCCGTCCCTGGAGGTAATTAAGAAGTGATTGGACTCTGCTCTGATTGACAAAGTGGTGACTGGTCACAGGTTGTACTTGATGATCTCAGAGGCCTTCCCCAATCTAATGGATTTGGTGGTTCCATGATATGCTCTGCTGGGTTTCTAAGCAGACAAGTGACAGACTTGCTGCAAGTTTTCTACAACAGCTGTTCTGTGGGGGGAACTGTGATGCCCCATGGGTGAAGAGAGGAGGGGATGGATACACTAAAGTCTTAAGCACTCACACTTCTCAGAAGCTTCCCAGCCCTGGAGCAAACATAAAGAGAAAAGGTGGAGCAGTGCAGGGAGGGAGCTGAATGCTTCTTCAGGCCTTAGCAAGTTGATGGCAAGAAAACAAATTCATCAGCTGATCTGCCTCAATGACTCATCACTGTTATGCTCAGCTAAAGGCAGCACTCAGTAATTCTTGCTCAAATCCAACAGCTCTCCTGTATTCTTGATGTATCTTTCATAAGAACCAGATCTGCCTCCTAACAAGCTTATCTCAATCTTCAGCGATACAACAAAGCCCTGAGGATCAAACCCAGCAGACATTAACATACACTGGCTCCACTGGGCATTATGCAGACTCTGGGTAGCATTCTGCTCCTAGAAGGAGAGGTGATGTGATTTTACAACAGGGATCTTCCCTAGCCTCCTAAAATCTCACAAAAAAAGAAGAATAGATGTTAATTTCTCTCCTCCTATCCTTGCAAGCCAAAGCACCTTCCTAGTGTTGCCATCTTGGACTTGCCATTGTCCAGACAGTACCAAGTAACCTGGCCTGCCCCTAAGTCTAGTGTAGGGGTGTTCCAAATTGTCCCTTGTTCCAGGGCCAAACACAGTCTTACTGAGTAGGAGACAAACCTGGCAGCTGGAGATCTTTACTGGCATGGCTCAGTGTGGCTGTGGGTCCTGTGCAGGGAGCATCTTCCCCTTGGCAATGGCACCCACATGGGTCTCCCTCATCACACATCCACCTGTAAGGTGAAGCCAGCCAGGTTTACCTCCTGGTGGTTAAAGAAGTAGAAAAGAGACCAGCCAATCAACCTTTAAAAGTAATTTATAAAGAACATTTACATTCAGTAGTACAAAATGATGTAGCATTTCAATATCCCTCCTGAGCACAGCACCTGCAGAGAGGTGAGACCACACGCTCAGATCACAGTGTACACAACATGTGCTTCCAACTTTCAATTATCACAGAATTACAGAATATTATGTGTTGGAAGGGACCCACAAGGATCATCAAGTCCAACTCCTAAGTGTTGAGAAACAGCTGTCTGGATTTCCCAGCTCTTCCAATGTGATTTGGGGGGGTACTCCTCCAGCCTGGGCTTTGGAGCTTAGGGGCAGTAAGTAGGGACTGAGATCCATACCACTACAAAACTGGTCACTGGCACAAAGAGTACTTTCTTTGACAAGAGCATGTTTTATCTTATGCCTTTCCAAGAGCTTTCATTTCACTATACTTAGATTTAATTTTCTAAGTGTATACAGGGCACCTGTTTTCTCAGAAGAGGTATCCCAGTAGTAAGATCTGTCACTTGTCAGGCATAATAATTACTAGCAATACTACGAGGGCCTCCAGAGGCTGATCCAGGCTAAACAGATTCCTATCAAACATTAGGTGGGTAAAACTTGACACTGCCAAAGTTTATCCACCTTATTTTTAAAGTACTTTTCAAGATTAACACATTTGACAACAATTTTGGTACAGTCTTAATACAAGTCAAACTACTTTGATCCCTTGCTATCTGTTTTGAGGCTACAACCTATATTAAGCTTTTACTGAAGGAAGACAAAAAACTTCCTTCAAATATCCACTGGCTATAAACACTTGGGTTTATGGGAAGCAGGAATTCAGCTACAATACTGCAATTGCACTCCAGTTTATCTACACAGTGAGCAAAACTGTTTCTACAGATGGTGGCCTGGGGTTGCTGGAGGCCAGGCCAGCGGCACAGGACAGCAGCTATCTTTCCTTGGCATGGCCATTGGCATGGTGGGCTCTGTTGTCCAGGGGCTCAGATCCATTCCTCTGGATGTAACCATTGCTTGTGACGTTGCTGAAACACGTGATCCCATTTTTCTCCTTTTCTCTAATTTTATCTCTTTCTTCATCCTTGTCACTTTCTTCTGTGTCACTTCTCATGTCCTTTTCCATCTACAAAGGCAGGTGAGTGAGAAGCCAGATAAACACAGCAGTTCCACAAGCAGCAGTGATGGCTGAGCCACAGCCATGCGCCATGCTGCCTCAGCCACTCAGCACAGGATCCCTTCAGCTTTTACATTACCCTTGGGAGCAGACTCTCCCTGCCTATTTGCTTTGAGTCTCACTGGAATCTCATCTGTGATCCTGATACACATTCCTGATACACATAATTCCTGAAATTAGGAATTACAGGCTGCAAAGCAGAGCAAAACCACAAATGCCCAGGATTGAGGACAACTGTGTAAGCCTGAGGAGATCCACATTGCTGCCCTGGTCATCAGCATGAGGGAGAAGGATGGGGGAGGCCATTAATCAAGCTCTTTTATACTTTCCAAAATGGACAAGGAGTAACTTTTGCCTATATTGTCTGGGTGGCTGCAGGCTGACAACACTCAGGCTGGAAACATGCTTCCCAAAGGCTCAACACAAAGCCACTCCACTCTGACTGCATTCAGTTTTATGGTCAGGCTTTTCCTCTTGCTGTTTATTGACTGATAGACCTGTAATCTACTTATGTAAGTATTTAATTATCTGCTTTAAGAAGAAGGCAAAAAAGAAATAATGGGATAAAATGACAGCTTAGAAAAGAGCAGCTCAGCACTTCCTGGCTTCTCAGGCTGTCTCTACTCTGTCATATAAGATGCCAATATTGGGGACAAATTAACAGTGTCACACTCTTTGTTGGACAGAGGGAAAGCTGTAAACCCCTTCTGTGACCTCAGCTTTAGAAACTGCTCAGGGGAAAATCAGGTGCTGCCCAGAAATTTAATCTCCATTTATGGCTGTCCATTCTTCTTGAGATCTCCCAGATCATATTGAGATCTCTATTCCAGCTCATGCTCTTTCCAGAGATCACTACAACCAGATGCAGATAGGATTTGTAAAAATCTAAATTTGCACTGAATTCACTCTGCCTCCAAGGGCAATATGGATGGGAGACAGTATCTTCTGTGAACAACCTGCACCTTGGATCACTCTGGAACTGACAGATCAGGAAATATACAGGAATCTGGACCTGAAGCATAAGGACAAATTGTAGTCAGTATTTCTAAATACATCCATTTATAGCCAGAGAAGGTGGCTGAGGCCTTAAATCTGGCAAGATTCCCAAAGGAACTATAAAGCTGCTCCCTCTATGAGGGAATGAAACTTGTATTTCAGGATCTAGGCTGATTTCTAATTACTTAGGATTAGGAAACATCCTGTGAGAAGGTGGTCGAGATTATCCTGTAGCCAGAGAGGAAAACTGTGGAGACCAGAAAGGCCTGCAAGAAGAACATGAACTGATTGCAGCAAAAATTTTGTGGCTCTCAAAGAGAGAATGTCCTGTATTCCTGATGATATTGTTTTGGGCTACTAAATACTGTCATTGAAACAGATCTGTTTAGGACAATTCTTTTTGCTTTTTACTGCTCAGTACAGAAAGTTTTGAAATGTATTTTTATCTAAAATGGCATATCCATTTTAGATAAAATAGGAAAAATTCTGGATATGCTTCAGGATTTTCTTCCCTGATGGTTCTTTACTTTCCAATAAGACTATTTATTACCTCATCATTTTACAGTACAGTAACTTCAGCAGTAATTCAGCCCACACAAAAACTAGGAAAACAATAAAAGGCTGCCTTCAGTTGTATCTTCATTTCCGGCCCTGTTTCCTGATCTGCAAGTAATTTGCCCTGTGCTACCTTAAGGGAAGGCAGATCAAGAAAATGGGAACAATCAGGATAAAGAGGAGACTTTAATGACTGCTCTCAGTTTCTGTAAGACAGAATTCCTCAGTTGGATACTAGTAAAACAAATCATCCTGGGCTCTGAGGTCACTTCCCACAAGGCACTGACTGGTCACCTTTGGACTGCATCCTTGGCATGTGGCCGGTCATGGCTTTGATTTTGGGAACATGCTGAGCAGCACTTTGGTTTCAGCAAATACTACAGGCCAGAAGGAGTGGGATGTGGGATGCATTTTATTTCAGTTTATACAGCTGGAGCTCACATACTCATCTCTGGTTTCTCTGTGCCTGCTGAGCAGCACTGCCAGGTGAAGTATGGAATGGATCATAATTTGGGCATGCCTGTTGCCCTCCACTGCTGGAAGAAGAGCCCAGGCAGCTGGTTTAGACAGAAATACCAACTGTGTGAAATCTACAGCACCATAACACAATTCTGATCAAAAATCCTGTACAATAAGGGAAACACTTTTGCACTGACCTCACCAATTATGACAATTTCCTCTTCCTTGATTTCTTAGTCTTGCTACAAATGCAAATCACACTGCACAAAGTGTTGGGATTTTTACTCAGATATCAGGCATTGTTCACAGACATCTCTCCTGGAGTCCAATCCATATTTTTGTTGAATGTAAGCATCAGAAGTAGACCCAATATTGTAGTGATTCATAAAACTTTTTTCAGTCAACCCTCCCTAATATAACTGAGTTTCCTTCTACCTCATGTTGGAAATATGCATGTATAATTTCAATAGAATAAGGAATCCATGCCAGATGGACCCCTGTATTCTCAAGCAGTCTAGGTGGACCCTCCCTCCCCATGTGATGTAAAGGATAATACAAACTGATGCATACCGTGCCCTGGAGGATGAACTTGTAGACCATGTGAATAATTAGGCAGGACCAGAAGACATGGAGCAGCTGCAGAATTATCAGGAGAACATTCACAAAGTAGTATCCAAAGAAGGGTTGGAATATCTCCATGGAGTAATAGTAGGTGTTATAAAGCACTCTGCAAAACAGAGGGGATTGCAGTGGAGGGAAAGCATATTGTTAACAGGGCCACAATTAAGCCCCAGAAATTTGTAGTCACAGAGGAAGTTTCAGATCAGCCACTTCCCTCTTTACCCATCCCAGCTCTCAGTTCTCCACCCAAAGTGCACGGGATGGAGCCACTGGCCCAGGGCTCCAGGACTGCTCTATGAACCCAAAGAGCAGCCTTGTTTACCCCAAGGCAGGTTCAACAGCCATGTGGCACCCATGTGCAAAGGGGAGGAACACATGCTCCAGGACAAAAAACAAAGGTTGCAGCACCCAGATAATCGTCCTGTCTCTCAGAAGGCAGTTGCTCCATGTCCCCTCACTGCAGCAGACTCACGTGTAGGGGTAAATGATCAGGCGGCTGATCAGGAACACAGCTGAGAAGATCATAAAGAGGCTGTCACAAGTTTTTTTCCATTTCATGTAATTGAATATCTTAGTTGGCTGGAAGAAGAAAGAACAATTAAACAGCAGCCAAGACAGCATCTGCACACACTCCAGGGGGTTAATGAGATATGTATGACACAACCTGCATGCAAGTAACCACAGCTCTGCCCAGCTCTCAGCTGGGCACCCTTGGCTGCGTCAGCAGAGCAGCAGAAGGATCTGTGGAATACCCCAGTGCTTGGCCTATGTTAGATAGAAGGACATTCTGTGACTGAAGAGCACCATTTCTGATTAGGCTCTGCCTGGCTCACCTCTAGGAAGCAATCAGAAGCATCATGAATCACCATCACCAGTGTCCCAATGCGGATGTAGTTGGCACAGTATGAAAAACTGATCAGGAAGATGGTTGCAGCATGATGGACTATCTGCTCCTTGAAATCCTGATGAGAAGGGGAGCAGCAGAGAATAGAATACATAATGTACCTCCTGCCCCAGTCCAAATGTGGTTCCTGCAGGTAGCAATAATATCTCTCTACCTAGTGACTAAGCCTCCCACTACTAAGTCTTACCCACACAATTATTTTATCAAATGCGTTCTAGAAATGTAGGCAACCAAGAGACCCAGGAATGAAGAGCTCGTGGTGTAAACTGAGGATCTCACAACAAAGAACATTCTTTCCCTCCACCAGCCATGGCCTCATGCTGCACCCTCTCTGTTGGGACACTGGCACCAGGAACACAAGCAGCTTTACTAGCAGAGAACCACCTCTTTTCCTGTCTCTGTGATCAGTGCAGTATAGAAGAGTTACAGAAGAGCAATTTTTATATTTGGATTTTAAGTTTGGATTGAGAACTCTGCAGTACTTTGCACCTTTCTATATCAGAGCTGGTGTTCTCCACTTCCCAGAGTAGAGAAAGCCAATGAGTGGTAATGAAAATTCCTGTGAATGAGCAAGGAGAGACTGCCACTACACACATGCTCTTAGAGACCACTCTCCTAAGTGTTCAGCTTGTGTCCTGTTTGTACTTGATTGTCCACTGAGACTGCCACTCACCTTCCTCTTCACATCAAAGGGCAAGGTGAAGACCAGTGACCAGTAGAAGGAGAGCTCCAGCATGTAGTACCAGAACAGGGAGGGCTGGAGAGGCTGTGAGAGAGGGAGAGACAGGGAAACATGTATCGGATACATTAGTGCAAGGCCTGCAAGTGAAAACCTTCTAAGGCAAAAGACAACTGTAATAGGTTGATGCTGACTGGATGCTAGGCAGCCACCAAAGCCACTCTGTCACTCCCCTGCACAGGTGGACAGAGGAGACAAAAAAAACAAAGGGTTCATGAGTTAAGGACCAGGACAGATTGCTCATCAAACACAGTCATGGGCAAAACAGACTCTAATTAGAGATATGAATTAAGTTAACTGCTAACAAAATCAGAGCATGATCATGAGAAGTGAAATAAACCCTTAGAAACACCTTTCCCCCTGCCCCTCCCTCCTTCCCAGCTCTACCTCATACCCCAGTGATGTAAGGAGATGGGAATGGGGGTTATGGTCAGTTCATCACTCATGGCTTCTCCTGCTGCTCATGGAGAGGAATGGTTCCCCTGCTGCACTGTGGGGTCCCTCCCATGGGAAAAAGTTCTGCATTAACTTCTCCAGTGTGAGTCCATCCCAAAGGCAGCAGCTCTCTGCAAACTGGCACAACATAAGTTCATCCCATGGAAAACAATCCTTCCCAAACTGCTGTGGCGTGGGTCATTCTTCCATGGGGTGCAGTCCCTCAAGGACAGGTTGCTCCAGCATGGGAGCAGGTCTCCTCTCTCCATGGGTCTCCCACGGGGCCACAGCCTCCTCTCAGGCACCCCCCTGCTCTGGTGTGGGCTCCTCTTCCATGGACTGTGGGTGGATCTCTGCATCCCCCATGGATCCCCAGGGGCTGCAGGGGCACATCTGCTTCACCTTGGTCCTCAGCACAGCCTGCAGAGGAGCCTCAGCTCCCACACCTGGAGCACCTCCTGCCCCTCCTTCTCCACTGACCTTGGTGTCTGCAGAGTTGTTCCTCTCCCATGTTCTTAGCCTGCTCTTCTCTGGCTGCAAATACAACTGTGCAAAAACTTTTCCTTTTTCTTTCTTTTTAAATCTGTTATCACAGAGGTGTTACCACCATTTCTAATTGGCCCAGCCTTGGCCAGTAGCACATTCAACTTGGAGCAACCAGGGATTGGTTCTGCTGGATATGGAGGAGGATTCTGGCAACTTCTTACAGAAGCCACCTCTGTAGCCCCCTGCAACCAAAAACAGGCAGCAAAAACCCAATACTACAACCAAATCAACAAAGTTGACTCCTGCTGCTTCAGGGGGAAATAGTTCAACTGAACAACACACTCACTAAATGTCATTTGTGCCAAGATTAAATCAAACAGCAGGGAAAATTCAACTTTACCACACCATGTCAAACATTTAGGGAACCACCATAAAGATCTTGAATATTTTTAGGATTTCTTCAGCATTATTCAGATTCCTGAGCAGACAGTACAGAGTTTTAAAAACTATTTAAACCAATTCATTATGGTGGAAAAGGAGTAGCTGAATAAATCATTCTCTTTCTAGGCTTGATGATGCTTCAGATACTCTGTACTCTGTCACAAATTTTCCAGCTTCATCAAACTAATGGGGGGAAAATCCAACCCCAGCAGGAAATATAATTCACATTCTTTTGGGTAAATTATCTGGGCTTTTACAGCTGGGAAACAGAAAGCTTAGGCCGACTCAGCAAGATCTTGTTACTTAACAAGGAACTTTTGCTGTTGTTGCATTATATGACCTCCTTAAACCTGAATCTATTTGATAAATAATTACTATGATTAAAGGGGCTTTGCAACCATTTTCAAAGGAACATGAAATATTGTGCTCCCTAATACCAACTGGTTATTTCTGGCCTTCATAAATTTTAGTTTGTTTTCCTTTGTAGCACCAGCAATTGGCCACAAGAAGAAGAACAGCTGGATGCCCTGGGGCTTCCAGGGAGGATATGAACATCTCCCTAGCTGGTATGTGCTGGTCACACTCCAGGTTATCCAAACAGGAGCTCTGGATCAGAAGCTCTTTTTTCCCCCCAAAGATCAGACTATTTGGGAGAACCGATGTTTCTTTTGTCATTGTCTGTAGCACACAGCATGGTCTGTTTAGTAGAAATTGTAATTAATACATTTGTTGTTCCTGCTAATTCACAGGTTTGTCCTTGACTTGCTTTTTGCCAGTGGGACATGACCAACCCTGGTTTTGGTCTTTTCTGGTTGTTACAAATGTTGGAAAATGGGTGTGTTGGATTTACATGGAAAGGTTTTGGTAGTGGGGTGGGGGCAAGGATGGCTTCTGCGGGATGCCAGAAGTTGCCCCCTGTCCAACAGACCCAGCTCCAGACACTTCCAAGATGGATCTGCCACTGTTTCCATGAAAGATAGTGGCAGTGGCTCGAGGACAATGTATTTAAGAATGGAAAAAACTGCTGGGCAAGAGTGGTGTGGAGAGAGGAGTGAGAATATGAGATACAGCTCTGTAGACCATCAGATCAGTGGAGGAGGAGGAAGAGGAGGAGGAGGAGGAGGAGGCGACTCCCCAGCAGGCCATGGTCATACAGGCTGTGTCCCTGCAGCCCATGGAGGTCCATAGGGAGCAGAAATCCACCGGCAGTCCCTGGAGGACCCCTGACTAAAGCAGGGGGATGTGGCCTAAGGAAGCTCTGAGCCTGTGGAGACCCTGTGCTGGGCCAGGCTCCTGGCAGCACCTGTGGACCTGTGCTGGAGCCATGACAGAGCAGTCCATTCCTAATGGACTGCCTGCTGTGGAAAGGACCTGCAGTAGAGAGGTTCATGGAGAGCTGTCTCCCGCTGGAGAACCCTGCTACCAGAGCAGGAGGAAGGAGCAGCAGAGAAAAGGTGCAATGCACTGCCCACAATCCCCATTCCACATCTCACTGCACCCCTGCAGGAGAGGAGGTGGAGAATGTGGGGGAGAAGTTAAGCCCAGGGAGAAGGGAAGAGTGCAAGAAGGTGTTTTTAAGATCTGGGTTTATTTCTTATTAAACTACTCTTATTTCATTAATAGTAAATTAAAACAATTTTTCCCCAAGTCAAGCCTGTTTTACCTGAGATAGTAACCAGGGATGCTCTCTCCCTATCCTTATCTCAACCCATGAGCCTTTTGCTGTATTTTCTCCCCCTTTTACATTTGAGGAGGGGAGAGAAAAATGGGCTTGGTGGTCACACTGTGGCCAGCCAGGGTCAGTCCAAAACAGTGTGCCATTATGGAGGCTCCCATTGTTTTTGACAAGACACGTATCACAAGTGTACAGAGCAGGAGACAGAGGGAGCCAAGTGATCCTTGCAGTCTTATGTTCCTATTCAAGCCCCACTTCTTTGTATGGTTTAATTTTTACACAGAACTACAGATTTGCCCCTAAAGTTTTTGCCTTTGAGCAATACTGGATTGTTCAGAGACTCGTCCTCTAAGGCACTGCCTCACTCTTCAGTCATTAGTCCCATTACATTTCCTGTCCTCATGCTGTTAAAATTGGGCATTACTTTTCCCTTTATTGGTTTGCAACCTCCACATACAGTAAAGGGATCTTGCTCTAGCTTTGACTGTCAGACAAAACCCCTGGAACATAAGTCTTCATGTCCTCTTTGTAGTGATAAAGTGCTCTGCCAATTCATCTTCTCTTGCATTAGACGATACCAGGTACAATGATGTTCTCTCCAGATGAGGGTCTGACTTTGAATTCTTAGGTCTTCTGTGTCTGAATTTAATTCAATGTCCTCTTTTTGTCACTATGATAATCTGATTTTCAAAAAATACAAACACAATACAAGATTGTCCTGGATTGCCGAGCAAAATTGTATTCTATTTGCCATCTGTATGGCAGTTGTCTTCTGTTCAGTGGGCAGTTTCCCTTTTCTCTTCCACATCCAATCCTCCCTCCAGGGAGCCATCTGCTGATAATGGGCTATTGAATGTCACTGCATGGCTGATAAGAACTGCTGCATCCCACTGGGAGTTGTGAGCCCAGGGGGAGGAGCCAGGCATTCCTACCCTACTCTGGAAACAACAACACGATTTCCCCACTGAATTTCACAGAGGAACAGCAGCTGCCTCTTCCACCCGATCTTCAGAGGCAGACTGCACCTTTCTACAGGATCCCTGCTCCAGAAGAACCACCCCTGGCACTGCAGGAAGGCTGAGCCACAATTCCAATGGGACTGCTGCCAGCCCCCTGACCCACAGGGTGTCAGGCTGTGCTCTGGCTCTGGCAGTGTTTTGGTTTAGTTCACTGCATTGTTTATTTTATGTTTTTATTTTCTTCCCTAATAAAGAACTGTTATTCCTGCTCCCATATTTTTGCCTGTGAACCCCTAATTTCAAATTTATAACAATTTGGAGGGAGGAGGTTTACATTTTCCATTTCAGGGGAGGTTCCTGCCTTCCTTAGCAGACATCTGGCTTTCCAAACCAAGACAAAGACTTGTAACAGCAATTTTCCTTCTTGTGTGACTCACCTGTTGTGGATATCCTGTCCAGCACTCTCTATGGTCCCAAAGCCAAGGCTTCTGCAACAAAAATGCAACAGGTATGTGAGAGTATCAGAGGAGTACTTTACTTATCAGTTGTATAATTCCTTTAGTTTGTTACTACTATTGACTTTGTTGTGCTTTATTACAGGCAGAGCTGGTCTCGCTGTCTGGAATCCAATTGCCAAGAGATTTCCACTACAAGGACTTGCATCTGCTTGTGACATTTCCAAATTGTGGCTATTTGCCTGAAATCTCACATACTATTTAACTGTTCCAAATAAAATAGCTCAGAGAAGACTTCTCACAACTTTTTGCCATATTCTACAAGCTTGAGGTGGTGGTGATGTTTTGAGCATTTAAAAATAATCTTACAAGTATTTCATTAGGAATATCTGTGATTTAGACAATAACACTTAAATGTGGAGAGAAGGTTGAAAACTGGTAAGTCAGCTATGTGGTTTTTCCTTTAAAAGGGAAGGTTATACTGCAGTTTGTTGAGTAATGAACCTCTGAAAAGATCCTACTCTGTTCAATAGAAAATTGGTCATTTTGAACTTGGTAGTTTTGAAACCTTCATAGAAACATGGCAACTAAAGTCCCCAAGAGTCCTCCCTACATGGAGCATGCTCTGTCTGGAGCTGTGCCCAGACTGGGTCAGAGCTCACAGAACACAGCAATGAGGGTAATTTTCTTTAAGTTCTCCAGGTATCAGAGTTGAGGCAAGAAGGCAGCATTTCTTCTTCCCACTGAGCACTGCTGGTGTGTGGGTGATACAGAGGCAGAGCAGGGGGCAGTGGTTTTAGGTGCAGCAGTAATTTGGAACAGACACAGTCCCTGCTGACTGGGAGTGAGGTTGGGAATAGAATTTACAGTAAATACATGTGCAGAACCAGGAGAGATGTGTGATACAGAACCAGAAAACACAAAGCAAAAACTATGAAACAACTATGGCATACTGTTTATCTAAGCTAGAAAGGAATTCCAGATCCCTGAATTTCATCATTCCTCTATTCTCAGCAAATACAGCTGATTTCTAGTGGCCTACTGGAAGATAACTTTCCTTTGTTACAGGCTGTTTCACTGACTTATGGGTAGATGTTTTTGCTATCAATCCAAAACTACTAATGCAGAATTTAAACATTTGCTTTTTTCCTAAAGAAAGAAGGGAGTTTCACAAAAACAAATGCATGTTTAAAAGCTACTCAGTTACAAAATAAACCTGTGAAAGTCAGAAAATCTCACAGGTATATATGCCCTGTCATGTTAATTCTTTGTCCTTCTTTTTAAAGTAGTCATTTTAATACAATTTAGGTAACAGAATAACATATTTGCTACAGGATCTAGAGGCGCTGTCTGTAGGACGGATGTCTCCCTTTTTTGTGAAAATTGTTAGATGTGTGTTGAATAAAGACATGGGTCACAAAAAGTGAAAATGGTATTTCATCCATATAATAGACAGACATCATGCTGAAGAATACGATTTTGTCCCTTGTTGCCAATAGGGCTCTTTACATGTCCAAGCAGACCATGCAGACCAAATTTCAATAGCTGGTCTCAAAGAATAGTTTTCTGTTATGACATACAGATCCACAGAACACTGCAGCTGGGGTTCAGATACCTTCACTCCTCAGCTAGCTCATCCTCTAATCCTCATACTTTTGAGTACCTTAAAATCTGACTTGAAAGTCTGTGTAAATTAAAAGTCCTTCTCATGTTACAATGAGAGGTTACAAGGAGAGCTTGTGCCTGCTGCCTTGGGATGTGCACATTTTACATCACTTAACTCATCAGAGCGTACCAGAAGACTTTTGCAAATCTCACCTAGGGAACCAGACACAGCAAAAGAGTCAGGGAAACCTTGAAAATAGAGACAGCACATGGCCAGTGCCCTGGTTCCAGCTCAGTGACCACAGCTCAGGGACAAGAGCACACCCATGGCTCCTGCGACCACTTCTGCCTGATGAGGCAGTACAAATTGTATCAAGAGAAAAAATTGTATCCAATTAGAGAAAAAGCTGAGGCATGAGCCTGAACCACATCCTGGGTAAGGAAAACAAAATTAGCAGATAAAATTATTAAATTGCAGTCCATGCTCCAAAGGAAGCCCAATTTATTTACCTTAAAGAGGTATTGGATACAACATACGAACAGGCCCTGCAGCTTCCAGCTTAGGTAAGTGTTCTATCTCCTATCCTGCAGAAATTTACATTAATACAATCCCAACTGCCTTCTTCTTTTCCAGAAGAAGAGGAAACATCTTGGTTCTGGGGTCCTTAAAATAGGCATGGTACAGTATGTCTGCAGTCTCCAAAGTGTGCTATGCAGGGGATGCACACCAACCTGTATGGAAAACCTCTAGGAGAAGATCTGAAAAGTCATGTTTGACAACAAACTCTGCCATTCTTGCAGGCATTGGCTGCGTTGAACAGAAGGTGACTGCGTGTGTACTCACATCATACAGGACAGCGAGTCCAGTGAAGAAAGAAATGATGTAAAATGTAAATCTCCAGCTACAAACAAACAAAAAAAAAAGGGCATTAGAATCCCATTCATTAACCCCTGAGCTGCAAGTCTGTGTATCCTCACGCTAATTAAAAGAATAACACAATTAAGGCAAAGACACATGTTAGTATGTTCAAGGTTTGACCAAAACAGGACCAGCTCTTTGCATTTTACTAGCACATTTCATAGACTTTACAAAGAAGAATTCCTTTGCTGTAGAGATGGCAAAGGACACAAGAATCTTGCTGACTAAAATCCTGAGGAGAATAATCCCAAAGCTTCCCAGCAGTAGCAGATGCATTTGTAAAAGTGAAACAATGCCAATCTCTCTCTTAGGCCTTTGGAGATCCAGCCTGCTAAATTTGTTATCATGTATAGTAACTAATTACTGTCATATTTGGCCCAGTGAGGAGCCAGAAATGATTTGCCAATATTAAACCCACACAGAAGTACATACAAACTGTTTGCCCAGCTCAGTGAACAGAGGCAAGTCACCTAAATATTCGCACACGTAGTAAGGAATGGGGGTAATTTCAGCCAAACTGAATAAACAAGTTATTAATAAATGAACCACAGGAAATATGAAAAGGAGTAAAACTGTCTAAACTAGTCCTTTAATTTCCAAAAATCTCCATAACAATTCAGACATAACTGCATTTTGAGAGACTCCACCTGTCAATGAAAGCCCCAGGAATTCCAAGAAAAAAATAAACTCTGTAAAGCTGCTATGTCACATCAGAGAGACGTTCTGTCTACAGACTGCACATGGCGACAGAGGGCAGGGGGAAGGACTCTATCCTCAGTGGGCTGAGGCAGAAAAAGATTTACTGTTTCCTACTTACTGTTACTATTTACTACAAGTCATCCGAGTGCAGGGAGAGCTGATATTTCATCCAGATGGAAGCAGAATAAATATTGTTTATAAATAAACAACTCCTTATTCACTGTTTTTGTAAACATTTGTAACTATATGGAATATTATAAATAAATCATACACATCCTTTTCTTCTTTTTGAATTAGGGTTTTTAGGCAGGGGTTTCGAATTACAGGTAGAGTGTAAAATGGAGCACATGCTGATGAGCCCAAAGTTGATGCCTACCCAATGGGTATAGATACACACTTTTAGATAGATGAATAGTACTCCAGGCATTTAATGATTTCTTTGCTTATGTGGCTTTCCTGGGGGAACCCAATTCCTTACACAAATAGCAGAGCAGCCCCTTGTAAATGAAGCATTCCAACCAACCTGTGGAGAGCCCTGCTTTTCTGTGGAAATCTGCGCCAAGACTGACATTCAGATCTGTCTGTCCTGAGATTTATTTTGTGCCTCCACATAACAAGGAGGATTTCCACACAGCTGTTTCCAAGGTAGGTTTTGCTCTTTGCTCACAAACTTCCACCCCCATGGAAGGATGCCGGTTTGTGACTTTCAGGATGCTGAAGACAAACAACAGCAGAATCCAATCCAGCCTGCTGCCTGTAGCTTTTGAAAGCAACAGTGTACAAAATAGCTGCAGAAAAGGTTGCAGCAGAAGGAATCTATGCAGAAAGGGAAACTATGGGAAAGGCAACAGAAAGGATGCTTTCATAGTAGGTACTGAAGCAGCAGCAAAGCACTAATGTAAACTGCAGAGAGTTTTTCAGGTTCAAATGTGCGTGAAAGCAGGATGCCAGTGTGACAAAGTCAGGAATAGTCAGAATCAAGGGCCCAGTAAGGAATAAAGGTACAACAGTAAAAGGAGACTTGGGATTGCAAATAAGGGGAAAAAGCAAGAAATGTTTCCATAACAGAGAAGCAGCAGAGAGTAATAGTGGGTCAGGGAGACCCAAGATGCTCTCTGCATAGGGATGGAGGGCAGTCAGGGAGCTGGGATCTCTCTGAAGGGATGGAGGGCAGGGGGAGGCAGTGAGCTGTCTGTGGAGCTCAGGTCCCATGAAAACCTGAGTTCATGGCTCCTGCTCACCAGGCCTCGCTGAACTTCTTGGACAGGCTGGGCCGGTCCATGTTCCTCCGGCGTCGGAACCACTTCTCCACCTTCCTCACTGGCAGGTCACATTGCTTGGCTAAATTGAGCAGCTCACCCTGGAAAAGAGGCGAGGCAGCAGGCTCAGATCCAGATTCAAAGGTCAGACAGTGCAATATCTCATCTGACCCACCGCAGAGTCCAGCTGGAGCCCCTGGCCAGTCTAAGTCTGTTCAGGCTAAGGCATCTTTCTGAAAGCTGTCCATTCTTAGTGTAAAGATCTTGGATAGTAGAAAATCTTTCCATTCCCCTCTAATCAATTGGTTATAAATACTAATGTTGAAACTTCTCATTTTTTATGTTAACTTCCCCAGTTTTAAACTGGTCTTGTCTCCTCACATGAGTTTGTTGCCTAATCACTTCCCCACCTTGTCTTCAGTGACCAAATCCTTAAAATCTGTCAATCCAATAAAGATCACTGCAGCTTAAATCCTATTTTATGGTTCTGCACTGAATCTTGTCACACCTCTCAGCAATTCTGATGCAGTATCATGGTGGATGTCATGAGGAGAGGCAACATCATTTTCCTATGGGAAAATGATGTTGTGGTGTGTTTTCCTTGTGGTAAACCTATTAGGGGTAATTCTTCAATATATAACTTACAGAAATCCTGCAATTACCTTCCTTCTTGTCCTCAGGCTGTTAAGAGTTTGTCATGTTTTATATTCCTACTTGGAAGTGTCATCATGGATAAGCTTATTTTTTAAGTAAAGCAATAGTTTTTCACGGAATGCATTTACCTGAATTGGTATCATGTGAGATTGGCCTACATACTTTGAGCATGCTGTACAAAAATAATTTGATTAGCAATTTTCAGATCTGCTGCTTTCAGATGTGCTGCTTTATAAGCCCTGTTCTGGAGGTGGAGACAAACGGAGATGCTTATTTACATTCTCCAACTGCTCCATCAAGTGGAATTCTCCCAAGAAATGTCTGCCAAGAACTGCAAAATCTCATATTGTACTGGACAAGTAAAAGCTGCCTCTAAGCAGCAGTTTGAGAGCTCATGGGAGGGGAAGGGAGCCAGTAGACTGGCTGAGGTGTACCCAGTGAGTGGAGAGCCAGGCAGCACTTCCTCCTCCACCTCATACTGCTGTCTCATGGTGAGGATCTGCTCCAGTATCCCAAATCTGCTGGGAAAAAATCACCACTTCAGTGCAACATGGGTGCAGGAAGAGCTGCAGGGAAAACCTGCTGGCAAAGCCAGGCCTTGAGTTCGATCTCTGCTGTAGAAGCAGTTATACTGAGAAATGTTTGGGTTTTGGGTAAAGAAAGGCAAGAGGAAGGTCAACCACACTGACATGCGTTCCTCAGAACATTCCTTCCCACTGCTGCAGAGATGGGCTGGCTGCACTACCCAGATCAATGCCTGCATTTTAATTTCAGCCTCTTTTCCTTTATTTCTAACCTGGTACTGCATGTCCTGGGGCTCCTCATGCCCCACTGCAGCAAAACCATGCTGCAACAGCCTTGGTGAAGCAATGTGTTTGAAGCAGAATTGTTCCTTGGGACTGGAACCCATGGTGAGCACCCTACTCACCCATCTTCTGTAAGAGTTCACAGCTATTGCTTTGAGGCCAAGAGAAAGCCTACAAAAACAAGCTGAAAAAAAATCAGATTGCTTTTCCTAACACAGAGTTCACACTCAGGGGCTTCCCTGACCAGGTTAAATTCTAATATTGCCTGACAATTTTTCATAATCCTGCTAGTGGATTTTCCTATCAGCAGCAGACATTATAACTCTGGGTTATCTTGCCAATTTCTTGAAGAACACTTTTCTTATCCCTCAGGAGAAAACCACCCACCAAGATCAAACAAGACACATTGGCTGAGTTGCAAGGACTAGCAATGTGGGAGTTCAAGGCAGCTGATTTTTTTCAGGATTTGCCAGTGTATGAAAAGAAGCCATCACAGAATGGCTGGGGTGGGAAGGGACCATGGAAATCATCTTGTCCATCTGCTCAAATGGAGCTGCCTAGAGCCAGCTGTCAAGGACCATGTCCAGAGAGCTCTGAGCTTTCCCAAGGATATAAATTCCCAGCCTCCCTGGGCACCCTCACAGTAAGAAGGTGTCACTGATGTTCAGGCAGAGCCCCCTGTGCTGCAGCTTGTGCTGTGTATGGGGTGAGCAGCGACAGGAGCTGTCACTACTCCTTTGGGAGCAGAACTCAGAGCTGATGGCATTGCAGAAGGACCCTCCTGGCAGGCTGCTCTCAGGTAACCAGTGCTACAGAGATTCCTTTCTTGAGCTTCCAGATATGAATGGCATTGATAAACTTCAGGATTCCAAATGGGATTTTCTTTGGCTAAAGACACTAAATCTACAGGAAAGCAAAGAAAGAAGGGACTCACCTCTTTAGGGTTCTTGCGGCGTGTACTATAGAACGTTTCCAGCACGGGGTTGGGCTGAGCTTTTGGTCTCTGCTTGTCTCTCACACCCAGTTTGGTACTGAGGGGCAGGGCTATGGCTCTGCAAAAGAAAACATAAAGGGTCAGCCAAAAACAGAACAGTGATTTCTGACTTTGCAGCACTGTTAAAACATGATGCAGTACACAACAGCTGCTTCCCACATGTGCATCTAAATATGAGTATCATGTTGAGCAGGTAAAATCACAAACTAACAGCAGAAACTGTTGGATTTGCACCCTACTGCTCTGAGCTCTGTGCTGTGATATTCAAAATTACATGAGGTTGGCAAATGTAATATCCTCCTTTGTTAGCTTCTGAATCACCAGTCACATACCTCTGGTGTCCTTGCAGCTGGATGGGGAGTAGTGACACACTGGTGATAAGGCCTAAATGTTGGTCTAGAACACGGAACATATGTGGCATTCACCTGAGCTAAGGCCTTGGCTCGGGATCAAGAGGGAAGCTCTGCCAAAGGTGTATTATTAATGCAAAAGAAATGTCCTGCTGAAACAGGAAGCCATTTGGTCTTTCCTGGAATAACTTACCCCCATGTTCCCTAATATAAATCAAGCACAGTTGCAAAATAAGGACATGGCAACTAGAAACCTTGTCACAAGGAATGGATGTTTGCACTACCAGTGCATCTTCAGTCTTTCACAGTGAAATAAAGAAAAAAATCAACCAAAATAACCCTGCATAAACAGGAAAAAGTTATCCAAGGAAAACTGTTCAGAGAATTCCTGTGCTCAACAACTCAATTCCTCTACTACCAACACTCTACCTCAGCAGCAGGAAACATCCTCATCAAAGGTGAAGTGAGATCCAGCATAAATACAGCACAAAGAGGAAACCTGTCAATTTTTTTTTTTTTTAATATCCAAATAATCTGAATTTTACTTTAATTTCTTGAGAATTAGCTGTTCTTCTTAATTGTTCCCTTTTACACACTGCCACTAGGGAAGGGTTGCTGTGTTACTGCAAACTGGTGCTGAAGCTGGTTTGAGCTGACAGCACCAAGCAGAAGCAGTGAGTGCTGAGCCCACACCTGCTCTGCCTGGTCACTCCTGATGTCCAGCCAAGCCCTCTGATCCATTCTCCCTAATGATCTGGACAAAGAAGAAGATTTTTTTTCTTTCACTTTTGTTAAAAAAAAGCTGCAAAAGCTGTTCAGTGCTTAAAGGTGTTCTACTTCAAAATAGTATGGGATATATTTATGGCTGTGATTATCTGGTGTGGTTACCCGTGGTTTCTGCTAGTCATAGAGCTTATACTCCATATACATATCTTTAGGGACTGTTTCAGGTCCAGAGTCCCCCAGATGGGTCTTTTAGAAGTTTTCTTTTCAATAACTCATTTCTTAATTTAATTAACAAGTATTTAAAAAAAATTATAAAAAGAGTCCCTACCTAAGGAATGCTGTAACTTCTGTCAAACCACAGGATGGGCACACATTTTGCTCACTCTTATAACAGTTCTCACTTTTCTTTTGCACAGCCAACCCACCTGCCTGTGTATCAATTGTTCTTTGTCATTATCTCTGTGAAGTTCCTTTGGCATCACTGGCTATAGGAACATTCAAAGATGTACCAAGACCAACAAAAATTACATGTTTCTACCATGAAAGAAGGGCCAGGGCTAAGTGTGCTTGAAGACACATAGTGATCACAAAAACATGGGGAAGCATTGACCAGTTTCAGTGAAATTTAGCAGCACTCTGGCACTGCTGCTGGGTGGAAAAGGAATATAGCCATCACTGAGAATTCTGGGGTTTGGCTCTGACTGCTCTTAAATGTTTTAAGTGCATCTAATGACTTTTTTCTATATGAAGTGGTTGGTTTATGATTGGTTTAGTAAGAGTGATACTGGACCAGCAGGTCCTGTGCTAAGAACAATAGCACAGTATTTCAGTAGCATCCATAACTCCACTGAAGTTGCGAAAACATCTACCTCAAGCTCTGCACTAGATCTTGGTTCTTATATTAAACCGTGAGCTTGATCTTTCTCTTTCAAAGAACATGCATGAATAAAAGCACCTCTGAAGAGGAAGATGTAATCAATTCTATTCTTGAAAACAACCTTATTGCCACTTCTTATCAGGCCATATTGGGAACTGAAATGTATGACATTTTCCAGATACACTAAACAAAGAGAATGTCAGGTGTCAATGCAGCTTGCCAACAAATTTATTTTACCGAAAAGGGTCCTGAAAAATGTCTTAATTTTGTTTAACCCCTGACTTCTCTATATTTCCTGATGATTTGTTATGGTCATGGCAGAAAATCTCACTGTAACAGAAACAAGCCACTTGCAGTGTATGAAGACAGGGTGTAACCAGTTACAATTACTTTGTTGTTGAGGTTCTGAGTTTGCCCATGATTTATGGAACCAATCCTACTTTTATGAACATCATTGGGAAAACAAGGCCTGAAATTCCTCCTAAGGGACATTTGCACATGTTGGCTGTATGCTCTGACTCAGTTCTCAGTTAAGTCCTGTTCCAAACACAGCCCTAAAAGGATGATGCTTGTACTGATTTCAACATCACAGATATGTCAACTCAGTGGCAGGGACAGCCTCACCATGGCACTTTATCAGCTCTCTGCAAGACAAAAGGGTAAATCTGAGGACTAAACTGTGCCTCTCTCAGAGTGAGACACAGTCAGGGAGATGATTCTCATCACCAGCTACTCCTCCATCAGTGAGCACACCTTACTCCATGTTTTATGTGGCAGAGATCTCACCAAGGCACTTTATTCACTAATGACAGAACAAGCTGCCCTGTGCAAAACCTCCTGAAGTTGAAATTAAGTGGATTTATCATGAATGGGCTTAAACTGCTACTCTCCCACCTTTTGAAAGTGGGCTACACTCCTCCTGCAGAGGCTTTCAGGTTAGTATGAGGTAAAAGAAATAATTTAATTTGGGGTTGGATTTTTTTAAAATATTATTTATAAGGGTGCCACTTGCAAAAACCTTCAAGTACTAAGAAATACAGAACCAGTGACAGCAGCAATCTGAACTTCTGCTCTTTGAACTGCACAGTCTCTTTTGGCCTCCTGCTTTCCTTTGGCAGAGGGCTATTGCTGTGCTCCTGGGGCAGTCTCTGCCTTCTCCTGCTTGCAGGAGAATGTTTCCCACCAGCTAAACTGACTGTTCTGTCTGATACAAGGCCTGGATTCACTACAGTGCTGCTGTCCAAACTGAGTCAGGTCCATTTTCAGTTAAATGCTGCAATGTGTCCCTCATCCTTGCAACAAGCCCTGCCTGTAAGACCTTAACAGGAAATTGTTTCCAGATCCTTCCTGATTACTGATCAACAACAAAAGTCTCTATGCAAAATAATCTTTAGAAAGATACATTTCTAAATAAAATACTCAGAATTGGTGTCCTTTCCTTCTTCTGGTTTTGAGTTCAAGTATCTGTTCCTGGTTGATCAAGAGGGTCCATTTCTTTAAATGTACAACATATGGCTCACATCCTGGCACCACCCTCCCACAGAGAGACCTAGCATTTCTGATTAAATTCCTCTTCTAGTGAAATCTGGGAGCTGTGTGGATTTAAATTCACTGACAATTCCTTTCAATTGCCCAACACCCAAAAATCCCTGGACAAGTGCAAATCAAAAATTGTATGTAAAGTCTGGTTTTCAAAGGCTTTACTATTTCTCAAAGGACTTTAGTTGCCACATTTTACTAACCATGCAGGCAAGAAACACTTTGCAATATTCCTTCAATATCATAGCTTTCCCAGAACTAGATTTTTACAGAAATGGTCTTAAACATTACATAACTAGAAGAGAAGCAAACATCCTTGCAGGACTATGTCTAGGGAAAAGTTCTGCTAGGCAAAATCAAGCTCCAAATTATGGTTGCAGGACATATCTCCTACTCACAAGTGCAATCTGGAAACATTAAAGGAACAGGGGAGGTCCCCAAGTTCTAGGTCCTCTCTTTTCTTAGGACATCATTAACTGCTTCCCCCAGTTCCTGCCTCAGTACTGTGGCATAGCTCAGCACTGCAGCAGAAATGGGCTTTCTACTCTCCCGCACTGAATCCACCTTTCCCCACCTTCCTCAGCACAAACCAGCTCACAAGGGAGTTGCTTCACAACCTGTGAGCTGTTTCTTCTCCCCCAGGGCTGCACCCACAACCTCCTCAGCTCTCCCAGGCCACACCCAGACACCGCAGGTCTTCTTCCCACAGCCACCACCTCATCCCCAGCATCGCTGCCTCTTGGAAGGATGTTGCTGCCTCAGTTTTCCTCAGTTCAGCCAGCTAGTGCAAAGGAGAGGAAAATCCATCCTTTTCCAAGTTTAATGCCTAAAAAAAGGATGAAATAATTGGTCCCAGCACAGTGGCTGATGTGGCCAATGATGACACACTGCAGAAAATCCTCCAGACATTCCCTGTCTCTTTTTATTTACCTGGACTTCTGACAGTTAAATCACATGAATCACATTATAAAATGTCTGAAATCCCAAAGCAGACACCATCAGGAACTATCTAGAGAGAGAAAAATTTGGCACCCAATGCAGAGTTGCAAGTAATAGCTGGTGGGGGCTGAAAGTAGAATAAATTGCCACAGGGCAAGCTACAGCCACCAAACCCAAATCTGTCTCTCGTTACAGCCACTCATTTCAATCTGGAGACTAGGTGTCCAAAGATATACAGTCAGGGTTATTCACATAGAAAATGAGAAATAAACACACATTTCCTTCTGCAGTTCTCAAACTTGGTGTAAATTATTTTAAGCAGGGCCAGTGCCACTGTTTAAAGATACAGATAAGGCAATGGAGAAACTGAGGGCTGGATACACACCTCACCTTCCCAGGGTAAGCTTTCTTCTCCAGGATGAACTGGATATGAAACAGTAATGATTCAGAATGAGAAAAAGTCATGTTGAAATAAATTACTGCAGAGTTAGGACAAACAAGAATACAGCTCAGAACACCAGCTTGTAATTTGCATAGGTAAAATAGTGCTATGATTATAGGTTTCCTGGACCTGTAAAATGGGCTTGTGATGTTATCTTTTTCAAGGGTGTGTCATGCAGCTTTTATTTAATGAAGTTTGTGAATCAAAACAGCTTTAAAATTAATGAGTAGGACCAGGCCTGTGGAAACACTCCCAGCTGAGGCAGCGCTTGGATGGGAAAGAAAAAATCTTTTTACTTGGCCATCGACATCTGAAAGCAGATGAAAAAGATATTTAGATTGACTGGGAGTGGTGTGGCAGGAGGTAGGCAAACAAAGGGACAGAGTCACAGAAGCACAGAATCAGAGATGCTGAAAGGGGCCTCTGGAGATCACCCAGCCCAGCTCTGCCACTCCAGCAGCTGCCTGGGCTATGTCCAGCTGGGTGTCATGTATCTCTGCCCATGCAGACTCCTTCCCCCTCTGGGGAAACTCTTCCAATGTTTGACTACCGTCACAGTAAGAAGAGAGTTTTTGTATGTGCAGATAGAACATCATGCATTTCTGTTTGTGCCCACTGCTTCATGTCCTGTCCGGAGCCACCACAGGGAAGAGTTTGGCTCCTCCTTCTTCCTGGCCGTGTCCTGCACTGGGGAGCTGTAAGTTGGCCAATGGGCCCATTTCCAGCTCCACACCAGAAGCAGATCTGTGTCACCCATCAGCAGGCCCACCTGAAGGAGTAGGAATCCAGCCAGGTCTCTACACCAGGAGGGAAGAAATGTGAGTCACTTGTGTTTTAATGGCTACCTCTACCTCAAGCACCTTGGTTTCCACATGAATAGAGATGCCCTGTCCCCAGGAAAGTGCAGGACAAAACCCATGGAATTTATGGAATGCACACTGAACATATTGTTTACAAAGAGGAGATTTTAATTCCAATCTTGTATCATCCTAAAATGATTATTTCAGTAATTACTCACACATTTAGTTTTACTAAAATACCCCAACTTACAGCCAGTATTTTTAGATAAAAACATTCTTATAGGAGAGCTCTGAATCATTTCTACTTCTATAGGTTTTTCCAAGCTACCCTTGTGTCACAGAGAATCTGCAGAAAAAACATCCTTCTAGTCTACAGAATAGTCCATTTCCATTTTGTTGTGCAACAACTTTTCAAAAAAGAATGATAAAATGTTTTTTAAATTGTCATTTTTCCCTCTTTCTAAACTTAAAACCAACAAAGATTTCAAATTATTACCTCTTCAGAGAGCTACTAAGAATACTGGGTTTTGAATATACTGAAAAATACTTTAAAGTGTTTTCAAAATCATGAAGGGGACTTGCTCTGCAGTCTTAACAACAGTTAATGCTGTAGTAAATCTCAGTTTTCCACTAGCAAATCATGTGTCACAAACCACATTAACTACTGACCAAACTGCAAAAAGCAATGGTACCAGTTCAGGACTTTAATGATTAAACCCAGAGTTAGTGACACCTGCAGGATTTCTTGCTATACTTTTGTCATAATGTCCAAATTTTCTGTCCTAAGTGTAATGTGAAAAACATTCAAATGGTTCTGGCCAGAAAGACCTTTGAGTCAGAGTAAATTCTTGTGCCAGCACTGGAGGATGACATCACAGAGTTTGCAAAAAGCAGTCCCAAAAGCAGATCTGGTAGCAGAATGAGAGGAGCAGAAATCCTGGCAGCCAGGCACTGAGGGGTCTGTAGCAGCTACAAATGTCTGCCCCCGGCAGAGGAGAGCAGTGGCACTGCCAGCCCATGTGGGGGTCAGTACCACACACACCCCTGTGCCAGGCAGGGCTGATGTTGAGGCAGAGGGCTCAGCCCAATCTGATGCATCTTGTTCGGGTTTGTCTATCAGGTGCAATACTCCAGATCCCCATCACCCAAGATAAAGGAGACTTGACATGATTTCTGCCACACTCAACCCAGAAATAGCAACTAACATTCACAGAAACCAGCAAAACACACACATAAACCTCACCTACACTGATCTGTTTAACGTGTACAAAGTCACAATGCTTGCAGATAGACCCTAAGGAAAGGGTTTGTGCTCCAAGTTCAGCACACTCCTTTAGCCAGTACACAGGGCTGAAAGGAAGGAGCTGAAAAATTTCAGCAGACTTTGTGACATGGAGTCTCTGTGGACCTCTTCAGTCATGCATTGGCACAGACAATACAGCCAGCTTTTGGACCCAAGCTGCTCCCAATGTACCTAAGAAACCACAAACAGCATTAAATAACTTACCTTTCAAAGGCACATCGAATGACTACCAAGATTAAAGCAAACGGGATACTGAGCAGGAGATCACGAGGCTGAGGGTAATGAGTGTCCTCAGATTCCTGCATGTCCTCCCAGGTGATTCCTGGGGGCAGCCAGAACTCGTGCTGCCACAGCCACTCATACAGAGAGCGAGCCATCCTGGAAGGAGGAGAGAACAGAATCAAGTGAGCCCTGCACACAGAAAACCTGTCAGCACAAGCCAAGGAAGGATTACAGCCTTGCTGAGGTGTCATCTGGCTGTGGGACTACAGCACTGCCCAAAGAACTGATAACCTGTTCACAGATCCTTATCATGGGCTTGGGAAATGCTGACTCCTGGCACCGAACCAAAACAGAGTAAAAAAGAGAAAAGTGCCTCAGAATTCAACGGAGTATTAGTGCCAAACTTCTCAAGTTCAGAAATTCCTCTCTACAGCTTGGTATTGTGGGGATGCTGCAAGTCTGCTCTACCTTTTATGCATAAATCCTTATTTTTCAGGAAATGCCACCTTAGGAAACTAGGGAAAAAGCATACAATTTAAGTGTCTGGCCCAAGTATTATTATAAAGCTTCTCTTCAAGCACAGTCCAAGGCCTGGCCTATTTTCTGCAACACTGCCTATCAAATCAAAAATTATTAAGCCATTTTATTTTGAAGATTTCTTTAATTCTGATGCAATTTCTCTGTTAAACTCATTCTACAGTTTTGGTATCTGAGAGATATTTTCTGAATCACAGCCATGGAGTCATAGAATGGGTTGGGTTAGACAGGACCTTGAATCTGATTCCACCCCCTGCCATGGGCAGGAACACCTTCCACTATCCCAGGCTGCTCCAAGCCCTGTCCAGCCTGGTCTTGGGCACTGCCAGGGATCCAGGGGCAGCCCCAGCTGCTCTGGGCACCCTGTGCCAGGGCCTCACTACTCTCATGGGGAAGAATTTCTTCCTAATATCCCATCTAAATCTACTGTCTCTCAGTTTGAAGGCATTCCTCCATGTCCTGTCCCTCCAAGCCCTTGTAAAAAGTATCTCTCCATCTTTCTTGTAGGCTTCCTTCAGGCACTGGAAGGAAATGTGACATCTTTTCTTGATTTGGACTTTACTATTCCCCTCAATGTTTCTTTTGATCTGACTACAACAGGGAAGAACAGGATGCTATTTCTTCAGATTTGACTCATTTCTCCTGGCACATGCATATCCAATTTGGTTTGAGGACAAAACTGATTAAAAATATATGTGTAATTGATAGTAAGTGGAAGCAAACTTTCTAATCACTTATATATATATATATAAAGTAGGAAAATATTTCCCTTTTTCCCCAAAGAAAAAGGGAAACCATCTTATGAAAAATGCATTCTTCTCCTCCACTGTGTACTGCCTGATTTCAGCTTTTCATAGTAAAACCCACAGCATAAAAATCCTCCTAAAAATCAAGAACCTGACATACTGAAGAACTGCAACCAAAAGAAGTGGAAGTATGGCTTCACTAGCACTGAAAAGAACACAGGTTTTTACTAGAGTTCAGTTTGACAATAATCAACAGTATTTTCTTTCTTGTGTAGGTCCTGGGCCTCTGGAAACTTCCAGGCTGCTCTCCATTCCTTCTTCTAGCTCTTCTTCCAGACAAAGCCTGGATGAAAACCACTGGCACATCTCCACTAAATGGAGATAAACAGGGTTTATAGATTCTTTAAATCCTGTTTTAAGAGCCTGACAAGCAGGATGCAACAGTTTTTTAATTGCCTGCCAAATCTACAGCTCTCAGGGGCCTGGAGTATAACCTACCTGTCCTCACCAAGGCCGTTTGGAGGTGGAAACATTTGCTACCAACCACTGATCCTCTTGCAGGGCTGTAGGATCCTTTAGGACAGTTCCCTTCCTTCACCTTTAGTGCTCCAGCAAAGCCACCTGAAACCAGGACTGTGGAGGTTGGTGACGGCTCACTGGTGACAGAGCTGGTTGAAGCACACATACACACCTGCCAGAAAAAGCTTTTCAGACTACTCAGGAACCATGCTACTCACCCCTACAGCTCCACTTGGGTGACACAGCCCTGTGCCCATGGGAGAGGGTGGCTGTGCTGAATCCCCAAGCCTCAGTGAACCATTTTTTCAGGATGTCCCCAAACTTCCTACAGACTGTGTGAACCCAGGTTTCTCCATAAAAGTCTGCATTTTTAGAGAAGAATGTGTTTGTACAGAAGCAGACTGTATGTGGGCTTAGCCTATGAAGAATTCAACATCCTGTCACCGTGAAGCATGGTGACACCACACCAAAACAACTTGTGCACTTCAGACAGTACTAGATACTAGCCTGAAGAGCCAGATAACCAAAGTGAGGTGCCTGAATTGCAAAGAACTTTACAGGCATTGGACATACCAACCTCAAAATGTTGGTAAATTTTCTCAGCTGTTAAAAATCTCAGCTCTAGTTGGGAAAAGCATTAGGAATACCTAGGAGAACTCCAGAGAGAAATTGCACTTCCTCCTTGGCTCAGCTCTTCAAAAAACATTTCTTCAGTAGATTTTCCCACTGTGCAGACAGAAGGCATGCTGGGGAAAGCTGCCATCACAGCCAGCTTTGTAGCCACACGATCCCACATTCTCCCTCCAGAGCTGTATATGTCTGGCAACAACACAAAACCACACCTGGTAGAGAACTCCCCTGAGCAGCTGAACTCCCCTGGAGACTCTCTGTGGGAGAATACAAAATAGATATCCAATTTGCTTAGGGGGGATATATAGATTCAGTGTGCTAAGGAAGCAAACTGCCAGTACCTAATTGACTCTCATGTGCAAAACACAGATAGGCAGGATCACCCTCATGGAATATTTCTTCATTTTTGCAGCAGTCTTTAAACATTGCAGAAAATACAGAACAAAAAATACAAAAAGCCAAAAATACAGAACAGGGTACTACATGAAGCAACACATATCTTTTGCAATTTATACAGGTCAAGTTCTCAAGTCAAGGCTGCTGGAAAGCTGAAGACAATGGTGTGTCTAAAAGGCCCTTTGAGCACCCACAGAAAAGTGCAAGCAGGCCCATTTCCTTCTCAGTTCTTTACACCTCACACAGCATCTATCCTGCACTGTAGCTTTGTAAAGTGCAGAACCAAGCCCTTCAGCTCTGAACACAGGTCTAACAGAGAAGACACCCCCTTTACACAGAGCTCAGCAAGAGCAGAGATAACAAACAATAGTGGGAAACACTGGACAGATCAACAAAAGGACTTCACGAACAGCCAACAAAATAGTAAATGCTGAAAGAACAGCTTTGGGTTGGTTGTAGAAAGGTACATGTAAGGATGAAATCAAAACCAGAGAAGTATCACAGCTACACCATGGAGTAAGGGAGGACAAGGCTTCAGCACTTCCCGAGCCCATAGTGTACCAAGAGGAGACTGGCAAAGTGGACTTCACTGAGATCCTTTGAGGTAACACAGCCAGAAGGTCTTGAAGCAACTGGAATCTGCTGCCCAGTGGCCTCATCCACTGTATTTACTTTGTTGAATCTTGCCTTTGCTGGTGTTGCTTGTTTTTTTGGTTTTTGTGAACAGAGTGGTTTCATCTGAATCTTCAGCATTGCAAAGGTCTCTGCTGTTGGGCTTGCTGAGCTGCTCCAAGGAGAGCAGGAATTGCTGCATCTGCAGCGCCTGCAGCAGAGCAGCACAGCAGGGCTCCCCATCCTGAGCCCCAGAACACCACTGCACTTAACCCTGCAGGGCCAGGTTCATGTTTGGTTTCACTTTCGAAGCAGAACTGTTAGAGAAGAAGCAGGACATCCAGCTAAAGAGGTTACTGCTCATCTCACAGGTAAAATGGCTAAGCAGGTTTACCCAGGCAATGTTAACTGTTGCTTTCATCTTCAAAGAGTTACTCTCTTGCTTCACTTACAGATTCCATTCCCAAGCAAAACATTAATATATAGGTACACAAATACTGATGTAAATTTATATGTGTGACTATAGCAGATAAGGGTGGAGACGAAAGAGAGAAACAGCTTACACATCTTGGAAAGAACTGGCTCCAGAGGCCTTCGGGTGCTCAATTACAGCAGACATGGGCCATTGTCTGCAGGTGGATTATACAGGTTTGTGGGTGAACCATGCCAAAGGTACAAACATCCCTGCAGTGGCTCTGGGCCAAGCCATTTAGGTCAGCCAAGTCATATTAGTTTAAGTGCAGCACCATGTTAATGGCCTGGCTGCCAGAGCAGCGCAGGGATTCCTGCAGCAGCCTTCCTGGTAGGGCCAGTTTTCCCAGGATGCAACCATCCCCTGCAGCACAGCACTGCCACAGGGGAAATCACTACTTAATGGGGAAGCACACCACCACAAGGATGCAGTTATGCTGCTTCTCGAGTCAGGTTGCTTTATTTTTCCATGGGGTTAAGGCTAAAGAAAACCAAAAAAGCCTCTTCAATCTTGATATGCTGGAGACCAAAATGGAGAGGCTTGTCCTATCTTCCCAAGAAATTTGGATCGAGAAACTAAGTCCTCCATATAGTTCTAAAGGTTCCTGTTATTTCAAACTGGAATTTGGAGCCATTGTGTTCCTGCCCTACTCTGGTCCATATTGCCTAAATTTGAGTTTCCACTGCCTATTACACATTTGAACTTTTAAAATTATTTTACTAAGAAATCAATTAGCCAAGAACTCCATGTGTAAATTCTCTCCTGATAGCTTTTCTAGGCAGTTTCTTGTTTGATACTTCCCATAATCCTGTCCTCTACTAAAACGACTTGTTAGAGCTACCCAAGAAAAGCTACTAGCTTAGACATGAAAATTACTGTATCTCTTTCAGGCAGAAATAAATAATTTTAACAAATAAAGCTCAGACTAACATAGCAAAGACTATTTTTTGAACACCCATATTATATTTAATATCCTAATCTCCATCTCCAAGGATTTTTCTTTTTTTAAACTTTCACACTAGTGATCACAATACTGGTATTATAGTATTATAGTTCTAGGATAATTTTTGCCTTTTTTTTTCTTTTTGGTAAAATCTTTTATACCTCTCTTCTAATATATATCAAGACTTGGTAAAATTTATAGATTAAAAAATCACTAAAGATTTGGTAAAATTTATGGATAAAAAAATCTTTGCTCCAAAATTCTTAATTACACGTAGCATTATTTTCATTATTTTCTCAGCACACTGAGATGGAGATTAGTTAGTTAGAGTCACTTGCCTGAAGGGAATACATTAAGCTTTTCAAATTTCACTTCAGTTTTGATATTTTCATTTCCATTTTCTCATCTCTGTTAGCCATCCTGAAGTCATACCTGCTTTCAGATATCGCATTACTCAAAACAACACTTCCCCTGACCAAGATCCCTTTCTTAACTATGTTTCTCTTGGTTCTTCACCATTTTAAGGCTTTTCTTATACTGAAAATTTAACCATGGATGACCAGTGTCCAAGGGATTCAACTGAAATTTATCAATTAAGAAAAATGCCTAAGAAGGTCCTCCCATGGTAATGAAAAAAATATTTAAACTTTTCCATATAGTTCCAGTCCATGAACTCCTTCTTGACCTGAGCTCTCCTAGAATGCTTCCTCACCCTGTCAAAGTAACATTCCTAGAGAACCCATCAGCCTCTACACCTCCACTTCTTTGAACTTCTTTTGCAGATTTTTTTACAAGTCTGCTTGCTCTCGCCATAACTGATGCAGAATCGCCAATCACATGTGCAGGTTTTGTTATTAATCTATTTTTACCTGCAGATAATTCTGTTTTATTTCTCTAGCTCCCCAGCCTTCTTATCTCTTTCTCTTGTGACCCTACACACCCTTTCCCCTAAAATTACAGCTTCTGGCAGAACCTCCATTTGGTTTTGAATGAAATAAGATGTTTCAACTCTGACCAGCAGCAAGAGAAATGAAACCACAACCTCTTCACCTTTGTAATCACCAACACTATGTTCTCCAGGCTCACCCTCCTCACCCAGACTCTGTTCTCCATATCCTCTTTTTTGGAAAATAATTGAAAATTTGAAATTATTTGTGCAGCCTTGTTTCTCTACCAATGTCCAGTTACTCTCAACTTCCTAGCTTTTGGATGTTCTCCTCACTTAGATCTATCAGCTGACATTTCCTGCCAAATTATTTTATGTCTGCTGTTTACACAAGAATAAATTCATTTTCCAAGTCACGTGCTACTCTGTTCAAAGGCCAAAATTTCCATCTTTTGGGAGAGCTCTGTTGCAGAAAAACCCTAAAATGTCCAATTAAACATTTGAATCTGCAAATAAAAGTTCCACAATAGACAAACTTGCTTACCTAGATCTGCAGAGAACATCTTCCTCACCCAGCATAAATTACATACTAACCTTCCATACCTTATGCTCCACTTGCCAGCTCCTTCCCTGCTGGGCTGCTCTGCCTGTGAGTGCCTGGCTCTGAGCAGGCTGCAGAGAGGACCCACAGCACAGCAGGGTTTCAGCTGATGTCACTCACCACGTCAGAATGCAAATCAGACAGCTCTTCTCATTCAGTCATCCCTCACTGAGGGGAATGAGTACAACTTCCTGGTTTTGCACAGTGAAAAACAACCATTAGTTTATGCAGCTAAAAACAAGGCCAGAAAATGCCCCAAATACCTCTGGCTTCACCATGTCTTTGGTCAATAGGTGGTCAGAGCAGTGTGCCCAAATTTTTCTTAGCCTCTCTCTTGCAACCAATGTGCTTTCAGAAGCTGCTCTGGGTACTCTTCACATGCCTCACTCCAGCTGAGCTTCAGCTTTCCTACCTGCATCCTTCTTTCCCCAGGCAACATTTCTATATTGCTCTTGGCCATTCATACCTCTCCCACCTTCCTGATGCTTCCTGCTTTTGTTTGAGCTCAAACAACAACTCTATGCTCATGCTCCTTTGCCTCCTACCATGTTTGTTTGTCTTCTTGCATGTTGTGCTTGGATCTGGCTGTCCTGGAAGATCAGCACCTTTACCTGCCAGGAGAGTCTCCCATGAACTCCTGCCAAGTAGATCCCTGAAGAACCACAAATCTCCTCTCCTGAAACTTAAGAAAAACCCAAGAAGGTAGATTCAAAATTTGAAATACCAGAGCTGTTTCTGCCATATTTTTCCTCCAAGAACCTGCAGATACTTCCCTACTAATGCTGCAAAAATCTTGGGCTGAACAGCAGCATTCATCAAATTAGTCTGAAAAACAAAGTGCTGTATTGAATTACCAGGGTAAAATCAAGAGACAAAAGCTGGAGACCTTTGCTGTTTGGCTGGTACCTAGTTCATGGCTGAATTACTAAATGAAGTAACATTCCTGTTACATGCTAACATGAAGTTACGCCTTCCAAGGGCAGAGTGAGGTAACGTAAACCTTGTTGTCCTGACACTTGGGAAAAATGTTCTGCTACTGAACATTAACTGTACAAACAAACAAAAAACAAAACAAACAAACAAAATCGGCGAAAAACCCCAGGAGACTGCTTGCTGATTGTTTGGCCACATCCCTGTGCAGGAAGCTACAGACCATATTATGGCTTAGTAAGAAAATCAGACACCACTGGTGTCCAAATAAAGCAGCTGAGGCATTCAAAGCACCAGCTACAACATCTCCACAAAACACAAAGTCCCAGATCTATGTGTGTTTCTCAAGAGTGCAAATGTAAAATATAAGAAGGAGGTACCTATAAACCCCAAATAAGCTATTTATCAATTTCTTTGCATTTTTTCCTTCATTCTTTCTCCTGACATTTACTATTTCCTCCAGTCTCACTGTAGAAACAGCCATCACTGTCTGACATCACTTGGTAGAATTGAGAAAGAAAATCAAGTTATTGGCCTCAGGCCACAATGAGCTAAGAAGTCAGGCTGGAAGATCACTCAAAGAATCAGGAGGGAGATTACTTCTCCTAGAACTGCTCACCTGTTCCTTCTCTAAATTTATCAGTATCAAAGAAAGAGTCAGGTAATCTTAATGAGATCATGTCCTTCAATCTGAATTAAGAGACAGTAAAAACTGCCAAAAAGCCTCTAAACAGCAATGCTATTTATCCACAAAGATTGTACCAACAAGCAGTTCATACACCAACTGAAGCCTTTTGATAGATTTTGGAAGAGAAAGGCATAAAAAGGAATTACACTGTGAGAATACACACCAAATAAGGCTCAAGACTTTGAGCCTGGGCAGCAATAACTTTGTGAGAAACTCTTCCAAAGGCAAGTTTTGGCCTTACGACTTTTGTGCATGGATGTTCAGATGCTGGAGGAGCAAAAAATACTTGTCCAGATAATTCATGACAATACATACCCCTGACACTGTTTCTACTACCAATTGCAATCACTCAACTGATTATCAATAACCCTGTTACTCAACAAACATATACCAGGCCTTAAAAAGTTTAATTCTAACTTAAAAATTGAGAATAACAAAAAGCAGGTAGTAGGTTCAAGCTTCCAAGCCATACTCAAGTCACATTAAAATACCAACATAGCTCTCAATAAAGCTCATGTGACAGTGCAATGCTTCTCCAATGCATTACCTGACTCTCCAGCCCTTTTGAAGCATAAACATTCCTAAATAATTGTACTGTTGTGGTTTGATGGCCCTCTCCTCACCTATCCTTTAAGAATCACCCTTGGCAAGCCCTTCTGGTCCCTTCCAGGACAGCTCCTCTTCTCCTGTCCTTTTGCCTTCAGCCACATCCAGGTTCCATAGTCTGTGCAGCCCTCAGCAGCTCTTCATCCATAGTTTCACCTACAATTCCTACTTCCCTGCAGCCCAAAGTGTCATCATTGCTCCTAATTCATACAGTCAAGCCCTATAGTGAATCAAGCACTCTTATCCCTCTTTCTCCGCCAGCCAGGCCATTTCCCCAGTCAAATTTTCTAATTCATCACACCCGCACCTCTGAGCATCCCCGTCAGCACTGAACTCCTGAACAGCCAATGCTGGGTCAAAACAAGAGAACCTGCTGTGTTAAACAAGGAGCCTAAGGGACTGATCTGTGCAACCTCTGCCACAGACCTCGCAGAGATCAAACAGTAAAGTGGAACTGGATCATCTTTAATGCCAACACAGACTAGAAAAGTGCTTACCTATTACTTGGGATTAATCTGTTGCATGAAGAGGGACGCATCCTGTGTTAGAATGCAGTACACCTACACATACAGTGAATGACTTTTCACACAACCCTTGCTCTCCTCCCTCATGCAGGAAACACACAGGTTTTAATTACTTTCTATGAGTTGGCTTTAAATTTCAGTATCAACAGTTCCACCAGTTTACCCTGTATTTGTTCCTGCAAACTCCCCAGCCTGTTCCAAAGCTTAGGGAAAAAAAAAATTAATCACACTAAACCTAAGATTCTTTTAAATTATACTCCTACCTGTAAAATTAGCACATGCTTTCATGACTTTTCATTTCAAAACACAAAACTTAAAACCTTATCTGAGAACATCTACATTCCCAACATTACTGTAAAAGCAAAATATGTCAAAAACATTGAGATAGCAATGGATAGAAAGATTTCCCTTTCTCCAAGATTAAAAGCATTGAGAGTCACTTTTCACAAGCATTACTGCTTAATGAGTAATGCAATCTATCACATGATGATGTTCATTGAAAAACACATGTGAATATGAATTATTCTTCATTAGCACAGATAATTTGAAAACTCTGTGATAGGAGCAGCCTATAAAGCAGAATGTAAAACTCCAGTTGTTTCCATAGGCATTGGGCTCTTTTCTTTGCTGGAAGGTGCCTAACATAAAGAGAACCTGCCTCCAATGGAGCTTTACCTATTATATAAACAAATCACTATAGGACGGTGTATTCCTTGTCAAGATTTGAAGGCTGCAACCACACTGTGCTATTTATCCAGCAATTCTGGCATTACGGGATGGCTTAATTACATGTGCAGTGGGACCTTTCCAATGAGTGATCCCACAGGACTCAGACAGAGATCATTGGGATTGCCCAGCCCTGAGAGTCCTCTTGGTCTTCTGAGGAACACGGTCACTCCTCAAGCTGGACTCCTCCTCTTGCTCTGCTGAGGAACCCCGTGTTTGCTGAAGGATCTGAGAGAGAACTCTGACACCCTATTCATTCCTCCCAATTCCTCTGCAGAACACTGATTTGCCTCACTGCAGCTGGCTCTTCTGCCCTGCCCCAGCCGACACCGCTGTGGCTGCAGCGGCTGCAGAGGGTGAAGAGCCCGGCCCCGAGCACACGGTGCCAATGCCGGGCAGCTGCATCCCCCAGCGCAGCAGCAGCACCTCCGGCTGCATCCCCCAGCGCAGCAGCAGCACCTCCGGCTGCATCCCCCCAGCGCAGCAGCAGCACCTCTGGCTGCATCCCCCAGCGCAGCAGCAGCACCTCTGGCTGCATCCCCCAGCGCAGCAGCAGCACCTCCGGCTGCATCCCCCCAGCGCAGCAGCAGCAGCACCTCCGGCTGCATCCCCCAGCGCAGCAGCAGCACCTCCGGCTGCATCCCCCCAGCGCAGCAGCAGCATCTCCGGCTGCATCCCCCAGTGCAGCAGCAGCAGCACCTCCGGCTGCCGGGCACAGCCCTGACTCACACTGCCTGAGCTCAGGGTTTATTTTTAAAATACTGATACAGAGGGTCACTTTCTCATTGCTTCAATTCATCACAAGCAACTTTACAAGAAAAGTCACACAGAAGTGATTATTTGGGAAATTCTGCTTTCATGCTTTTAATTCAATATCCTCTCTAAACAGAAAAATTCCTCAGATCTTTTCTTTGAAAACATTAAACACAAACTCTGACAATTCATCTTTCAAACCCTGCACAAAGATCTTTCAAGTATGCATGAAGACAGACAGATGAACAACAGAGAAGCCGTTGTCCCAAAAACTCTTACAGTACCTCAGGAATAAAAATAACACTGCTCATTACAAACAAAATAATGTGAACACAGCCTGTAGTTTACCTCTTTCACAATTTATTTTTCCTTATCTGTTTTGATTCAAAGCCTTGGCATTTCTGGGGTTGGAAGGCATGTGCCATAACCTGTGACTACCAGTGCAGCAACCTCAGAAAGAAAAGTATTTGAAGAATTTCTTTAGTTTTGGAGCTGACTTTTAAAACAAAGACACTATTTCTGATCAAAACCAGTTTCAGTAAAAGGTAAATCAGTTTCAAAGTTTATGGAATTACTGCAGTCCTCTTTGAACGTATTTCCTGTTTTTCCAAATAAATATCCTGGATTAATTAAAACTAAAGCATATTGGAAAAGAAGTGAGGAACATGCACTGGGTTCTTGACATTGCTATTTAATTCTGGACAAACCTGCTGAGGCATACTCACCAGTAAAGATGAAAACACCATAAAAACAACCCCCAACAGAACAGCCTTAAGTGGACTTTCAAAACTGGGAAAATGCTGACATTTTTTTTCTTTTTACTTAAGAAGAACCTGCTATAGAATGCCAGTAGAATTAAATATGAATCCTTCAATACAGATATACTAAAGGGGAACACACGCATATAGCAGAGACCCACAATAAAATGCAAACCTTTATTTGAATGAGGAGGGTGGCTAAGGACACAGAACAGGCTTGCAGACACACCTAGTTAAGGTGAAAAGCACCCCACAGCCAGGTCAGTGTGTGAGACCAGGAGCACTGAGTCACACCACAAGCAGGCCCAAGGACAGGAGCTCTGCCAACACCTGTGGTGGCCAGGATGCATCCAGTGGAGAACAAGACTTTGCATCCTCAGCCCTTCACAGCAGCTTCACAGCAGGCCCAGCCTGGGCTGGCAGCAGCTCCTGGAACTCAACCAGAACCAGAACCTGCACTGGGCATTCCAGGACTGTCCACACTGCTGGGCAGGGGGCAATGCCCAGCTCCTGGTGGAGCGTCCCCTACAGCTCCTCTCAGGTGCACTCCAGGTCCAGGGCCTCCATGAGCTCCAGCTTTTACAACAGAACCTGCAGTGTGTGGCATTGTAATGAAACAGTGCTGGAAATGTGTAAACTCTACACCTGCAACAGACGCCACTGAAGTGTTCAATTACTCAATTAATATTAACTAGAACGAGGATAATTAATTTTACTAGCAAGAAATAATTACATGATTTTGGCTTCCTAAAGAACAAACTATTTTTAATTAAGCCTTTTGACTTCTGCTTTTCCTTTACATGAAAGTGTGACTTTTCTCCTACAGGGAAGAAACCTGAACACACACTAGAAATACTAGCAGGATATAAGACACAGAGCACAATAAACAATTCTGACTCCAGAAATCTCATTACACTTTTGTTCTTATCAACAGGCTCTAAATTCACAACTAAAGCGGAGTCAGTTTAAAACTGCATGCCCCTCAGTTCAACTGCACCCCCACTGGATTTTCGTGTGGGCTTGTTATGTCATAGTAATGTCTGGATATATCCAATGAGACTAAATTTATTAAACAAATGTGATTTTTCAGGAAATGCTGTGATATAATGACTCAGAATTTCACAGAACAAGTACGTGTTACTTACATCCTACAGTACAGAAAATCACGATGGACTATTTGTTCTGACTTGTGCATGTCAGTTCTTTCATGCTCTATAATCTCCTTTCTTCTAAGTTTGTTTTTACCTGAACAAAGCCTAAGACTGGAGCACCACAGTGGGAAAAGAAACAGATGTGCTTCCTTTAAGATTGTATCAGTGGGTGCAGAGATCTACACTCTTTAAATGAAACTGCTGCTCTTTCCAGTATGAAGATCCCCCTGCTGAGAGAGGCTCCTTACAACTGAGAGCCAGTGTAAACTAGCAGAGCCATCAAAGACTAGACCCCGGCCTCCACCCATTCCTGACCAGCTCTCTCACAACACTGCCACCACCCCGCCATGCTCAGCACAGCAATCTGTGAGGCTTCACAGAGAACCAGCTTGTGAGAAAGATTTGGGTTTAAACCAAACTTTTTTTGTTTTTACTTGGGAGTGATTTTACCCCATGCCAGTTCCTCAGTGCAATTCACCTCCTGGCTTCAAAACCACTGGTGCAGGCTCAATGCAAGGTGTAAGGGGAAATGACAAGTGGCCCGCACCTGGCAAAGGTGGCACCTCTCTCTACAGAAACGCAGCTCAAGCTAATGAAACTGTACCTCTGCTGAGCTCCAAATGCCCATCTGATACATCATACCTGGAAATGTGTGGATTCATATAATCAAGTCCTTACTGACCTTTGCGCAAAGGAACCTAAAAAACCCCAAAAAGCCAAACCAAATAAAACCCAACAACAACAATAACCAAACAAAACCAAAACAAACAAAACTAACCAAACAAACAAAAAAGCAACCAAAAAGAAAAAAAAAACAAACCAGAAAATTAAGTCTAAATATGTGATAGATGCATCACCAAACAATTTCTGGGTGTATATACACAACTGAGGGACCCTCTGCATCATATCACACCAAACACCATGCCTGTATTTTTATCCTATTTCTCTCAGGAGTGAGTAACAAGCTTAAAGAACTATCCCCTACTCCTCTTAGACCTGAAAAAGTAGTGTACAATAACATTTTAGCTGCATTTTACTCTCTTGCAGAGAAATTTGCTATGAACTAAGAACCAAAGATTCCCTGAGGGATCTTTCATTTACAACCACTGCTTCCAAAATCTGGACAAATCATCATGACCTTAGGTGGCAACCCAGCTGCTACAGCTCAGCTGTGAGGTCCCTCAATCTGCTGCAAGCAGTGGTCACAAACCGAACTCGTGTACTAGCTCTGTGCACAGTGCTCTCCAAAAAGAGAACTCCCATGGACTTCTACCTTGGAACTGCCTCGGAAGAAAAGGAGACCAAGCTCAGGTGCACACCCAGATGGCTGGAGCCTTGTCATGTGTAGCTGTATTGACTAAACACTCCTTTACCACAATCACTTTTCACAAGCAGAATTAGCAGCTTTGCAGTTTGACTTTTGTGTATTGAGCTCACATAAGCCACTTCCTAGAATAATGCTAAAATAAGTGATCTACAAAGGCTTTCACTTCCTTCCCTGCCCTGCAAAGTATTGTTCTCTGCCATAAACATGTCAGAAAAGAAAAATGTGGACAACTCTGTGAGCCTGAAAGGAATTTCGCCCCAAGAGCTCGGCAGGGAAGAATCTAGGGTGTAATAAAGGCTAGAGCTAAAATAGAAAACAAAAATTTAGAAAAACAGTATAAATTTTCTTGTTATGTATCTGAAAGAACAGAAAGCAATTGGACTTTTCTAACACCTTTTGCTTCTTGAGCCTTCTTGGGCTCATGAATATGATCAAGGATTCTCATTAGCTGCCTGTCAGAAAAAAATATGAATTGCAGGAATGCCTTATTTAGTGATTTTTATGTTTATTGGGCACTGCCAGGTTTATAAAAGAGTGGCTCTTGTCAAGATATTGACTTTCCGGAGCTCATGTTCTCTTTGGGATCAGACATCATTTAAGTTCTGTATTCAAAAGGACATCAGAAAATGTAAGTGGTGTTAAAAAACCCAATGAAAATGCGCTCCATCAATCTGATGACCTCAGGAAGTGAAGAAAAAAGCTCCATCACGAGGAGAAGCTTTAAAAAGAAGCCTTCTTTAACTCTAGTTTGACAGAAAGGCATATACCAGGAAACTGCACTTTGAAGCCTGTGAGTATGCCTGCACAAGTACACAACCGTGGGCCTTTGGAGTTCAGACAGGTTGGTGTCCCCAAACAGACTTGGGAAGCAAGAGCAGATAGTTGAGACATCCTCAAACACCACTTGTCTCTCATTTGGCAATGCAGGGGCTTCCCAGACACTGTCCAACAACATGGGAAAAGGACACCAACTCAGACGAGTTTTTTATTTTGACTAGAGCTGAAATCCTTAAGCCCAACATGAAAGATTGGCAGCATGAATCTAATCTTTGCCACATATGAACAGAGGAGCCAAGTCTCTCTGTCACTCGTGTGACAGACAGCAAAAATAAACCCATTTCTATAACAAAAGAAAAGGACAATAGTAATTTTTCATTGCAGATGTTTACCCTCCTTCCTGTCTGGAAGCAGTTGTCAGTCTGTGAAGTCTCTACTCTGCTTTATCTCCTTAACATAACTCTGATGCTAGATGGGAATTAGATTAAGAAAATTAATATTATAAGCAAAATTCAACAGATTTTAACAGCTAATAAGCCTCAGCAGCTTTGATTCTCAGTAAAAAGCTCTTTTGGCTGCACTTTTCCATTTTGGCAGTTTCTTTGCTATTCTGAACACAAGCATCTCACAGTCTTATCTTTCAGTGTACAGCCTCCAAGTTAAAAAGAGCTTTGCCTTTTTTTTTTTTAAATAAATACAGAAAAAATTCCTCTGGATTTTCAAGCTCATGGCTATCTTGATAAACCTGAGCTTGTAAATTCATCAATCACCAGCCAAGTCTCACACCTCACCCCAGTTCTCACTGTTGGCTGAAGGAGAGGTAGGTTCCTTCTGAGCACAAACTTCACCATATGTGTCCTCTCACACACGTTCCATCTGACTTTGACAAAACTTATCTCACAAAACTCCATATTACATTTTCAAAAGAAGGAATTACCTTTAAGTTAAGATAAACTGATATAGATAAAGATGCATTTTCCAATCTGGTGAGCTAAAATTCAGCTGTCAGACTGCAAATTAATACCAGTCTGCTCCAGAAACGCTCACCTCATGCCCTGACACCTGACTCTACTCTTATCCCATTGTCATTACCTCCTAAAACCTACCAGCTGGTCTGGCTTTAAACGATTCCAGAAGTGGAATTTGCTGTCAAGTATCTGATTTGAGGTTTTCGGCAACTCCAGTCTAAAATTAGAGTTGCTTGGTTTGCTTGGCTGGTTTTTTTGTCGTTATCCTACTTGAATTTTGACCATTACAAAAATCTTTCTAAAAACAATTCAAATCACAAACGAAGTATCTCAGCCTCCTGCCCAGCTTTGCTGTCCTTTCCTCTGAGAACAGTTTTCATTGCTAGCAAGAAAATCTTCCCTCAATTCCACCGTTTTTCATGCCACGGGATAAAAGCGACACTCCCGTGCTCGCCGCGGGCTGAGCGGAGCCCGCGCCCCGCGCCGGCGCTCACGGCCTGGCGGCTCCCCTGGCCCTCGCCCGCTGCTCTCCGCCCGCTCACCTCCGGCCTCCCGCGCCGGGCGGCGCCGGCCCGGGCTCCGCCGCGCCCCGCGAGCGGCCCCTGCGCGCCCGGGCGGAGCTGCCGCCAGCGCTGCCCCGCTCCGCTCCCGGCGCTGACCCGCTCCGCTCCCGGCGCTGCCCCGCTCCGCTCCCGGCGCTGCCCCGCTCCGCTCCCGGCGCTGACCCGCTCCGCTCCCGGCGCTGACCCGCTCCGCTCCCGGCGCTGACCCGCTCCGCTCCCGGCGCTGACCCCGCCCGTCCGGCCCCGGCTCAGGACGGCCTCGCGGGGAGTTCTCGGCGCGGGGGACCCGGGGCTCCTTCAGCGAAATTGCAGCTGCTCTTTACACGGAAAACAGTGGTTAAAGTAACACATAGTATTTCAATCGAAGCAGGGAGAAAGTGCTCCTTCTGTGGACCACGGCTTTGGAATCAGTGCAGTACAGCTGTGGAGATTTTAAGGCCGGAAAAAAACACCCTTGAGATGATCTATTCTGTCTCGTGTTACGCAGGCCAAAAAAAATTCCACTCCGTCATTCTTGCTCTCAAGCCTTGGGAGCACAGATCCTGTTTGCTGTTCCTGTGCTATAATGCATTCTTGGAGCACTTAAGGCTGTTCCCTTGTCTCACTGAAATGCTGTCCATCAGCTCTTTCTTGCCAGGCTTTTCTAAAGCTGTAGTCAGCATGGTTATGATGAGCATGGTTATAAATACCTTTGCAGACAGAAATGCGAACAATTTTAAAACAAACACAGTGACTTGCTGATAGTTTTCTCACTTACCTATTCAAGTCCACCTGCTCCACTCCCACTAGGCAATGCACAGTCCAGCTGCTGGCAAAGGGATGGCTTGTAAACAGTCTCTGTTACAGTAGCCAGGTTGCCACAGCATATCAGACGGCGTAGTTGCACAAAGTACTGGGGCCCTGAAGTTACAATCCTGTCAGGAAACTCTGGCCATCTCAGAGCCCCAGGGGACACCTGTACACCTACAAGCAGGTGGTCATCCAGTATCTCCTTGTGTGGCATCACTGAAACCATCTTAAAACAGTGTTTGATCTGCAATGACTATGTTTATAAAGCCAGTTTTTCTGGGGCTGATCTGAAGCCCATTGACAAAAACTCCATTGACTTCCAAAGGATTGGTATTGGGCTTTCCACAAGCCAAAGTCTTCTTGTTTCAGTGTGTGCAATAGGTGGAACAAAACCAACTAAGACCCCTGGAGCAAAGGAAGGTGCTACGGTGTTTGCCTTTTATTTCCCTTGCGTTCGCTTTGACTCTTTTAGTTACAGAGGTATGACCCGAGTCCTCCCACTCAGGAGGACCCATCTGTGTCCTCACCAGAGGGTGCCCAGCACACAGGGCCACAGCAGCACAAACCTCCACACAGCAAAGCAGCTCAGAGCAGAGCCTTGGTCAGAAGTGCTAACCCTGCATGCCTCAGCAATCCATAATCATAAATCATGGTGAGTCTAGAATTACAAGTGCTGAATACTGCTACTCAATCCCTCTGCAGAGTGCTGCCTTCAAGCCATGAAGGATACCAATTTTTTTGGGATCTATACCTTGAGACATCCAAAGGGGTCTGAAGGACAAACATAGGCAAACAATCTCTTACCTATCAGGTTTGTTCAGTACTTCATGAAACGATTAGGATATGAGATACTTAAAAATCACTTATCATTTCTGATTATGGACTGCTGGACCCCTGCTGGGTTAGTGTTTATATGACAATATATTTATGAGTATACTCAGGTTTATAAAAATGTAATCATTTATCCAGCAGATGCCCACTGTGAACAGGATGATAATGTGTTCAGAGGTCAAACAAGTCCTCTAGTTAGAGTCCACAAGATTGTTACCCTCTAAAACCCTGTTCAGTGAGTCCAAATGAAGCTCTGAGCAAGTCTGATGGCCATTTTGTCTGTGAACCCTGGGATTTGATGCTGGGCACTGGAAAAGCAGAAGGGTGGCCTTTGCCAATGGGAACAGCACCCTCGAGTGGGAAAATGAAGTTCCTCCCAGTCAGCAGGACCTGATGTAAGCAAAATTAGTTCAGGCTGGAGAAGGCTCTAAGGAGACCTCAGAGCCCATTTTACTCCCTTAAGGGGCTCCAAGGGAGCTTGGGAGGGACTTTGGGCAAGGGCCTGGAGGGGCAGGACAAGGGGGAATGGCTTCCCACTTCCAGAGGGAAGGCTTAGATGGGATACTGGGAAAAAATTCTTCCCTGTGAGGATGGTGAGGCCTGGCACACTTTGCCCAGGAAAGCTGTGGCTGTCCCATCCCTGGAAGTATTCAAGACCAGGCTGGATGGGACTTGGAGCAGCCTGAGATAGTGGAAGTTTTCCCTGCCCATGGCAGGGGTGGAAATGAGATAGATTTACAGGTCCTTTCCAACCCAAGCCATTCTGTAATTCTAGGAAACTCCAAATGCAATTCAGCACTGGTACCCCTAGAGCTGGATGTGCGCAGGTCTGGCAATGGTGAGTGAATGCTTTGCCTGCTGTGGCACATGATCTGGGCAGAGCTGCTGTCCTTTGCAGCCTTAATGGTCCATCTGCCCGTCAACAAATCTCACCATCTGTGGATTCTTGCAAGTCACTCTTGAGTTGTGAGTCTCATAACACTTCGTCCTACCGTCTTATTCATGCACCTCTCCATCCTAAAGAGGATCCCAAAGCCATTATAACTCTAGACCAGGATACAGCATTTTCATGGGATTAGTTCATCTACTCTCAAAATAGATGATGTTTATGAAGAAAGGGGGAGGCTTGTCTTCAGGAGATACTGCAGTTCCTCAGGTCTTGAAAGAGGATGCTGTGAGACAGTGTCTAACTGTAACTGCACAGGTAGTTCATGGAAGAATGTGCAATTATTTACACCTGAAATTTAATAAGATGGTGTTGCTAACAGGAGTATTCTTTTTGAACATGCCTTTCTATTATAACTTTATGGATTTTTTGTCAGAGCAGGGTAAGCTGGGAGTTTTGAAGGAATCACTAGCTGACAAACTCAGAAATTGACTTTCCTGTAGATCATGGTGAGGCATATGTTTATGACAGGCAATGAGAGCATCAGGGGGCTGACACATCACTGATGCTTCTCAAGAGGAGCCCAACCATGATTACCTGCACCAAACCTCCTCTCTAGAAATGCTCATGTTCTGAATCAGTGACATTACTCATGCCAACACTCCTAACACTAACAGTCTGGGGAGTCTTAAATCTTCATGTCATCAGCTAAGCCAGGTCATTAAAATAAATCCCCACTGTCTTCACAGAAAGCAGGTATCTCTGTTCCAAGTCTGCTGTTGATTCGTTCTTTAGAGGCTATGAATTCCAGCTCCACCTGGGTGCCTCCACATCTGCTTGCTCACAGCACCAGACGTGGCACCATTTTGGCACTGGCTGTGGCCAGTGGGGTATTGGGTTTTACATGACTTAAGCAGAAGGAGTCTAGCAATTAAAAAAACTGTTCAGCAGGAATGGAATGGAATGTTTGAGCCAGTGGTGCAGAGACTGGATCTGTGAATGCAATCGAAGCCTGCACACTACAGCAGCAAGAGCTTAGTTTTACTCACAGGACATTTATAAATTACATACTCTCCTAGAGAGTGTGCTCAGAGTGCTTTGAACAGGTCTCTGCCATCATAGTTACCCTGAAATGCAGGGTAACCTGGCTGGTAGGATTTAAAGAACATTCTTGATTAGGAAAATTTGAAAATCTTCTAGATCTCTTTCCATTAACCCATGGTTATTCCTGTAAAACTAATGTCTTCTATGAATTTTCTGGTGTTGACTCTTTGAGGGTCAACACCATCTCAAGACATTCCTTTACTGTTGATCATACTATTGCCTAGGAATTTAACATGCAGCTTCCTGTTAACACCATTGTATTGATATTTTGGTGTATGTACTTTCCTTTTTCCCACTTAGATAATCCTGAATTCTGTGCCATTTAGTTTCTTCATTTGTTCAAGCCTGATGCTTGAACAAATTTTTTGTTTGGGCTTAATTGGGTCCCTCTTATCTGTCTCTCAGCAGCTGTTTGCTACCTGAACTTTGCCCTAAATCCTGCAGTGACAGGTGATGCCCATTGACACAGCTCCACTTACTCTCTTTCCCGCTGCCACCCCCACCCCAATATTCTGACACTGGTGTCTGCTCTTACTGTGTCATTTGGTTTCTGAACCCTAAAGTTTAGGGTCACAGAGGAACCTCAGCTTCTCTGTGCAGAGACAGCACATCCCACACCCCACACCTATCGCTGCTTATTGCAGTTCACTTACCCACTCCTGCTGCTGGCAGCTGCTGCACTGTCTTACTTCCACATTTTTCCTGCCATATATCAGCCTGAATTGGTTGTCCTTGGATATCCTTACAACCTTGGGTGTGCAGAGAAGGTAGTTTATTGCCTGGTGCCAAAGTTCAATATCTTGAGAGAAAGGTACAACTTTGTAAGTGAAGTAGAAAGAGGAGAGATGCAGACACCATGGACACTCTCAGATATCGTGCGAGCCCCTCCCCCAGCCCTGTGGGGAGGCACATGGGAGCAGCTTTGTTCCTATTTTAGGTACAGACCTAAGTATCCAAGAGCCATTTGTACTCTCTGTGCAGCCTGGCAGGATTTGGGTTACAAGCCTCAAAGACCTGCTATTGAGTGTGCTGCTCCAGGGGATTACAGGCAGGAAATCTGTCCCACCATCTCTGTCCTTCTTGAAAGGCTTTCTAAAGCATCCGACCTGTGGCTAATATTAGACACTGCAACTTCAGCAAGCAATCCAGTGCCCTTTCTGTAGTGCTTGGCTCTGCCCATACCTGCTGTGATTTCAGCCTGTAGCACCATTTTCAGAGTGAATGTCAGGACCTCAGGACTCACGTCACCGGACACTTAAGGGTTCCTTGCTGATATTTTTGTTGAAGAGGGTGAAGTGTCCCAGGCAAGCCTGCTGGAGCATCAGAACATCCTCCCCTTCTCTTGCACAGCCAGCGCAGCAAAACTCAGGATGATATACTGAATAGCTGATTTTATTAGAAACAAAACTGACTTCTTTTCCATTCATTTGCCTGTAAATTTCATTCACAAGTTCTCTGACACTCACAGAAGTACTGAGATGAATGCGTGCAAGTGGTGTTACTTGAGGTAACACCACGAACAGAACACTGGTTGCTGAGTCCTCATCACATCTCTCAGCTCTTCAGGAGTTGGCGGCCATGTGCTGCATATTGCATACACCTTTCATACCCACCCCGAGGCTCCTGCTCCACAGAGTGCCATGGCTTCACCAAGCCTTGCAATGGCACAGGTGGGACCCTGCAGCCTTGCAGCCAGCCCTAGGAATTAAACAGACTAGAATATTTCAGTTGGAGGATATAATGCAGCTCTGAGGTTTTCAGGGTCTCCCCGACTCCAGCTGCCGTGGGTGTCCCAGACAGCAAAGTCCAGTTAAGCACCACCTGTCCGGGCCCCTCAGGCAGGCTCAAAGCCACTGGCAATCTTAGCAAGCTCAGCTGTTAAGGGAGATCAGCTCTTTGGTGATTTTCAGCTCTTTAGTGATTTCAGCTCTTTGCTTGTGAAGTGCCTCAGCAGATGCAGGGAGAGAGAGGAGAAGGCTGTGTGAGGTTCCACAGATGTGTCTTTATTGGCAGCTTCTGCCAAACTGGGCAGAAATAGGGGTTTATATAGGGTATAGGGGTTTTGGGAAACAGTCCAATAGTAAGGGTTGAGGCAAAAATGACCTATGGTCTTACAGAGAGATAACAATGGTCTGAGGGCTGAAGAGGGGTTTCTTAGGTCCAGTCATCATGACTAGGCATTTCTTATCTTAGGCTGCTGACCACCAGAGAGGCCTAGCAGGCCCTGTGCCTGCTACAGGAGGAGACCTACAACAGCCATCTCATCCACCTGCCTGAGCCCTTCAGGGTTGACCAAAAAGCTAAAGCTTGTTCTTAAGGCCACTGTCCCGATGCCTCTTCAACACTGACAAGCTGGGGGCATTGACTGCCTCTCAGGGAAGCCCATTCCAGGGTCTGACCACCCTCTTCATAAGGAAATGCTCCCTCATGTCCAGTCTGAACCTTCCTTGGAATGGCTTTGAACCATTTCCAGAAGTGCTGTCCCTGGATCCCAGGGCAAAGGGCTCAGCACTTCCCTCCCCACATATCCCCTCCTCAGGAAGCTGCAGAGAGCAACAGTGTCATCCCTCAGCCTCTAAAGGAGACAGGACCAGAGCCCTCAACTGCTCCTCAAGGGCATGCCATCCAGCCCAACCAGCTTGGTTCTCTGCCTCTGGACTCATTCAAGGACCTTCACATTCTTTTTAAATTGTGGGGCCCAATTTATGGGATTGCATTCCCATTCAGTGGGGGACAGAACAGAAATGCAGTTATTACAGCTATAGTAAATTGTTTCAGGATTTGCTATGCCAACATTCATTTGCAGAGGGGAGAGGATGGTCTTAAAATGAACTGGTTACCAACTCGTTTTCAAAGCATAGGTTTCAGCTCATAAATCCTGAGTCATTTGCAATCCTTGCTGTTATAGACTGGGGGCACTCAAGAAAAGGGAATTTATCTCTGTTGTGGTTTGACACTGGTTAAGACACCAGGCACCCATGAAAATCATAATGAAGGGCTCATAAGTTGAGATAAGGATTGGAATAAAACACTCTAAGGGCAAAACAGGCTCAAACTTAAATGTATAAACTAAATTTAATATTAACAGAGCCAGAGGAGGATAATGAGGAGTAAAAGAAGCCTTTCAGTTTGTCACTTGAGATCTTTCTACAATTTGCTTAGGAAGAGGACTCTTTTTCTTCTGTGATGCCATGGAGTCTTTCCTGTGGGAGACAGTTCTCTGTGAATGTGGTTCAGCATGGTTCTAATTTCACAAGTAGCAGTCCTGCCCAACTTGCTGTAAGTCCCGCCAACAGGGCAAAAGAGTCTTCCCAAAACTGCCTGTCATGGGTCACTACTTCATGGGATGTAGTCTTTTAAGGCTAGGCTGCTCTAGTTTTGAAGCATGAGCCCTCTCTCTTTGTTCAGGTCTCCCACTAGACACAGCTTTTTTAGGATCCACCAGCTCCAGTGTGAGCACCATTTCTCATGGGTTGTGAGTAGATCTCTTCATCCCCCGTGGACTTCATGCATTACCAGGAGACAGTTTGTTTCACCACAGTCCTCACTACAGCTTGCAGAGAAATCTCAATTCCAACACTTGCAGCACTTCCTCCCCTTCTTTCCTTCCACCGAGCTTGGTGCCACCATGTTGTCTTTTTCCACGTCTTCACTTCTTCCTTTCTCTCTGACTAGGAGGAACAAACCTGCTGCTCATAAATACCACTGCCAACAAATCCCACAAATTCAAAGATTCCTGCAGGATCCTGCAGTGCTGAGAAGTTGATCTCATCTAGGTTCCACGTTGGGAATCACTGGTTGTGCTTCTGATGCCAGCCATGTGGCTCTGCCACCATGGCACAGGCAGTGATGGCTGCTGTGGTGCTGGCACCATTCAATGGCTCTCCTCCTGCAGGGCACGGGGAAGGGGAAGCTGCTGCCGCCCCTGCCCTTCTGCCCATGGCACAGCTGGCTGGGAGTGGCCTGGTGGGCAAGGCTCGCTGCAAGCTGTGCCAAAATGTGGTGGCTGTGGTAGTTGTAAGGCCAGCACTGGGATCACCCCTGGCAGCAGCACCTCACCACCCCTCAGAAAAAGCCACACGCTATTTTGATTTCCTTCTCAAATATGTCACCACAGACTGTTACCAACCTCTCTAATTGGGCCAGCAGCATGTCCATCTTCAGAGCCATCAGAGATTGGCTCTGTCAGACATGGTGAAGCTTCTAACAGCTTCTCAGAGAAGCTACTTTTGTGGTCCTTCTCTGATACTAAATCTAGGCTGTGCCAAATCAGCACAGTTTCTAGCCTCACTCTCACAGGCCTATTGATGCCTGCTGATCTATCAGACCCATGTTTGGACATATGGAAGGATCTGTGTTGTGACACTGAGTGTGTCATGGCTAAATCCCAGCTGGCAACTAAACACCACACAGCTGCTCCTCACCCACCTCTGTATTGCCTCTGGTGGGAAGAATCAGAAGGAAAAGATAAAGCTCATGGGCTGAGAGAAGAACAGCTTAACAATTAAAAAAAAACACAAAGGAGCACCACCAATAATAATAAATCTAATACTAATAATTGTTGTGAAAAGGAGGCGGATAAAATGCAAGAAGAACAAGTGAAGCCCAATACTATTGCTCACCATCCACTGACCAATGCCCAGCCCATTCTTGAACAGCAATCAGCCCCTCCTGGGCAGTTTCTCCCAGTTTACACACTTGGCAGGATGTTTTATGGTGTGGAATATCCCTCTGGCCCGTTTGGATCAGCTTTCCCAGCCATGCTCCCCCGAGCTTCTTGTACAGCTCCTCACTGGCAGAGCATGAGAGACTGAAAAGTCCTTGACTTGGGGTGAGCACAACTGAGAAACAATGAAATCAGTGTGTGATCAACATTATTCTCTTCATGAATTAAAAAACCACAACGATGTAACAGCCATCGGGAATAAAATTAACTCTGGGAGCCATTGTGCAGCTAGAAAATTGTAGCAGTGGGGAACAAAGTGACATGAACCCCCTTATGCATCCAAAGGAGATCGCTTTATTGTAGAATCAGCCCCTTTTTATACTGTGAAAAATACCCATCACTTGTTTTAAAATTTTAAAAGTTTAATAGTAATAAAATGTTTCTAAAAATAGTAATAGAAATTAGAGCAATAAGAATTTGGACAATCAGAGTTAGGACAATAAAGGACAATAAAAAAGCAAAGAATTACGAATGTTCAGATGCTTTCCTCAAAAAAGCATGTCTGCTTACAAAGGATTAGCCCTTAAAAGCAATAGCCTGTTGCATATTCATATATCTCACACATGATGCAAACATTCCTTTCAAACTAGGGATTTTTCTGTTTATTGTTAACTTCTCCCTCATCTTCTTGTAAATCATGGTTTGGGTCCATGGAGTCTGAAAGGAGGTAGAAGAAGCTTGGTTCTTCCTGATAAGAAGGCAATAAATCTTCTCTTTGGGATTTTAGTGTCTTGTTGCTGTTATCTCTGTGCAAAGAATTTCTTGATTATCTTATCTTTTCCTTGAGCTAGTTAGAAAAAATATCTTACATGGCATAGTTTCTATTTTAATATTATGTTGTAGCCTAAAACTATATTTAACACGCTACTTAAAAGGATTAATACAGCATAACTTTCTGACATAACACATATAATATTCATTTTAACATTTGCGAAAAGCCAGTCATATAATACGCATTTTTCACATATACCTTTAATTTTAACTTGACATAACTGAAATCAAACTGAGACTTAACAGAACTTAACAGAAAGAAGGCACCCATTTAATGCCGGTTGCTACTAGCTGGCTTGCTGCAGGGTTTGTTTGCCCCCAAGCACACAGGCTAGCACAGGCCAGATAGCTCAGCCCTTTGGAGACTGAGTGTCCAGATACTCAAGCCGCTCTTAGCTGCAGGCTACCTTAGCAAGCTTAAGTGATGTCAGCTCTTAGTGATCTCAGCTCTTTTTATGGTTTCAGCTCTTTTGCTTGCTAAGGTGCCCTGGCAGGCCATGGCTTCCCGGTCAAGCAGATGCAGAGAGATGAGAAGGCAGCCCTGGCATTCCACAGCAATGGTTTATTGGGAGGTCTGTGAAGGGTTCCAGCAACGGCTCTTCTGGCCAGAATGGGTAAAGTAGCCCCTTAAATAGGGCTAGAAAGGATCAGAAATTGTCCAATAGCAGGGGCTAGGGAAAAGTAATCTACGGGGTCACAGAAAGATAAGCTAGGGTCTGGAAGGTGGAAGAGAGGGGCTTCTGGCCTATTCACAATGACTTGGCATTTCCTCTATCTAGGCCTCAGCCCTCCATGGGGCCCTAGCAAGGCCTGGGCCTGCTACACCCATTGGCTGGCTCAGCTGCCATGCTGTTGCCCATGTGTCCTACCATCCAATCAGTTTCCTGCTCATATGCAGTCCATGCATTCCTTCAGCCAATCAGCTTCCTGCTCATACACTGTCCATGTGTTCCTCCAGCCAATCACAATCTCACATCCAACTGACTGACCCCTCACTCCCTGCTGCCTCCCACCCGTCTGGCCTGTGGCTGTGCCTTCCCACAGGGTCTGCTGGTGAGCGTAAGTCTTAACCACTCTAATAATTATTACCCCATATCCTATAGAAAACTACGACATCATTGCCACCACAGAGACATGGTGGGATAACTCACATTACTAGAGTGCTGCAATGGGTGGATGCAGATTCAGATTCCAAAGGACAGGCAAGGAAGTAACCAATTTGGGTAACCCTATGCGCGAGTGAGTGTTTTGACTGCCTTGAGCTTAATGATGCCAATGATAAGGTTGAATGCATAGGTTTATGGTTAAGGATTGGCGGAGGAACATTGACCATCTTAGACTGACCAACCAGGAAGAAGAGGCAGACAAAACATTCTGGTAAATGGAAAAATCCCCACAGTCACTGGTTCTTGTTCTTGTGTAAGACTTCAGCTTATCAGATGTCTGCTGGAAATACAACACAGTGGAGAGAAAAGAGTCTATGAGGTTCCTGGAGTGCATGGAAGAGAACTGCCTGACACAGCTGGAAAGTGAGACAACCAGGGAAGCTGCCCTGCTGGACTTGCTGTTTGTGAACAGAGAGGGCTCGGAGCGGGGGGGTGGGGATGTGACAGCTGAGGCCATCTGGACACAGTGATGATGAAATGACAGAGTTTTTGGTATTGGAGAAATAAGGAAGGAGGACAGCAGTGCCACCCTGGACTTCTGGAGAGCAGTCTTAGGTCTGTTTAGGAGACTGGTTGAGAGGCCCTTGGGAAGCAGCCCTGAGGGGCAGAGGGGTCCAGGAAGGCTGGACACTTTTCAGGAAGGAACTCTTCAAGGCAGAAGAACAGGCTGTCCCCATGTGCTGAAAGACAAGCTGGTGAGGAAGAGACTGGCCTGGCTGAACAGGGAAATTTGGCTGGAACTCAGGGAGGAAAAGAGCATTTATCACTTATGGGAAAAGGGGCAGGGAACTCAGGAGGACTATGAGGATGTTGGGAGGTTAGGCAGGGAGAAAGTTAGAAGGGACAAAGCCCAGCTAGAAATTAATCTGTCCCATGCTGTAAGAGATAAATGGATAGTTCTCTGTGTTTCTATAGATACATCAGGAGGGCCAAGGAGACCCTCTTTCCCTTTGTGTGATGAGACAAAACTTCCACAAAGGATGAGGAAGAGGCTGAAGTACTTAATGCTTCCTCTGGACCTGAGTGTGCTGGTCAAGAGCAACTGAACATCAACTGGTGTGTGCCCATATGGCCAAGAAGGCCAATGGTACCTGGCCTGTATCAAAGACAGCACAGATTAAGTTATTTGCAACCCCCTTAATGGTATTGTTATCAGCTGAGTTTGCACAATTTTGTTGCAAATTTGATAATTTCATGCACTTGGGTCTGGTTTCTTCCAGCAGCAAACTCATTTGCAGAAGAGGTCAGGTGGTTGAATTGTCTTGAGCATGTCTTGGAAGTAATGTCTTTGACACTATCTTATGTCAAATGCTGTACCCTTCTTTGGTGTGCAGAGGGGCCACAACAAACCATCTAAGACCCTTCCATTATGAGCTAAATGCCAGAGCATTCCATCACAGGCCATACTACCTCACCTGTCCATGAAGAGCTTGTGGCCAGAAGATGCCTAGAAGACCACATTCTCCCACCACAGCCCACAGTTCACAGTGGGGAAGGGTGGCAGTGGCTGTAGCTGGGTCAGGGGTCTGCATCCCTCACAGAACCAGGAAACACAATCGTTGGTGGCCTTGGCACCAGCTTGGTGGTTGACACCATGACATGGTGTGTTGGGGGCTGGGGGCCTCATGCCTGCAGTCACCCTTTGTGCGACTGGGGTCTGGAGCAAGCCCTGGGCAGCCTTGTGGAGAAGGAAGTGAGGACGTGGGAGCTGGAAGCACTATGGGTTGAGTTGGAGGAAGAGTGGTCCTGGACCCAAGAGGAGCACTGCTGCTCCACTTCAACCCTGCAACTGATTCATGCCTGGCTGATGTTTTGCGGAGATAACAAAACTCCACAACTTTGTGAAAGTTGTAAAGCCGGTATGTTTATTACAGCGCTGGACACATGTAGGAATTGTTCCCCTAAAATGACATGCGTACTTCTGGGAACTTCAGGTCCTTTTTTATCTCCCTCTTGTTACCCCGTTCTCAGGGGTTCCAAGATGAGAGAAGAGACGAGAAAGTTGACTCCATGTATCAGAAGGCTTGATTTATTATTATATGATATATAATATATGAAAACTATACTAAAAGAATAGAGAGAAGGATTTCACTACCATGCTATGCTAAGAATAGAATAGGAATGTGTAAACGAAAAGTCTTCTCAGACCGAAACCAGCCAGACAGGTGTTCTGTGATAGGCTCTTAATTGGAAACAGTCTGACGGGGCCAATCACAGATTTCCTCTGTTGCATTCCACAGCGGCAGATAAGAATTGTTTACAGTTTGTTCCTGAGGCCTCTCAGCTCTCAGGAAGGGAAAAATCCCAAGTAAAGGATTTTTCATAAAACATGTCGGTGACTTCTCACCCTTTTTATTTTAAAATCAATCAAATGCTCTTCACCTGCAAAATACCAAATTCCCATCACATCACCAAAACAATCTTAAAATAGAAGAAAATGCAAAAACAGTCCAAGGAAAGTTCATTGCTTCAAGTCCAAACAGCTGAGTTTCAGGAAAAAGTCCAAACTGAAGATGTTCCTCTTTGACGTTGCTGAAAGTCCCTTTTTGTCCTGAAACAGGCTTGCAAAAATTTTTGAGCTGCTAGCTCTTTCAACCCTTTTTTTTTTTTTTTTTTTGAAAGAGCAGCAGCAGCAGAGAGGGGCCACTGAGACCCCAAACAGGCTGGTCCACCAGCCACCGTTTGCGGGGGCCCTGGCCCCCGTGGAAAGAACAGGGACCCCAGACCCGGCTCACAGAACAGAGGTCCAGGTCCCGGGAACCAAGCCAAACGGCCCACACCCGGCCTGCGGAGCGGGCTCTGTGTTCTCTCAACCCGGCACTCCGCTGCCGACATCTGGGCAGCCCGAGTGACCAAACGCTTCAGCCCCGCTGAACCGGTGCAGACCAGCAGCTGGGGAAGAAAAGCTTTCCAAGGGATCAACACCCCAGATCTGGGGGTGCTTTGTCCCCACAGCAGATGAGCGATGCTCACATTCCACTGTTTCTCCTGCCTCTGCAACGCAAATGCAAAAGATGTTCCCTCTTTCTGCCCATCGGTACCACTCCCTGCGGGCAGGGGACCGGAGGCAGAAAGCTCAGGAGCCACCTCCCAAACTCCGCAAGGGCGCGCAGGGGGAGTCAGGCATTCCAACCCCCAGCGGGAAACCCCGAACCAGACCCGGGTCAGCCCGCGAAAAACACCGAGATTGAAAGCAAGCAGATGGGCTGAGCCCGCAATTAGCTGTCGAGCCGCACCCCCCCCACGGAGGGGCGAGCCGGAATCCCCTTCCCCTGTCCCAGCCCCCCTCACAGGGGCAGCCTCGGGACAGCCCAAAAAGCTTGGGGGGGGGTCCCGGCTGATCGCAGGCGCCACGGCGGCCGCTGTGGTCGGGTCCGATGACGGTTCCGCTGGGTGACTCTCAATCTCAGTGCCCTCCACCGGTGTGCCAGCCGGAGGCGATGTCGCCGCGTGGGTCAGTGGGGGCTACAAAGCCGAGGGGAGCGCGTCCCCCACCAGACTGGGGACAACTGCCGCGACTTCTCTGGGTACCGGAAGCTGCAGCGCAGGCGCAGACAGCGACGCCGGCAGAGCCGACACGGAAGACAGCGGGCCAGCCGCGGGGGGCATGGTCGCTAGCTCTTGGTGATCGCTGTCGAGTGCGTCGCCTAGCAACCCGGGTGAAGCCGTGGGAGGCGGTGCTTTCGCCCCGGAAACGCCGATAAACTCTGCTGGAGGCGATGGGTCCACCCCGGGCGGAGGTGGGCCCACGGGAGGGGTGCAGGGACCGGCCCCTCCTCCGGCGCGGGCAGCGGCTCAGGCCGCGGAGCCAATTCACCTCCCCTCTGAGAGCAGCGAGGGGAGGCAAGTGGTTCCGTCGGCGCATGCTCCAAGGTCGCAGAAAAAAACTTTTCTTCTGCCGCGGGCAAAGCTTCGCCCCCCCACCCCGATTCGGGGGTGCTGGAGACTTCCAGGCAGCGGATTCGGACAGGCTCGCCTTTTTCCAGCTCCAGCGAGAAGGGGGACATGCTCCGCACATTCGCAATCCACTGATATGCTAATGCTTTCCGTCTCAAAACTGGGAGGAGAGTTCTGAAACACAGATAAATCCGAGGAAAGCCAAGTGCCCGGTAAAAAAGATCTCGGATAATGGATCCCATGCATTCCCAAACATATGAATCAAAGGCATACAGCACATCAGAGAAAAAGCCATGGTGTTTTGCCCACCGGAAAAACTCATAGAAATGTGTCGTTAGCATAGGAATGCTGTCCTCCCGACCCCATTTCCTCCAGAGGCCAATAAGTTTCTCTTCTGAGGGAGAGAATGGAACCTCTGCCTCCGTAGGCACCCTTGTCCACATCCGAATCTGCCTCACACAAAGGGCAGCATTTTCAGGAAGGGAACTGTAAACAGTGCCTTGTGACAGTGTCCTCTGGGCGTCAGCAGACTGCATTGTGCTGCGAAGACTCCCGGACGTCTTGTCTCAGAGACTTTTCAAAGGTTCTCTCTGTGGCCAGCCTTGGCTGTGAACTCTGTCCAATTTCAGGATCTTTGGTTCTTCAGCTCCTGGCTAGAAGCCACTTCTGTGGTCACTTGTGTAGGTGACCATCAATACTAAACACTCGGGGTTTACCCAAATGTAGCAATGCTCCTCTAGGCTTACCAAATGAAGAATTCTTCTTCACTCAGGGTCCAATTGTGGTGATTTCTTCACTCGAGGCACCATCTGTCAGTTCTGTCCTCGGTGTTCACCTTTGGTGGTGGTGCTCCTTTTGTCACTCAGAGGTCACCATTTGTTACCCCGTTCTCAGGGGTTCCAAGATGAGAGAAGAGACGAGAAAGTTGACTCCATGTATCAGAAGGCTTGATTTATTATTATATGATATATAATATATGAAAACTATGCTAAAAGAATAGAGAGAAGGATTTCACTACCATGCTATGCTAAGAATAGAATAGGAATGTGTAAACGAAAAGTCTTCTCAGACCGAAATCAGCCGGATAGGTGTTCTGTGATAGGCTCTTAATTGGAAACAGTCTGACGGGGCCAATCACAGATTTCCTCTGTTGCATTCCACAGCGGCAGATAAGAATTGTTTACAGTTTGTTCCTGAGGCCTCTCAGCTCTCAGGAAGGGAAAAATCCTAAGTAAAGAATTTTTCATAAAACATGTCGGTGACACCCTCTCAAATACATATGCGTGCAATTTCACAATAGGTTCATACGTATTCATTCCACTGATTTTGGTGACACTTGCTTCTAATTCTTCAGAAAGAACTCCTGGGTCAGGTTGCTCTGCTCTGTCTGCCTCTCTCTTCTCCTCTTATCTCTTGTACTTTGGCTGAAGCAGTCCTTCTAAGCACAGGCTCTTCAAGAGAACAGGCAGTCAGACTAAACAGCAAGCTACAGACACCGCAAAGACGTACATTTCACCTGAATCAAAATGGATTTCTACCCTGGAAAATTTCCATTCTGCCTCACTGATTGAATTGAATGGTCAGTATGAGAAGCTAAATTAAAGCAGTCGGCAGCTGCTTCAGGAACTGGAACGGCTGGAAAGAGAAAGATCCAGCTCTGTCACTTCCAGACTGCAGCAGGCTAACCTGGAAGCAGACAAGGAGTCTATCCTCATGGAGGCTGTGAGAAAGCAATTGGCAGAGTTTCGAGCATTTGTAGCTTAATACAACTATGATCCTCTTGATGGACCCAATGAGTGGCCTGAACTAGAGCTTCCTCTCATTTCTGGACAATAGGTTTACATCTTTGGAGGCACGGATGAAGATGGTTGGTATGTGGGAGAACTGCATGATGGCACAAGAGGATTTGTCCCGTCTAGTCTTGTTTAAGAAGTTGGAGTGATGGATATCCTGATGGCGCCACATCTGATGGAGACCAATTGATGGTCTCTCCAGAGGCTAATGATTAGAGGATGCATAGGATGTCCACTCTTCTTATATCTTCCTGTTAAATGTTTTCTTAATGATCTGTGTCATCTCCCTGTCCTTTGTATATGTGAGTGGAAAGGACAAGATGCATTCTGGGCAGGGGTACTAGAGAGCAGATGGTGGCAGTATTCAGGGAATCCATACATGTCTGTGCTTGTGACTGTAGTGTCACATATGTACCTACATTAGTGACCTCCTCTCTCTGCCAGCCCAGGACAAGGCACCAGGCTGGCTTCCAGCAGCTCAGCAGATTACTGTACTGAACTACAGCAGCACCGCAGGAGAGGTCCTTTTCTGGAGTGGCTGGAAGTTGTGGCTAGCCTTGACATCCCTCAACACTCTGGGTCTCTGGGTTGCAGGGGGGAAACTGAATCCTGCTTCATCCCCAGGGCTTCTAACTGGGGATGAGACGACTGCACTGCTTCAGCTGAGTCCCTGCCCTGCACAGGATTCAACCAACACCTCCTTGTCACTGCTAGCATGTCCTTGTTTTGTTATGGGTCAAGGATAGCAGAGACCAGAGGGAAATATTTACACCTTTTGCAGACATCCATCTCTGGTAGGACAAACCTGCTTTCAGAATCAGTCCCTCTCCTCTCTTTAGATGATTGGTGATTATTTCAGTCAGCTAAAAGAAGAAACAGCTCCTGGCAGAGACATATCCAGGCAGGGAGGGAGAGGAAAGTGCCACCTGAAATGCCTTGGGAGAGGTGATTCAGGCTCCTCCCTGCCATCCCCTGCAGTGCAGATGCCTTAGCCAGGGCAAGGTTACCTGACAGGAGAGACACTGTGATCAGGAAGGGGGTATTCTCAGGGTAAGCCTTGCCTCCTACACTAATTTTTCTTTGCTTAAAGAATTGAAAGGCATTGAGCACTGGCGCAGTGTAGCAGCATGGGGTTTAGATGTAGCAGCATGGTTGTTGCTACCTATATTTATTTCCTAATAAGCATCTCCTGTGGAAAAGCCACTTGGGTAAGCATTCAGGCAAAACAGTCAAGTCCACACGCATCATGCTCACCACGGCTAGCTCAGTGAAGAGAGGCAGAGGGGTCTTTTGTACGGTCAGTTCCAGCAAGGTTTATTTCAACACGCCAAACAGAAAACAGAGACTAAAGTCAGGACTGTGTGCTCTGTAGCAGACACGGGACTAGCTATAGCCCCATGGCAGATGAAGGCTTAGAGATAAGGAAATGCCAAGTCATAGAAACCAAACCAGAAATCTTCACTCCGGTCCTCCAGGCCTGCTTATATTTCTGTGACCCCATGGGCTATTTTCCCTTACCCTTAGAATTGGTCAGTTTCCAAGCCCCTCTAACCCTATAAAAGGGGCTACCTTGGCCCATTCTGTTAGAAGAGCTGTTGTTGGAACCCCTTCACGGACCCTTCTAATAAACCACCGTGGAATAAGCTGAAGGAGCTGCCTTCTCCTCTCTCCAGTCTGCTCTTCTGAAAGCCATGATCAGCCAGAGCCCCTTAGCAAGCAAAGAGCTGAAACTAAAAAGAGCTGAAAATCACTAAGAGCTGACAATCACTGAGCTTGCTAAGGTGGCCACAGCTGTGCGGCATTTCAGGCTCGGGCACCCAGCCCCCGGAGGGCTGAGATATCCAGCCCTAATACTGCTTGTTTGGGGCACTCTGACCCTACGGGGAATCAGCTATCTGGCTAAGGGGCAAGCCCTGCGGCTTTTTTTTACAGTGCTCTGCACAAAATTAAGTAGGGGAGAGCACAGGGGTGGTACAAAGGGGGGCAGGGCAAAGGGCTTTGGCTTCCAGGGAAGATGGGGCTGGCCACCAGGGGTACCACAACCAATGAAGAAACAGGGAAAGGAGAAAACAGGGGAAGTTGGGACATATGGGGGAAGGAGCTGGGATAGATCAGTGCAAGAGTCCACGAGGAGGTCCTTTCCATCCGCCCAGGTGGGGTAAGCTCTATGGTAAGTCTCTCCAAGGCAATGCTCTGGGGATTTCCCTGAGGGGGGAAAAGATTCAGAGGATTCCATATCACAGGTTGCCCAGGACAGTCACCATCCCTGGAGGGATTTAAAAGATGTGTAGAAATACCACTTGGGGATGTGGTTGGTGGTCTGGACAGTGCTGGGTTAACAGTTGGACTTGAGGTGTTGGTGATCTTAAAGGTACTTCCTAATTTAAACAAGTCTTTGGTTCTAAGCCTCTGGTCTGTTCTCCAGCCCACCAAAGTCGCTGCTGTTAAGGCCATTGGTACAAGAATGAGGCACCTCCTCAGCAGTATCTCCTCCTTTGATGAGGAGATACTCCCTTGTGCCCATATATCTTCCCTGACCTGCCTCCACTGGCAGGAGCATTGGGGTATTTCTCTATGTTTCCCTTCTTTGTCACCATCTCATCTGGGGTCTCCCGGTGCTGGAAAAAGTGAGACTGCAATGAGGTGAATCACCCTTCATGGAACCAGAACGTCCTTTGTAAGACTCCTTTCTCCAGGCTGAGCCCCTCGAGATTCCTCAGCTGCTTCTCATCAGACTTGTGCTCCAGACCCTTCTGCAGCTCCGGAATGCCCAGCCCCTCAATGTCCTACTTGTCATGAGGGGCCCAAAACTGACTCCAGGATTTGAGGTGAGGCCTCAGCAGTGCCCAGCACAGAGGGACAGTCACTGTCTGAGTCCTGTTGGCCATGATAGCCAGTCCCTAATGCTTACCCACAAACTCTTAACTTGGTCTTCATCCATCCCTGGGCACAGAGCTTGATCCATTCTAGTTCCTCTCATGTAGAGAGCAGCTCTAGCCCCTCTCCTTGCTGACCCGTCTTTCTTAGTATATAGCCATCCACACCAGCATTCTAGTCATGCCAGCTATCCCACCACATCTCTGTAATGACAATGGGACCATGGCCCTGTGACCACACACAGCTCCCTAATCTTTCCCATTTGTTCCCTGTGCTGTGTGCTTGGTCTGCAGGCAGTTCAGGTTTAATGGAGCAGGCAGCCTTCCCAGGAGGGGTTCAAGAGGATAACAGCCATACATTCCCCTGAGGTGGCTGGTCTTCTGCTCTGATCTTTGGAGGCCACAAAGGAACATTTGTCACTGGTCTGGGGGTCCTGGCTTGTTCCTTGATGTGATGGTGGAAGTGCCCCCAAGTCCTTCAGTTTAGAGCCCATCTGTCCAAGGTGTCCAGCTTGCTGTCAGGTTCCTTGACCTCTTCTAGACATGTGGATCCCATCCTTCCCTAACAGACTGTAGTCATTGAATAATGTCCCATTATCATAAAAGTCAAACCCCCATGATGGCACCAGCCACAAAGCCAGAAATTGATTTGCATTACACATCTATTCCTGGCTATACCCTTTCCTCTTATGGGCGAAATGAAGGAAAAGATTACTTGGGCACCAATATTTTTCACTTGCACCCCCAAGGCTTTGTAATCTCTCTTGATTTTGCCCAGTTTCTGGCTTGTGTGTCATTTGTGCCACATGGAAGAGCAGCAGTGGAGAGCAGTCCGTGCTCTTGAGAGGTTGTGGCACCTTCTCAGCAATATCTCAGACCTCAGCTGCCAGAAGGTAGGTTACCTCACATGGCTGTCTGCTGAAGGCCTCATAGTCCCTTAACAGAGTCACCCACTGTGAGCACTCATAATTTCTTTTACAGTGTCCCCTCTGTGCTTCTGGTACAGTTTCTCCTTGCTGACGTTGCTCGTGGGTGCCTAGAGCTGCTAAAGTTCTACTTCTGGGTCTGGTGTGGTGCTGAAGGGCAGAGACTGAAGTACAGCTCTGCTTCTGTGGGTCACCAGCTCTGAAGCACCTCCTTCTCAGTGCCTGCCAGAGGAACACGGTTCTGAAACCACCTGTCCACATCTATCTCAGGTCCTCTAATACTGCACAGCCTTTTGACTGTTTCCTGTTCGCGACATAACAGATCATCAAAACTGTGCACACCTTATGAAGGTATTTACCTTTTCTCCAGGAGAAAGGTCTGGGCACTTGTTGCAACTCACCACCTGTACTAAAGTCCTGTTCCTTACCAGTTGTATCTGGGTAAAGCCTTCCCTTGGGAAAGTCCATGCCTGCTGGACACCAGTTGGCTGGAGTATCTAGTGTGAAATCATGTCTGAGAAAGAACACACTGCTCTCCTCCCTTTGCAGCAAAATAATCTGGAATTACCCATCTCACAGCTGTCAGAATGTTGGGGGACAAAAGACAGATGATGGACTTTGGACCTGGTGAACATAAGAGATTTGATAGCAGGATGCTTCGGCAAAAGCAAACAGAACTTTGAAAATTAGACCTAGATTGGAAGAAGATTCAATCAAATGGGTTTACCAGAAAAAGAAAATCCCATTAAACTCTGCAAGCAAGTGATGTTGTTATATGATGTTTGTGTATGTGATTTTAACCTAATCACTGTAGTACACATTACTAGTCTCCCTAAGTGTTTGTATCCCACAATAAAATCGGATTCTGATCACTGAGTCTGTCTCCCTGTCTCTCTCATTGCCACCACACAGTGTGGGATCACCACGCCACAGGTGAATACATCCCAGGGTTTGTGCTGCTGGCAGGGGTGGGGACAAGCACTGCCATGGACTCTGTGTGACCCAAGAGACACAAACTAGGTGCAAGTGAATTTACTTCATTTGTGAAGCTCACCAAATTTATATCCTTAGCCCAAAAGCTATTTTTAACTGCAAGCTTAAAACTAATCACAGTTCTACAATAAATCTGTCCTCTTGACATCTTCTATTATTCTTTCCAGAGTCACAAGTCAGTAGAGCAGAAAAACTGTTTTGTTTCAGATTTCTTCTTGTTCTGGTTGAAGTGGTTTCTTGTTCAGCTGGTGTAGTTTATTGAAACACATGATGTTGCTGCCACTGTTCTTTCTGTAACCCTTTCCTTACCCTAACAGACCTGCCCTGCTGACATGACTTCATTGGCTCCAGCAGGATGCAGTGAGCCATTTTCTCCTAAGTGCCTGCAAATCCCACAGGCTGAAAGGAGCAGGAGGCATTGCTCAGAGACAACGATGCTGACACACATACAGACAAATGACACCAAAGTAATTTCATTGTGTACATTTCAAAAAAATCCTTGTTCCTGGAACATCTTTTCAGTAGAAGTTGTGTTCAACAGAACAAGGAGAGGTGACAACATGAGTTGCAACTGGAGAAATTCTGACCAAAGAGAAAGGGTTGGTTCAGACCCTTGAGAGAGATGCAGCATTGGACAGAGGTCCAGAGATATAACAAGATCTCTGCCCTGGGAAACCCTGCACAACTCAGCCGAACAAGGTCCAAAAACATCAAAGGCACTCCTCAGGTTAGCCCAGCTCAGAGCAGCTGGTTGCCACAGAAACCTGCACAGGTTCCTTCTAACCTCAATCCTTCTGTGGGTATGAACCACCAAGTTCTCCTAGAAAAGCCTTATCTAGTTCCCTCGCATTCATCACAGTCATATTTTGAGAGGTCGCAGGACCCAGATAGAACCAAAAGTGGATTTTTTTCTCTCAGACAATATCAGTGGAAATGTGAAGATGGAAATGCCCTCACCAACACTGAAAAATGCCACCCATCCCTCTTTATAATCCAGACAGATCCAGATCCGTGTGGAGGTACTGATTTCAGGAAGGAGAGTGCGATCAGGAGAGGTGAGAGCTAGGGAGTACCCTGCCAACAGCCCCACTGCCCAGCTGCCTTTCTCTGGCTTAAATTAAAGCCAGAGAATATCATTATTCTTTTTCACATCTTCTGTAGAGACTCCCCCCTCCGTGGCCCATCCTCCTGCATCCATCACCTTCCCCTCCCAGTACTCTCTCCCTGAAGGTGAAGCCATCACAGCCTAGCATGCAGCAGCACAGGTTAAATCTCTGAGGGGTGTCCTGTTGTGTGTCACCTCATTTCACACTTTTGCCATCATCAGACAGGACAAGGTCCCAGTGGGCTGTGTCTGGATCCAGAACCATGTTCACTGCAGGTGAGATGGAACCAACACATCAGGGCAGAACTCATCCCAGGGGAGCTCTTGACTGGGGCTGCCTAAGGAAGAAGCTGGGTGAGAGAGGGAGCTGGCAAACTGTGGCAGGGGAAGGTGCATGTCCTGGGTTGCAAGATGTGGGTGGAGGTATGTATTCTCTTACCATCTGTTAGAAGTGAGGCAGTTATATTCTGTTAATTGGGCAGTTTTTCTTTATCTCTTCCTCAACCAATCTTCCCTCCAGGGAGATATCTGCTGTTAATGGGCTATTGAGTCTCACTGATAAAATTACATTACCCCATTGTGAGATGCTCCACCCAGAGCAAGAAGCCAAGCATTCCTACCTGGATATAATCTGAGATTTGGAAGACCATAGTCAGCCTTTTCCCAATGGATTCCCAGAGGAAGACCAGGCCCATCTATACCATCACTGGATCTTCAGAGGAAAACTCCACCCTTCTACAGGATCACAGCTTCAACAGAACCACACCTGTCACTGCAGGAGGACTGCAGCCACCGCACTTTCTGTGGATCTGCTATGATTGTCCTTAAAATTACAAAATCAATTCATTCAAATTAAATACATTATATGTATCCAAACAATTTCCATCCCAAATGTCCCCCAGAAATGCAACCCATGAATTCTTCCATTTGAAGATTTCTCCAATTTCTGGAAAATGGAAAGTAAAACTTACCTATTTTTTTCTGATGCTTTCCCATGAAGAAAATAAAGAAATGCAAATAATTGTAAAAATCATCCCTTTCACCAAGCACTGTCTGACCTCCAGCAGGTTACAGTCACCCACATGGCAGAAGGGCTGCAGGGCCTCGATGTGCCTCAAAGCATGTGCTGCTGCAGTGCATTTTGGTACATGCTTAGTCCAGTCCACCATTGCATCTCCGCTCTGATATATTTCCAGCCCCAAATTAATCATTGTGTTGCACTAAGTAGTTTATTTATTATAAACTAGTTATTATTTTGCACTGGGTGATTGGAATTTTGCGCTGAGTAGTTTTTATATTGCACTAAGTGGTTTGTTTGTATGACATGGTTTGTTCCGTTCTCCCATCTCCTCCAAAGCTCTGTGGTGGTGGTCTTAGCCTGGGTCACTTCCTCCCCTCACCCCTCCATCAGTTGTATTCCACTGGCTCTAGCCCCTCTCCTCTGCCCCCCTTCCCCCAGGTTTAAAATCACCATGAGCTATTCTTGCTCTTCCTTCTCCTAGACAGATCCATCCAAGGCTCTCTTTCTTCCTGGACGCCATTACCTCCCTCCCGGACTCTCTCTTTTCCCAGAGGTGCTCCACAATAAATTTGTGGGATGTTCCACAATAAAGTTCGTCTGGAGAAGAAGAGCATCTCTCGTCTTTTGCTTTTGTCCTAGTCGGTGAGGCTGGGGTCCAGATGTTATAGATGGATAATGAGATTATTGGCTCTTGCAACTAAAAGATATTGTGTGAACATCAAGAAAAGCTTTAGTGATATAGTAGAGTTATGTTATTGTAGTTTAGATGTCCTCTGTTCTCCCCGCAGTTCCCTTTCCCCCCTGTATTTTGACCATCAGACAGTTTGGGTTGTCTAGGCCAGGTAAAAAGAAGATGTGCACATGTGCCCCTTGTATGGGGCAGCTGGGAATGGCAAAGCTTGGTGCTTAGGGGGTGCGGCATGGCAACACCTGACCTCCAATCCAGTTACAAGAAAGCAGTTTCCACTGATAAATGGCAAAGAGCTGACTGACAGAATTTGGGAAGGGCCAGGGCTGGCTGATGCAACCCCCAGGGGTATAAAAGACTGAGCATCCATCTTGAAGATGAACCAGCCACGTGGTGTGCATGAGGGGCAGTTCCCAGCGCTGCAGCTTTTTCCTTATGTAGTCCTTTGTTTCATTTTTCTTAAGGCTTAATAAACCTTTTTAAATTTTCAAAGTGAGCAGTTGGTCTCTCACACAGAACTAGCCAAACCAGACCCCTGCAAGGCTCTCAATCCGACCAATCATCCAGTGAAAAAGGAGCTTTCCTATGACACAAGGGAAAATAAAAAATACATTCAATATCTTTAGGTGCTAAATTGAGACACAAGGATTTCTTTCTCATACTAAACCTGTAGGACAGGATTTCACAGTGGGGGAGACTAAGGGCATGGGTTGGTTTTTCCTTTTTCATTTAGTTCCAGTGTTTATTTCAGCCACACTGAAGGCTGTTCCTTTTCCCCCCAACCTGCACTTCCCGATGGAAGTGATGGATTTAGGAGCACAGCTGCACAAACCCTGTCAAAATCACAGCTGTTTGCACACGGAAATGGAATGGAGATGGCCATGTGCTGAGTACACCCTGGGCCAATGCCCCGGGGGCCTCTGCTGAGTGCAGCTCCCTGGGCACGGCCCCGGGGGCCCCTGGGCTCAGCTCACCTGATACCAATACTAAAGGGCTGAGCCCCACTCCAGCCAGAGTGGGACATGCTGCAGAGACAGGAGAGTTCCTGGGTCACGCCTCTGCTCAGGATGATGCTGCTCTCCACTGCAGAGCTCGTTGTCATTCAGGGTAATGTCTTCCCAGTGGGATGGGAGCTGCCACCCATGGAATCTTGCCACAGCATGAGAAGCTGTGAGTACCAACTGGCTGAGGGAACAGAGAGACTCCAGGTGGGCCTGTGGGGTGCTGGATACTGGGGGATGTGGTGGTTTGTCTGTTTCTCTTCCTGACAATGACAAACTTTGACACAGGCAAATCAAAGAGGTTTTTTTCAGACAAGTGTCACCTGGAGTCAGGACATTTTTTGCAATCTCATTTGCATAACATAGAGATTTGCTCTGGAGGCCAGTTCTGCAGGAAAATAATCCACAGGCCTGGATATTAAAACATAAATGCACAAACTACAACATTCTTTCTTTATTACCCAATGCCTAATTTTTTTTTTTTTTACACCTTCTTATAGTGAGAAAACAATAGCAAGAACACTTCTGAAGGATGAAGCATATCTCCTTACTTGGTGGGTAATTTCACCTCTCTGAGACAACCTTGGTATTTTCAAACATGGGACTTAAGAAAACCTGATTTCCAAAGCAGCCACCTGAAACTGCTTCTGGGCAGGAGGACAGGGAAAAAGCACACTGGCTGCAAGCAAGTACATTAGAGGTACCAAGGACACGAACTACAGATCTGTCACCTTGAACTCTACCACAGCCTTGATGTAATCAAAGCCATGTTGAAGAAAACAGGTGTAATTCACTCTGTCAGAGAGTTCGACATGGAAACTTTTCAAGTATGCTGCCCTGGGCAGGGCCATCCTTCAGCAGCTCAGTGTGCCCTCAGTATTGAAGCATTTGCTCCCCACATGGTCCTGTCCTGTCCCCCCTTGTAGCGATGCACAAAGGGTGAGAGCTGCTCCCAAAACCAGGTCACCTCTGTGTCCTGTGCGTGCTGCTCTGGGGAAAAGCTTCAGGGCAGCATGGCATTCCTGCCCTTGGCCGGGTGATGGGGTTGGGGTGTCCCCTCACCTTCAGCAGAGCTTGGAGAAACACCCAGAGGAAGAAGAGAGAGCTGTGAGTTTGCTGTGGCACCTGAGCTCAGGCACAGCAGGTGTGTTCATGTGCTGCCAGGCCAGGTGTTGGGTGGGTTTATGATGATACATAAAGATACATCTGCTTTATGCCCAGAAATGTCTGCAGGATCTTTAACATGAACCAGGGGGCAGGGCCTGAATCTGGGAGCCCCAGGCACAGGCTCTGTTCAATCTCTTTCTCTCTGGCATGGTCAGCAGCTACAGGGACTGTTACTTCATTGCTTTTGCTGGATTCATTTTCACCAATTTAGGCAAGAAGCTTCTGGTTGTGTTTTTTGGTTTTTGTTTTGGAGTTTGTTTGTTTGTTTGTTTGTGTTTGTGTTTATTTTTGGTTTTTTCTTCCCCTGGCCTGGAGGCTTTTGACCAGCAAATCCTTTTCGAGGCTTTTTGGTTTTTTTTCCTTGAACTGTTTTGGTTCTTTTTTTCCTTTGGTCTGAGGAGCGGCCCTGGCCAGTCCAAACCCCAGAAAAACCAGCAAAAAAAGGGACATTAAAGTCTACCAACTTCACCTGCCGTGAGGAGAATTCCCACACCAGAAATCCAAGAGGTTCTCAGGTCGCTTCACGAACTCTTTTCTCCCCCCTTCCCAGAGACAAATAAGGGCAGCCACCATCTTTACCTCTCAGCAAGGTGGGGAAGGGATGAACGTTTCAAGTTGGTCTTTTTTCCCATGTTTTGTGGGTATCTCGTTTTGTTAATAAACAGTTTTACATTTTTTTCATTTTCATCTCGTGATATCTATTTCTCTCATTAGCAGAAGAAAAAGAAGTTATTGAAGCCCTTTCCCTCTAGAGGCAACACTCATTCCACGGTTTTTCCTCCTGAAATTTGTCTCCACAGCTGAGATACCAGGTCGTCGTCATGGCAGCATCCCCATGCCAGACACAAGAGGTACTGAGGGGAGCTGGGAGAGGGACTGTCCCAGATTGCAATGCAAAATGTATTCTATTTGCCATCTGTTAGAGGTGTGGCAGTTATCTTCTGTTAATTGGGCAGTTTTTCTTTAGCTCTTCCACACCCAATCCTCTCTCCAGGGAGGCATCTGCTGATAACAGGCCATTGAGTGTCCCTGCATGGCTGATAAGAGCTACAGCATCCCACTGGGAGATGTGAGCCCAGAGGGAGGAGCCAGGCATTCCTACCCGGATATAATCTGGAGGTTCTGGAACACCAGCACGGCTTCTGCACTGGATTTTCCAGAGGAGCAGCAGCTGCCTCTTCCCCTGGATCTTCAGAGGCAGACTGCACCCTTCTCCAGGATCCCTGCTCCAGCAGAACCAGCCCTGGCACTGCAGGAGGGCTGAGCCACAATTCCAGTGGGACTGCTGCCAGCACCCTGACCCACAGGGTGTCAGGATGAGTTCTGACTCTGGCAGTGTTGGTTTAGTTTACTGAATTGTTTATTTTATCTTTTTATTTTCTTCCCTAATAAAGAACTGTTATTCCTGCTCCCATATCTTTGCCTGAGAGCCCCTTAATTTAAAATTTACAACAATTTGGAGGGAGGAGGTTTACATTTTCCATTTCAGGAGAGGCTCCTGCCTTCCTTAGCAGACAGCTGTCTTTCCAAACTGAGACAGGGACCCTGCCCTGCAGCATGGGCAGTGGGCTAGGGCCAGGCCACCACCCCTTCCTCTGCTTCCTTGTCCTGCACTGCCAGGAGAGTTCTTCAAAGCCCTGGTTCTGAAGGGCACAAGTGGTGCCCATGCAGCTCAGGGCAGGCAGAATGCAGGACAAGGAATGATGGAAGTGGCTGGAAGGATTCTGGGAGGTTGGCTGGAGCAAGTGACAACTTGGCTACAAGTAAAATTCAAATATCCTTATCTCTTCTCATCCTTTACAAATATCTATTAAAAAAGTATAAATGTCTCAGGTACTCTTGGCATCTTTGAAAATTTAAAAGAAAAATGCTTATTATAAACTGGCCATTCAGCTTACTGAGAAAGTGGTTCTGGTTGAAGGGAAACAGAAGCAAATTAATATTTTTGACAAAATCACTTTTGAGTTAAGTGCTCTGTTGCATCCTTTGCCAGGGCTGCCTTTATGAAGATGCTTCAGGTCAATGTCCTAGGGTGATGTTAGGATGCTTGTATCCCCATTCGTGTGTGTTGTTTATGCTGGATATTGTGTTCTGTGCCTTCAAGACTGGCTCTGAAGAAGGAAAGTTCTGTTCTGGCCTCTTATCAGCCACTCCCCCACAGCTGGTGGGACATACAGACAGTACAGTACATAGTGTTGCTTTTTGCTTTTTGCCCTGTTTTTCGTTCTGCTCTTGCTTCTGTTCTGTTTCTGCTTTGCTTTTGCTTGCTCTTGCTTTTTGCCTCTTCTCATTAGCTAATTTAGCTAAACAGTCCAAATTCCTTCCTGGACTGTTTCTCCTTTCCTGTTTGGATCTACCTGAACCTGCTCCGGACTGGGACCTGGGAAAACCAAGAGTTTGCACTCTGTGGCTGCAGCAGCTGCCCCAGCACCAGAGGGACTGATAACAGAGCGACCACCCCCAAGAGAGACTTTCTGAATTTGTCATCTTTTTTTCAGAGCGGTGAAAGAGTGGTGTCACCTGGTATTGTTCATTTTGTGTGCTGGGGGTGCTGTGCCTGTTAAATAAACAGGTTCTTTCCACTTCTCTCCGAGGAATTCTTCCCGAACCGGTTGGGGGGAGGGGCCGTGTGGGTTTGCTTTCTGGAGAGGCCCCCCTTTGGGGATTCTCTCCCAAATTTGCCCTAAACCAGGACAGTCAGCTACATAAAAGATCCCAGGCTAAATTCGTTGTTGCTGGCTTTTTTCCTTTATTAATGTGGTTTTCCAAAGGTTCTAACACACTCTGGACACTGTGCAATAAATGGGAACAAGAAAACCAGGGAGGGACATGGCAGCAAATGATAATCAATTCTTCAGCATCATCTAATCCTCACCCAGGTTCAGTGAGGTTATTCCAATGCCTGTGCTGCCATGGCCGGAGAGATGCACCAAGATCCAGAGGGATGCTGGTGCTCCCAGAAGTGGAGAAGGTTTATGGAAAGGGCCCAACCTTGCTCTGAGCTCTGCTGTTCACAGGGACCTGCTGCCCTGGCAGCCAGGAAGATACTCAGGCTGGAAGCTGTGCCACAGAGATCAGCAGGATCCAGGGGATTTTTACCTAGTGCTGCTCATGAACTTGGAAAACTGTAAATGACAAAAGCCAGCAGAGAGTAGAGGAGCTGGGAACAGGAGCACCACCTGGAGATGAGGAAGGAGAGGGAAAGGGCAAAAGGGAGGAAAACCAAGGGAAGACACAAAAAAAAAGAAAGGCAGAATTCACTTTTAAAGGGATTCATTGCTGAATCCAGCTCCTTTTTGTAAAGCCTAATGAAGAACCTCAGATGCCAAAGGCTGAAATTGATTTTCCATCTTCAGCCTGATGTTGGTTAGTGTTTTATACAAAAAGTACAAGACTGGTATAAAAGGTTGTGGGGATTTCCCAGGGGAAAGCAAAAGACAGCCTGCTCTGCCTTTTTTGGTTCAGTATTAAGAGACAAACAGATGCAGAATGAGAAGAAGTCCTGACCAAATCAGGACTCATTCCATGCACCTCAAAGAGAGCAGGAAGTGGCCTTGGACCAATGAAAAAATACCCAAAACACTAATCCAAGGCCCAGCCAGGACAGGACCTGACCCTGCTCTGCTCTCCCACCCCCCCTTTTTGTTCACTCACTTGGTTCCACTTTGCTAAGAAGAGGTGGAAACCACGGGCAGTTCTGACAGATGCCAGAGGGTCCTTTCCAACTGCAGATTCCCAAAAAATGCCACGTAGCTGGAGACCCTGAGCTCTCTCCTGCACTCTGAGCTGGAGGAGGAGCTGCTTGGCCATCACCAAGCAGCTCGGAGAGGTCCCCTGGTCCCAGCTAGGTCTTTCCCTGCCTGAAAAGGAAACAAAAATGTCACCCTGTTCCAGCTTGCTACCCATTTCCTCCTGCACTACCTCTAGTCCTCAAATTTAAAGTTGCTGAGTGATTTGGAGGATTTTGGTAATGCTTTTGCTCTGGATATGCCCTTCTGGCAGCAGGCACAGACACACCCTTGCTGCAGGGACTCTCCAGAGCTGCATGTGGCAGCCTCCTCCCACAGCGCTCCTGGATTGGCAGCAATTTGCACAACCCTGGCATGAGCACAGAGGCAGTGGCAAGGAGGGAGGTGATGGAGCCGGAATTCACACCCAAAGGCAGTGCCAGGGTGGCAGCAAAACCCAGCAGTAGCTTAAAAATTGCTTGAAAGCAATTCCCAGCTGAAAGGGGAGGCCATCGAGGATGGTTCCTTTGGGGAAATCTGCTGCCCTGAGAGAGGCAAAGGCAGTGCCAGTGGAGCTCAGCCCAGCTAGGTGCAGCACCATCCCAGCCCAGCCAGGCATGGGGCACCTGCTGGGGCAAAGGGACCTGATCAGTGACCTGGCCAAAAGGGGTGGCTAGGAAAAGAGGAAAGAAAAAAAAAAGAATACAGAGACACAGACCTGGACAACTGTCCTGGTTTGAAAGACAGGTGTCTGCCAAGGAAGGTGGGAAACTCCCTTGGAATGGCCAAATTATTATAATTTGGATTACTATTCCAATATTATTATATTGGAATCAAGGGGCTTTCAGGGAAAGAAATTGGAAAAGGAATACAGTTCTTTACCAGTGTGTGCGCGCGCGCGCGTGTGTGTATATATATGTGTGTGTGTGTGTGTGTGTGTGTGTGTGTGTGTGTGTGTGTGTGTGTGTATAACAAGGCAAGCAAACAACGACAGCAGCAGCAACAACAGAACCACAAATCCAGTCCCAACCCCAAGCACAGCCCCAGTCCCAAAAGCACAGCCCCAGTTCCAGCCCCAAGCACAGCCCCAGCCCCAGCCCCAGCCCCAGCCCCAAGTTCCAGCCTCTCTTGGCACTTTCCCCTTTGGTGCAGTTCCAGGCACAGCCGGCAGGGGCGCCGGTGGCTCCTGGCCGGACGGGGCAGGTGCGATGATTCCCCGCGGCTGCAGGGGGCGCTGTGGCGCCAGCTCGGCCGCCTCCCCACATGGCAATGGCGGGCGGGCTGGATGGCGGGAGGGGGCTGCAGCAGGAACCTCGGAGCGGTGGCTGGAACCACAGGGCCGAGCAGACTCCGGCGTAGCAAACGAAATGTAACAGAAACTCAGCAGCTGTAGCAGGAGCCCGGGGTGTCCCGGCAGGCAGGGATGCTGAGTTACAGGCAGTGAAAGACCCGAAGCAATGGCAGAGAAGCGGCGGGGCTGGGTAGGGGCCGCTCGGCTCCCGAGCACCGCCAGGAGAGGCACCCTCGGAGCGGGAGGGGATTTGGGGATCCCAGGGTTTTCCCTGAGGCACTGAGTCGATGATGAGGGATCTTTGTTAGGTGAGGCAGGTGTTAATAAGGTCCCATTGACATGGCCACTCTCATGAGTAGAGTTTCGCTCCTGGTAGGAGAAGGCAGGAGACCCATCCCACAGAGGTGGGGAATTCTGCCCGCAGTGAGCCCAGCCTGTCTTCCCTGTGATGCTCAGAGTGAGAGTGAGCTACAGTCCCCCCTGCCAGCCCAGATCTCCCATTATCTCTGCCTTTCCAAGAGAATGCCCCTCAGCTGCCATAGTGCAGCCAGCTCCACTCGTCCCTCTTCTCCTAGGCCATATCTTTCTCTTTAAGTATCTGTTGCTATTGTCTCTTAGCAAGAAATGGGAGAAAATTCCCGGAAAGGAAGAAACAAAAGGAAAAGTTCTAAACCCCAACAACAACAAATGATAGCAAAGAAAGTGTAATAATCGAACTTCATAATTTAACGATGGGATCACAATTCCAGGGAAACCCAGCCTGCATAGGTGTGCAAAGCTGGGGATCAAAGCTGAGCATCCCAGACAACTCCAGGTGCCAAGGGAAGGATGTGAGCACTAAAGCCGTGTGGAGTGAAAGGACTTGGGGAGAACAAGGTGGCAGACATGCCAAAAGAGTGCAAGAGGAACTGGTCATGCGTAAAGTGGAACCAGTCAGTGAGCTTGGCCAAGGCAGCCAAGCTCCAGGCAGGGTTCAGGCAGGCAGAGGGTTCACATGGGTGTCTGCAAAGCCACCTGGCAGCAGCTGCCCTTGCATCCTGCTTTTTCTATGCTCAGCTGGTGCCTTCCAAAGTGATGTGACAAAGGAGAGTGGAATGCCTTGCGTTCCCTGTGACTGGGAATAAGGCCATCATCCCTCGACACAGGAAGAGCTGCCTGGAGAACAGACAGGTGGGATGCAAAGCCCAGCACATGCTGTTCCCCATTTACCAGTTGAGCAATCAAGATGGCACATGCACTGCACACATCTCCACCATGAACCCATGCAGCAGGACAGAACTGGGCAAACAGCCAGGACAGGAGCCAGACCTCCCCTTTTCCCAGAATGCAGCCTGGACACCCAGAGCATGGCCACTGCTCTGCAGCTGGTGTCCCCAGGTGCCATCCCAAGGGGCTGGAGGTGCCCGTGGGGCCATGGCCCAAGAGGGCTCTGAGCATCCTGCACAGGGAGATACAGACTCCTCCAGCACTCAAGGGCTCTTATCACCCACCTGCAGCTGGGCTGAGGGAGGAGAGATGCAGCAGACCCTGAGATGTAAACAGGACTGGGCACTGCAGAAACAGGAGGAATTGCCAAATTCAAGTGTTGGATGAGGTCCCACATGGGCTGGCAGCTTCAGGGCATGGGAGGTCATTGCCCAGAGGATGGGAGGGGGAAGCTTGGAGGGGTGGTATCCAGACAGACTCCCAGGTCTGCTCTCCAGGCCATCCAGCCCCTCTGGACTGTGCCCTGCTCACTCACACTGGAAGTGCTGGGCAAGCTCAGTCCAGCCATGAGCGGCTAAAGGGATCAGAGGAGTGGGAAGCAGACTGAAAACCTTTCAACTCATCTCAAACCTGCTTTCCTAGAGCCCACCTGCAGGCTGAGCAGGTAAGTACTAGCTGTGTAAAAAGCGCTGAATGCTGTGACCTTTTCATTATTCCTTCTCTGCTTTATCATCTTCAGGCAGTCCTCGAGTCTTGTAATTCCCACTTTCAGCAGTGAATCCTGTCTCCCCTCCTATTGATTGACTGTGGATATGCTGGCATCCAGGATGGAAACAGTAGAAAGTGAGATCCTGATTGATGAGCTGAAGGAGATGAGTGGAAGAGGTGAGTTTTCAGAAGGGAGCAGGAGGGGGAACTGTCCTCTACTGAGGACAAAATGCATCCTGCTTCTGCTGTGGGACAACTATTAAAGGTCAAAGCATTGGGGCTTGTCACCAGACTGGGCTTTCTATGGGTTGGGACTTGGTGGCTGCAACACTTTCAGCTGAACTCTTGGTGCTCACCTGTAGACCCAGCTCCAGTACCACAGGCTCCTGAGCTGACATCCTTGGCCCCCTCCACTGTTCATAGAAAGAGATGTGAATCAGGGGCCATGGGTTATGGGTCTTGGGGTAATCTCTGCTGTGGTCAGCACTGGTTTGTGCCCTGACCTGCCTGTTCTCCTCTCGCAGCACCAGAGACACCCAGGCTCAGGTCCAGGTGGCTGCAGTGCAGGTGTGCACCCACCCACTCAGGTGCCACCTCCTCCTCCAAGAGGTCCCCTTGTCCAGGATGTGTGCAGGCCCCTGGGGTGGGGACTGGGATGGGGCAGCAGGGAGCCAGGGACAGTCCAGCTAGGGGGGTTTTCCCACTGCAGGAAAAAGGAACTCACCCTGTCCCTTCTCTTGCTGGGGTGGATGCAGCCCCAGGGCTGCCTGTTCTGAGCAGCTTTTCTTCCTCTGTCTCCAGCTGACGTGACTCTGGACCCAGACACCGCCAACCCCTTCCTCATTCTGGCCAGTGACCAGCGAGGGGTGGGACGGGGGCACCAGTGGACCTTGCTGCCCAACAACCCCGAGCGGTTTGACACGGAGCCGTGTGTGCTGGGCAGCCAGGGCTTTGCTGTGGGGAGACACTGCTGGGAGGTGGAGGTGGCTGAGGCAGGGGACTGGTGGGCGGTGGGAGTGGCCCAGGAGTCTGTCAGGAGGAAGGGGGTCCTCAGTTTGACGCCCCAGGAGGGGATCTGGGCTGTGGGGCAGTGGTTTGGGCAGTACCATGCTTTCACTGATCCTGACTGGACCCCACTGCACCTTACCTGCCTCCCCAGGGCCATCCAAGTCTGCCTGGACTTCACAGAGAAGCAGGTGACTTTTGCTGATGCTGAGAGCGAAGCCCCAATCTTTGCTTTCCGCCTGGCCTCGTGTGCTGGGGAGAGGCTGCGCCCGTGGCTCTGGGTGGGGATGGACTCGTGGCTCAAGCTGTGCCCCTGACAGGGAGGGAACATGAGGGGCAGGGGAGAGACTGGAAAGGCGAATGACATCACCTTGGGTCTTGGTGCTGGGAACTGGAAGGGTCCTGCATCCTGCTGGCTTCTCCTCATGTAGATCCTCAGGGCACCAAGGAGAGGACTGGCAGGTCATGGAGGCAGATGCCACAACTGAGCCTCCTTTATCCCCCATCCCTCAGCTGGGACAGCAGGGACAACAGGGAGCACAGAGACTGGGTGCAGGGAGGAGCTTGGTGCCCGGTGGTCCCATGGCAGGAAGCATCACTGAGTGCTGGGCACTGCAGAGCTGCTCTGTACAAGGCCATGGAAAATATAGTAGGGTCCACCTTCCCCAAGGGTGCTGGCATAGTGCCTCTGGCTTTTTTCAATTAAGTTAAAAAACCCCAAACATAGCTGGATATTCATGATAACACTTATCTTCCCCACACATCCAGAGCCTGTCCTTGCCTGATGTGCACCAAGCACATTTCTTGCAGCAGAGCACTGGTAGCAGTGCAGGGGCAGCAGCAGGGGCAGCCCAGGAAGGAAAGCACAATGCTGAGCTATGTCTGAAAGTCACAGGAAAGGCAGGAATCCACAAGAATGGCCACAGATCTGCCATTCTCAAGGTCCCACCTCACAGAATCCTGCTAAATCCTGTCCTTAGGAGAGAAGGTGGATGTAGGTGAAGGGGGACATTGCCTTGGTCCAGCCTAGATTTCATCTCTGAAGACTTTTCTGGTTGGACCTTGTTTACTGCCACTTCAGTTGTGGTGGCATCTGGGCACAGCCAACAATATTGGTCTCCCTGCTCTACTCCAGGAGCTGCAGAGTTGCAGCACTGCATCAAGCCCAGGTATCTGCCCCCAGAGCTCTGCCTTAAGCCTCTTCCACTGTGGTAGCATCAAGACTGGGGAAACTCAGGGTTCTCTGCTCCCAGTGAGGCACTTCCTACTCTCCATGAGCAGGAGCCTCTGAGACTTGTCCTAGTTTTGCTTGGGATAGAGTTAATTTTCCTCACAGTGGCCGGCACAGTGCTGGGTTTGTGAGTTAGGGTGAGAATAATATTGATAGCAACAACCAGACCATAAACGTGGTGTTTACCCCACCTTTTCAGTATGTCATGATCTGCCAGCAAGGAGTTGCACAAGAAGTTGGGGGGGAGCACAGCCAGGATAGCTGAACCAAAATTGGCCAGGGAGATATTCCACACCATAAAACATTTTGCCCACTGTGTAAACTGCTGCTGGTGAGGGGCTGATGGCTGCTGGGAGGCAGGCTGGGCACAGATCAGCGGGTGCTGAGCACCTATACTGGGCATCACTTGTTCCACTAGGGTTTTTTGGTTTTTTTTTCATTACAATTATTATTATCATTAGTATTATTACATATTACTTTATCTCAATTATTAAACTGCTTTTACCTCAAATTAAAAGTTTTTTTTCCCCCATCCCCCTTGGAGGGTGGTCTGTGACTGTGTGGTATTTAGTTGTCAATTCGGGTTACACCATGATGGAGGTTCACAGCAGAAGGTTAGTGTATGGAGATGGCAGATTGTTAGTTCTGTATTTTTGTCCTTTATCATGCAAAACATCTCAAAAGAGTTGTGCTGTGCATTTAGGGGCACCTATGTCAATCAAGAAGAAATTCCTTTCTGAAAGCCAGTTAAGTCCCTAAGACTGGAGAAAAGTTGGATTTTTCAACAGATTGGTGTCTGGGAACTTCTTCACTGGAATTTTGTGGTTTTCAGGGAGTAAATATTTTGCTCTGGTTTCCTTTTTGTGTGCCCCCCAAAAATTAAATTTTAAAAAATCAGCTCTCTGGGAGCTGAGTTACATAACTGCAGTATTTGTATGACAAATACACAATTTCATGTAGAATTGCACCACAAAGACTCAGGGGAGCTTAAATTCAGCTCTCACGTGTTAGAGGTCTCTACATGTGGGAGCCACAATGGGTAGGAGGGGTAAGGAACACCGGGGTCCTTGAGCAAGGCTGGACCCACATAGGCTCTGAGTGGTTTTGGGGAGACAAGCGGGGCTGGGAGGTTTGTGCCGTAGCCACCGTGGGCACAGCCAGCACATCACAGCAGTGACCTGCTGCCTCCTCAACCCTGCCTGGACACAGAGGCCACAGGGCAACTCCCAAAGCCCTTGGTCACAGCAGGGTGGGATCAGACCCCTGGGACCCTCCTGCTGCCAGGGAAAAAGGCTGCAGCAGTGGACTGTGGGAGCACCTCAACAAATGTGGTCTTCTCAGCAGTGGTCTGTCAGACATGCTCCAAACAAAGCCTGCCTGGATTTGGCACATCAGCCAAGCAACTGTGACTGAAGGCCCTTCCCATGAAACTGTTTCCTTTTTCCCAGTGAGCCCTTTCTCTGGGACTTCTGCTCCTTTTACACTGTTCTTGCTGTCTCAGATGCCACTTTGTCTTCTCCCCATCCTGCCAGATTGCGATGTGTCATCACAGGTTTATTTTAAAGGACTGGCTGAGCCAACCACAGCACTCTCTTTTTTTAAACCTTTTTTTCTTTTAGTATAAACAAGCCCAGAAAACCCTTGATTTGAGAGCTTGGCCAAGAAACTCATCCAAGGTCTTGCCCAAGGCTAAAGCCTTGTCCAGGACCTCAGAAATACATCCAACATTGGTCTTGCAGTGCTTTGAGTGGCACTTTAAACGGGCAGCTTCACAATTTCCAACCCCCTGCTGCAAGTGTGGCATGACCAGATTTTCAACATGGACCCAGGGACAGGGGCCAAGGCTGCAGGGGATGCTGGGTCTCCTCATTGCTCCACAGAACAGGGAATGATGGCTGCCCAAGTCTTTGCCCTGGGGTTCCATGCCCTGCAGCCCCTGCCATGGTGCTGGCCCTGGATGGCTCTCAGAGCCAGCTGGTAGCAAGCACATAGAGCAAGGCTCCTGCCCTACAGCTTGCTGCCAGCAGCTCTTGCACACTTGGGCACAGTTCAGACACAGCTCAGACACAGTCGGACACTGCCCACCATGACCTCACCAGGGCTTGCAGATGTGTCCAGCATCTCCCACAGCGCTGGAGTGAGGGGCTGGGCTGCAGGGCTGTGGGCAGGCCTGGGTCAGGCAGCTCACAGGGAGCCTCTATGGGGTGGCATCATGCAGCATCAGGGTCGCTCCATGCAGCCCCATACACACCCCTGGCCCAACCAGGGGCCAAAGGACTCTTGACTTGGCCCAAACATCATCGCCTTGGTTGGCCCATGCCAGACAGGCTTCTGTACACTGACATAGAAACAGCATAGAAAATAAAAAAGCCCTGGGTTTTGTCCAACTTTGAAACCTTCTGCTGGGGCCCTGGGGGCTGGCCAGGGCAGCTGCTTCAGGCAGGGGATACCGGGGCGCTCTCAGGGTGGCAGCCTGGGCTCTGCAGCCCTGGCCCCCTTCAATAACAACACAACAGCCCAAAGTTTGTCTCACTTTTATTTACATCATTGCACAGCCCATTTCCCCAGAATGCACTGGAACGTGGTGGGTCAGACACAGATTGCCCACATCCACGAGCTGAACATCTCTGGGAAGGAGGACAAGACTCAAAGAGTCACTACTGGGTCTTGTGGGGGCACATGCAACAACTCCAATTATTGGCAATGACAGCAAAGCCAAGGATGCTGAGTGCAGCCACGGCCACACACAGGACTGGGCCCCCACTGCCCCAGCCAAGGGCTTCTGTCTTTCACAGTTGCATATTTGGATTGATGGTGGGTTTCTTAGCTGGAACACTGGCTCCATGAAGTCCTTACCCTGGGGACGTGCTACGGGAGACAGCATCCCTCATGACCTGCCAGAACTCAGTGCCTTGTGGGGCCAAGCTTCTGGGAGGCAGCCAGGGCTGGGAAGGTTAAACCCCCCCACACACACCTTTTTCTTCACTGGTGATGTCCTGGTGACAAGGGGGTTGTTGGGAAGGGGCTGAAGAAAGGGGCACCCAGGACAAGGCACAGAGCAGTGGTGCAGAGCCTGCTGCCATGGAAGGGGTGTGCAGGGCAGGAGCACCTGCATGGGAATGGGATGGGACTGGAGTAGGGACTGTGACTGGAGCTGGGCTGCAGCAGCCTCTCCACCAAGAGTACCAGAAGCAGAGTAATCCCTGCATGAGTGCATGACTGGGAAAAGGACAGACACCCACAGGTATGTGGAAGAAGGGAAGGGGCAGTTGGGGGGATGGCCAAGAGAGGGGAGCAGAGATGGGCAGCCTGGCTGTAGCAGAGGACATTCACCCCACAGCCACACCAGCCCCTCACACTTGGAAGAGAGACCAGTTCAGAGCAGCCCTCAGGGCACAGAGAGGCTGCTGCAAGATGTGTCAGGGTATGCCCAAGCTGCACCTGGGAGAGGGGACAGAGGAGAACAGACAGACACCAGGGCCAAGGGCTGGAGCAATCCTGTGGGGCAAGATGGCACACTGGTCCCTGCTGCTCAGGCCATCAGCAACTTCCAGCTCAGGCTGAGGGACCACACAAGGAAACACATCCTGCTTTGCAGCTAGTGAGGAAGAGGAAGTGCACATGGTGCTTTGAATTCAGGAAATTACAGATGTCCATCTCACAGGGCACTGCACTGACCCACTTGCTTTCAGCAAAGGGGCAGAGGGACATAGTGCATGACCACCACCACCCACTGCAAGGACACAGGCCCCTAAGAGCCTGCCTCTTGCCTGCTCTCTACCCTCACCACCATGGAGCCAGAGCCCAGGCTCCAGCAAAGCAGCTGCACACACCTCTGGAGCACCTGGCAGGGAAGCATCACTGCCAGCATCCTCACAGCCTGTGCCACTCAGAAGGCTCAAGAAAGCTCAGCACCAGGCACTGTCTGGCAGGGTGAGGTGGCAGAGGCAAGGACCAAAGCCAGACCAGGGGGACTCTTGGCAAAGGGGGCATTCTGAGACAGAGGGCTTTGAGAACTGCATGTGCTGGAAACACAGGTAAAAGGAGGAGGAGAAGGAGGAACACTGGCCCCACAGGACAAGGACCCAGAGCCTGTTCTCTGGGACCAGCAAACTGGGGGGGTTTCACTAGAGGACACAACAGGCAGGCAGCACTACAAGGGACGAACCCAATCCCAGAAGCTCCTCTGGAATGTGCAAATAAAGCGCAGAGACAGCCAAGAGCACCTGTGTCCTGCCAGCGCCACAGGGCAAGGCCTGTCCCCTAAGGTACGTGTGAAACTGATGCTACAGGAGGTCCAGCCTCAAGCTGGCAAAAGGACATCAGCAAACAGAGACTCCAACTCCCACCTTCTGGGGTCAGGAAAGCTCCTTTCTCAATCTTTTCAAAGCAAAAGGCAGTGGTGGTTTTAGCTAGTACAGAGTCATCTCTTCCCATCCTCAGATCCTCCATCTACCTTTGCCAGACAGACCAAGGGCTGAGTGCATCCAAGTTCTGGGGATAAGCCAGGATCTCAAGGAAAGCTTTTCTGTGCCGGAAAAGATTCTCTTATTTTGAAACTGATTTTGAAATTCTCAGAATTACAGTACTTTACAATACAAAATTTCTCCATTCAGTATTATGTCATGTTACTCCTTCTGGGATTATAATAATTATTAAAAACACTCAACTTTCTAGAAAGGACAGAACACCACAAAAGAGACCAAAGAGTAATGGGAAGGCTGCTGTAGTATATCAAAACCAATTTGGTGCAAAGGAGAAGGGGACTTTCAAGAATGGTTGATGAAAAGTGTTCCTCATATGCTCATTTGGAGAAAAGGCATTGATTTAACCTCTGAATGAGATCAGATTGCCAGCTTCTATCCTGAAGCTTAGAACATCAACACAAAAGGATTGAAACACAATATGCATGGCCATTAAAAAATACTGTTATATATAGATATATATATATATATAGAGAGAGAGGGAGATGTTTTCCATGTATGGTGTTTTGTTATAGGAAAGTGTCCCTGCAGACAGGCATTTTCTGCCATCAGGCTCCTTTGGGCCATTTCACCCGCAAATGTTGAATATGTGTCTCTTTGCCAAGGTCTAAAGCACGTGCTGACCACAGAGTCCCTTTGGGTGGGATGATTGTTTTCCAGTGCCCCGACAGCTGCCAGAGTCCCTGGGCCTGTGGGGATGCCTGACCCTCCACCCTGGCCGGCCGGGGGACGGCTCAGACTGTGGTCTCATCCGCGGCCTTCTTCATGAGCTTGGCGGAGAGGAGGGAGTGGGGCACGGGGTGAGGGCTCCGTGAGGCCGGGATCATCAGCCGGACTTTCTGGTTGGTCCTTCGCCACTCCGAGTACAGCTGGCAGTGGTAGCGGAACGAAACCTGGCGGGCAAGAACGCAGCACTGTCACCAACCCCAGCCCTGGCCCCGGAGCACACGCAGGGACAGCCCGATGCCCACACCCCTGTGCCTCTGGGGACTCCTTATCCTGAGGCAAGGGACACAGCACTGACCCCGGCATGGTTTGGGGCACTCCATGTCCCCAGCCTGACAAGCAATCAATCCCTTCAGAGCAGGATGGGGTTTGCTCAGCCAGGTTTGGGTCTGGGCCGGTGCAATGAGCTGCACCAGAGGATGAGCTGCAACTTGCCGCTTCATCCAGCCCCAGGGCTGCAGCCAGCACCTTCGGTGAGCAAAACAAAGGTCTGAACCCAGCCAGCCTCCTCCCATCTCACAGAGCCCAGGGGACCTTCTTCGTCCTGCACAAAAACTTTCCCTCCTTTGTCTGCAACAACAGGACAGCAGCTGGACTCATTTTTTCCTGACAACACCGTGGCCTGGGAGACTTGTCTACCCAAAGGGAGGCAGGGAAGGATGCAAAGGCTGGAGGGGCCCAGAGCAGCCCAGCAGAGGCAGGAGCTGGCCCTGCAGTTTCAGAGCAGCCCTGCAAGGGGAGCTTTGAGCTTGGCTTACATCCTGAATCAGCAACTGATCTAAACCAGGCCTTCTTACAGGAAGCATTTAAGTGGCAACTGGCACATACCAGGAAGTGCATCTGACACAGAAAACTCAGTAAAACTGTTACTTCTGGATGGGTCTACGAGACATCTTATGAGAAATAAAGCTGTGCCACTGTGGCACTGAGGTAATTGAGCTTATTGATCTGTGCACACCCCTCCTTCCTGTTGCAAATGGATTGTGGCAATAAGACTGTTTGCTGACAAATTCATCTCCCAGTTTTCAGAGAATGGGGAACTAATGATGGGTACCTCAAGGAAGGCTCCTGCTCCTCACAAAGGAGCTGCAGCCTTAGCTACAGCTCTCTCACAACCCTCACACTGGCTACAGCCATGAACCCCCTCCCACATACAGGCCCCTTGGACTGCACAGCCCAGGGTTGAACGAGCTGAATATAAATAAAGGGGCTTCACCTAATGTACTCCTCTGCTCAAGGAAATGTGAAACACAACAGAATTAGAGCCATTTTAGTCAGGACTTGTTACTGCACAAACATTTTTCCATTTCCTCCAGGTTTCCAATTTTAGCTTGGCTTCCTACGGAAACAAGCTTCATGCAGGAACATGCAGCATGGAAACTTTCCTCCATGGCTCCCATGCAAGGAGTGCCTCCAGCTTTGCCCCCAGGCACTCTTGCCCCCAGAGCAGGAACTGCTGCAGCACCAGTTCAGTATCCAGCCCCAGGAGAAGGCGTTACTCTGAGAAATTGGAAAATGAGATTACAAGGAAATGGACTGGGGAATTTGTATTACCCGCAGGGCTCCCAGATTTTTGGGGTCCCACTATTTCTCCTGCATCAAGTACACTTCCATTCCCAAAATGATGTTTCCCTGCAAAGAGCTGGAAAGGGGCACTGACAGGGCATGAGCACACAAAGGGCTTGCTTGGAATAGGAGAGCCAAAACCAAGATCCAAATTCAGAAGTCCACCTAGCAACACAAGACAAAAGAAGTGAATGGGAAATAGAGGGAAGTCTCTGGCCTAGCAGCCCCTAGAGAGAGCAGCCCTGAGGCCCTGGGGAGGGACCAGGCAGCCCCACTGAGCCTCCACTTGTGCCATACGCAAACCTGCATTTGCTGTCCTGCTCTTCTCAGCTCCCTGCAAGATACAAGCTCCTCGCCCCCTAAAACAAGGCATCTGCAGGAAGCTCTCTCCCAGCAGGGATCAGTTCAAGACCCAGACTGGCTCAATGCAGGTTCCCAGCAACTCCCAGTGCTCCCCATGCAGCAGTGGGCCAGGGCACACTGGCTACCAAGCCTTGACTTGGGGACGACCACACAACCCAGCATCAGAGAAGTCACAGGCTTCCCCAGGGCCAGAGAGTTCCTTCCACACACCTTAAAAACACTGTGTAGGAGTTTGTTTAGTTTGGCCAGAGACCCCCAAGGCCAGTCTGCACCACAGCTGGGCACGGCTGTCTGTTCTGAGCAGCAAAAGCATAGAGGGACATGGTGGTAAATTATCCAGGTGTCAAATGTGTTCCATATTTTACTTTTCCCCTGCATTGCCCAGGTACCAAGTTTGTGCTTCTTCTTGAACCACAGATAGGCCACTCCCTGACCCAGCCCCAAGCCCTTCCCACCCAGCCTCAGCCCCAGCCCCATCCCAGCTCCGGCACATCTGTGGCTGGTTGGGTTCTGACACTTGGGGAACACCACTGGGACAGTCTGGAAAGCAGAGGACCAGCAGGTGATTTTCCATTCTCAGCTTGCACACGAAGATAACTAAATGGACATTCAAGTGGAAGAGCCCAAGGTGTTCTCACATGGGGAGGCAGAAATAGCAGGTGGCACTGATGAGGTGTGAGCCAGTGCCACTGGCAGCTGGCACTTACCAGTGTCCAGAGGACGTAGATGGTGAAAAGTGCTATAGTGAGTGCTATGAGTCCGATGGCCTCCAGGCGGCTGTTGAACTGCAGGTGGTCCTGGGCCCCACGCAGACACAGCCAGCCCGAGATGGCCGCCAGAGGAGTGATGAACAGGAAACAGACCATGTCACAGAACAGTGTCCTCTTCTCATTGCGGGGCCCGGGGTCCTTCAGCCACTGCGGGAAGGACGGAGAAGGGATCAGCCTGGGACAGGCAGGAGCACGGCGGTCAGGCAGAGCTGGGGAGCTCTGGCCTGCACTGTGCAGTCTGACTCACATCAACCTTCTCCTAAAGGGAACCAGAGAGTGTCAAGTCTAGGTTTAACAACTAACAAGGGAAATGGAAGAAACAGTTAATGAATGTGTACAGAGAAAGGCAGTCATGAATACAGAAGCTCCTGGGCTCTCCTCTGGAGAGGAGGGAAGTCTCTGAGGAGCAGGCACTGCAGGATATCAGTTCAGTAAAGCTTGGCTTAATATGGATCTGACAGGTCTTGGACTAAACTTCAACAGAAACAGACCCAGGACTCTAACTGGTGAAGGGGCTGTAGCAAACAGGGACACTGGGGTCTGCAGCAAGGCCAAGCTACAAGAGCATCTGAACCAAATCTAGCCCTTGGGTTCCTGTGGGAGAATCACAGCATTTTAGAGTTCCACAGGCAATCTCCAAAAGTTTCTTTCTTTTGGGAGTCCTGACTTGCTTCCAGTGTGGGTTCATTTTAGATACTTCAGCAACAGCAATTGTTCTGTTTTCCTGGAATTATGCTATTTTTAGCCTTTCCTTTCCTTTTTTAGAATAGCAAGAAGCTGTGGTTCCTACAGATACCAAATTGTTAGCACATCTTTATTGGGATCTCTGTGTGCCGGCCTGCAAATTATTCCTTCTTCTCCTCACAAAGATGACTGCCTCATTCAGGATTTTTTGAATTTTATTTTTAAATAAGACTTGGAGAATATTATTGAAAAGGCACAGGCAGAGCAGGGAAGAGACTATCAGGGTCTGGGCTGTCAGACCAATCCTACTGTATGATACCTGCTTTGGAACAAGCAGCTTGGGAAGGGACTCATCTGGGAACTCTGCACACAAAGCTCCTTTCCTACTCAGAAACCACCCTTTAAGGAGCAATACAGAAGTGGTGGTGACAAGTATGCAAGAAATTATGAGACCTCAGCAGAGGTAACCTGAGGACATGGCTGGCCAGAGACACGCAGGCCCAGAGGGAAACAAAGCAGGGGGCACAGAGGTGAGTGCAGATTTAATTGCAGCAGAGACGTTCAGTGAGACAGAGCAAAAGGACAAGAATGGGACGGGAAGCACACACAGCCAACTATTGTGGAAATGGGAAAGAGAAGGGGCAGCTGGAAAACCTGGGCATGGAATAGGGGGGTAGCTAGGCTGGTTAGAGCCACAGGAACAGCAGGATCTGCAGCACCTGGGACAGGACACTGAGCTGGCCACGAGCAGAGGAGGGGATGCTGCAGTGACAAGAATGAGCCTGGCCTGGAATTCCAGCTGGGAGGACTCATAACCACAACATTTTAGGCATATGACCTGAATCATCTGAACACTTCAGTGGTAACAGTCAAGGAACTTTCATTGATTCTAAAGCCATTTGGAGCATGACTTGATGGGGAGACAGCCAGAAGAAAACCTCAAAGAATCACAGAATCACTAAGGTTGGAAAAGACTTCCAAGATCATCAACTCCAACCATCAACCCAGAGCCACCTCCAAACCATGTCCTCAAGTCATCCACATTATTTTTTGACTATTTCAAGGGATGGTGGTTCCACCACTGTCCTGGCAGCCAGTTCCAATGCCTGATAACCCTTTCCATGAAGAATTTTTCCCAATATCCAACCTAAACCTCTTCTGGCACACCTTGAGGCCGTTTACTCTCATCCTGTTGCTTCTTCCCTGGGAGCAGAGCTCAGCCCTCACCTGGCTACATCTTCCTGCAAGGGAGAGATAACAGAAGGTCTTCCCCTGAGCCTCCTTTTCTCCAGGCTGAGCCCCCCCCCCCCCCCCCCCAAGCTGCTCCTAGTACTCCAGACCCTTCCCCAGCTCCGTTGCCCTTCTCTGGACACACTCCAGCGCCTCAGTGTCTTTCTTGGACTAGGCAGCCACCCTGGGATTCAAGGTGGAGCCTCACCTGTGCCCAGCACAGGAAGATGGCCACAGCCCTGGTCCTGCTGGCCACACTGTGGCTGGTACTGGCCAGGTGCCATTGGCCTTCTTGGCCATCTGGTTCACATTCAGCCACCGCTGACCAACACTACCAGGTCCTTCTCCACTGGGCAGCTTTCAGAGCAGGCAGAACTATCATTTGGACAGGAGTGGGAGAAGGTCCCCCCTTGCATGGCTCTGCAGAGGAATCAGTGTGATAAGCTGTGTGGGGACAATAAACACCGCACATACAGTCTGAGCAGTCCTGGGAGGAAGTGAGGGTGGACAGCAACTCAGTGGCATAGGGAAGCTGCTCCCATACACAGTGCTCAAACCCAGCCTTGTGTCAGGCTCTCCCCAGTCCAGGGCCAGGACAGGGCTGCCTGGTGACACAGCATTCAGGTGAGTGCCAAATCATGCCAAATCACCCTGTCTGGACCAAGCTTCCTCTAGCAGCAAGCCCAGAGCACCCCATTCTCTGCAACAGGACATGCTGGAGCACTTCTGACCCTTGTACAGTAAGAAGCTCAGGCAGATAGGTATTTCACTGCATCTTAATTCTATTTTATTCCTTATGACTTTTGAAACTCCTTCCTTCTTCCCAAAATGGGAGACAAACATATAAAGGCAGGAAGCAAATTAATTTCCTTTTGAAGCAGTTGATTTACTTTGCCAATATGCACTGACACAGTAACAAAATGGAAAACAATAAGCCACTCTAAGGGTGCAGCATTTCTGGCACATCAACACATTGGTGCATACAGGACTTAAACAATCCATAAAGTGGTCAGGCAAAACAATTTTTATAGGGAAAACAATCAAGTAAGTATGGGAAAGCAACAAAAGCACAACTTGGTCTTTTTCTAGCAGCTTCCACACTGCAATCATGTCTGAGACTGAAAGGAACAAGACAGAGGTGGCTGCTTGCTGCCATTTGGGCTATGAGCTGAGTCCCAGATCCTGCTTGAAACAACTTCTCTCTGCTTGTGTGACAGAATTCTGGGTACAAGCATATTTCTTTGTCCTCCAGCATGAACCTGAGGCTTTTCCAGATACTGGGATCAGCAGAGTTGTGGATGATGAGAAGCTGAGCTTTGGGTGCTGCAGTGCCCATGAAGCCTGGGTGAGCCAAAGGTGATGGGAGACAGGAAGAAAGCAGGCAGTAAAAGACACCAGGACATCATCAGCTCCTCTGGAAGCCAAGAGCAGAACTCAAAGCACATCAGAGCAGTCTCTCAACCTGTCCATCCCAGCACCTGCTGCTCCATGTATCTCAAGGCTGGGCTGCATCCAGCCCCTTGGGACTAAGGGGAGTGGACAGAAGAGGGACTCTCCCAGCAGCACTCAGCACCTTGCAGTCTGTCTGGGGGCCTAAAAATGGGTGCTTTAAAAATTAGTTTTCATTGATTCTTACAGCTGACTCACCTTGTGTGGCTGAATGTAAGCTGTCAGCCTGTTTCATGAACACATCCCATGCAGCACTCAGTGCAGCACGGCACTGGAGGGACCAGCACATGATCATATCTCTCCCTGCCCTGCACTGGACCCCTCGCTCTGGTGGGCATGAGTCAGGACCAGTGTGACCTGCCAGCCTCACCACCTGACTGCCAGAGTTCCCCACGTGCTTCACAGCTACAGCACAATGGCAAGCCACAGCACCATAGAAGCATTTGGCTGCATTACAAAACATCCCACATGCTTTCTGCCCACCAAACAGTTACCCTCTGGCTTCTCAGGTGCCTGCTGATTTTCCTTCCACTGCTGACCTGGTGCCTGGCTATAAAAGCCAGAAAAAAAATCACATTAACTTGATCACAGCAGCACTATTAGTCCTGTACCTGTACTGAGAAACATGTTGAATCAAAAAGTACAGCTTCAGATGAAGGACTCTCACATCCCTTCTCTGGGCCTGCACCAAAACCTTTCTGCAGGCCATCAAGCTCCATGGGCAGCTCCAGCAGAATGGTCCTGTCTCCTTCACCAAGGTGGGAAGGGAAGTTTTCTGACAGAGTACCCAGAATTCAGGAAGCCAAGACTCAGAAACGCCCCTAGCCCTGCAAGGAGAGCAGTTAAATGCTGCAAAAAGCTGCCCCTCCCCATCCTCCTTTCCCCAGCTACCTGCCAACAATGCTCCACAGACCTCCACAACCTACATTTCTCCTTGTACAGGCATGAAAGCTTTTCTTACACCCTCAGCTGCTGGGAAGCACAGGGCTCTGGGCTGACCCAAGAGATTCAGGAGCACTAGAAAGGGTGGACAGGAGAGGAACAGACCCAAGCAGTGCTGCAGGTCACTGGGACACCTTCTTCCAGAGAGAGTAGCACGAGCTTCCATGGTTGGTGGCACCATGGCAAATGCCACACCACGATATGTGCCAGTACAAGATCACAGCATCTCAGAGAAAGCTCGCTGGTCTTCTGGATCAGCACAGCACAGACAGGTGAAGATGGTGGTGAAGGTGGACAGGTAAGGAAGAGTAGCACTGGTGAGTATCAAGAGTGCAAGGGTATTTCCTGTTTTGGCCCCAAACAGGTCATTGCTTTATGCAGAGCAGTGCTCAGGACTGCACAGAGAAGTGCCAAGAGAATCTCATGTTGGACCTGCGACCATCATCTCCAGACAGCAAACTCAAGTAAAGAGAGAAAGGAAAATATTAGAGGTGTGGGAACTCAGCTGGAACCAAGAAGGATTCGTTTTTCACTGGATCCAGGAGTGTAAAAGAGGTGTGCATTGAGCAAGGAGAGAGATGGGCTGGGGAAGGGCAGAGGAACACAGATCAGACAACAGTGCAATGAGTTCAGCAGAAGAGTTCAAGGAAAGCAAAGGGAAAAGTCTGTCTGCAAGGAAGATAAGGCTGGAGGAAGGGTGGGGCAGAGCTTATATCACAGCTCAATTCTCTGAACTGGAAGGGGGACAGTGAGTGCTGTGCCAGGCGCTGAGCCCAGAGGCAAAACTTCTTTCTCTAATAACGTAAGCAGGAGTAACATCACAATTCCTGCCTGCCAACCTCCCTTTTCGTGTTGCAGGGACATCTCTGCAGCACCTCCCACAGCCACAGAGGTGCAGGGGACTCAGGAGATGAAGCAGAAGAACTGCATGTGACAGACCCATGGGAGGTGTCCCCTACTCTAGCATAACCTGCAGTCAAGCAAGTCCTCAGAGAATTTCAAACACGTTTTGTTGCATGTGACACTGTGTTTGAAAACTGTACTTTCAAGAGACCAAAAAATAATCCACTGACCTACATAAAATATCCAGTTTAAGTGAACCAAAAATGTTAGCAGACATTGAAAAGTAATCATCTTTAATCAAAATTGCACCATAAACTCCAAGAAGAAGAGCAGGAGCAAAAAACTGTCAGGCTCCTGTACAGCACAGCACTCTTGGAAGGAGGAGCTGTTTTGAGGAGGCAAAGGAGCACACCAGAATCACTAAAGCATCTCATTTATAAATAAAGTTGTTAAAACACACTGCTGGAAAACACCAGCAGAATTGAAACATGGAAGCAGAAATGTCTTGGGACTCTGTGATGAGATTTGCTTGCAAGGACAGAAATAGGGAAACAAAAGGTGTGGCTGGACTGCTCCAACAGTGACTGGCTCACCAGAGAAATCTTTTTTGGAATTAGTGAGATGTCTTAAATGAGTTCTGCCTTAGCAAAGGAATTAAATGCTTGCAGAAGCATTATTATCAAGTCCTGCATTATACTTGTTAGCTTGCACCACGAGGGTATGTTGACTTTCAACCTCCCAGTAATTTTAGCAATGCCAGAGTCTTTGGTTTCTGCACCAGCAGTTTGTGTCCTTTCAGAGCAGAGACCTGAAACTCCTGGCTCCTCTCCCTGGTATTTACATTATCTGTGAACAAAAGCACACCTTTCCTGTGGAGTATGGAGTGATCTTTGCTGGGACCCAGCAGCTGTTGCTCTGACACCTGCCTGACCTGCAAGCCCAGGACATTTCTGCAGAGACCTGGGCGAGCAGCACAGACCTGACCCGACTCCTCCCCATGCCAGGACTGGCTTCAGAAACCACAGCTGGCTCACAGCAGGGGCAGACAGCCCCCAACAGGAGTCTCTGGGCTGCTGAGAGACAAAATTAACAATAACTTGAAGCTTTAACACTTTACAAGCAGTTAATGAACTGAAGAGAGAAATGAGAGGGTGAGTGCCTCAACAAAACACACAAAACAAGGCAGCCATGGAGAGAAAATACTTTTGCTGGTAACCTGGGAAAGTAAGAATGGGCAAGAGTGGGCTCAGGTACACCAGTACAGACCAACCCGCACAGCCACGTCCCTCTGTGGGCAGTGGGCTGCATCCAGGGAGAAGGCCATGAGCTGTGCAGAAGGGCTTGTGGCTGTAGAAACACAGCCACACTGTAATGCTTTCTGGAAATACACAACGCATCCAATACAGTCCCAAACACCTCCATCCACACAGCTCTGCCTGAAATCCCAAAGGACAAAGTATCTCCAGCAGGAAGACCACTTTGTAGAGTAAATAGGTTTGTGATGGATTTTGCCCCAGACCAAAGAGAAGAGTTTATGTGGAAGGGAAAACATTAAGGACAGAGGCAGGGGAGGCAATATTTTGACTCATACACAAGTTGCCTGGTTTTCCTACAGCCAGGAAGAGGCAGACTCCTCCAGACAAGTTGACACATCCTAACTTAGCCTTCTAAGGAGGCAGGAATTAACTGATCACAAGAGGTATTTCCTTCTCCATACACTATATAGGACTTTAAAGAAAAGATCTGGCTGAGGCACAATTAAGGCATGAAGTGTTAGGACAAATAAACTCAATCATGCCTAGAGAATTGTACGACCACCCGTGGCCTGGGAGAAAGAGCTGTCTAGGCTGCAGCAATCCTTCAGGTCCAAAGGCCTGTGCTCCTCCTTCTCTCATGCTCTGGACAGCAAAGGTACAGATACTCCCTGAAGAAGAATCCTGGGCAGTAACTGGGCATTTCCTAGGCATGATATTATGAGAAAAAAGAGGAAAGTACTTCCTCCAGGAAAACTGTGTCTGCTGCAACTTACACATCAAACACTTCATCTAAGTATCAAATGATGAAATCTTCCAGGGAACACAGAAAGTATTTTGACTTTTTTGACTATGCCAGCCATGTTGGCTACAGTGTCCTGGAGTCAGATCACTTTCCTGTAAACATATGGCGGTCCATTAAATTAACAATCATACAGGAAAACCATCCCTCTCTGAGGCTTGGCCATTTTGTTCTCTGCTGGGGACATGCTCCTCACTTAAGAACCCTGGTCCACAACTGTCTTGTGCTGGAGACCACTTCAGAGCTGAGCAGAAGCCTTTCTGTCCTCTCACAGCACAGGCAACAGCGTCCTGCACCTCTGGCTACAAAACTCTCCCCTCAGGGCTGCAGGTCAATTCTCCATCTCCATCTCCACCTGCAGGTTCAAAACACGCCCCCCAAAACATGCCCCCACTCAGCCCAGTGGTCTCACAGCCAGACAGTTTCCAAGAGCCTTTCTTTTTTTTTTTTAACTTTCAAGTAGCTTCTTAGTTAAAAAATAGCTAAACTAGGCTGAACTGCAGGAGATATTTCCCCCACACCCATGGGCCAGCCTGTGGTTCCCAGAGCTGGCTCTGGGCTCAGATGAGTTCCCCACTCTGGGCTCAGAGATCAGGCACACTGGCAGTCAACACTGTTATTGTTTTTACATTGAACAGACCACCTTCATAAATCAATGTCTGCTTAAAGAAAACAAAAACATAATTCTATTAACAAATTATCTTTAATCCATACTGGACAAAGTTGACACTTGTCCTCTGTAAGAGAGGGCTGCAAAATTCAGTTACTGTTTGTGAAGTGCTTGGATGTCACAGCAATAAGTACCCCAGAGAAACTTGTGAGAAAATGAATAGTTTGGTCTTGGTGAGCAGGGACACAGCAGGATTAACACAGCAGGATGAGTACAGTTAGCTATTGAGCATCTTCCATCCATGCACTCCTTCTGGAAGACACAGCCTGTGACCATGAAGACCACACTGTAACACAGAGAGACAAGAGGCCTGAAGTAAAAACTAAGGCAATTCTGGTCATGGCATTTCCTGACTTCTAAGAAATCAGGAAGTTTACACAGAAGCATTTCAACTTGGCCATGTAGCTTCCCCCCAGTACTCACCAAAATGACTCCTGCAGCCCAAAATCAGCCTCAGGCCCTCTCCTTCTGAAGGATCTCAAAACCAGTTGCCAAAGTCTGCTAATGAAGCTGATGGTCCCTTCCCAGAGATGAGCTGACCAGTGACTGCTGCAGCCACTATGACCAGCTCTAAGTTTCCCCAGGCTGGAAAGGCAGGACATGGCAGAACCAACAGCAAGAGCTGCTTTCTCCTCAGAGGCCCAGCAGCAGCAGGTGCCATGTTACCAAATTCCCTTGTGGCCAGGTGACAGCAAAAGAGAGCTAGAATGCTTGAATAGCCTTTCACACATGGGGCAGATCCTTCTGCCATGCAGCATGCCCCTGCATCATTCCTAGTTCTAGTCTCCATCCATTTATCCTCTGCTCTTAATTTCTATTTTGATTTCACAACTTTACTTGGTGAGCAGTGGAATTTTTATCAGGGCTCCTAAACAGCACACTCACCACAAACATCACTTCCCCCAAAGTTTCAAAACACTCCCCACCCCTCCCCACAAACAACCAAGAGGCAGAGAACTTCCCAGATAAAGTGGCTGGGGGAACTGTGACATTTTTAAATGACTAAGCAGCCTCTTTCCCCAGCCCTCTACTCAGAAACATATGAACAACTTGGAGATGACACTTCCCAAAAGTATTTGGTTTGCTATGGGGATGAGATTGCACCAGACTGCAGGCAGAGCATTAATGGGAAGTGCCAGCCAGCTGGCCAAGGGGTTATCAGCTCCTTCCAAAGGGCTCAGGACTAAGGGCAGAGCCTCTGCTACCAGCAGGAACTTCCCAAACTGGTCACACTTGGTCAGTTGACCTCTAAGTCCCAGCAAACCTCATGGGATGAAGCACACTCACTGTCATTGCCTCTGCCCAGCAGATTGCAGTGGTGCAGGAGCTCAGAGTGGCTGTGATAGCTCCCAACGAAAATGAGAAACTGAACTCCAGGTCACTTCCCCCAGGCTCCAGGCAAGGATTAGAGGGTTTATAGCATGGTGGAAGTAATACAACAGAACCAGGTGGTTTTCCAGCCAGGTGAGCCTTTTTGCTCTAGCAGGAGCCATCCAGCCATGGTGTGCCAGGCACAGAGCACATGTGCTGATGAGTAACGGGGCTGTGCAGGGGCCCAGCACATCTCAGTGCTGCAGCCACAGCACACTGCTGGTAACCCACCCTCTGCACTCCATCGCCTGGGGGGTGTGCTGCCAGCCCTGGAAGAGGGGCAAGAGGAACCTGCTACCATTGGCTGTGTCAAACCAGGCTATATGCTGCTTTCCAAGACTGGGAAAACCTTTCTGCCCTTGAGCTGCTGGCAAGGGAACTGCTCAGGACTGTACCATGTTTGATCCCCACTGCAGAGCAGAGCCTCTCTCACCAGCTACCTGGTGACTTTTCATCACGTGCTTACCAGCCTCCAGACTCAAAAGGCACTTCAGGCAAGCTGCTCCCCAGCAGACACCACAACAGGGTACATCATCTCCTTCACTGTGCTCACAGACAGTCCAAGTATACCAGAAGGAGTAAACCACTGGAATCCCAAAGCCTTTGACAGCTGGCAGTAATGGCTCAAGAAGTCCATTCCTCTCTGAAAACACAGTGGCAGTTCTGTGTTTGAGTTCATTAAATGCTGTACCCATCACCTCTCAGCACTCACAGTTTGTTTCTTGATCACCACATCCTTATAGGCTCTAGTCCAGAGGGGCTTTTCACAAATTTCAACAGGAACTAAAATTGATTGTCCTGAAATGCTCATTCACCCACATTGAAGTACAGACAAGACTTTTCTGTCCCATTCTCCCTTCAAGCTCCTCATGCCGGATGGAAGCACAGAGTTGATGTCATAGGAAAAGACTCCTCCAATACACACTGGCCTTTAGCTTTTATTTGAGTATGCAGTTTTCTAAGCCTGTGCTTGTTATGAGGTGCCACAGCATAGTGAAAGATGGCTGAATGCACTCCCAACGTGTTTGTTTCTGGCTAGGAATATTTTACCAGCTCTTGAGCCAAAACATCTGAGACCTGCACTCACAAGCTGGCCTGCATAAGCCCTAGCAAGATCGCTGCCCCTGGGTTTGCCTGCAGTGTGTTCTCAAAGCCAAGGTACAGCCCTTCCTAAATATTTTAAAACAGTGTTTTGCAATCTGTGAAACAACCATTTGACAGATACTGGCCAAGCACTAATTTATATGTCTGAGAAGCTAGGAGAGAAGCAGTTAAGACCCCAACAGCAGTATCTACTAAGGTAATGCTCATACAATGTGCAAAACCATGTGCAAGATACATGGCTTGGGTTAGCACTGTAGGCTAAAGCCTCCTCCTGTCCGGGGCTGTAAAGTCCGTAACAGTCAGTTGTAAGTTAAACAGTCATTAAAACTTAGAATCTACTTTGCAAACTGAAGCTTGAATGCTTCCCCAACTGGTGGACTCTTTTCCACTCCAAGGTTCACCAGGAGGAGATGGGAGTATGAGAAATAGAGCTGGGGACTCTAAAAAGGAGGAGGGACCAAATATTGTTTCCAGAGGGAGGTGGGAAGAGAAAAGAAGCAACCACCGGAATTAGTGGGAATGGAAACAGAAATGTGGAAAGCAACTTAGAATTCCAGTTGTGACTCAGTTTTGACCTAACTGATGGGGCAAGGGGCAGGAGAGAGTGGACAAGAGCAGTCACCACTACAAATCCAAAATAACCCTGCCTCCACACACGCTCTGGTGCCAGGTAGCGACAAATCCTCGACAGCTGGCAGGTAACAGGAGTCTGTTGCTAAGAACCAGCTCCCAGAGCTCCCACTGCTGATGGCTGCAGGAACCTGGGACTCCCAAAATCGTTACATGTAAATGCCCAGCTGCAGAGTGACACTTCTCTGCAGCTGCAGTTGAAGGAACCCCTGAGACAAGCCAGCAGCACACTGACACAGTGTGCTGTGTCACTCAACTGCAGACATATTAAACCATCTTCTAAAACAAATCCTTAAGGCTTTTGTATTGTCCCTCATCGGTTTACTTATTCCTCTTTTGGGGATGTACACTTGAACCCTGAAGTCAGACAATGGCCTGGTCCATGCTGCCTTTGTTCCCAAAACAAAAAAACCCAACCCACCAGCCAGAGCCCGTGTTGTATGTTCCAGCTCTGGGAGGCTGATGGACTGATCCCCTGTGGTGAATACAGAGAGGAACATGAGGAGCTGAGCCCTGTCCTGTTTTCTCCGTCAACTGAGAGGAGCACAGAGCAGCAGGAAGGAGCAAAGCCTGAAGGAGCACACATCAATATTAGTCATGGGAAGACAGGTCTTTTACAAACAGTATCAGCAATCACCACATCTCACTTCTCAGAAAAGAACATGACAAGGAAGGCACATGCAAGAGAGCTGCACTAATCTAACACTGATATAAGATTAAAACCAGGAGCAAAAAAAAGAATACTTAGGAGAACTTCATAGTTCAGTTAGTCATGTTGTGACACCTGTAATTTGATGCTCAGGCATTAAAGCACAGCCAAAAAAGCACAATGCTTGCCCCTGGCAGGTGGCAGGTGGGCAGGTCACAGGTAGGAGCTGCCCCAAACTACTGCGTGTTTGCAACTACATCACTTGGTCTGACTAGGGACTTCATCTGTCCAAATAAACTCTTCTTTGTGAGTACAAAGGTACTGCAAGGAGGAGGAGACACCAAGAACTATAAGAACAGTAGGGCAATCAGTCATTTTCTCTCAAATGATATGGCAATAAAAATGAAGCAGGAAGAAAATGGTACCTCTGTCAAGGGTCTTGGTCTTCTTTCTACAACAAATTCTGTGTGGCAGAGCTCACAGTAACTTGTGTTGGAGGAGGATAACCATTTTTCCAGGCAGCTCTTGTGCACGGTGCCCAGTGTTCCTGTGCAGTCACATGGAGAAAGCAGTCCCTCCCCATTTCCACCTTCATGACAGATTCGACAGATGGGACCATCACTAAAGAGGCAGAATGAGAGACAAACAGAATGAAATCACAGTCAGAGCAGGCAGAACAACACTGCCATAGGGTCTGGTCCCACCAAGCCCCAGAAGGGCACACGAACAGCAGGCAGTGTGTGGCACAGCATGCCAGGAGCCTGCTGCAGCAAGAGACCAGTCTCAGGGGATGATGGAGGTGCTCAGGACATTTCAGATCATTTAAAATCTGGAAGACCCATAACAACAAGAGAAGACAGCACATCAGCCTGGCCAGCTCAGCTGGCCCCAGAAGTGACTGCAGCCCACGTCCCACAGTCTTCAGCTCTGCCCACAGTGGGCAGGGGCTGATACCAGACCTAACACCAAGCCTGAAGCACTCATGCAAATCCAGACACCCAAAGCAAAGTCAAATGACCCACAGCAGTCACAGCACGTCCCAGCCACCGGCAGCTGCTCAAGAGGCTGGCAATCAGGTCACATTTACCAGATCACCTACCCACTCTCAGCCCACCTGGGCCCTGCAGCCTGGGCTGAGCAGGAACTGCAAAAGGAACAGCAATATTTCAAGAGACAGCTGAACTGACCCTGGAAGCTCACCTTGCCAAGATACAACATATTTCACAGCAGGCATGCACCCAGAGCAAGGTCTCCAGCATACAAAACCTCTGCCCATCACTGCACAGTAACTCTCCAGCACCCTGTGGGCACACCCTCCCCAGACAACAACTGCTCTGTAGCGCTCGGCCCCTCAGTGGCTGCAGAAGTGCTTTGGTGCTTCAGGAACAACACTTCCTTGGCCACGAGTTTCAGCTACAGAATCACACAGAACCTCACAGAACCAGAGATACCTACCAAAGCAGCTAACAAATATTTTCAGAGACACTTGCAACCTTCCCTGCAGGAGGCCTGAGCTGCTCATCACACTGAAACCATCCATCTGTTCCCAAGATATTCCTCACACCTTCAGCTGGCACCACTGACTGAACAATTAGTGCTACACCTTTCACTAGACCAACTTGCTCAAGGCCCCTGGCCTGGAACACTTACCTGGCCAACCTGGCCTGGAACACTTACAGAGATGGGGCATTCCAGCTGGCATCCCAATGCACAGGTTTCTTAGCAGCCCTGTGGCACATATGCCAGCCCCATGATGAGGATGTTCTGGGTTACCTGGGAAGCCCCAGATGGCTCTAGACACCAAAGTTCGCTATTCTCAGCAGTTCAATTAATTTCTTCGACATTCAACCATCATTGAGATAATTTAGGAGCAAAATGCTGGACAGCAGAGGCCCAGGGCAGGACTGCCTTCCCTGGACCATGGAAACCAGGCCCTCACTAGTATCTCATTTCCCACCTTCCAAGAAGCCATTTCTTTCACACAGTTTTCCTCCTACATCCACAGCTGCCCAGATTTGGGGGTGTGAGAGGGGTTGAAAAAGGAACATCTTTGTTTCAAAGACCCTATTGTAGGTCCTCTTGAAATCCAGGTGAGCAGTATCAGATATCCCCTTTTTCTAGATACTGCTGACAGAACAAAAAAAGCCACGCTGAACCCATATGATAGTTCACACTCAACTGCTATTCTGACTTCAAAGAACCCCACCTGACTACAGAAGTTTGTGGGATTTCAACACAACAGCCAAGGCAATCTTCAAAACCAGCAGCACCACCTCCATTAGTTTGCATAGAAAGCAACAGTGAGGCATGGAAGCACAGTTCAAGGAAAAGGAGCACACTGGGAAAAAAGGTTGGTGGGACATAAGGGAAAGAGAAGAGCCAGCAAGGAAGTGCATATCAGCTCACTAAAGAAGAAGCAAGATTCCTCAGGAGATCTCTACCACAGGAGATCTCTACCACTTTCAATTCAGTATTTAGCTGGTTTCATCCCAGTCGGGCTTTTATTCATATTTAGGGCTGCAAAGCAAATTACACCCAATGTACACCATCCCCTTCTCTCTGCCAAACATCACTGGTGAACCACTGACCCATGTTCTCTCCTCCTTTTTATATGCCTTTTACTGAGGGGACTTCTTCAGCCAAGACAATCCCTGCAAAAGGTGCAACAGGAGTCTGGGAAGGTGGTGGAAACTTCATCCTCCAAGATCCTGGAAACTACATCAGACAAGACTCTGAGCAGGCTTTCTCTAAAAGAAAGCTGGACCAGACATCCTATGGAACTCCCTTTCAATTAGAATTATTTGATGATTGTGTAACATTTACTGCCATAAAATGCTGTACCAGAACACCATGCACGCAGAGCCCCAGTGACACAAACAGACAATCCACTACAGCCTCCAGTGCTCTCATGCATCTGTCATTTCCTAAGAAAAGCATCTGTAAGATATTTCACCCTTCTCTTCCTGCTTGCGAAGTTTCATCTTTCCAGAACCTTACTATAACCTTGGCTATCAACAAACAACCCAAAATGAAAAAATTTGCTGACAGTGTGTGAAAAGAATTCTTATCAGACTACATTTTCCTTCCTTCCTTTCCCCTGCCGGGTGGGGGCCTGCTCACACTGCCACATGATGCACACTCAGACACACTTTTCCAGCAGGCTGAAGACACCATCTTGGTAAGTCAACATTCCATTGCAGTCACGCGGCTCTTGGCTTTGCTGTGCTGAGTGCTGCTGACAAGGAAGACACAAACCCACCACCACAAGAAACAAACTGGTGTCCATGCAGAAACACAAGGAATCATTATGGGTTGACCATTAATGATTCATTAAATATTAAACCCTAAAAACATTAGGGTTTTTTAACCTGTTTCCAGGCAGTTTTCCCACACAGTTATTACACCCCCACAAGTTCTAAACGGTTAAACAACTTCTCACCCTATCTACTGCCAGACAGGGAGCCCAGTTACTTTCACATTTTTATTGACCTGCTCCAGGTTTGCTGGATGCAGCAATTATGTTTGCCTCTATTCTCATCCAGCTTCCCTGCATCCCTCCCCCATGTCTGCAGTCACTGCTTCTTTAACACATAAATGTTTGACCAAACTCATTGAAACAAGTAACAGCTGTTCAGACAGGATTTCTGAACACAAAATGTGACAGCTCTCAGTAGATGGGCTGAACAATGCTTCCAAATGTCCTCTACTCTGGAAGCTGCTCAAAATAAATGACAAGAAGTCACATTAGGAGGAGTCTGAGCTAGTGAATCTGCCATGTGCCCCCTCTAGCAATAGTTGGATGCTGCAGTTCCTGCAAAACAAACACCCTCCCCTCCCTGCAGCTGAAGATCAACACCACGCCTTTACTACATGGACGTTCCTGGAACGAGAGCTGTGCTCCCTTCCAGCCCTTCAGACGTTTCCATGAACAGCCCAGTGCCCGGCACGCACGGCCCCACCTTCACCCCGCGAGGCCGAGGCTGTGCCCGTGCCCCGAGGGCTGCAGGAGCCGGGGCAGGGCTCTGGGAGCAGCCGGCCCGCGAGCACTCAGGCTCGCTATTAGCGCCCCGGCAAACTCTTTCACAAAACAAGACTTTGTTGTCTCCCTGTACCCGAGCCAGCGAGCCAGGGCAAGGGCCCAGCTGCAGCTGCGAGCCCCGTCCCTGCAGCAGCCTCACCTCTGGGCGCCCAGCGCCTTGATGACCGTGGAGAGGAGCCGCCCGTCCTTGGCCGTGACCTGTGTGATGTACTGCGGGCGGCCCATGTCCGACTCCTCCACCGACTTGGAGAGGGCAGCACTTCCCGGACAGTCGCAGAGGGAGCCGGGGAGGTGGCAGCAGTCACCTGTCGTCATGGCAGCTCTGGGCCCCTCTGTCCCGGGCCCAGCAGCTGGGACACCTGCAGGAACAGCACCATAGTCAGAACCCAGAACCCTGGAATCCCCAACCCGTCACGATCCTCCAGCCCCACTCACGCTAGGAGCACCCCAGGGCCCCAACAAACATGCATTTTGTGAGTCTTCTGTCCCCTTTAATAGGCTTTGTGAGGCTGCCTCACCATAAAATTAAGGCTCCAAGAGTTCTACTTACATAACTTACCATCAGAATTGCAAATCTGCCTTTCCCATAGAGAATTCCTGGTAACCACCCTTTAACCTGATGAAGCCTTTCAAACTCAGTGAGCTGATACAGAGATGGGGAAGGCAACTAGAAGCCCCACGGGCCTGTGCTGTTCTGGCTAGAGCCATCCTGAAAACTTACATTCATACTCTCCATAAATACAGCAAAGTTTCACCTGAACAGGGCATCTAAACCAGTTTATGTGGCTGGGTTTAGGACGCCCTTCTCAGCTGCCTTCAGAAGCCTGCTGAGCACTTGAAAGACTGTCCAAGCCCATAAGACTCTCCCATCCCATCTTTGATGTTTTTTCTCTTTATTTCATTAAAGAAATACACATGCTCCCATTTCTATATCCGCTGTGGTACATCCCAACAGTGAATGTGTGGACATGGACATCCCAAAACCACCAAAAATCCTCCTTGGGAAAGGCAGCAGGCCTGCCTGACTCCTTTCCCTTTCAACTGTTCAGACCAATCACAACTTTTACAAGAGCCACTTGCAAACAGCAAAGCACACCAGCACATTTTCAACATTCACCCAGCAAAGAGAAGACACAGAACAAACAGGAAATGCAAGAAATGGAGAGAAGGTGCAGAGAAAAGCCCAACAGGGCAAATCAGGAGCTGGCTCTGATGAGCCATATGTGGAAAGGAGAGTTCTCTGCCTTTGAGGTAAGGCAACAGCTCACCCAAGCTGCCAGAAACAGCCATGTTCCTCCCTGGCAGGGGCTATCTCATCCCCAAAATCAGGTATGCTCTGCAGATTTAGAAAAATCCTGGTTAAAGGCCAATTGCCTTTAACCTGGTCCCTGAGAGGCAGCTGTGCAGAAATAAAGAGCTGAGGTTACAGTGAGTCACACTGAATACAATCCAACAACATTGTACTGCTGGTAAAACCAAAATCCCTGTGTCTGTAAACAGGAATGCCTTATGTAAGGCACGCACAGTAATCCCTGTGCACCAGCACTGCTGGGATCAGAGCTGAAATGCTGCCTCATCCTGGTGGCTGGATTTCAAGATGAAATAAATGCATAAAAGAAGTTAAAATGAAAGCAATAAAAAGAAAAAAGGGGAGGAATAAAAGGAAATAAAACAACCACAACCCCAAATAAGATATATGAAAACAATTAGGTTTGTTACATTTTGGGGGAGTAAGGGGAATCAGCAATCTTTTCCTCCCGGAGGTAGGAGCAGGCAAAACAAACCTTCACCATCCCATCCAAGGAAAGGTTTTTGTTTTGAGATCTCTGAGCACAACAGGAGTCAAACATTCTCATGAAACAGCAGTTCTGTCAGGTTCAACTAAGCCAAAATCTAACAAAAAAAACCTAAAGAAAATAAGGGCTTGTTCCTGGTTGGAGGCTTGGCCACACTACAGAGGAAAAAAGCCAAAAAGCCGGTACAAGAACAGGATCCTTGAAGCCCTGAAAACACTGATTTGGGTAAGCACAAGTGCTTTTTCATGTCTTGGAAATTAAGCAACTCACACAACCAAGGGCTTCATGTACGTGCATTCAAGAGGGATTGAGCCCTTCACTGGTGCCTCAGAACAAGATGCCAACTTTGGTAGCATTCCCTCACTTTACAGAACAGTTTCTAATTTCTCATAGAAAACTTTCTAATCTCTTTTTCAAAGCTGCTCTTGATAACTATCTATAATCCTTCCTTTGCATCTGAGCAGGAATAAGCTTGGGCTTGTGGGCAGGTCAATCCTCTTCAACATGAACTTGAATCTTTTCATCAACTTAAATATTAACTTGATAGACTCAGCCTCTCCACCTGTGCAAAGAACATACAGAGTTAGAGCTACTTTTCTTATTTCTCCTCCTCAAAAAAAGGCTACAAACTCTCCAACTGCAAGGAACAAAAAGTAAGATGATAAATGCTATTGGAATTACTTAAGTCAGCTGTTCTGCAAGTTAAGGAGTTCTTTAAAATTAACAACCTCTTACTGAAACAAGGAAGAGAAGATATATGCTTTTAATAAAAAGGTTAGTTCCGTTTGTTTGGCCAAAATGTTGTTTATTTTAAAGTTCAGAGGAAAAAGTCCATTCTGCATACTGGAATAAAACTGCCCTCACTGTGTCTTGGGAGTATTTATACTGAGGCTCTTTGTGCTCCACATCTGACAGACATAGGCAGCCCCATGGCCTTGCCCCAGGACCCTGTTGGGGCTGGAAGGGAATAGCCACCCTGCCGTTCTTCAGGAAATGCACAGGTTGCTGTTATGAGTTATTTGGTGTTTCCTTATCAGGGTCCAGACCAGGGTGGAACCTGAAGTCACTGCTTTAATATCTGACTCATGCTGTTCAGCAAATACGAAGGAAAAGCAGCAAGATTTTCATGGTTAGTAAAGAAGTAACAGAAATCCAAAGACAACATCTGCAGTGCACTCGGGTCCCAGTCCCATATCCAGTGGAACATGAACCATGGTGAACAGCCAAGTCAGTCCCTTTCCTGATCCCTGAAGGATCAGCTCATCAACACACAGCCTTCCTCTTACAATTGTCAACAGCTCATCCAATCCAAACCCAGTGTTCACAGAATCGTTCAGGTTAGAAACAGCCTTTGAAATCATCTAGTTCAACTGCTCCCCCAGCACTGCCAAGCCCACCATGAACTCATGTCCCCAAGCGCCACATCCACAGTTTTTAAATCCCTGCAGGGATGGTGACTCCACCACTGGCAGCCTGTGCCAGTGCCTGACCACCCATTCCATGAAGGAATTTTTTTAGCTTAAATCTCTCCAGTACAATTTGAAGTTGTTTCCTCTCTTCCTGTCACTCGTTTCCTGACTGACCCCCACCTGGCTGAACTCTCCTTTCAGGGAGCTGTATGTGAGCAAGAAGATCCCCCCTGAACTTTCTTTTCTGAACAGCCAGTTCCCTCAGTCGCTCATCATGAGATTTGTGTTCCAGCCCCTTCCCCAGCTCTGTTTACAGCAGAAACATCAAAATCTCAGTGTGAAAAACAAGACCCAAACAGCTGGCTTGAACCACACACTGTTTTTTTCTAAGCACCTGTGTTTTCTGAGCCCGTTCCTTGGGGATACATTTCTTGCACACATTTTTTTAAAAAGTCTCAGAGACACTAGGTTTACTATCAACATCCCCTCTGCTGCCATAGTTAGACATTAGCAAATAAATGGGAAGGCTCTTCTCAAGAACAATTTGCATCCTCAGCTTCTGAGCAGATCCAGAACATAAAGGGCTAAGTTTGTAGATAATTACTCAAACTGAAAAAAACCCAAACTCTGTCTGTGGAAAGCTGTCTCAGAAGAGCGGATTCTGCACTAGAATTCCAAAACTCTTAACAAGTGCGGCAAAATGAGCCAGTTCCTTGAAGAGCAGCTTGTGCTCTGTCACTGCCCCAAGGCAGAGACCAGGCTGCTGGTGCAGGATCCTGCTCCAAGGCTTAAGTGAAACACGCTTGCAAGATACTCTCCCTTGTCAGTCCTCATGCACTGCAATAAGATATGTAATCCAGTCTGTATCATCCAAAGGACAATGAGGTGGGCAAAACCCCCTCAAAAGACTGCAGAGATTAGGTTGCTCCAGTGCTCTCCATGCAGGAGCAAGAGTCAAGAGTCTCTCTTGCAGGAGTCAAGGAGCTAAAAGGTCCCCCAGCTCTGTTCTTCATATCTGGACTTCAAAGATGGACAAAACAGTTATTTCTCCCAAACAGGGAAACCACAGCACACCAGATGAACATCTGGATCAAAGCCACAAAGGGAAAAGCACAGTCAAGATAAGAATGACAACAGGAAGGCTTCAACCAAATTATGGCAGTAATGGGGACTGTCAGGTGCAGGTTGTGGCCTGCCCACTAATGAATAGCCCAACCAGTCTAAAGCCTTGGAACAATCCTGTGGCTTTGACAGGATCCAGTGCAAACTGGAACCAGAGCCAGCTGCCCCTGCTTTGGGTAGAGTGTACACACCAGCTCCTGAGCAGAATGGTTTCCCTGGGACATCTCCACCAAAGAACACCCAACATGTGAGGCTGCCAGCAGCTGGTCTGTTCCTCTCACTGAGCAATCAATTTCCCTGATTGCTGGAACTGAGACCTGGCCCCTCACCCATGGTATCACAGAGATAACCAAGTTGTGCAGCCAACATAACCCACCCATCTGTACACAAGAACTTTTTTTATTTTTAGCAGGTAACCCATTCACTGATGGCAAATCAGAGCTCTGAACCCTGCTTACATGAGCTGATGTTTAAGCCGGGGTGCAAAGCTTCCCAGCCTGCTTTCCAAAGCCCTTTCAGCCACTTTGGGCACACAGACCCTGAGTTTTCTAATCCTTATCATCCTGCAAATGTCACCAGTAAACTGAAGGTTTCCAGTTGCTAAAGGGCATTTCCTAAGATCATTGCTTTCCTTTTCACCACTAAAACTGATTTCCCAAATCCTGGGCCCTATAACCATCTGAACATCTCTCCCCATCTTGAGGGAGACTGTACAAAGAATTGCTTGCTGCACACATCTAAGCACCTGCTCTCACATAACCCATCTCATACAGCTAATGCACATCTTCCTATGGCCCAGGTTCAGTCCCAGCTGTGCAGCACATCCTCCAGCACCAGTTCTGCCTACTGAGGCACCAGCCTCACCAGTGCACCTGTAGCCTCTGTGCTCTGACTTAGTGGCAGAGTATCCCCTTCTCCAGATCTGGCCTCCACACCCTCACACCCAAGTGATCACACACCTAAGGCACTGCCACCAGAGATACACACAGATGGGATGAGTGGCCCAAAGTGCTCCCTGCTACTGTTAAAAGGTTGTATAAGTGGATTAATCTAAAGAAAAACAAAACCAAACAACAACAACCAAAACCAAACCAAAACAAAAAAATCCCAAACTATTTCCCCTCCCCCCCTTCCTCCCCTCCCAAAGAACCGGTCCCACACTGGCTTTGTTTTCAGTTTTGTTTGTTTAAACATACTTTCTGAAGGTTGAAAGCCACAGTATTATTTTGTTCTTTATTAAAAATACACTACTTTATACATCAACTGACTCCCCAAAGTTACCCGGTGGGTCTTCTATGTAACACCTTAAAAGCACCTAAAAAGCCAGCTCAGGATCTGCCCCCAACTGATCCATCAGCAACTCTTCCCATCACTCAGGGCCTGGGAAGAAATCTCATTAGTCCTGTGCTCAGAAGTCACCTGCATACAACAGCCCTAAAGTCAGGGTGCAAGGAGCCCTGTCCAGTGAAAAAACTGACACAGCATTTTATAGCATATGCCTCAATATTCAATAAAAGATCTGATACTATCTGAAGCAACAGCTTCTAAAACATCTTAAAATTTGGTAAATAACACATGGGAAAGCATTTCACTCCCTAGGAGCTTCTCTATTTCTGACCCACCTGCAACATTTGGTTGGCAGTTTCAACTAAAGGAGATGCTGTAAAAACTTCAGCCATAACTTGCTCTTCAGAGGATGCCAGTGGAGCAATGCTGTGAGTCAGAGCCAGGGGATAGCCCTGACTCCAGTCTCAAAACAAATCCCAAAAAGCAAGGGAAAAAAATTTGTAAGGCACAACATTCTGGGAGCTTAAGAACCTTCTGATAAAACTTCACACCAGGAAACTCCTCCTACACCTCTAACAGCAAAAGCTTTGGGCTGACTCCAAAGGCTCACCTGCCTCATCCCTTGGGCAGAGTTTAAAAACAAATGTTCCAAGTCTAACCCTGTAACACTCAGGAGGAGGCCAGAAGCTTAGAGGACATAGCCTTTCTGGACTCCTGTGTTTGTCACATTTGTACATGACCGCAGCTGCACTTGCCTGGGCTGCCTCTCCACTGTTTCAAACACACAGCTCAGCAGCAGTCAGTGGTAACTCAAGGCTCCAGTCACTGGCTCTTGCTGCTGGGGACAAGCAATCATAACTTCCCTATATCCAAAAACTATTTAGATATATTCTAGAAGCATTGCAGACACAGATGAAGAGATAGCCTTCCACTTCCATTTTTTCCAAGGAGACACACTGCCAGCATCTGAGTTCTATTCCCCAAGCAAAATACTGCAGCAAGCCTTGGTGATCAATAATTGCTGTTTTCCAAAGCCAACATCCATACATACCCCTCCTCTTCAAAACTACAGTATATTGGATCAACATCTGCAGTAGTTTCACTTCATCTCCATGTCTTGAAGCAATGGAAAACTATTGGCTGGCAAAGATGAAGCTCCTGAGGCACAGCTCCTGTGGATCTTGGCAGGGCTCCCAGCAGGTGAGAACCCCAACTTTTAAACACGGCCAAAGGCATGGATCTCATGTGGACACAGCAGAACTGTGACACAGCAGAGCTGCCTTCATTTCAGGGTACCCTGTCATGTTGTTCACCCACTGTTTTTCAAACAAGTTTTCCTCATTGCCTAATAAAATTACTCAATATTCAAAAAGAAGCAAAAGGTTCAAGCTTAGATGTTGAGAAAAAAAATCAGTATAAAAAGAAGAAGCCTAAAGGACGATTTTTTTCTTGCTGTGCTTGGAAACAATTAGGTGGTATGCTACAGCTGGAATGCCAAAATGAACAAAGTATTTTCAGCTCTTTTGAGACTTGCTATCTGACACAAGGCTGTATGAAAGGAAAGTTAACTGCACTTTAATTACCAACATCTGGAAAAACTAATTGCAACATTAGAAGAAAATTCTTTGCAGAGGGTATCTCCAATCAAAATTCAGTCATTTTAATAACAAGTTTCATAAGGGAACAACCAAAAACCAGCTGGGGCATGAGGAACACCTGTGACTCCTCTGAGGATTCAAAAAACATCAGCTTTTAAAGATCAACAGCAGCACAACTCACTACATAATGCAACTGCAGAGACTCTGCACCCACCTCCCTCTGCATTTAATCACTCTTTCCAGGGAAAGAAAGATGCATTAGAAAGACTGGAAACTGAAACCATGAACCAGGGTGGAAAAAATATATTCTCATGCCTACAAAACAATTCTTGCAGAATGCTGTCCATCACTGGGGACAACAGCCAGCCCACCAGACACAAGCACAGCCCAGCCCTGCTGAAGGGACCTTAGCTGTGTGGCCTCTCACATCTCTCTGCACCCACATGCTTTACAAAACACCAGAAGCAGACACTTCTGCTTCCCAGCTCTACTGCTTCAGCAAGCTCCTCTTTAAACAGAGGCAGCCTCTGCAGCACGGTCAAAGCTCAAGTGCTCCCAAGTCCTGCACAGTCACTTGCCAGGCAGTTGCAGTTTGTTCAGAACAAATGGATTTTCCAGCTGTGTGTAATACCTCAGGAAACCAAATTTTAGTGTAGCAGTAACACATGCACCAGATCAAGAGTGCAGTGCCCACACACCACAGAACTGGTCAGTCCCTCAAAGGGCAGGACTCAGGAGGATGCAACACTTTCTTTCAGGATTGGGAAGCCCAGGTCCAAAAGAACTTGCATTCTCCCCAGTGTTTTCCTTTTTGGTTTATAAAGCATCATTTACACTGCTGTACAAATAACAGCACTCTGCTTGGAGATGAAGTAAGCTGGAACAAACCACCAGCAAAGCCTGCCGCAGCCCTGCCTGCCCCAATGCTCAGAGCAGCATGGCCGGTGCGCAACCACTGCACGAAGTTAGGCAGCACACTCAGCTCCCAGGAGACATTTGATCTGGAATTTAACTTCACTATTTATATTTTTCAACCTAGACATATCACAAATGTCTTCAGAACGTTCAGCTTCCAAAGAGCTTTCCAGCAAAGGCACCGCCACAGGCAGCCTGTGACTCACCACTCCGCTCTGGAGAGCTCCAGAGCAGACACCTACTGAGAGCATCGCCATGGTCAGCCAGAGAGGAGTCACAGATTCCAGGCAATGGCACCAGTGCCTCCCTTCTGCCCACTCCTTAGTGCTACAGATTCCCTCCTCAATCCTCAAGTGAAACTTCGTAATTGGTATCTGTGCTGCAAAACTCTCTCAGTTCAGTTTGTAATATTTTGCTTAGGCTGCATTTCTAGTTCTTCTGGACACAGGCCTTGTCTGATTTGTCTGCAGGGAAGTACAAGGAAAACTGGGAGGAAATAAATTAAAAACAGTCCAGAATTAAGTTTACCTTTCCCCTCCCACCACTCTCAAATCTAACCCCCAAAAGCTTTCAGCTGAAACAGAACTAAAGCTCTCAAAGCTTCAAACAAAGAAATCCCTGTTCAAGCCAAGACTACATGAGCTTGGTGCATTCTCCTGTTTGCAGAAAAGTGCTTTAGAAGATAAGTTTGATTTGTTTGTACTTTTATTTCCTGAGCCAGTGCTGCTCCCTGTCTCTTGTTTCCTCTTTTTAGGAACTGAGGAGAACGTTTCCTTCAGCTTTGATCACTAATTTTGTGACAACTGATTAAAACTGCAACAGCACTTACAGCACTTCTGTCCTTGAGGTTAACCACACACAGTCATCTCAGGTTCTATCAGGAATTGAAAAGTTTAGTTAGAATTGCTACATAAAATCTAGAATAAAACTTACAGATGCCTATCTAATTGAAATAGGGGCAAATGACAGATTCCAAACTGTAACATTGTTCTAGAGAGCCTGGGGCAGGAAAGGTATTTGCAAGGCAGATGGATAGGAAGAGCTGCAGGTCAATACAGCTCCTGCTGGGCTGCTACCTTCACTGGAGGATGCACAGGGTTCAGTCCCTGCCTCAGGAAATGCCAGCAGTCCCTGCTTTCAGGATTTTGTCATTCTGCACTTTACCTTCAGTGCTTAAGGCTCTCACAGGCTGTAACTGCACAGCAGGAGAGGCACATCCCACCCCCAGGAAAGGTACATAAGACCCTGAGACACTCAGTAGTGACTTCCCTGCTTTCACCCAGCAAGATGAGCCACCAGAAGCTCTCCCAAACCAGCTGCAGTGGGGAACCCCATCTCCCAGCTGAGCTGCATTGCTGCTGCAATGAGTTACAGCTCAGCTGGTCTACTTACAACAAAGATAGCACAGACACAGGTTCCAGGGAACAGCTGCTACAGCTGGAGCTGGAGAGAGAACAAGACCAGGGCTGGAGAGAGGTGGAGATCCTGCTGTTTACGTGCATGACATGAACTTTGCTGATAAGCCTTGAATTTGATAAGGCACACTTGATAAGCCCCAGCACAGATTAATGCGTCACTTTACCACCCGAGAAAGCTGACGTACAGACTTCATGGAGACCCACTTGCCTACCCTGGCTCAGTGCTGTGCTCATTTCCTTCACAGGAAAGAGTCCCAGGGCTTAGTTTACCTCATGGTTTGTGTGCCCAGGTGTCACTCACTGAGACAGGCCCAGAATGCTTCCAAGAGGACAAGAGTCAGTAACTGAGACCACTTCTCTATTGTGGGAAAGGCTGGAGTTAAGACCAGACAGAAGTATAAGTTAACCAGAGTAAATTAGACTGGGAGAGAGACGAGACACACCAGCTCAAACTTCAGTCTAGAAGAGAAAAAAAAACTAGTTTGGAAAGAGAAACTCTGAAATCTCCAAATATCCAAAGCTAAGTCAAAGGCAAGCAGAGAAAAAAATAAGCTCATCATGTAGTTTGTAGTTCACAATGCTGGATTCCTCCCTTCATTTTCTAAGAAAAGCTTCTGTGTTCTTAGTGTGAAAAAACAAGGATATTTTAAACCATAGTGAAACAAGTCCCCAAATGCCCTTTTTTTTTTTGCGCCTCTACCTGCAGAACTACTACGAAGTCCAATCCTGAGGACTTGCAATGGTCCCTCAGACTCAGAGAGTCTCAGAGCCCATTCCCAGGCTCAGCTTGCCATGGATGCATTTTCACTTGATTTTGGTCATGCTGTTTGAAGAAAACAGTGCTTACTTCCTCCCAGGGAAACATGGTGTGCTACACTTGCTCAATGCAGGCCCAGTATCAATCAGCTAGAAGAGGAAAGGCCCTCTGCCAGCATCCATGAAGGCACGAACTGTGTGGGAAGCTGCTCAGAGTCAGTACACTGTAGCTCTGCTCATCTGCATGGGCCTCTTGGCGTCCAGCACAGCATGACCTCACCTCGCAGCCTCTGTGCAATCCACAGCAAAAAAGAGCAAACACATCCAAAACAAGGAGCATTAGTTACGATGCTATTTTCTATTTCCACTTAGGCAGTGGTGCTGATCAGCTAACCACACACAGACACCCCCAGCTATATAGCTGGTATGGAGTGACCATGAACTACATATTAGGTTTGCACTTGGCCATTCCCTGTACCGCCTGCTCTGCTCTTGGCAGTTTAGACCTCCCTACTGATGCAGGCTGCCTGCAACGCTCCCCAGTGTGTGCTTGGGGGGAATTAGACCTTCTGTCCTTAACTGGAATTATTAAATTCACTGTCACAGAGCATGTGACAAAGGGATTTTAGAATCCCAGCTCCCTTCCCATTGAGCCTCTGTTTCTGATGGGTGACACACCATCACAGCTTCAAACATACCTGAAAAACCAGGGCACTTCCAGCCTCCAAGCACTCCCCTGCATAATCCTTTGGAGATGCAGAAAAGTGTTCAAACACTTTAGCTTTGGAAAGCCAAGACTAACGTCCAGCTGTTCAAGGGATTATCCTGTGCACATATGAGTGGCAGCCAAGCAGGGTTTTATGTCCCCACGAGCAGGACCAGCCACAGCCAATGCAGCTGGCTGACCACAGTGACATCACAGGCATTCTCAACGAGAACCTGGAGAAAGGTCAAGAAAGTGCTAGAAACTGCATCAGAAGGCAAAGACAGAGATAAATGCTTGTTGGAAAGAGAGTCGAGCAAGAGAATGAGACTGCCAAGGAAAATGAAGGGCTGGTAATAGAGAAGGTTAAGAGAGAGACAGAAACAGTCCCTTAGGGATAAGCAAATAAAGGACACAAGGTGGGATGAGAATCACATCTCCACTGACAGATCTTCATCACACACATCAGGGCAGGGACAGAACACTGAATACAAACAAACAGAATAAAAAGCCCGAGCTGCTTTGGATAACCCTGACACTTCCAGCTCACCATCATCATCCCCAACATGCAACACCTCACCTGCCTGCCTGCAAAATTTGAACTCTGCACAGCTCCCTCCAACAGGACAACAGCCTGAACTCTCCTTGGTCCAGCAGCACCATGCAGATGTATCACCCCACGCCTTGGTGGCACCATTTCTGAGGGCACTACATGCAAGCAACTGCACACTCCAGAAGCCTCCAAGACCACTGCACGGCACTTTGGTTTGTAATCCTGGTCCCCCCACCAGATCTAGACACAACAAGAGCAAGTGTTTGAGACTGCAACAGAAAGACCTCCCATGTCACAATCACCTTCCTGTACAAGAGTCACAGGCTTGTCCCTTGGATAAATCCCACAAACCAGCAGTTCTGGCTTGTCGCAATCGGCTCAAAAAACCTGAGTTTAAATTAGACAGAAAGTTAAAGATTGCCAGTTTATGAAAAGTCCATCACAAACCCTAGGCTTACACCACGGAGGAAAGCAGCTGCTGCTCCAGCACAGGACTGCAGCAACTTCTTCAGCTGTGCTGTGACACCGAGCTCAGTCTATTGGGAAATCTCTGCACACGAGGCAGCGTGTCTGCGTGCTCGGGAGGCAAAAACGCAGAACAGAACCAGAACGCTCCCAATTTGGCAGAAGAAAAAAAAAAAAGGTACGGGAGCCCAGAGGCAAAAGAAACTTTTCCTAATCACTGCTTATGCCCAGGGAAGAAGAATCTAAACAACAAATACTGCTTTTCAAACCTCGGGCACTTCTGTTCCCGGTGATGTTTGTACGAGACAGCCCCGGCGCTCCCGGGGGACAGTGGCAGCCCGGCCCAGGCCCGCCCAGCCCAGTCCAGCCCGGCCCGGCCCGGCCGGGAAGGGCCGAGGCTCAGGCGCGGGAGCCCGGCACAGCGAACACGGCGCACTCCGTACCGGCGGCAGGGTCTCGCACGGGGCCCGTGCGGGCAGCGGGGGCGGCGGCAGTCGCTCCGGGAGAGAGGCCCCTAGACCTGCAGCGCGGCTCCGGCTCCCAAGCACGAGCGGCGCCGCACACCGGGGCCACCGGGAGGGCTGTCAGGGCTCCCGGGCCCGCCCGCCTCGGCCCGGCCTGGCCGGAACGCCGCTCCCGCTGCCGCCGCCCCGCGCCGGAGCGCTGCCCGGGGCGGTGGGCGCGGCGCGGGGCGTGGGGTCGGCCCGGCCGCCCCCCCCGTCCCGTACCTGTGCTCCCAGCGCCCGCGGCCCCTCAGCGCGGCGCGCGCCGCCCCAGCGCCGGCTGCGGCGGCCGCCGGGCCCCACCCCCCAGCGCCCACCCTCCAATCCCCGCCCGTACCGCGCTAACGCAGCTCCCGAGCGTCCAATAGACTGCGGGTAACCCGCCGGCGTCGCAACGCGACCCCGCTGGCAACAGCCGACGGCCAATAGAGGCCCTGCGGGCAAGCCCCGCCCCCCATCAGCCCCGCCCTAACCCCCGAGCCCCGCCCTTCCCCTCTTGCTCCGCCCCCAGCCCAGGGCCCGACCCCGCACTGCCCCCGCCCGCAGCCCTGGGAGAGGTCGGCCCAGCGCCGGCCGGGACAGAGGGGCACGGGCACCGTGGGACACCGCCCAACGCGGCACCCTGCGGCAGTGCAAAAGCCCCGGGGGCAGCGGGTAGCGCGTCTTGCCGCTCCCGGGGGCGCCGGCAGGGGCACGCATCCCCGCCCCATCCCGCGCTCTGGCTCGAGAGCCCCCCCAGCTTCTTCTACAGTTGTGCCTGGAACAGAACTTTACGCAAACGGTATGATTTGGCAATCTTTATATCCACAATACATCATAACCATGCACAAAAATCGAGTGGTGTGTTTATTTACAAAGTGAATTGCACTTAACACAGGAACCAGGAATAAAAGTAAATGAAAGGAACCTCTCTTCTGGGTTGCATAAAGGCCCACTACTATTTATAGCCTACAAAGCCTGATAGTCAACACTACCATGCATTATCTGACCAGTGTAAAATAAGAAGGGCTGTTATTTATTGAAACAGTGCAGCCTTGGAGTACTCATTCCATGGAAACATTCCATAAATCACCAGCTTCATTTAAGAGTCTGCAAGTAAAGAGGATCTACCCCTCAGCCCCCACTTACTGTGCTTTACTTGAAGGACAGTTAGTCTTAACCTCCAGTTGTCTGATTTTCCTTAGCTGAAATTCAAGCCCCTACCTTTAACACTGTTCTAGTTTTTTACAGAGAAAAAAATCTTCCCTAGGTGACTGAGCCACTTCACTGGGATCTTCTTTTCTTCTATGGAGTCCAGAACCTCTAAGCAAATTCTTCCTTCTGCTTGGAAGGGAAGTGATCACCAAGCCTCAGCAAGACTCAACCAGAAGCAGATCCCACCCCCACCTTCTGGAGCAATACAGAACACAGGGAATCAAAGCACCAGGAGCAAAAATACCTCCTGTACAATTTTCCAACAGCTTTTGTTAAGTAACCGATTCAAATCAAGGCTCAGGCCAACCCATACCACACCCAGCCAAGAGCTCTATGTTCATGCAAGAGGTCAGCAGGGCGTCACAGAACAGCACCCAAATGGGGGCATCTCTGGCCCCAAGGAGATGGCCTCCACAGCCCACACTGAAATATTTTTAACAAAGTAGCAAGCAGTCACCCATCTACTAGATTTTTACTTTTATACAAGTATGGAGCTTTAAAACTTTCCAGGAACCAAACCTCCTTGTACTGTGCAGGCTCCAGTGAAGATCCCAGACTAACTCTCCTGTCTGTAAGCACTGACTTTGCAGGAAAAAATCTTTGCTGAATTGATCTGATCTACCCAAGGAATTTATTTTACCAATTTGCTCTTTGTGTGCTCAGGACCAAGTCACTTTTATGTATGCATTTTGGCCTTCACCCTCCCCATCAGTAAGAGGAGAGGCAGCACGACAGACTCCTGCCTAATTCTGCATTAAAATAGCTGTTCTAGACAACAGCAGGAGCTGCTGATGGTTGTATTATGACACAAGTGGCAGTACTCGGGGCTTTGTAGTGTTTTCAACAGTTAAAGGAAAGTCATCCTCAACATCCAAGTAAAGCAAGCAAAGCACACATTCCTTCTTTTCACAGGCAGCTTTCCTGTTATCAGGAATTTTACAAAAGCCAAACTTAGCCCTCAAATCCCTTAGGGTAGATGGAAGAGAGCTGTAACCTTTTTTTTCCTGACAGTAATACTGAGAGACACACAGACAGCAAAACTGTGGGATGAAGCAGTCAAGTTGAGGTTACAGGTAGTCTGTAATTTCCACATCAGGAAAGCATGCTTATGGAGTCTGGGCTACTGCAGAGCTTCTCTGAATGTCAGACAGCTCTTCAGCATTTCCAGCTTCCTCAGGATTCCTCCAAGTCTTCCCCTCAGTAATTCCAGCACAGTAGTGGGCTGGGTTGTGGATGCAGTTTCTAAGGAGCACACAATGCTTCATCAGGACACCAGGAACCCCAGATGACAAGCCCTTTCTACAGTCTGTGCATAGGAAGATGGCCTAACCTGGCAGAACTGATCCAATGTTCTTTTTCTATGGTTGCAAACAGCCATGTGCTTAGGCTGGGCAGGAGCACCTCACACCTACAGAAGGGCTGTGGCTCTGCCTGGAGAGCAGCACAGCAGCCTGGAGAAGAGCCTTGTCTCATAGTGAGGGACCACAGCAGATGAAAACCCCCACCCCATTCCCAGTGCTCTCAGGAGCTACAGGGGTGCACATGTGCACACACCAACTGCCCCTGTGTGCCCCAGCAAAGGGGAGGAGGCTCCTCTCTGTCACACAACACAATAGAATGGTCCAAGGTCCACTTGTGCTGAGGGGGCTTTGGATAATGGACTCATTCAAGAGCTCTTCAATACCCATAAATTTAACTACACTTAAGCCCTAGACACTGACCTTTCACTGGGACTCTGCAACAAAGTTTAAAGCCTTCCACAAAGCCAAAGAGTACAGAAAATATTTGAAGAGACAAGCAAGTGACTGAACTGTTTCTTGGCTTCTTACACCAAGCCAGACTGATTCTAGAAACTTCATGTTAAGAGCAGGACTTGCAGAGTAAGCATGTTAATACATCACCCTAAACTAATAAGTCTTCTTAACAATTCCTCCTCATGCTATCCAGCTGATTTCTTTATATAAAGTTTGTTCAAAAATTAAGGAGCCCAGCTCCACTAGTGTCCAGTTGTTCTCGAATGAAATATTTTCAGTATTTCAGAATTTTCCACTCTCTCGTTGCCAGCTGTCTGAACACTGACTGCACTTCATGTTCTGGTCTTGGACCACCAAAAAGGAGATATCCCAGTTCCCACCTTCTCTGAACAGAATGCTAGTGAAGCAAATACCAAGCATTGAAAGTGCTTCCTGAACTGGAACACCCTTAGGACAGAGCCCTGTGATGCCTACCAAGGAATTCATACTCTCATTCAATGGCATCAGGCTGCAAGCATGCACACTTGAACCTTGAATGGAACTTCTAAACAAAGCTGAAGAGTGAAAGTGCCAGGCACCACGTGCATCCTGTGCTGTGAGCTGGAGCCCTCTCAGTGCGTACAGTACAAAATTAAAGGCATTGGTCTGGAAATCTTATAAAAGAAAAGCCATCAGAAGTAACTGCCCTTAATTTTATTACGTAACCAGACAGAACAGTTGAGACTGGAATGTCAGATTTCCTCTTCAAGCACAATTCACAGTTTCATATTTGCTTTGTATCAGTAAAGAAAAAATCAACTCACTAATATGCAGCTGGGATTCATCCAGTGAGGTACAGGCTCAGAATAGAGAGCAAAAACTCACTGCAAATGGCACCACAAGCCTTCAGGGAGCAGCAGGTGGTTTCCAGCTCTTCCTTTAGATCATTTCACCCAGCATTTGCCATCAGAACATTCAGCGGATACCGGAGGGGATACAAGTGTGCAAGAGCTAGTGAGTGATGAAAAGCCATCAGAGATTTGCACAAGCAAGCAAGAGACTGACTATACAAAGTTGTGGTAACATTCTTCCCATTCAGCACAACGAAGAATTAGAGTAGTTAGCCCTGCTGATGACAAACCTGTTACATCAGTGAAGTACAATCATTTAAGAATTACAGTCTGCAGTTCAGTAAAACAGTAGAGAAAACAACAGATTAGTAATTATTATGTGAAATCCTAATATTATCCATTTTAGTAGAGGTCAATAGTGAAAGATCATGAAGAGAAAGTTCCAGATACTATGGATCTGCAGAAGTTTTACAAAATGTATAAAGTATTGTGTTTCTCTACAACAACCAAAACTCTTACAAGTGCAGCTATATATGCAACATGAAAATATTGCCTCACTCACTCAGACAGGGGCAGGAGAGATCTAGAGAAAAAGCAGCATGCAAAAAAAAACCCCTGGAACTAGCGCAGATCCTGCTTTCAGACACTGACCTACAGTACAAAAAGAAGCCTACTTGTACAGGCTGCAAAAGGTGTCTGAAATCAATATGCTGGGACTTACTGTACAATAATGTTAACTGATTAACATAAGCCATGAATAAATATTATGCCACTTCATAAAGCCGGCACAGGCATTCATGGTGGCAGAGAAAGCAATGCAGACATATTTCATTGTTCCCAAATAAAACAAGAATAGAGAAAGATTTCCCAAGCAGGAAACAGTTAACTACACAGCCAGACTAACTGTTTTAGGGGTAATTACAGAATAAGTAATGTTATTTTCAACAGCTTTCTTATGTGTGTGCAGCCACTAAAATCCTCACTGTGAGACTTCATCAGGACAGAAAACAGAGCATTTGGCAGGATAGCTAGTTTAATTTCTCCCCCATGTTTACAGGAACACAAGAAAAAGAGATATCTGGCTATGGGAGGAAAAAACCTTGTCATCTAAATATAGTTTTTTCTTCAACTGGTAAAGTCAAGTCCCATTGTTCCCCTCCCAGAATATAACAACAACAAAATCAAACTGAAAAAAACCCTAGCAAAACCAAAACAAGTCTATTTGATAAGAGTGTTTCATGGGGTAATATCCAGCAGCAGATTTTTCCAACACAAACATGTCTATCAGATCAGTGACTACATTTCAAGCCCAGAAGTCACCACATGGAAGGGGTTTCAGAGACAGGAGGATGTTAGCCCTACAATTAAAGCTCTAATATGAGAGGGGAGATTTGGGAATGGAATAAAGGAGGGAGGAGGGAGTCACTGAATCACAGGAGACAGGAAGTGCACACAAGTTTCTAAATGAAGCACAGACAAAGTGGAGGGCACAAGAGTCATCTAGAGAAGGTCACAGGTTCTGACAGCACTGGAGTTTGTTGGATTTCTGTCCGTCAGTGGTTGGCGGGACACTGATATCAACGACGTTGTTGCCAGGAGACTCATCGTGCGCAGACCGGTCCGCAATTTGTTTCTGCGACACGATGCGGTAGATTTCTGCAAGGAGAGCACATGGTAAGAACGTGCCAGAACCCAAGAAGGAGAAGATTTTAACTTGAGGGCTCTGAAAGGGAATCTAGGCTAATCAGATGTGGCGTGTAACATCTGGCTGGCATTCCGGTTCTGGAATGAATACATCAGCTCTGCCTGGAAAAGTTATTAAGACAAGAGTCCTCACTGCCTTCTGCAACAGCACTTCCTATCCCGTTCTTTTTCAATGACTCCATGAAAATGGGGATTATTAAAAGGGTTTTTAAATGGGAAAGGAGCAAGAATGCTCATTTCTAAATCAGGGAATCATTGCCTTTGTGATTAAAAAAAAAGTGGGCAGCATACTCTAGAAACACCAATCACCAGGATGCTGGGAAACCTTCACAGCAGCAACAAGTTACCCCATGGTCACCTCCACTCCCAGCAACCTGCTACCACCAAGTAACAGCAATGCTCCTCTCTGCAACACATCAGTTTTCCTAACTATGACAGTAAAAGCTGCATGGGTCCATAAAGCCCCAGACTTCTCCAAATGAATTTATTTGACTCAAACTAACTTAATGCTTGAAAGCACATAGATCCACAAAGCTGTAACCACTGAAGACAGACTGCCAACTTAAAAGCTTTCACAAACAAACTGTTTCAACTGCATACTTAGCAGAAGTCTTGTAAGTGGAAAAGTTTTTAAGTTATGTTATTTCACTGACTATAAGCCCTTGTTCCAACTTCCCTCCATTGTGAAACAGGAAAAGGGCAAGTACTTCCCTGGAAGTCTGTGGTAAATATTATGGTCACCTACATACAGCCACAACCCCAAAACAGCAACACCCAAAGCCTTTAGTAAGGAATAAAAACCACAGAGGACTGTGCAGGGCTTCTTTACGAGGATTTTTGGTTAGGTTTCTTTGGTGGTTTTATGGGTTAGGTTTTTTTTTTGGGGGGGGGAGAGGGGTTGGGTTGTTTGGTTTGGTTTTTTTTTTTTAAGAATCTGCACATATTTATGTTGTTTAAAATGGAAATCTTTAACTCAAGGCCAATCTTGTTGCCACTGGCTACCTACAGATCTTTGCTAAAGGGAGGAGGAGGATTGTTCAGAGGCTGTCACACCTTTTTCTTTTCTCCTCAGTACTGTATTTGAATTTCAGCTGTTTATAGAGTGGTTGCCAAGCACCCTTTGCTTTGGGGTAGCATCTCTTTCTCTTTGGGGTGTTTTGTGGTTTGTTTTTTTCTTCCAGTCGTTAGTGATTCCTCAAAGAATTGGCCAGTAAGGAAATTCCTGTCCTGCTGTTCTCACTCTCTTCCCTCCACCAAGTCCCCTGTGGTGGTTCCCAACTCACTACTCTACAGAGCACATTTTCCTAGGTTCCTTCTCTCTTAGAAGGATGATTCTCCCCCAGGTATAATCACTTTAGGAACAGCCTTTTCAGGACTTCTCAGTCTTATTATCCATGTGCCTATGCTATCTGACCAGACCATCTCAACACTTCTGGGAGCCCAGGGTGCTGGAACACAGAGGGGTTTGAGTTCAGTTTGCCTGGGCCTGACCTCAGCTTGAGTTGTTACAGCACTGTAGCTCTCCTAGAGTGGCCTCAGGCCAGCATCCCTAACCAAGGTCCGTCTCAGGACAACACTGCAAGGGAAGACAGGATGGATGGTGATCACTGAACTACTCTCAGAACACTAAAATAAAAAATACTGTCTCAAAGTGCCAGGGAAGCTGCCTCAAATCCAGCCAAATGTCCCAGATCGGCCACAAATCTTCTACATAGTGCAAGACCAGCCCAGCTCCAGCTCTGGGCAGTCATCTCTGCCCCACACTCCAGAAGCTTCACTAGTGGCTCTCTAATAACACAGATCTGCTGGGCACCAAATACAACCCATTCCTCATCTGTCAGGCTTTTACCTATACAGGCAGCTTGGCTACCCTTTATTTCCTCTTCTTGGGCACCTTGGAGTCAGAGTTGGGATTGCTCAGTCTAGAGAAGAAAAGGCTCTAGGGAGACCTTAATGCAGACTACCAACATCCACATTCCCCCCAGAGAGCTGGAGAGGGACTTTGGACAAGGGCCTGGAGGTACAGAACAAGAGGGAATGGCTTCCTACTGCCAGAGGGCAGGGTTAGATGGGATAGTGGGAAGAAATTCTTGGCTGTGAGGGTGGTGAGGCCCTGGCACAGGTTGCCCAGAGCAGCTGTGGCTGCCCCTGGATCCCTGGAAGTATCCAAGGCCAGTGGACAAGGCTTGGAGCAGCCTGGGATAGTGGGAGGTGTCCCTGCCCATGGCTCACTGTCAACTTGATATCCTTCAGAATCCCAAGGTCCTTCTCTGCAGAAGATGCTGTTGGTGTGGTGCAGTCACCGCCCTTGCTATCAGCTGAGAGTAAGAGTTCAGTAGTCTGAAAATGGTACCAGCCTGCTTTGGTACAAGAGAAGATACTGCAACATATAACTTCCAGCATGGCTGTAGCTTCACTGCTGAGATTTTGTGCAGGCACAAAAGTACAATTACTAGTCCCTTTACAACAGTGCTATTGCAATAGCTTGAACTTATGGAACATCAGGAGATAGAAACCTCCAGGAGACAGAAACCCTCACGTGGGACAGAAAGGGGTGTATGGGGTGGGAGGCAGAACACAAAGGTGAGATTAGAAAGCTTGCAAACTAACCATTGTTTCCACCACTCATGTCCAAAACATTCCAGAAAACTAGAAAATGTGCCCATTAAGAAGATCCACCACCTCAGCTGCTTCTCAGAATCCATAACAAACCATACCTGTAAGGATGTTCTTAAAGGCTTCTTCTACATTTGTAGAGTCCAGAGCAGATGTTTCAATAAAAGATAAGTTATTTTTTTCTGTAATAAATAAGAAGTGGTTCAGTTAAAAATTTTAATAACACTTTATTTCCCATTTACTTTGAGTTTTTTTAACTTTCATTTTAGGCCAAACCAGCCAGGACACAGTAATTTTTTTTTCTTTTCCTTGTTGCACAAGGAACACCTTGGTGCTGGAGTTCATTTCCTTTGCCCAAAGTGCAAGAACATTTTCCCCACTGCAGCCCTTGCTCAGTCAAGCAACACAAAATACCAATCTCTTCTGGCTACAGATCACACCCAGAGGTACCTTGAGCAAGAGCCCCAGCAAAAGCACATCAGCTGCTACAGAGACACAATTCTCCTCTGCAACCCCAAGAAGATGAACAGACCTATACTTTCCTAATCAGACCCCACTTCCAAATAACAGTGACCCCCGAAACAGTCTATTTTCTTCTTCCCTCTTATAATGCAATTTTTTTTATTATTATTAAAAAAGAAAGTGATTACCACTCAAATATCATACCTAGAATGGTTCTGTATCACCTGCCCAGGAACAGGCAAATTTCAGTAATGGAGCTTAAACAGCAACAATTAGACCATCACTAGCAATTTAAAACAGCCTTAGGATTAAAACAGCCTTAGTCCAGGGTTAAAAAGTAAGAAGCTGAACTAAGTGACCAAAGTAATAGACTATCTGGGCCACCCACCAACTTGTTTTCCTTCTTTTACATAAATGTCACTTCTCCATCTGAAAATTTAAAGCAGCTTTGTTACCCTCAGGGTAATTGCTTACCAGCAAACTTCAGAAAGTGTGTATAAGCAACCCTTGGTAGTATTTCTAGAGATATTTTAAAAGTTGTACGTTTACATTCCACCTCCAAGCTTGACAGCCACACAAAAGCTGAATGTCCCCAGGCCTTTCAGGACAAAAGAATATCTGGCCAGTGCTCAGGTAAGGAAGGAAGAAGGAATGCCGTGGCAGCATCTTACATAACTCGACTTCTCCCAACAAATGATAATTCTCAAACCTGATGATCACTGCATTTAAGTGAGACTAGATGACACTAATACATGAATCAGTGCCCTAGAGCAGCAACCACCCCATCTAAAAGAAGGTTCAGCATTCATTTGTAGCTGCCCACACTGATATCTACTCAGCAGAAGCAGGTCTCTAGGAAGGAAGTATGGACATTTTATACTGAGATTTTTTTTGGTGATGTTTTCTCTTCTAAATATTGCTTACTGTTTCTAGCCTTGTTAGAAGAAGTGTTTTTCTTCAGCTATCAGGCAGCTCAAGGACAGTGTTTCAAAAACATGTACTACCACTAGATGTAAAAAACCAAGAGAAAACTGCAAACTAAAAATGGCAAAGAAAATTCTCCAAAAAAACTAAACCAGCCACAAATGCTAGTTAATAAGTCAAAATATTTCAATATAAAAAACCAAAAAACAACAAAATGCCTTAAATGTCTTTTTTAGGGTTCAAACTAAAACTTGAGGTGGGAGTTGAGCCCTGGACAAAACGGTGTGATCACAGCAGGCACCATCCCCTGGCCCCTGCCCAAACCTGCGAAGGCCCTGGCCTCGTCGGTGGGCACAGCCCGGAGGTGGCGCAGGTCGCTCTTGTTGCCCACGAGCATGATCACAATGTTGTTGTCGGCGTGGTCTCGCAGCTCCTTCAGCCAGCGCTCCACGTTCTCGTAGGTGAGGTGTTTGGCAATGTCATAGACAAGCAGAGCCCCAACAGCACCACGGTAGTATCTGAAAGCATGAGGCACAGCCCTTCAGCGAGAGCGCTGTCCCAGCCACACCAGCAAACAGGCCATCTAGCTCTTCTTTAATGCCCTCCCTTCAGAAAAAGTTGTGCTGATGCAGATACTGTTGTTGGAGTGGTTTTGAAGCCTAAGACCAAGTTCCAAATGCAGGGGTTTTTTTCTAATAGCATTTCTAAAAAAATCCAGTGTGTGTACCAAAATGCTGGAGAGCCTCCAGAAACCAGGACTGAAAATGTCCTGTCTGCTCCAGCTGTGTATAGGAAAACTCAGCATTGCAGAATTGGTACAGCTGGGAGGTTTCTGACAACCTAACTTTCTACTAGGAAAACAGCCCTTAATAAAATGTCAGTATTTGTTCCTGATCCTTCAAATATCTCCTGTCCCTCCTACAAATTAAAGAGGGGACTCTGGACTATATTGTCACTATCTACCAACCTCTAATCCAGGAACAGGTTTTGCCTCCTCAGCACCGGTTTGGGCCCATTTCAACACAAGCCAAGGGCTCAGCTCAGCACGAGCCAATCTGTATCAGCAATCCTATAACATCCATATCTCTCTTCCACACAATCCTACCATTTTTCCTCAGTTCTGCTAGCACCTGTCTGACGTGTTGTTGAACTGAGTCAGGGCACCAAGTTCAGCAGAAATCATTGTCTTTTCCCTGATGTTTGGCATTCTGCTGGCCGAGCAGGCTGAACTGGCTGAGTGATGTGTCGAGCAGCAGTTAGTGCCAGCACAAAGGAGAGGCAGGATCACAGGACTGCAGCTGCATTAGCTCCCAGCAGTAAAACCTGTTGCTGTTGACCCAGACTAGACTAGCAGATTTTACAGCAAGAGCAAGGGTCACAAAAAAAATTCTGAAAATCACACTAACAGTTCCAGAAAATAGGCAATTTGAAATTGTCACTTACATCAGCTTCTGCATCCCTTTCCCTATAGACTGCTCCCTTTGGGCTTCAGGGCCTCCTGGTTTTCTCCCATTTTGACAAAATTCCCCTTACCTTAAGTTTAATGGCTCAATCTGTGCATGACTCAGAAACATGTTTTTACCTTTAAAAACTGATGCACATCTGTAACATAACAAAAAATCAACTCACTGATCAGAAAATGCTCTGGAGAACCAGGTCTGACCAAAGGATTTGCTTTTTGTCCTCTGCAGGATACTTTTGCCAGCACAGAAACAGGTACACCTCAAACCACTCTGTGGATTAACAAGGTGCCATAGGTGAAAAAACTTCTCACCTCCAGGGATTGTGCCTAAAGTTGCGCAGCCAGGACTATCATTGTTGCCTTCCTACTTCCTGGCTATTCAATGTCTGCGCTCATGGACCTAGTTTTCAGGGCTGTGACTAATTCAAAGTCATTGCGATTTCAAGGGACTTAGTGGCTGCAGGTTTTCCTAAAAATACCTTCAATCTCAGGACTGAGGAGGCAGTTGAGACCAGAAGCCATGGGTGTTACAGTAAGCCACCATACCTAGACCAAAACTTGATACTAACAGTATCCAGCTTCCATCTGAAATGACACTCACTCCACATAATGAATGCAGCACATTCAGCACCGACAAAAAACTAAATCCCAAAACTCAAACAGAATTTCCCACAGTTTTGATTTAAGCTGTCATTTGTTTCTGTAACAGTAACATGAAAATCTAAAAAGTACTTTCATTGTATTAATCAAGGGAACACAAAAGTATTTGCTATCTTATGACTTGGATCCACACTGAAGTCTGTCACAATGACTTTGTCATGTGTGCCAAATATGTTTCACTCTCTACCCATACATTTATCTGCAGCATCTCCGCTAGAATTCTGTTGAGCAAAGACAGAGTACTCACGCTGAGGTAATGGCGCGGTATCGCTCTTGGCCTGCAGTATCCCAGATCTGGGCTTTTATCGTCTTCCCATCCACCTGGATGCTCCTGGTGGCAAATTCCACCCCAATGGTGCTCTTACTTTCCAGATTGAACTCATTGCGTGTGAAACGTGACAGAAGATTACTTTTCCCAACTCCAGAGTCTCCAATCAACACAACTGAAAGGAGAGACATCATTTTCACAATTAATTTCTCATACCAGCACTGACTCCACACTGCAATGTGGCCTGGCAGGCATCCATCAGAAATGCAGTCAGATAACACAGGAGAGAAAACAGAGACAACACCGCAGTCTTTACTATGCACACCTTGCTTCTCCAGCCCCAGAAGAGCCCCGGGCTGTTTTGTGGTGAGTAGCTGCCTGGTCCTCAGAGGTGAAAATGAGAAATTGCTACAGTGACTCCAAAGTGAAACAGTGCTTTGGAAGCCCCAAGCACTGCAGCAGGCAGAGGTAAGACATGCCCCTCACACACTCAACCTTTGGCACAGGAAGGCTGCAACCCACATTTTAAGAATTACAGGCAAGAACATGGCAACAGGCCACCTGCCTGTCCAACAGAAGCCTTTTTACAATGTAAGTGTACTCTATTTTTATTAAAAAACAAAAAACATGGTAAGTTAACAATTATTTGCAGTCCCTTTTGGAGTCATATAGGTGTTTTATTTCAATAATTTAATTAATATGTTCACCACAAAAAGGGAAAAACAGGAGACATTTGGTACTACAAAAAAGATACAAAGCAAAGCAGAACTTCATCAAGCAAAACAAGTTGTAGTTGACGGCATGAGAAGTAAAAGATGAGCTAGAAACCTCTGCCTCCACACAGGGTGTTGCCATGATAACAGAAAAATGTAAGTGCAGAGAGATCTTCAGCACACAAAACCCAGCTTTTCTGAAAGGAATTGTGAAAACAAAGGCACATCTTGTGGCAGGAGGTTCCCTCTACTTTTTTGCTTATAGATGAGAGCAAGAAACAACTGAGAGAAATACAGTTGAAACAGTGGAGCCAAGATCCTTTCCTCTCACAAACACTCTTATCACATACCCTTTGGAATTCAAGTGTCCTGGCTCAAGCAAAAGGAAGAAAGGCAGCTAGCCTCTGTGAGCTTCTTTAACCTTGGGAATATTTCCTACTCCAGTTCTAAGTACAGATTTGCTGATCTTCCTCATTCATATGGTCTGGTTTTCCTACAGAAAAGCAGACATGGGCAAAAAACATTCCCAATTTCCCCTCAGCAAGTACAGAAAAACCTTCTCATTGCACACTTCCAGAATGAGCTCACCAGTGTTTTCCCGGGGCCAAGGATCATACTAGTCTTTTAGTGGTGCTACAGCTTTTCTCTGCTCAGGCCATTGAGGATGGAGCTCTGGCAGTAACCTGCTCCAGCTCGCTGCCAACCCATATTCCCAGGCTGGTGCAGGACCCCGGCTCTCTGCTGCGACAGCTCCCGAGCTGCACAAGGGCATTGTTGAAATGCTAGAGAACCCCTGTGCAGCTCATCTGCCTAAGAGCACAGACAGACAATTGTGCTGGCACAGCTGAACAGGCAAAACACAACACAGGCAGGAACAGTCAGCCAGCACACCGTGGCAAGGCCCCACAACTCCCCACCTGGGAGAACTTAAACCAGCTCCTCACAGTGTTCTGCCTTCCCTGGCAAACAGCCTAAACCACTTTTTAGGGTATGAGAACAGATAGATAAAAAAAGATTTTATTCCGAATTCTAACTCTAGGATTTTGTTAGCTTTATTTTCCAGATAAACAGTTTTTCATCACTAATTCCATGGGACCTTCCAAGAACAGGCAGAGATCACCCATCCTGCACAGGGATCTGCTGGCTGGAGTAGGCTCTATCCTACAGCAAAGCCCTGGCCATAACCAAAAGTAAGAATATCCACCACACAAGCTAGACCAGATTGGAAGACCCCTGAGGCTTCCAACTGTTTCTGAAGGCAGATATCTTCCCATTATTTTGCAGCTGGATAAAGCACAGCCTTTCCATGTTCTAGCCATCTCCCAGGCTCTGGCATTTTAAAAGTATCAATTTGGGGCATAAACCATGCAAATGGCTCTCAGGTCATTAACTCCATCTGTCACTGGAAGAAAATTCCAGGGGTCCTGCACTCCTTTGGCTTGTTATTCACAGCCTCCCCTCACCATGCTGTCCCACATTCCAGCAGAGCTTCTAGGAGAGCATTTTTCATAAGTTAAAGGAAGGCAACCAGATCCCAATTCAATAAAGAGCATTCCTAGAGTTTCCATGTGCTTCTTATTAATACCCAATCTTGAACACTAAAAGGGCATTTTCACTTTCAGGAGAAAGATAACAAGACTGGGGGCCCCAGATGCAGAGAGAAGCCACAAACCTATTTTTTACAGGAGTTGAGCAAGAAGATACCTTCAGCATTCTGGACTAAGTGATTAGATCTTGGGAAAGTTTCTAAATTTGCTAACAGGCCACCACACAGTATTGCCTGTTCAAATTCAGAAGTCATGACAGAGAAGGAAAGAAAGTTCCAAATGACAGCTGAAGAGTCTGAATACTCTCTATACACATCGCACCAGAACCGAAGAACTCACTCTCGAAATGCCCCTAAGGGCCACACCGGTGAAAAAAAGATGCACTGGTTTGATCCTGGAAGTGACATGAATCCATAACCACCTTCAGATGGCTCTAAGCACACAGACAAGCCCCACATAGTGCCCTGTTTATATCCTGAATCCTGCTCCTTCAGTATTTCCTGATTTTCTCTCTCCTCCAGCACCCCCTGCCACTGTGTGGGTTATGCATCACCACCACAGTACCCCTCCATCAACTCAGTCACCACCCTCACTCTACTTCCTGTGTCTACAACATCCAGAACTACAGCACAATCCCACTCCATACACCTGCCCTGTATATTGAGATCCTTGTACAAAACAAGCCGAAGTCAGAATGAAACTTCCAGTGCCATACATCACTGGTAAGAAAGGGAAAATAAATAGATCAAGTTTATGAGAGAATTGTAAATACACTCATTTATTAATCTGGGAAAAAGAATATATACTTTTGAGTGGTTAAGAAGATTACGACTCCCTCTAGCAGAGACAATCTAATGAGAGTTTGTGATAAATCTGAAGTACATAAGGTTGCCAGATATTGGTGACTAATAGGATACACATTTGTTTTTAATAACCACAGCCTTAGCTACGCAGAGACTAATCAGAGCAGTCTAAATTCCCACAAAAGTAAAATAAAGCTCTTTTGCCCTATGGCTGATTTTTCCAGCTTTTTTCATGAGCCAGCACACATCTGCACAACCTCAGATTTAATTTTTAAAATAAACACTGATAATAGCTAATCATCTTGAGAGCAAAATTAATGTGCAGATCACATTTAATAGGTACAAGACTTCCAACATTTTTAACGGCTCTTCGAAGATCACAAATTCAATTCCAAATCAATGCACTCAAAACACATCCTGAAAAGTCCCTGCTTTTTCACCATCCCTGCTACAAAACTAGCTGGGAATAGAGGCCAGAACTGGTGGCTTCACTTGGGTCACATCACTGAGCACAGCCACAAGCTCTTCGCAGCCTCACTATCCCACACAGCCCTGCACACACAGTTTGGCTCCTTCCCCCAAAGGCTGGTTTAGGCACTTTGGTAAAGAGTAATATTTTGTTGTGATCAATAAAATAAGCAGTTCTGTTGGGTTGCACACAGAAAAAGAGAGAAATTGGGAACAAAGAAGCACTAGTTCAGCAGAGCAGATCTGACTATAATCACTCACAATCCCAGACTGCTCCCAAACCTTAAGTTAGTCATTGCCTGCCACATGCTGTCCTTTGGAAATAGGTGGCAGGGGAAACAGTCAAGCCTTAAATTTAATAAAAATAAACCTTCCCAGACTAAGATCCTTCTACATCATTATTTCTACCTCTGACTTCTTACTACACAGACTGACAGAACAGAGTTCAACAGTCATCTAAGTAGCTAAGAAGGGGCTAAACCACAAAACAACCAAAGTCCTGGATATCATTATGGCAACTGTCCTTGAGGTTTAATTCCACTTACTGAAGGAGGTAAAAAGAAAAGGAAAGAGATGATCCCACAGCAGAGCCCTCAACCTACTTGGTCCAATTTATATTATTTTTTGTCTAGTCCCAAAAAGCCTCAGAAGTAGGAAAAGATAAATAATCAAACTTACAAAGAAAACCCTTCTCTATCTACCTTTTTTTTTTTTTTATTTTAAGAAATCCACACAATGACCCCTCCCAAAAGATGCACAAAAAAGGACAATTGTCTCACCCATTTTTTTATTAAGCGCTACAAAGTGTGCCAGGATCACCACAGCACAAATCTTGACAAAATGGCTTTAGGTTGAGTCTCATTCCAAAATAACATTAAAAATGCATTTCAAAGCAAGTATTTTTAAAACACGAATGCCTTCTTCCTAGCTAACTGACTATTCAGAGAAAGAAAAAAAATAAGTACAATTTTTAGGCTTTCAAGTTCCTAGCTATTAAAATACCTGGGAAACAGACTTCAGAAGGAAAGTACTTTAGTCTCAGACAGTTTAGTATATTTTTACAGGCTGGTTGTCTGCTTTACAGGAAGAGAAGAAAGGCTTTTTTTCCCCCATTGTCTTCAAGATTCAACTCACTATAAAACAAATAAAGCAAAGAGGCAAATACATTTATAAAATATTTCCCACAGATGAGTAACTCTTATTTTCTTTGCTCCACAAGTTCAGCATCACTGCTGCCCTTGTAAGCAACAAGGCATCGAACGCCTGGGAAACTGTCACAGCAGCAAGTGACCCCCAGAACCCTCACAGACCGCACTGACAGCACTGCCCTTCTCAAGAGTGAACTCTTGGGATGGAAATCAGGTTTCAGCCACCCTACCAACAGTAGATCTAGTGCAAAAACAGGCTGTGAAACCAAAGATGAGGGTGCTACACCCACCTGCACTGCTCCTCGGGTCTCACAGGCAGAGCTGTAGGATGCTCCAGGAAACTGGTCAGCTTGAGCCTCTGGACAGGCAGGAGGCCGGCCTGGGGAAACATCCCACGGGACAGAACCCCGAAGACATCCCACAGGATGACATCCTCCGGCTGCCCCCAGAGCCAGCGCAGGAGGAGCAGCACCGAGCCCTCACAACAGCCCTGGACAACCCGACATGCCAGAGGAAGGGGCAGGGCAGGCGCGGCAAACACCCATCAGCACAACCAGTTAACACCCCTACGGTCCCAGGCTCCCAGTACCGGCGCTCAGCGGGGACCTGCGAAGGAGCCTCCACCAAAGCTTACGGTTTTGCAGTTCCGACTCGACACCGGGCGATCTCCAGACAACCACAGGCACCGCCGGGCACAGCCCCGGCCAGGGCCCGCCCTTTCCCCGCCGTGGCTCCGGTCGCCCCCGGGGATCGCAGCCGCCCAGCTGCTGGCGCACAGCCCACGCCAACCGGGACGGGACAGAGCGGCCAGGCCCTTGCAGCTCTCCCGCCGCTGCCCCGGCTCCAGACCAGGCCGGGGGCCCACAAGGCCGCCCCGCGCACCAAGGCCGCGGCGGACGCCCCGGGCCCGCGCGGCCCGCTGGTCCCGGCCGAGACCGGCGCGGTGCGGCGGCCGTGCCCCTGTTGAGCACGTACCTTTGAACAGATAGTCGTACTCGTCGTCGCGGGTGCCCATGGCGATGGCGGCGCCGACCCTCTGCCTGCCCGGCACCGACCGCGGCCCAGCCGGGGAGGGGCGCTCCCGCACGGCCCAATCAGCGCCCGCCAGAAACCACAGGAGGGGGGCGATGCACCAGACCCATCAACGACAGCCAATAAATGACGGGGACTCCTCTGACTGGCGGGGAACACTGCCCAATCGAAGAGAGGCAGCTGGAGAGGGGCGGTGCTTGGGTGCCGAGCTGGGAGCCTGAGAGACGGGGCGGGGCCGGATGGAGGGGCGGGCTTTGTGTGAGGGTCGGGGCGGGGCTCTGGGGCGCGGAGCCCAGGCAGTCTGCTCGTGGTGGGGGCTACCGGGTGGGGGGCGGCCCTCAGGGGGATGGGGACCCTCTCGGTTTGAGCGGGATCTCTGGTAGACAGGTTTTGCCCCGTTTGAGAGTGACCCCCAATCGCTGGGGCGTGGTGTCAGCTCTGGGCGGGGTGGAGAACCGGCTCGGCCCGGGGGTCAGCGCAGCAGCGGAGCCGGGGAACACGGCGGGGGAGGCCTTCAGCAGCGCCCCAGGACGCGCGACCGCCGCCCAGAGTCTCCGCCCCAGCTCCCTTCCTTCCCCTTCGGGCTGCTCCGTGCCCCGCTCAGGGCTCCCGGCCCCACCTTCCTGCTCAACATCAGCTGAAAGGCTGTTCTGGCAAAACATGCCCTCACGGGGACACAATTGCTCAAGGAAAACATTTCCCCTTCTTTTTCCTGGCACGGCTCTAGGCAGTTTCCCGAGCGGAGTAGTGACGAAAGCCAGAGGCTGTGGCCACTCGGGCAGTGACGACGGGACGCCCTTTGCCTCGGCTTTGCGGGCTCCAAGTGGGCCATCCTTCACCTTCCCGACGGCAGAGTTGCAGCAGCTCGTCCTGGGAACGCTGTCCAGGCTGCAGGACCAGCCTCACGGAGCCACTCGGGAGCCCAAGGGTGTCCTGCTGCCCTGGTGCCTCCTCCTCGTGACCCCATACAACCTATGCACATTTGTGTCCCATCACTGGACTGACACCTTGGTTGTTGTTGGACAAACCCTGGTAGGTAAACTGCCGGCTCCCTCCCCCCTCTGTGATGTGCAGGGAAGTGGCTCTGCTCATCACACATTTCTCTCTGGGCTGTGCTCCTCACGACAGGTCTGCCCTACTTCCCTGGAGGAGTGTTTATCCAGCTTAGTGCGTCTGCAGTATCACAGAGGGGGCAGCAGCAACTGAGACAATGGTGAGGAAAAAGCTCTGGCTTTGGACTTATTTTTGCTGGCTTTGGGTGATGCTCAAAGTGGGAGCAATGTCGGGGTGGGGACAAATTCAGACCCTCCAGGCTCTGTGGCTCTGAGCTGCTCTCAGCTTCCCCCAGACGTGTGAACACCTTGCACAGGCAGGACCATGGTATTCAGGGAGTCCCATTTCCAAAAATAAGTGCTAATAAATTAGTGGGGGCAGATGAAGAGGCAGAAGCCTTTGACAGCTTGGCTGGGTGACAGCCAGGCTGTTAATGACCCAGGCTTTGAGAATGGGTGAGAACAAACATGCTGCAAGCACACTGAAATCCCACTGCCAAGGTATCTAGGTATCCCCGTTGCATATCAGGCAATTGAAGCAGCAGGGAAGGAAAGCCAAAATTTCACAGAACCTGTAGTCTAGGAAAGATGCAGCTCCAGCCTAGCAATGGTTTGGGCCAGTTGTTCCTCTGTCACAGGGAGCAATTGCTGAAGGAGTGGGGAGGGAATCTCTTCTTAGGGGTTGTGATGCTCACGTGCAGCCTGGAGCATCAGACTTTTAATCCTTCTGATGCCAAAGGGAGTTTTAACACCAGGATCTACAGGAAGATGTTACTACTTTCTCCTGTTGATGCTGTTCCTGTTTCTGCAGGACCCCAGTGAAACGCCTTGGTGAGTGATGACTAGAGCACATCCAGGGGTGCTAAGCATCCAATGATCAACACTTAAATAGCCTCAGGAGGAACGAAGCTGGAACCTGTTGGATGTAGAATCACTTAGGAAGGGCTGTTATCCCATGCTGAGTTTCTCACTGCTGATAATGCTGCAACCAGTGAGTGGCTATGTGACAGGAGGGAGAGGAGGGTGACTCCGTGTTGGTCTGCAGAGGAGGCCTTTACATCCCTGATTTGCTCTTCACAGTAGAAGTAAAACATTTTCATTATTACAAGTAACTTTTTTAGTTCTAAAATGAACACTTATGGAGGAAGGCCTAAAAAATCACCAAAGCTAATTTTTTATCAGTTTGGATGGAAATCACTTTTTTTTTTTCTTCTTCTATTGCCTTGGAGTTCTTGCCATAAGTTCTAAAGAGCAATACATAATGGTGGTACCATTGTGAGTGCCATTCAGCTCCAAAATCCCCCAGGGCAGGATTTTAACATGGGCTGCAGGGAGCGGAGATGATGACTTGGTGTTAGATGAGGGATGCTGTCTTGAGTCTGGGTAGGGTCAAGCATGAGCCAGTAGTCCCCACTTTCTTCACATCCTGGAGTCCCCCCAGCTTGTGGTATGTTTTGCATTGGAGAATCAGTGTCATGTCACCAAAACTAGATGTGTGTCACTGATGGGGTAATGCAATTCCAGAACCTTCCATGTGTCCTCAAATTGGCCACAGGCCATAAAGCTTCCAGGGCAGTGGCCTGAGGTCCCACCTGGGTCAGCAAACTGGTAAGGAAACTCCCCTGCCAGACCATTCAGATCCTGCTCTGGGGGTCCCACTGGCACCACCCCCGCCTGCTGGGATCACAGCCCCTTTGTAGCAGAGGCTTCAGTGACCCCACAGCCCCCATGTGAGTCCCTGTACACCCCACAGTCCCCCAGTCAGATCAGCTTCTCTCACCAGCTCAGCCCCAGGTTTCCCACAGCACAGTCCCAGACTCCAGTTCCTTTGTGGTGCACTGACACAGAACAGCTCGAGCTGGTGCCCTGGGGGGGAACGCCAGACAAAGCCCCCCGGGCTGTGCCCATCCTGATGCTGATGTTTAGCCTGGCTCCTGTTCCTGGCTCCTGCAGAGTCCCAGAGCCCTCATGTGGCTCCTTAGGGCCCTAAACCCTTGGTCAGGCAAAGGGTCAGTGCCAGGTCCCAGCCTCTTGCCAGGGACTGGCCATTCCCCGCACTCTGAGCACAACCTGCAGCTTGCTGTAGCTCCCCGAGCTGGGCACTGGATCATTCCACAACAGCCCTCCCTTTATTTTAGTGGAGCACACCTAATATATTGACAGGAAAAAGAAAAAAACTTTCAGGACATTTGAGTACTGCCCTTATATACAATACTATCATAAGTCAAAAACATAACAAAATTAAGATCAACACGGTGAAGTACAACATAGACTCCTGTACACAAATACTTAATGAAATCACAAAGGATTCTCAGAAGTCAGTTATTTATCAACCCGTTGATCACAGATTCACAGAATCATTAAGGTTGAAAAAGACCTCTGAGACCACTAAGTCCAACCTATGATCGAGCACCACCTTGTCGACTAGACCAGAGCACTGAGCACCACATCCAGTCTTTTCTTAAACACCTTCAGGAGCAGTGACTCCAACACCTCCAACATTGGGCAGCCCATTTCAGTGTCTAATCACCTTTTCTGTGAAGAAATTCTTCCTAATGTCCAACGTAAACTTCTAGTGCAGCTTGAGACTGTCCTCTTGTCCTGTTGCTGGCTGCCAGCTAGAAAACTCCAACTCCCACCTGGTTCTACCCTCTTGTCAGGAAGTTGTGAAGAGTGACAAGGTCCCCTCTGAGCCTCCTTTTTTCCAGCCTGAGTGCCCCCAGCCCCCTCAGCTGCTCCTTATCAGAGACTTGCTCCAGATGCGTCACCAGCTTTGTTGCTCTTCTCTGGACTCAGCACCAAAATGTCTTTCCTGAATTGACTGGCCCAGAACTGCACACAGAACTCAAAGTGCTGCCTCACCAGTACTAAGTTCAGAAGAAGAATCACCTCCCTGGTCCTGCTGGCCACACCTTGGCTGGTACAGGCCAGGTGCTGTTGACCTTCTTGACCTGAACACTCCTGGGCTTATGTTCAGCCGCTGTTGACCAGCACCCCCAGGCCCTTCTCTGCTGGGATCTTTCCAGCCACTCTACTCCAAACCTGCATTGCTGCAGTGGATTATTGTGGCCAAAGTGTAGGACTTGGGAATTGGTCTTTTTGAGCCTCATGCTGTTGGTCTTGGCCCATCAATCCAGCCTGTGCGCATCCCTCTGCAAGGTCTTCCTAGCCTCCAGCAGATCAACACTCCCACCCATCTTGGTGTCATCCGTGAATTTACTCAGGGTGGGCTCAATCCCCTTATTCATATCGTCAATAAATATACTAAACAGGACTGGGCTCAACACTGATCACTGGTCACTACTAGTGAAAATAATGAACAGATCATCTGCTGGTTGTTTGATGTGACAAGAGTGTATCCAATTTTTCTTACCTATAACTTTAACAGCAAAATAGGAACACAGTAAAACAGCACATGACCCCTCCTATCAAGGTCCTAGTTTTGATTTTCTAGAGAATACCTTATTTAAAATTCCATCTCCAGGCTGTATATCATGTATGTGTATTTCAGGGGATTGAGTTGATAACACTGAGCATACTTTGTTCTTTGAACCCTTTCTGAATCTATATGACACGTTGGGTCAATCTCCATCCAATAAGCTGGCCATAGCTGGGATATAAGATCCTGGCATAGCTAAGTGCCTTCCAAAGAGAATTTCTGTTTTTGTCAGCCCTATGGCTTATCACAGAGTATTCTGAGTATTCCACAGAGCCAAATTTAAGGCTTTTGGACATTTCAGATTAGTGTACATGCATATTTTCACTATCTTTTCTTTTAATGTTCTGTTAATTCTCTCTACTTCTACTGAAAACTGTGAGTGATGTGGTATATGTAATTTCCTCTCTCTCCCTAAAAATTTGAACAGCTGATGAATTATATTTGCTGTAAAATGAGGAACTCAGTCTGTTTCAAAAAGCTCTGGAACTCTGAGTATCAGGTATAACTTCCTTTAGCCAGGCATTTTCTACTCCTCCCATGTCAGCCCTTCATGTTGGAAGGGCTTCTGCCCAGCCTGGCAGCTGATCTACCATCACCAGCAAACTCCTGTTCCCAGCTAGAGGTAAAGTGTCCGTAGTATCTGTGCAGCCACTGAAAAGGGAAGCAGGCCCATGGTAACCCTCCTACTTTTGAGCTTGGTCTGTTACATGAGAGTTTTGGGCAAGCTGCACAGCTATTAGTAAATTATTTTGCAGCAGCCTTAATTCCTGGAGCTGCACACACTTTTTGTCCCTCTGTGGGCTTTACCCTGAAACCATCTGACCACAGTTGCTAAACATTTCTCTAGCAGACCAGTTTTTCTCCAGCTGACCATATTCCATCATCATTTTGAGTTGCCTCCCACTTTTCCCATCTTTCCTTCTGCTCAGCCATCCTTCTCATAGATAGATAGATTGAAATTCTGTCAATTTGGGCCTTTCACTCTCAACAACCATTAGACAGAGTCACAGTGCCCCATCATCCCAGGAGCTGCCTAGCTGTGCCTTCACAACAGCATCAGCTGGGGCATTGCCTTTGCCAACCTCTGTAATGCTTCTAGCATGGGCTGGACAAGGCACTCCAGCAGTTCCTGCAGGGCATTGTACAAACTGTCTATTCTAGCAAACTGTCTATTTCTTATCCATTGGATACTCTGCTGATGTGAAAAAATCCCTGCTCTTTCCATAACATTCCTGCTGCATGACAAATACCAAAAGCATAGCAAATATTAAATGTATAGCTGTTAACTCAGTTCTCTCTTCCCAGATGTGCAGCATGAGCCAAAGCTGCTCCCTGTGTGCTACTACTTGCTAGGAGTGGTTCAGCTTCTGTTACCTGTCCCTGGCATCCCCACAGGTGGTCTACCCAGACGATCACTGTCCTTGCAGGTAGCAAGATGAGCCCAGAACTAGATCTAGTTATGTGAAGGAACATCAGTTAATGGAAATCTTCATCCCTTACTCAGACTGGAGATGTGCTTCCCCACTGTCAGGTAGAGGCATTTGGCTCACTGGATTCAAGGTGTTGCATCTTTTTAAGAGTATCTGCTGTTAGGAGGATTTGTTGTGATAGAGCTGGTGTTGGATACTGTTTCAACAGTATCTCCACCTCTTGTGGGACATGGACTGTTGCAGGATATCCCAGGGTGAGGGGGTGGCTTTTCTCTAATGTTGCTGCTGCTGCCACCACCAATTTATGACAGGCTGGTGCTCCCCCTGCAACTGGATCCAGATGAACTGAGGAATGTGTGACCAGTCTGGTGGGGTCCCACCTCCTATGTTACTACTCTAGTGGCCATTTCTTTATGCCCATGTGCACACGCGCACACACACACACACACACACACACGTATATGTATATATACTTTTTTTTCAGTAGCAAAAGTCTTTTCCTTTTTACTGAAGGGGAAATACAAAGCCTTAGGCAATGGAACCAGTTTCCTACTCAGGTAGGACTTTTTGCCCACTGTCCTGGAAGAAAATGAAAGTTTTCCCAAGTTAATAGAAATAGTATTAGTGTCAGAAGGTTTTCTGCTGCTTTGCACATGCCGCTAGTCCCAGCCATAGGTGATGCCCTCCCTTCATGAATAGAACACAGCAGATCTTCAAGAACAGCTACAACAGTTCTCCTTACTCTGAGGGAAGTCTTCAAATATTACTTGTATGTTTATCATCCCTTCACCTAATATAAATGTCCATGAAGAAAAATGTGCTTTTACAAATGTTCTTTTAGCAATATACAAAAATAGCAACGTTATAAGCAGATGCATGTCGACAGGGAATGTCATATACATACAAAAAGAAAGTGGTGTGTGAGCTGATACACACCTGGAGAACATGTTCCATGGTATTTCTGGTTTACAATCCATTCAAATAGTTACAACTCAATATGAATTTACAAAAATTTTAAGTTTTCCAGGAAAACTGACACAAGCAGCACACATTTGGAAGCTGAGGTGCCTCTGGATGAGGATCTACCCGAATCTCCCTTTTTGAGAAGGCTCTGTGTGCACAGTGACCCCGAGGGAGCAGCTCCCTCTGCCGATGTTTGTGCCCCAGAGACACGGCTCTCCTGGGAGCTGGAGCTTTCCAGAAGCCCACTTTTTTATTTTTTTTAATCGACTCTTAGATTAAAATGTCTTGAAGGAATCACCAAACCTAAATACTGTTTCTAGCACACGATTTTTACTAGGTTCCCACTGTGTCTTTTAAAATGTTTCAACCATTCTCCCTCAGCCTTTTTCCTCCGAGCCCAGATCAGCCCAGCGCACCGAGTGCCCACAAGCCCGCAGGGCCGCGGCCGGGCAGGGCTGCGGACACGGCGCCGGTCCCACCGTGCTGCTGTCGCTCCCGGCGCTGTCCAGAGCTCCCGCGGGCACCGCTCCCGGCACAGCGGGGGATTTGTTCTGCACAGCCTCGGCCAAGGGCGGCTTCTTGTCCCGCCTTTTCAAGCACTAAGAGGGACTTGAACCACCTTTTTACACGCTAAAAAGAATATACTTTACCACCTTCTGTGTGTGCCTCCCACGGGGCTCCAATCCCCGCAGGAGTGTCACCAAATCTGAACAAAATGATGCCCCAACAGAGGGGCCCAGGTCCACCCTTAGCGTTTATATTGAATGTGCTCAGGGAGTTTGAACAGCCATTCTCAGGCTCCTCCCTGCTCCAAAGATGCAGGTGAACTCACCTGGTAGCACCATTTGGGAGCTTGGAGAAGGAATACTACAAAGGTAGTGGCCTGTGGGTCCCACCGGGATCGACCAACTATTAAGGAAACTTTTCTTTCTGACCGGTCTAACACCCCTCTGGGCATCCCACTGAGCCACCTGCACTGCCTGAGCTCTTCAATAGCCAGCTAGCCCCAAATATTTTGTTAAACTCTGCTGGGGTCCACACCCTGAAGAGCTGTCAGGTCTATGCCATCTGCTTCTTTTTCAAACATGATAAAAACTTGCTCAAAATGATCAGCTGAGATGCTGAAGCTTGTCCTGAGAGCCTCAACCCCTGCAGTGTCCCAGTGACACAGCCACCTGCTTGGTATGTTTGAGCCAGGCCACCCTCTTAGTGGGATCTGACCCCCTGGGAGTCTGTGAGCACCTTCAAGGAGCTACCCCAGAACACTCTGCTTGGGAGATGTCCCTGGTAAAGGTACAGGTGCAAAGCTCTGCTGGGCATATCCACAAGAAACTCAATTTGTGCTCAGTGCTGCTGAGCTCCAGCAGAAGAGCTGAAGCTACTGGGAGGACTGGGAGACTCCTGGCACCCCTGCGTCTGCCAGGCACCCTGAGGCATTGGGAGCCAGGGGATGACTTTGAAAGTGTGACCCTTGTTAGTGCTGGTGAGGCTGAGTGCTGGGCTGGGGGTGCCTGGAGAGTGTTGGTGGGTGGGGAACTTTTCTCTTGCTTTCAGTTTGTTGTTCCTTGGCTGTGTGGCAGGTTTCCAGTCTCAGTGGGGATTTGCCAATTTTCCTTTTTTGGTTTTGTACCCCTGCAGTGGTGCTACGCTGCATCCCTGCTATGGTGGTGGGGGGCTCAGGTGATGCCTGTGGCTTACTCACTCCAACACCTTGGTGCCATGGATGCAGGGTTTCAGCCTGCCCTTCCAAGCTGGTGCAGCTGTGTGCACACAGACACCTTCCCTTTTTGCCAAAGAACGATTTGGTTTCCACTGAAGAATGGAAAAGAGCTTGAGGCTCTGCTGTCATGTCTCTCGATGGCTGTTGTTACTGTTCAGAGGGAGCTCTGTGCAGCAGGCTGAGCCTATCCTCACTTTTTGGGGCCACAAACACAGCTGGCTCAAGATGTTGGTGCCTGATGCAAAATTTCGTCTTGATCTAATGATGCTCTGTGAGAATCCCGGGTCAATCTGCTATTACTGGCGGCTCCAAGCTCGGCACTGAGGGCCAGGCACGCCAGCTCAGCGCCACCCATTGGAGCACAGCCCCAGACTATCCCACAGTACTGCTGGCCCCAAAAACCCCATCCCATCACGTGCAGGCCTTGCAGCCTTTGGTCTTACACCATCCCCACCTTCAGAAGCAGCCCTTACACCAGCCCTCACTGCGGTTTTGCTGGGGGGTCTTGAAGTGCCGGGTGGCACAGCAGGCCCCGGCCCCTGCAGGAAGCACGGCTGGTTTGGGAGCAGCCGCGTTCCTGCAGGACCTGGGCTCGGGCAGCGCTGTGCAGGGGCTGGCACTGGCGGTAGCCCTGAGGCAGCTCCCAGATGCTGCCGCGAACTGCAGTTGAAGTGGTTGTTAAAAACCAGAGGTGGACGATTTCAGATGAAAACAGACCCGGACCTGGCTTCTGCCAAGGGAGCTTGAAGGGGCCCGACGATGCCACCGATGGCCCTGGGGCATGGGTGGCTCTGACAATGATGGAATGCGGAGACTTGTGCAGTAGAACAGGCAAGACTGAGACACACAGAAAAGCAGAAGCTGTCATCCCTAGGATAGGCAAGATTTAGGGCATTTGGCATTTACAAAACCCTGGATGGTGTCTGGTACTGGCTGGCACCATCCACCAGGCATCTCCTGTAGATCAAACGCACCACAGACTTGAGGAGCAAACCACAAGTCTGCAAAAAAACTCTGGCATTGCAGAAGAGCTTCTTCACCAGCTTCTATTTGATGCATAAATCCCACCTCAGTCTCATCACTTTAGCATCCAGACTAAAATATGCACTCCAGTATCTGCTGCTGCACTCAAGGACTAAGCAGGTTTTGAATTAAGCAAAGAGAATATTAAAAATGCATTTCTGAGTACAGGAGTGAGCACAGAGCTGGGCATAAATGGGCTGTTTGCACAGTTGTGCTTGGAGCTATCATTAACCCTGTAATTTCCCCCAGGGAAGCAGGACAGATGTGGGAGCTGGGGCCACATTTGGGTACATTAGGTATTTATAGAGCTGCTCAGGGGACTAGACCAGTCTCATCTCTTCTTCCTGCAACAAGCAGTTTTTCCTCTTTCTTCTTGTATAGCAAGAAAGCACCTCTGATTTTCTCCAGCTCTAGTATAGTGGAGCTGGAGAAAAAAAATATAAATGGGATTGGGAGCACTGCTGGAATTCACCCCCATCACCCTAAAGACCCCTGCTCCATCCCCAGCTCATTTCATGCCTACATCTATAATCATCCCCACAGAAGTTACAATAAATGCTTTTAGAGATGACTACATAGATGTGTTATGAGGAGCTAAAAGGCTGCTATTTAGTGGGCTTGCCCTGATCAACTGACTTTGTTGGGCCTGGATTATCCAGACTTCAGCCTCTGCTCATTTTCAAAGAGTTGGCACAGGCTTCTCCAGCCACCTCCAAGGAACGTCCTCTTCCTTCAAAGGTCTGACATCAGGGAATAAGAAAACCCAACACATCAGCACTTCAAAAGTTGCTGCCCCACAGTCTAGTTTCCAGGAAGAAAAGAAATTTAGGAGCCCATAAACTTCAAGCAGATTAAAACCTGCTGCTGGGCCCTACACCAGCAATTTATCTCAGAGCTTCATAAGGCTACAGCTGAACATGGAGGCCAGAAGGGGGCAGAGTGCTCAGGTCACAATTCCAATAAAGTTTTCAAATGCAGAGTCATCAAAAGGCTCCCATACACCTGCCACAGGTAAACCATTAGGAAAATAATCCAGGCAGGACACTTAAAGACTTGTTTTTATTAAAAGACATCTTCAGAAAAGATATTTTAGTACAAAAAGTGTTTAAAATACACAAACTACACTTGCTTTCCTTTCCAGCATCAACATTTATAAATTACACCACACTGTTATTAACACTGCATTTAAATATCAAAACAAATTGAAACAGAGAATTCATCAACAAGTCCAACATCCTACAAACAACTATGTACAGTATTTAGCAGCTAGGAGCTCTAGCACAGTAGTCAATATGACTTCAATAGGGCAGGATGCTTGGGAAGCCCCAAGACTGCAGCTTGGCCTGTAAATTTTCAGGGACCTGTTTTGGCCACCTCTCCCCAGACACCCACCCCGAAAGGCAGAGGTGATGCCATACACCTGATAAAGTGTGGCTCTTGCAGAGAAACCCTGCTGTCCCCTGGCTTTGTAGTACTGGGACACACATGCAGGACAGGTCCAGTCACTCTGCAAAGTATGAGGTGTCTGGTGGAAGAAGGCAGCCCCTACGTCTGGGGGGCTGACAGTAACAGCAAGGCTGGTCCCACCCAGGGACATTCACTGCTCTGGATCTCTGCTGTCCCACTGCTTGTCCTACCCACCTCCCAGCAGCACTGGCAAGCAGCAGGCAGAGCTCCCCAGGACCTGGCCCCTCAGGCAACCAGCTGCAGGATCTCACCCAACATCCTTAGAGCTGGAAGCAGTTTTCCCAGCTCCCAGCAAATTCCAGCACAGCCAGAAATACAGGTCTTCAAAGGGAAGGCAAGTGAGCCTGAGGTCCCCCCTTCTGCACAGGTCACCCTCAGCCTTCCCATCAAGCCCTGTACCTCAGGGGGCAGGGGCTGCACAGATGGAGCTGCCTGAGGCTCACTGCCCCCAGCCTCTGCACAGGAGGGAGGCTCCAGGGGCTCTCACAGGAGGGTACCTGGGACATCATTTGGGAACAACAGTGAAAGACAGGACATAGCAAGACTCCATACCCAGTGCTGTGGTCCAGAGCAGTGAGACACTTCCCATGCCCCACCTGCCCCAGGCCTAGCTCATCAACACAGTTCAGAAATGTTAAGACAGGATAGAAAGCACCAGACAATTTGAACTTCCTACAGCAGCACGTGGCAGGTCAGAAAACCCTTGTGCATGCTCTGGAGGTGGATCTCCCTCCTGGCACTCCTCTTCAGGTTTGGGAGCTCCCATCCAGGGGTTCTGGCGATGTGGAGCTGTTTTACTTTTATTGAGGAGCAGTGTTGTGCCTCTAAAGGGCTTCTAACCAAGGAAGGGGAGGTTGTTTTCTGTAAACACCAAGTGATGGAGCTCAGGTCCATGCTCCACAGAAAGTCTCCAGTAAGAACTTTAGGGCTCTGCTTCCAGTGCTGCAGGTTGGATTTTCATGATGGTTGACTTCAGGGGGTAGTACCTGCCCTTCCATGTCTTCCAGAAGATGCCCTGCTTGCGCTCATGCCTCTGCCGGGGGATGGAGCGGAAGTACTTCCCATTGAGGTTAGCATGGCCACAGGTGCTGAACCACCAGCCACCTACAAGGGCAATGAAGGGACAATTTTAACTCATAGAAATTCTAGACAGAAAAACCTAGGTTCAATGCAGCTGATGCCCCTATTTCCCCCATTTTACCGGTGCTTCAGGATCTTAAAAGACCACCTCATGTACAGCCAAGGAATCCCATGCACTGGGGAACATCTCATAGATCCGACATGACTTCAGGCTGCATCTGCAAATCCAGGCTGCTGCTCCTTGTGTGCAAAACCCCCTCCCAACCCTTCAGCAGCCAGGGCGAGGGGGACCTCTGCTCTGCTTGAAAAGGTTGCATGCAAAGTGGCAGACAGCAAAGCTTGTTATGAGGACAGATGCTTGGGCCAAGATCTGAATCATGAACCCTCCCTCAGCTTCAGCTTCCCTCTTGGTTCCCTGCACAGTTCTTCCCAAAGAAACAGCTGTCCCAGGGAAGTAGGGGACAAGACCAGCTCAGCAGCAAAGGGGTCTAGTGCCACAGGGTCTGGGTCCCACTGGACCACCACCAGACAGTGGAGGGCTGAAAGGGAAGTGGACATACTGGGATAGAAGACCTCAGACTGACCTGAGAGGTGTTTGGCACAGTTTGTGTCAGCTTTAAGGTCATGGTCACGATCCCGAGTGGAGAAGGGCAGCTGCCTGAATTCCCCAATGGCGTTTTCCAGCTCTCCAGACAGAGGCCCCAGTAGGTTGAGTGTGTAGGCTGTGCTCTCACCACCAAGACTGAAGACAAACTGAACCACCTGGGAATTCCCCTCCCAGTCTTCCAGCTCAATCAGGAGATTGTACTTTCCCTCTTGGACAAGGTGATGTATCTTCTCCAGGCCCAGCCAGAAGTCACCTGAAATAAGATTCATGAGTTTGGCTGCAGGGACATAAACATGCCATGAAAAGCAGAGATGAGAGCAAGCTCCAGAGACAAACAGGGACAATCCAGGATGCTGCAACGTTTGAATCACTGTCTGGCACCTGCAGGACACACTAGGAAGATCAAGGACCCTTGATCTGCAAGCACTGTCCCACCCACCCCTTCAGCCCACATCTGTGCTCCAGCACAGAGAGCTCCAGAGGCCAGCAAGAGGAAGATCTTTTGCTAAGCTTCCCTTATCCCACAGTGAGAACATAGACACCACCATCCACCTACCACGAAGGTCTCCAAAGCCATTCTTGTAGGCATCCCACAGCTGGTCAAAGTCCACAGAGCCATCCATGCGCCTCTGGATCACTGTCCAACCACCCTCTGTGGGAAGGGAAAACACGGTCACTTGGGGTTACCATTGACCAGCCCACCCTGCCAAGTGCTAGGGACAGGGCACGGCTTTACCTGTGGTCATGTCGCAGTAGACTTGGAAGGGCTGAGATCCTGTGGGCTGTACCTGGAAAATGCCACTGCTCTGCTGCCCAGCCAGGAAGAGCTGGTGGCAACCCTCTGGGAGCTCTGCAGGGGAAGGAAACAGCAACTGAGGAGATGGCCACAAGCCCCACTTCCTCAGCAGGTTGCTCCTACCACAGCCCCAGCACTTGCAGCCCTGGACACGAGCCCAGCCAGCCACGCACAGCAGTAGCTGCAGCTCTGGACACGTGCTGGGGACAACGGCTCCTGACTTCAGCATCTTTAAACACTGTGACCCCACATGTTCTCTTTTATTCAAACAGAGCTCCTTGGGCTTTCATCCAAGGCAGAAGCCAGGCTTTGGGCCAGGTTGGAGTGACCTCAGCTGGAGAGAAGGGCTCCCCATCAAGGAGGGACAGAGCAGTTCCCAGGTCCCTCTACACCCACAGACAGGAGCGGCCCATTTGAGATGGGGCAATGCCCAGGTCAAGTATCCCCATCCCACACGAGGCTGAAGCAGTCAAGGAGCCTCAGAGGCAGAGAGAAAGACAAAGTCCTGATATCAGGAAGGTGGCTGAGCATCCAGCACACAACCTCTTTCTCCCAGCAACTGTGGTGGCCCCAGACAGACATCCTGCTGGGCAACCTGCCACCAGCAGGCACAGTGCCAGGCTGGGGTGACCCTTTTTCCAAGATACACTGACTGAGGCAAGGTGGGGGGCGGGGGTGTGGACTCTGAGAGCCCCAGCTCATTGCAGGAGTGGATTGCCCCAGGTGAAGCCACACCCTGCTTCATCCCCCTCATCCCCAGGGGCTCCCACTGTTCCTTCTGCCTCGCAGGGACTTTGCCCAGAGCTGCCAGCAAAGCACCATTTCAACAGCTCTGATAAAAGTCCAACCAGGAACCACCACCCCCAGCACTTGGGAGAGATGAGGCAGGGGGAACCTGTTACAACACCCGAGTCAAAAGGCCACAGGAGGATGTGCAGGGACTTCAGCCCCAGGCTGCTGCACAGTCAAGGGGCTCTTTGTCAGCAGGGACAGGTGCCCCAGTCACCCCCAGACAAAGGGGCCCTGTTCTCCCCAGGCCAGGGTGGATGGGTTGTAGCTTTGGCTACCCTGGCTCACAGCTGCTGCCAGCATGACCCTGAGACAGACAAGAAACCTCAAGACAAGCCCTGGGCTGTGCTGGGGTGCTGGCCATGGGGGGTCCCTCGCAGTAGCTGCCCCAGGGTCAGGGCTGACACCATGATCCAGAGCAGCAGCAAGAAGGGCTTCCTCCAACAGCCAGGGGCTCCCTGGGGGCAGATGGAGGGGGGAAAAAAGGGCTTTTGAGCTGCCAGGACTAAAAGCAGCCCTTGCAGAGCATCACCCCATCCCATCCTCACTGAGTGCTGGGGAGTCTTGATGCTGCATTGGGGTGAAGAGCAAAGCCCCAACTGGAGGAAAGGTCAGGGGGGACCCAGGGGACAGAAATATGACACCTGCCATCACCTTTCACCCATTTACAACATATTCCTCTCTTTGCCTTCCTCTCCCCCACAAAATTTCCCCTCCTTGGCAGGGGCAGCCCCTCTCACACAGCCAGCACAGCTGGTGGTCACATCCCTCACACCCCCAGGGCAATGCCAGGGCAGGACTGGTGCCACCATCAGTGCACCACAGGACAAGCTGTGCCCCAGCCCTACCCTGAACCCATGACACAGGGACTGAGGGCATTGTGCATCAAGGATCAAAACCACACAGAGCCCCCCAGCAATGCAGGGGCTGAGTGCATCCTGAATATCCCCACCTTCTGAGCAGGGAAGGGCAAGGACAGGGAAGCAAACCAGGCTCAGAGGAAGGAACACCACAGCCAGAGGCCCCTGCTTACATTGCCAAGGCAGGGAGGTGCTGGGCTTGCCAAGCTCCTCACCTCCTCTCCCTCATTTCCTCACTGCATCTCCCAGCATCAGTGGGATGGTGCCAGGCAGATGTTTAGTGGTCCCAGCATGCACAAGTCAACTCCATTCCTGCCTGTTTCTCATTTCTGGGCTCTGGCTGCACTCAATTCCTGTTTCCCCTAGTGCCACAGGGACTCTCCAGCAGCTGAACGAGATGCAGCTGCTTGAACAGCCTCTGCCCTAGGTTTTTGTTTGAAGAACATGCTCGTTAGTTCCAGTTCATGCTGCACATCCAAACGGCACCAGCAGAACAAGCCCTCCTGACTGCTCCCGTGTTTCCTTCTCCCTCCCTCTTTACTTAGCCAAGCAACACAACAAGGCTGGATCTACCTTAGGCTCTGTGTTCACCCAACAGGATTTCCAGCCACAACACAGGGGAGGTCACTAACCTGGTATAAACACCCATCCTCAGGGATAGCAGGGCATGCCTAGAGCTGCCTGCATTGCCTCCCCCCTCCCGCCCCAACCCAGCCCCATTATTTTGGAGTCTCAGCGCCACAGGGAGAGCAAGAGCAGGGCTCTACCTTTCCCCTACTTGGCTGGCTGCCAGCAAGCACAGGCTCTGCCCAAAGACGTGATCCTCTTTCTGCAAGCTATTAAACCTCTCACTCTCCAGGCAGCTTTGAGCCTTCAACTTTCACATGCTTGGCCCCACGCCAGTTCTCCCCTGAAAAAACTTGTGTTCACTGGATGCAAATAAAAGGGTCTTTCTGCAAGGGCTGCTGGTGGAGTTCATCGCTGCTCCCCAGGGCCACACCAGCACCGGGCTCTGCCTGACAATGGCTTGGGAGCCACCAGCACAGCCTCCCCAGCACTGCCTGGCTCTGAAAGCAGGCACGAGTCTCCCCAGGCAGAGGGCACAGGGCCAGCCTGTGTGCTTTAAGATTTGCCAGAAAATTCACTTGACTTGATAATGAAAGGAAACCAATTTGTTTTCTGTCAGTGATACAAACATTAGGGATTAGACAAGGAAAGAGGAAGCTCACAGCTGGTGGGACAGAATTGGCATGTCCAGGGTCTTTCCATCAGGGACAGAGCAGCACTGGAAGGTGCTGAGCTCATCCATGGGGGCTGTAGCTCTTGCTGCCTTCCAATATGCATCACAAACATTTCTGTAGCCAGCATCAGCCAGAACGTCCTACATCTGCATCAGCAAGTAGCAAAGGTCCCAGCCCACCTCCCAGCATAACCCAAGAATGGTATCAAGGGTTATACTAGATAACCCCTAAAGGTCCCTTCCCACCCAAACTATTCTATGACACACACTACTGCAGGCAAGTCACAAAGCAGAGCTTGGAAAAAAGCAGGAGAGAGAAGTTCTGAGAGAGATTTCTGTCTCAGAAGTGCTGCTCTGAGTGAGGCTGACCCTATGCAGCCCCACTGAAGTGAACCCTGGAATAGTCTGAAGTCTCACATTCCACCTCTCTTCTTGTCCATGTGGACAAGCCTTTTCTTCTGCCCAACCAGCTTTCAGACACACCAGTGACAGCTCCAGGCCCCACAGTAAGTTATCATGTGTTTTCCCATAACCATCCCTTCTAGGCCAGGCCCTGAGCAGGAATTCCCCATGCCTCCTCATGCTGCCTGGTTTCTGTTTTGCTCCAGCTGAAGATCCCTACACAGCAGCAGAGGCAGCACTCTGATCTGGCTGACACACCATGACAGCAGCTGCTCCTGGCCAGCAAACCCTGCAGGGACATCAGGTCCTGTCTGGAGGAAGGCTGCAGGACATGGCACAGCTGAGGACACCTGCTCTGCTGCCCTTGGCTAGGCAGAAATCCCTCCAGTCCTGCTGCCAGGACAGAAGATGCTCCAGGCAGAGCCAGGAGTTGCAGATGGCAGCATCCACTCGCCTGCTCCAACGCACATTTCCCAGGGCTGTGAGCATCCACTGCAACTCAGCACTTTCAGCCAAGGATAGTATGAGCTGAGACACTTGTGTTTCATGCATGAGCTCTGAATATGAGCCAAGGGAAAGAGATACACAAGCGCACAGCTCTGCTCTCAGGCCAGGCTTCCCTAAACCCTACCCTCCTCCCACAGACAGCAAAGACACTTCACCAGGCAGGTGAACAAGAGTTAACTCAAAAAAGCTGAGACCCTCCTCTCCTCACCCCACACCTCCCAGTCCTTTTTGACAAATACCTGGTCTCAGGCTTTGTCTGCTTCCCACTGAATGCCTAACACCAGGCAGCAAAAAGCCTCTTTAATCCTTAAATTCCTGTTGGACTAACACTGGCCCAGAAGACAAGGATTCTGCCTGTGCTCCAGATCCCCTCACTCTGGCCATACTCCCAAGCTCCAGCTTTTCAGGCAAATCTCACATCACGGCTCAGGACAAATAAACCTTTTATTTCCAAAAGGTCACACCTGCTACAGGTTTGCTCTGGCATGGACAAGCAGGGCAGCACAAGCAGATACTCACTCTGTGTCTGCACGAGCTCTCCACTGCCATTCTGACTCTGGTTGGTGAGGTTGAGGCTCTTCTTCAGGTTTATCTTCCACTTTGGAGGCTGTGTTTTGTTGTGGTGCAGGGGAATTAGTAGATTGACCTAAAAAAAATATGCATAAGTCAGAACGGTTTTATCTCAGCTTGTTTCCCATTCCATTACTCAGGGGAGCAGGTCAGCCACACACCAGCCACTCCCTGTGACCAGAGCTGTGGCTGAACTTGCCTAGAAACCTCAAGGAACAGAAGATACCCAGACCTGGCAAAGCCAGAAGCAATTGTGGTCTTTCACACCCATGCTAGCTAGTTTATTCTGCAGATGAATGCAAAGGCAGAGCCCAGGGAGGCAGTTCCCACCCACCAGTTCCTGCTATTGCTCCATGCAAACTCTCTGGAAGCATGCAGGCTGCTACCCTCACATACTGATGATACCCTGCAACACGGGGACCAGAGCCGTGGCCCCTTTAGAGCCCCCAAAACCAGGGAGCACCAGCACAGCCACCAGAGCTGGCACAGCAGGGGTGTCACACCAGGGTAGCCATAGCATGTAGGGCCAGGCTGGGGTCTGCAGCTCAGGACAGGGGCTCACCTTGCTCTGCAGGCTTTTAATCTGCAGGTTCTGCTTGTCCAGCTTGTACTGCTGCTGTTTGATTTTCTGCAGAAGCTCCTCGATTCGCAGGTTCTGAGCATCCATCAGGGACTGCGGGGGAAAAGCCAGGTGAACCCCAAAGCTCCGGGGAGCTCTGGCTACGCGAGACTCCCGTGAGGGCGCTCCCGGTGCCCCCAGATCCCTCTGCTCTCCTGACGCTGATCCCCACCCGCTGCTCCCGATGTCCCGGGACAGTCGGGTCTTTCCCGCAGTCGTTCCCAATATCCCCTAGCGGGTCTGGGGTGTGCCCCCCCCACCAGCGTTCCCCGTGTTGGTGCCGGTGGCAGGGGCCCGTCGAGTCCTCTCTACCCGGCTCCACCCCCGCGGCTCCGGTGCCCCCCGCGCTCACCTGCAGCGCCCCCAGGTCCCGAGCGCTCTGGTTCCCAGCCGGTCGCGCCTGCAGCGCCAGACGGACCCGGCCCTCCAGCCGCTCCAGCCGGCCCTGGATCGCGTCCTTGTCAGCCGCCACCTCCTCCAGCCGCTGCCGCAGCGCCTCGGAGAGGTTGAGCAGCTGCCGGCCGCGGCCCTCCAGCTCCCGCACGCTGCCCCGCAGCCGCTCGCCGCGCTCCTGCGCCTCCCGCGCCTGCCGCAGCAGCCGTCCCAGGGAGCTGTTGTGGACGCTCAGCCGCCCGCCCAGCTCCCGCAGCTGCCCCTTGGTGCGCTCCACGTGCTCCTTCAGGCCGTGCCCCAGCTGCAGCAGCCCATGGGCCAGCACGTTCACCTCGTCCCAGGAGGCGAACTGCGCCCGCCGCTCCCGCCCTGCTCCCGCCGCTGCCCGCCGCTCGGCCCCGGCTCCCGGTGCGGGCGCGGGGGCCGCAGCCAGCCCCGCCGCGCACAGCAGCAGCGCTGCACCGCCGAGCTGCATCGTATCCGCTCCGCTCTGCCACCCGTGCTGCTGCCGCCGCCGCCGCCCTGCTTTTATGCCCCCGTGGCGGGGAGGGCCCCGCACCGGCCCCTCCCCGCCCACCCGGCCCCGCCGCTTTGTTCGCCCTCCCCGTCGGCCGTGGCTCAGGCCCCATATCCGCCTCCCCCTCCCGGTCTTGTCCGCCCTCACCCGGGGCAGCTTCGGTCCCTGTCGCTGAGCCCTGCCTGCACCAGTCCTCATGTCTGTTCCCATCCTTATCTCCGTCTTCATTCCTGTCCTTGTCCTCATCTCTATCCCTGTCCCCATTCCCCTCCTCATGCCATCCCCATTCCCATCTACTTTCCTATCCCCAGGGGTCCCCATCCCCGTTCCAATCCCTACCCCATCCCCGTCCCCATGCACATCCCCGTTCCCATCCCTGTCCCCATGCCCATCCCCGTTCCCATCCCTGTCCCCATGGCCATCCCTGTCCCATCCCTGCTGACTGTCCTGCCCCTCATCCTGCCCTGGGGATCCTGATCTGCACCAAGCCCTGATGTCTGGTCCTCCACTCCCGTGGACACACTCGTGTCACCTTCCGAGACACGCTGGCCCCGGGCGGGAGGACCCTGTGGCACAGAGCTCTGCTGGGGGACCCTGTGGCACAGGTGGGTGCTGCTAGTCCTGGGAAGGGGGCATGCTTAGGGTCAGCTCCTCTGTACACCCGAGGGAAGCAGAATGTTCACTCCTCTTAACGTTCCTGGTCTCCAAGAGCAACAAGGATGAATAGATCCATCTCTCGCTACCCTCCCCCCACAGGTTTCAATCACCCCCAGTGATTTTTTATTTGTCAGCGTCTTTGACCCTGGTTTCTGGTTCTTCCTTCTTGTTCTGCCTTTTTCTGCTGGCTTAAAGGGATTTTCAATTCTCTGCGTTTTTCTCTCCGTGAAGGAATTCACACACCGCGATGGAGCTGCTGTCGGCTCTGCTCGGATTGGAGCAGATGGAGCCCTTCTGCTCCCTCCCCACGGGGCGCTTCCTCCTGCTGCCCCAGTGCTCCATCCCTGCTCTGCACCACGCAGCCTCGAGCAGGGAACTGCCTCTCCTCCCACTCTGGATTTTGGAGCCAAATCCCTGCTTCCCGCTGCTCCTGGGTCTGGCCGACGTGAGCCCCCTGGGCCTGGGACTGCAGCCCCCTGGTTCCCGGCCCGAGCTCCTCCATTCAAGCCCCTCAGCACTTCTGCCTCCATCCCAGCGCTGCTGCTCAGAGCCCTGAGCTCAGGCATGGCCCCGGGAAAAGGCTTTTCATCTTGTCCAAAAATGCCTGGCAGGAGGACTTCTCTTTCCAGGAGTCCCCAGGCCGTCTCCAAGTATTTCCCAGGCTGATGCTGTCTGGAGAGTGACTGAGAGCCCTCAGAGAACGCACTCAGCAGCAACAGCTCAGGGCGGAGTCACAGAGGTTAAAGAGGAATTTTGGAAATTCCAGCAGGCACACACTCCAGAGAATCCCAAGCCCCCTCCCCACTGTTTTCACATTTATTTCATGGTCAGAAAGAATTTTTGAAGTGAGGAAAGAGGGGAAAAAAAAACAGGTATGAAACACTGCAGGAGAAAAAGAAACAATAAAAATGTAAACTTCTTTCAAATCTTTGTGCTTTCGGGGTGTCCTTCTGTGTTCTCCCTAACACTATTGCTAGACAGGAGCTGGGGACATAGAGGTGGTAGTGATGGGAAGGGGGTTCCATTGCCCTCCTCCAACAGCCTTCTCTGCTGGGCCTGGGGTCCCTGCAAGGCTCTTTGGGGTGCCTCTGGCTGGGCCCCCTTGCTCTCAGGTCATGGCCCCCGTGCCAAAAACAGATCTGCCACCATACCCACCACTCCTGAGTGCTCTTGGGGCTGCCAAAAATTCCCAGATGGAATCTGAAAAATGAAAATTCTCCTTTTCAGTTTGTATTGCTGGTTTTTGGTATCCCAGGAGGGAGCAAGCTGGCAGGAGTCATGCCTGTGGAGCCCAGGGCTGGAGCCCCTGGCACCCCAAGAGCTCTCTGGACTGGAAAACACCAACCCTTGAGTCACTGGGACAAACAGGGAAGCACAATTTCATGTGTTGGCTGTTGCTGTGGGTTAACGACGTCAGGCGAAATGAATCCTGTGTGAGCTCTGCTCCCTCCCACCATTACCCAACACTGCATCTTGTCCTGGGAAACCACGGGGTTACTCTGAGTGCTGCAGCAGACATGTTACCACTGGTTCTTTTCTGCAGTGGCAGCAGAGACGGAACATGAGAAGCCAAGGCCTGTTGAGAAGCCGCATGATTTATGTGTTTTTCTTTGGCTTTGTTTTCCTATTGCAACTTCTCAAATTTGCCCTTAGAAATACACATTTTTAAGGTACACAGTGCAAAACCCTCAGAGGCCATGAGCTGCCTCAGGCTAGGAATGACCACAGGCTGATGGGAAAGTGCTCTCCACAGAGCCAGGTGCTCTTGAGTTTAAGTGGAACTTAAAATGGCCTGGCCAGCAGAGTGTGAGCTCCTGGGGCATTTCTCCATGCCTTGCTCTGTCCTCTGTGGGAAAGGGTTGTGGTCAAAATCTCTGTAGGGTCCCAACTGCCCAGCCTGGCTTGGGGCCAGGGATGAATTAAGGTTTGGTCCCAGGGGGAGAAGGACTCTGTCCCCTGTCCTCAGGAGAGACCCCATGAGAACACTGCCCCAGCCCAGTGCCTTGGGACCCAGAGCAGCACAGGAACTGGCAGGGCACAACAATGGCTCTCAGGGCTCTCTGTGGGTGTCTGGGGTGAGCCCTTGGGCAGGGAACAGCAGACTCCAGAGGGGGTTGTTTTCTGTGGAGGTTCTCTCAGGAACCAAAGGATGCTCTCAACCCCATCCTCCAATCCCTAGCCTTATTCCTATCACTATATCCATCCCTATCCCTTCTTCCATGCAGTCCCGGGACACCCAGCTTAGACACCCAGGAAAGGCAGTATCACCAGCACACTTCACAAGTAGCTCCTTCAGACAGCTCCCACACACATGGTGCCCCCCCCATCCCCACCCCCGTCCCATGCACGTCAGGCTGGGAGCGGGTGGGCTGGGGGCAGTGTCTTTGTTCCCTGCCTTTCTCCACCCCGCTCCTTCCCAGGCGGACCTGGCAGGTCACTGTGTGAAAGTTCAGCCCAGTCTGAGCTCACACAAATTCCTGCAGCTGCTCAGCCCCAAATCTCATCACCAGGAGGGATGGCTGGATGATTTACAGGAAGGTTGCTCACAGCATTGCTTTGTTGTTAGAAATTGCAGACATAAGGGAGACTCCAGAGAGAGAGAGTAGTATGTGTGAAATACATCATCACAGCTTCAAGGAAAAATTTAGGTTTTCCACAGGAACGTAATTCTGATTCAGCAGAGGACGGGAAAAATCCAGCACGGATTTCCTACTGCCCCCACTCTGGGCACAGCAGCACGTCTCACCCAGACAGGCACTGGCAGCATTCCCAGGCAGTGGGGTTACCCCATCTCCCTCAGTCTCAGCTCACACCTAGTCCTGAAGGATTCATCCATCTCCGCCCCAGTCTGGCCCAGCTTGCTAAACCCCCACCCCTGAGGTTACCTATTCCCCCTCTTCCCAAGCAAGTTTGCTGGCTCCTGCCACCTGCCCAGGCTGGTTGTACCCCAACCCTCACTGCTCGGAGGGGACAGCAGAGTGGCGCAGCCTGCCACAGCATAGCCTCATCCTTTCCCAGGGCTGGGAACACCCCCTCACCCTGTCAGAGGACACCCAAAACTTCTGCTCTCGGCTGCTTCTTGAGCAGAGGTGAATTTCCAAGCACAGTCAGTCAGAAAGATGGAAAATTTGCCACAGCCATCCCCTCCAGTAAGAAGCAGCTCCATAGGGAGCTCAGCCATGTCCTGGGCTCCAGCCCCAACCTGTCTCCCCAGGCTTTCCCTGCCAGCACAGGGCAGCCCTGGGTAAACCACTGGCAGCCCAAGTGAGGCAAGATGCTGTTATCCAGGTTGCCGAATCTTCAGAGGTCTCCAGAGGATGGGTGAGGATTGCAGCCACATTGGGGTTCCTCTCACCTGGGGAAGGTCCTGGGCCCCATTAGCCCAGGCAGGGAGACCCATTTTCATGTTTGAAAAGCTGATATAAAAGGCCAACTGTGCTCTCATTCCAAGCAGTCTCATTTTCCTGGCGAGCCTGGATGAATGTTATGCAAGGCTTCACTCCCCTTTATTCTTCCTGCCATCCTGGGCTCTGTGGGGAGCACTGGGGTTACTGTGCAGAAGGTCACACATGCCAGAAGGCAGAAAACCAGAGGGCTTGGGGTAACGTGGGAGGCTTTGCAGCCAGAGAAATCTGACCCTTATTTTTTACAGTCATTTCTTGGTTTAACCAACATGCGTTTCACATTAGGGGCTCTGGCTGGCTGAGCTTGCAGCTGAGGGCTTGGGGAGCTCCAGGTTCTTGAGGATGAGGCTGCCCCAGGTTCCTGGGCATGAAGCTGCCCCTTGGCATACTTAATCTACTCACAGGCCCGTGTGGGAAGGGCTGGACCACAGGGACTGGGACTGGGCTCTGCTCTCCTTGTGTGACAGTGGTGGCTTCTATTTTATCAGCAGCCTTTGGCCAGTGACAGACAATGGATTGGGTAGAGCCTTTGGTGGTCATGAGGGTGACAGGGGATTTCTCCAATATTGTCTGAACATCCTTTCATTTCATTCATAGTTTCTGAAAGGAGATGCCCAGAGCCACTGGAAGGAGAGAGCTGCTGTGGCAAGTACAAGCAAAGCCCACAGTTTATCCACAGCCCTGTTGTCACTCCTGGCTGCCCATCTCCTCCTCTGTGATGGGGGCAGAAGCAGTTCTGGCACTGCTTGGCATTTATCAGGCAGCATCTGCTGGTGGCCATGACCCCTCTGTGCTCTGGCACAGCCCCTCACAGGCTGCATCTCCTGACGCAACACAAACGGCTTTTTTTGGCTGCGCTGTGTGAAAACCCGCCAGGTCACTTCTGCTGCCCAGGAAAGGCTTTAGCTGTCCCAGAACATTCAGGATGGGTGTCCACAAGAACCCCTGGGGATGTGCCCCCTCGTGTCCAACACTGTGCTGGGATGGGTAAGAGATTTGTGTCCTCCTCACCCACAGCCAGCAGCAACCACATCCACAAGGGCTCTGCTAGATCTCTGCCTGCCCCCATGGGGCCACAGCTGCTTTTCCTGCTGGGAAGAGACTTGCAGGAAAGTGCAGCAGAGCTTTATACAGGAGAAGGACAGGGGACACAGGCAGCAGCAATGAGAGAACCACGCAAATTTTGAGGTACCATCTGAACAACCCAGCTGGGGATCAAACCTCTTCCCACTCATGTCCCTGCTTGGTTTGTGACTGACAAGGTGGTGCTCAGGTTGGTCGTCTGGCTCTGGTGGCCAAAGCTCAGGGAGAGGCAGGGCCGTGCCTGCAGGGACCGGCGATGTCTCCCCACCCCCGCCAGCTGCATCCAGCTGCATCCAGCTGCGTGCTCAGCTCCCTAACAGCGTGTCTGGGAACAGCAGCCTCAGGCTGCGGCTGGGAAGTCGGTATATTTCCTGCTGTAAAAGTAAAGGGAAGGGTCTGCAGGGTGGGGACCAAAAAAAGTGATGAAAATGAGGCTTGTCTGTTGCATGATTTTCCAAATGGAAATATATCTTAATCTTTAGTCAAGATTTTCCTGCATTTTCATGCTCACATTCTGGATTTTTCTAGGTATTTAAACCCCATCTCGCAGCACATAGAGGCATTAGGAGGAGAAAAAAATCTGCGAAAACCTGAAAAGAAACAGATGAAAATGCCCCAAAGCATCAAGAACCCCATCAGCCCCTTTCCTATGCCCCCTCCCTCGTGAAACACAGACAGTGGTTGGGGTAGCTCCAGATCCCCAGCGGGGCTGGGTGAGAAGAGCTGGCCCCATTTCCAGCCCTAGCTCTTTCCCTGCTCTGACAGGGACTTTGGCTGATTCTTGGTTTCCTCAGCTGAGTGTTTTGCTGCCCACGGGGTGGATCTGAGCTCTCCCCAGAACAGCAGCACTGTCCCTGCTGCAGGGCTTGGCTTCCCAAGAGGGGCTGCCCAGCACCCAGTACTCACAGGTACTACCCCAAGACATCCCACAGCCAGAATCCATCACCCAGCACTGAGATACATCCCCTGGGGCATCCTACACCGAGAACCTACCACCCCAGCACACAGCTCCCACAGACACTTGCCTAGGGCATCCCACACTTGGAACCCAGTACCAGCACTCACAAGTACCTCTGCAGGGGCATTCTACCCCCAGCTTTCCTCATCCTCAGGTCAGAGAGGAGCATGTGCCATGCAGTGGTTCTGCTGGGACAGGGCAGCATCTTTTACGTTTGAGTTTCTTAAAAAAAACAAGGCTGTGTGGTTTCTAACTGACAGATAGGTGTTTCCATTGCCAGGACTTTGCTCGGCACTGTAAGAATGCAGGTCTAAGTCTGTGCCTGAGCTTTGAGCTTGGATGCTGCTGTTGAACCACCTCACTCAGCCAGAGCTGAGCACGTGCCCTTGGGAGGTTTGATATCTGGTGATCCTCCATGCAAGGAAATTCAAATTTCTAGAGAAAAATGTCCTGGTTGACAATGTTATAAATTATCAAATCGGCAGCCAAATTTATAATAAAATTTAACAAAGATTTATTAGATCGTTAACAAAAATAGAATTTCGAAAAACCCACAGCCAAGGCAGCGTCAACCCCGGGTGTCGGCGCTGGATGAACCGAGATCCGACTGACAAAGTGTCACCGTCTCCCACCGTCTCCCCAGTGGTTCACCCCGGCTGCTTCATGCAGCTAGCTTATATACGGTTTATTCTGCCTGAGGCAGAAATGACTGAATGTTCCTTTGTGTCCCGTCACATGTGCAGAAATATACAAAAGTCAGTCCAGGTGTCTGGATGGTTGTCTGAACTCTTTCGGAAGAGCCTGCACTCACATGTAGCAGAGTGGCGCCCACCCGGTGCTTGAGTTTGGTAGATGCAATCTTCCCAGGTGCAGGTCCTCGTGAGTAGCTTAGACATTCCAGGGAAGTCAGCAATCATGGCCCAGGAAGGTTTCATTCATAAGTTAACAGACTTGATATTATCTTAACATTGTCCAGGAACTAATTGAATAGAAATAAGACTCTGCTCCCAGCCAGGGTGGTCAAAGACATAACTTGGATTTTACAATATTTTATACACATATACAGCATGAATTATCTCTACCATATACTACAACAAGAAGGCAGGTACACACTCAGGGGGCCTGGAAATTGTTTCCCCATTGCAAAGTGCAGACAAAAGGCAAATTCTGAGTCCAAGAAAACCCTCCCATCATAAAAAAGGAGTCAAAAATGCAGAGTTTCCTGTCAATCAGAGTGGCTGAGGCTGCCATGATGATAAGCTGGCAGTGATCACCTGAGAGCATGGAGCATCTTGGCTCCTCCATTCCAGCTGGAAAGTGGGATTTGTGTTGTGGAGTGTCACTTTTAATAGTGGTTTTGTGGTTCCCTTTTGCTAAATGGACATTTCCAAACCCACCAGATCAGTACCTTTGATTGAGCAGAAAGTCTCTTGGGAGAAACCCTCTAGGGAGAGAAAGGTCAGGGTGCAGAGGGCTGGTCCCAGCCTCCCCAGTGCCCTTGCCCATGAGGTGTGAGTGGGCCCAGGCAAGAACCCCTGGATGCCTTTCCATGCATTTCTGACTTTCATCAAGAGTCGTCCTGGACCAACCAGAGAAAGCCCACCAGCAGTTTCTGGTACACGTTCCTTCTCCAGGTGTGAGGCTACGCAGGAACATCCTGTCACCAGCCTCTCCCAGGACCCCGCAGGAAATGTGGATATCAACAGGAAAGCGCTACGGCAGCAAGGTTGAACCTTCTTGTGGCTCAGGGCTGCCTTCAGCACCCTCGAGCTGGGGCAGTTTGTGGGCTGTACCAGCAGCTGTGGCATAGCCAGCAGCAAGCTCAACCTTCACACCTGTTCCTCCCCCTCTGCTGGAGCTGGGCTAGAGGAATCCCAGCCTCACCTGGATGCAGATCCCAGGTGCTCCCAGCCACTGGTGACACACGGCAGCCTTGCAGGGCTGGGAGCTGCTGCCACGTGCTGCTCTCCATTCCTTGGGTCTCACAGGGGTGCTGATGACTTTCTGGGGAAGAACCTCAGCACAGCCTCAGGGCTTTGGTGAAACCCAGCTGTGTAGCCAGTCCAGGCAGTGCTTGTTTGCACAACCACATCCTGTCAATGTTTGCATCTCCCACCAGAGCTCCTTGGGATGATTTTATAGGACATCAGCAGAACCAGGTAGGAGGGACACTGTCCTCCTGGCTTCTTCCCTAGGATGGTTTCTTCCTCTCTCCCAAACCTTTCTAACCCTCTACGCTGGTGTGAGGGATGAAACTCTGCCTGGCTCTGCATCTTCTTTATCCTTGGACTTCAGGACATTTAGCAAAAATAGCTGTCAGAAAGGGGAAAGTGACCTTTGCCATTTGAATAACTGTTTGCTGTGTCAGCACAGGCACAGAGTGGGGATTTTGTGCAAAGTTCCAGCAGCTCGGAGCCAGGGCCAAGACATTTTTGCCTCTCTGTTTGGCAGCCGTGAATAACACCGGGAATGCGGCCTCATAATCCCTGCTCAGGGAGACTCTTGGGAGAGGAGGTGCCTTCCAGGGAATGTGAGTGCTGACTGTAGGATTCCCTGTGTGTCTCCATGCCAGAAACGCTCTCCTGACTTGTTGACCCACCATGGAATGGGAAGGGAAAGGCTGCAGCAATGGGAGAGGATAGAATGGGATGGAAGGAATGGAAGGGGTGTGCTTCAGGGGTGGGATGGGAAAACTAAGGCTGCAGACATGGGATGGGAAAGGCTGCAGGAATGGGAATGGGCTTAGGAATGACACAGGGTGTTTGGGATTTAGTACCAAACCCTCACCCCATGATAGTCTTTTGAACATACAAAACCAAAAGCTGAAAACCTGTCCCACTGCCTTCCTGGTTCAGTCAAAGGGCTCAATCTCCTCTGCCATGGGGGCACCCAATGGGTCTCCTGGGGAGCTGGGAGCCTGTCTGGGGGCCCAGTGAGCCAGGGACAAGGCAGCTGAGCTGGATCCCCGGGTCGGGGGCCCTGGGTACCCTCAGAGTGCTGCAGCTGAGGGCCCCAGACCAGAGAGCCGAATGTTGCCCGCGAGTGACCGGGCCCACACCTGCCCCTGTGGCCTTTCTGCCTGACTTGGAAACCCAGCCCAGAGAGTGAAATTAGAAGCAATTAAACATTAAGCTTGGCTCAGGCTCAAATCAAACTTTCTACCAATTTTAGCTGCTTGCTGCTCTGGAGACAGCATGCACTGGAGTTCAAGTGATGCAATGCAGAGGGGATTTCTGCTCGCTTGGGGCTCTGGGCCAGAAATAGACATGAGGGCTGCCAGTGGCTGGAGCAGAAAAAGCTGAGGTTGGAACCAAAGCACAGAGAGGGCAGGACCTGCAGCACCTGATGTCTCATTGGAAAATTTGCATTATTCTGCTTTTAGATTCATTCTTGCTCAATTAACTCTTATCCTCTTCCAGAGGCAAAAAGGAGCTTTAAAGCCAAGGAGAGAAACAACACATTGATTAAATCTTCCAGCAAAGACCCTCCTGACCCTCCAGTGAAGGAGGGATGCCCAGGGTCCCCACAGAGCCTCTGATGCAGTGTAGGGGCAGGCAGGGGGCTGGTGTGGTGGGCTGGGTTTGATGGCCAGGCTGTCACTCTGGCAGTGCCTGGAGAGCTTCCACAGCCACCTTGGCCACCTCAAGCACTGACTGATGGGCAGCACAGCTTGGCCCAAAGCAAACAAGGCTGAGGTCAGGAGCAAGGACAGCGGATGGCAGCACTGCTCAGCAGTGGCACCACCCACCAGCCGCCCCTGACAGGGTGATCCAGGGGCCATGGGCCCCTTGGCAGCACGAGTGGGTGCCAGCTGGCAGCAGCCCTGCAGCAAACCCATCGCCACCTTTACTGTGCATGGAAAAGAAGGAAACCATCCCTCTAAAGGCATTTCCCAGCTGTGGGGTGTAGGTAGGATGAGACCAGGAGATGTCACAAGGGCTCTCTCACTGTCCCGCAAACTGTCCCCAGCTGATCTCAGGGTAACACAGTCCTGGCAGCCTCAGAGAGACCCTGTCCCAGTGCTGTGCTGTGCTGTGGCACTAAACCCTGCTAGGGTGACCAGCAAGTGGCCAAGTGAGCCACCAGGCCATCTGTCACCTGAGGGATACCACAGCCAAAAAGAAATTAAGTCCCCAGTTACCCATTACAGCAGCACTTTAATGCAGAGAAGTGGGAGATGTCAGGTTCTGCAAGGCCCATGAACAGTGACACTGTACTCTCTGATTTCACTTGGAAGGGACTTGGAGAGAAGGCAAGATGCCATCATGAAGTGCAGTGATCTAAGAGCCAGGGGCAGCAGATGGGCTTAGGGCAGATGGCCCAGCTGGGGCACAGCTGCTCACCCCAAACCACACCTTTGAGTGCCCTGTGTGGAGATGGGCACGAGCAGCCACATGGGACTGAGCTGCGTCCTTGCTCACGGCACCAACTGGGTCACCCTGCTGTGCACTGAGTGCCTCGGGTCTCAGACGTGGCTCCAGCACTTCAGACGGCTGCTGGAGAGGCAACTGCCAGCCCTCATTTATGTTACCCTGACAATATTCCCCATAACTGACTGAACAAATCATGCAGGGCTGTAAGAGCTCCCTAATTACCGCAGTTGTTATTATTAGCAATGTCAGGACAGGTTTGAAAAAGGCAAGTTCAGAGTCCCTGTGCCTGAGAGCAAATCCCACATGACAGTGGTGACCTCTCTGTCACTTGGGAGTTCTGACTGCATCTGGGCAGAGGGAGCAAGGACATCCCTGGTGCCAGATGGGTTGGATGGACTGCACAGGCACTGGGCCAGGCATGGGAGCTTTGCACAGGATGAGTGGGGTCGTGTTGTTGCCAGTCTCTCCTCATGAGCCAAGAAACTGCTCTTGGCTCATACCCAGGCAAATCTCAAGGGAATTGGGACTTTAATTACTCAGGCCAAGATTCCTGGTGATGCAGACAGCTGGGTGTGGAGGGGGAGTAAGGTGAGAGGGTTCTGCTGGGTGCAGGGAAGTATGCTGCCCATCCTGCAGTGCTGCCTCTTACCCAGATCCCAGATTGCCCCGGCTCCGGCCTGGGAGCTGGTAGCTCCAGGGGCTCTTCGCCATATGTAGGGCAGCCCCGGGGTGCCTGCAGCAGCTTGTTTACTGCCAGAGCTCCTGCTGCTCCTGCTCCCCATGGAGTGCTTGGAGAGGAGCCTAATTCATCCTTTCAGAGCAGAGATAAAATGGATTAAGGCCTGCTGAACGGTTGCCAAAAGAATCGCCATTAGGCCCTGGAGGGCTTAATCTCCATGAGACTAAAAGCAGACAGGCTGCACCCACAGCTAGTCCTGTCTGCCAGGGATAAACACCCAGTGCAGGATTTCAGGGAAACCTTTGGGGGCTGAAACATATCCCAAAGGGTACATGCTGTCTGGAGTGCCCAAGGCTGAGCGCTGGATCCCACACTTCCCCCAGCTCCCAGGGGAAGTCGCTGAGTGAAATGCACAGGGCTGTGTTGGCCACTGGGGTCTTGGACACCTCTGTGCCTTGACTCTTCCTTTCCACGAGCTTGTCGCCAAGGCTCCTCCATCCTGGCAGTGTTATCTCCTGCAGATTAGCTCCCCAAAGCTGTCCTTGCCCATGTGCTTCTCAGCTGACTCACTTTTGTTATTTCCTGTCCCTATCTCTGATTTCTTTTGCTGTCCTCACACTACCATTCCCCAAGGTCCAGCTCCTCTCCAGGTATCCCTGACCTCACTGCTGACATGTTTCCCAGCCTCCAGGCTGGTTTCAGGGTATAATAATGTCCCTTTCCATGGAGCCAGAGCATGGAGGGAGCAGAGCTCCCTCTCTCTTCCCATGGTGACAGACAACCTGAATTTGCCCCCTTGCAGCCTGCCTGGGACACATCCACAGTCCTGTGTGGTCAGCATTGTGCCCAGCGTGACCATCACAGCTTGGGTAAGGCAGTGCCAGTCTGGTGTCTCATACTTGCCTGGGAGGAAGTGGTGAGACTGGCCAGGGGTTTTGAACCTCTTTGGAAAGCCAGACCAAGCAGGCCAGTGTTTGCATTGCAGTCAAATCTTAGTGGTAAGGACGCTTTGCCAGGTGCCAACTACCACAAGGGATCTGATCCCACTGGCTTTACACCACAACCAACACATCTCAGGGCCAGAGACAGGGAGAATGGGCCCTATCCACCACACCCTGTAAAGATCTCTGCCTATCTGGCCATCCCATAATGAGGGATCTTGACTTCATTTTTCTGCCAGGCCCTGGAAAGCTGCAAGGCACTGGCAGCGTGCCAGTGACAGCAGTTTTGGGGCTCATCACACCCCTGCCCTAAAAAGCACTGACATCCCCAATGCCATTGTCTCTGCACTGATGTTGACAGAAGAGGTCTCACAGGCATCCCTCTCCCACCAGCCTTGTGTAGGTAAGTCCAGCTGCATTAAAACACAGCCCCCAAAACCTTCAGTCCCAGCCCTGAGCCCTTCCCTCCAGTGCCTCAGGGTTCCCCTAATGCCCAGCTCCTTTTGTAAAGGTAAGAAACCCTCCAACTTCACTGCTGTCCCCCCTGCTCTCCCACTGCCATCCTCTGCCCTTCCTTGCCTGTCCCCTCCCCTTGCAGTCTCCCAGGATGGCACCTGCCTCTGGCCATGGAGCAGGTGGAGGCTGGGCACTGTTCTTCCCTCTCCATTGGCATGATGCAACCTGTGCTGGTGGCAGTGACACGCTGTCCCAGGCAAACAAACACAGCTCGGGCCGCAGTGCCATTGCAACACCTGCACAGCCAGGGACAGCCCTGCCGTGTCTGCCAGAGCTGGGGCTGGTAGCGGCAGCTCCTCTGGAGCAAACACTGTCCCTGTTCCCCCCAGGGATAATCTTTGACTGGGCTGTGGCTGCCAAGACCAAGGAAGGACACAAGCGACCTGCATCCTGAGCAGTCTCCATTCCTGACAGCGGGATGAACTCAGCTGGGGCTCTGTGCTGTCCCTGCATCCTTGCCTGTCTCTGCTCCTGCTCTGCCCTGTCTCTCCTCTGCCCCTGCAGCAGAGGAGAGACAGGGCAGAGCTGTTGGGGACATGGAGGCCCTCAGCTGATCCCCTAGGGGCCTTTTGGTGCTGCCCCTAAACTCCCTGTGGGCACAGCAAGCATGGGAGAAGGGCCTGAGGCCAACATGAAGCCATGGGATCCATGTGGCCCCTGGCACTGGGACTCTCACAAGTCGCAGGATGAGCTGAGGCACCAGCACGGTTCAGAGCAGGAGCCGAGGGCACTGGCTGTTCCCGAGGGTGACACAGGGATTGCCACAGCTGGAGGCACCTCCGTGGAGCCCAGAGGGAGCTAGCAGTGGCACGGCAGGGGTGAGCAGTGATGGGCAGAAGTAGGTGAGGGTTGAGCCATCCGGGGACACTGAGCCTTCCCCGTGCTCCCTTGATGTAATATTTGTGGGAGCAGTGTGTTCCAGCAGTGCCATAAACACAGAGAAGAAATAAACTTGTCTTTATCTGCCTGTGGAGCCTTGGGACCATCTAAATTAGGAAACAAAGGAAGAAACAACAACTCCAAAGGGCTTTTTGCTAGCTGAGCTGAAAATAGAGCAGAAGCCGGGAGGGGGAAGTTCAGCCCAAACAGGGGCATGTGGGAGCTGGGAAAACTTAGCTGGCCCCAGTGCCACCCCCACCCTGGCCCAGAGCCAGTCTCTGCCTGGGAACACACACTCAGGCCACTGTCCCTGGGCACAGGGGGTGATGGTGGCCCCAGCATCACTGGTCTCCCAAGAGTGGCAAAGGATGCTCAGCCAGGCTGCAGGGCTCCAGCACAGAAATGGTGGTGCTGTCTGTATGACAACTGCCTGAACCTGTGCCCTGCCTTTTGGGCAACCTGCCTGGAGCTGTATCTCCTCTCCTGGACCCCTGACAGTCCCTTCCTGTCCTGATCCCCCAGCAGGGGAGTGCTGTTGCTGCAGGAGCCACACTTGTGTTACAGTCCCTTCTGTAAGTCACTGACTTCACCCTAGCTTTGCTCAGTGCTGTCCTCACATGGGCAGTAGCTGATCCCCAATGCTCTGAACCTTGGTCCAGCACTTGGCATCTCCTGGGCATGGATAGTGTCAGCTCAGTCAAAATTGACTATTCTGGGTCATCTTCCTCACAGAAGACAACGACATTGCAAAAAATGAGGGTCTCACGCAGGGATGATTTTGAAGACAGGTTTGCAGTCAGATTTACCCAGACCCTCATCCGGCTATTACTCCTCTTCTTAATCCCTATGGTCCCCAAACTGTAAAGTTTTATGGTACTGTCATCAACCATCACCAGCCTATTGCCACCCATGACCAACCCCTCACCATCTGTTGCCACCCATCCCATATCCATCCCCACCCATGCCCACCCATTCCCACCAACACATCACCACCCACCACTAACCCGCTGCCACCCCTCATCAAGGAGTCACCACCCCTCACTAACCCATCACCAGCCAGCACCATCCCCCAAACCATCACTGGCCCATGCCCAGCCATTGCCAATCAGTGCCACCCACCCTCACTGGGCAACAGACACAGCCCCTGTGGTGACGGCAAGGTGTGGCCTGGCCCTGCATGGCACTGCATGGGAGGCTGTGGGGACAGTGCCAGTGCCTGTCTGTGAAGGTGAAGCACTGATGGCTGTGAGCTGTGGGGTCAGCTTTGCCAGCCCCCAGGGCTTTTTGGGCTCTCAGATCACAGCTCGTGTTATGAAAAGCATAAATTATTAATTGCAGATAAGAAGAGAAAGGCTGTGAGCTGCCGCCTGCTCAGAGCCGCTGCTCATCTCTGGGCTCTGCCCGTTTAAAGCAGGTCTCACATTTATATTTCATGAGCATGTCCCTCAACAGCAGTTTTACAGTGAAAGGAAGGAGCAATGCACGCTCTGCACAGAGCCCAGCAGTCTCCTCCATCCTAGCCAGAGCCCCATACTGCTGCACAGGAAAACCCTCCCCAGGCACTGAATCCTGCTTTCTCAGAAAATTTAGGACAAACCGTTAGGGCTTGTCCTGTGCTTTGGAGGCAGGCGTGCCACAGGCAGGTTGGCACAAGCCATCTCTGTTGAGGTGGGTGCTGAGAGCACACAGAAAGCTCAGCTCCATGGAGGTTGTGTCAGCCTAGAAGGCTTGTCTGGTCCTGAGCCCCAGCTGCTGGCCCGTCAGAGCAAATTCACATCACACCTCATTAAAAAGTTGGGGCTTAGTCCAGGCACCCACCCCAGACATATGCAGTGGAGGGGGGTGAACCTACACAGCCCCAGCACTTGGGGACATCCTGCAAAGACCTGTTGTGCAAAAACACTTCCTTGGCTCAGAGTTTTGGGCACCTGCCAGGTCCTGGACTGACCTGGAACCTTTGTCTGCTTGCTGCCAGGTGGTTTGGGGTCTTCGGATGGTGACCTGGGTACCTGCATTGGACAAGCTGGGTTTGTGCCCCACGCAGCTTCAAGCAGGAGTGTTCCCCCCTCAGCACCCCTGGACTGGCCATCTCCCATGGGCGGTTGTCAGCTCGGGTTCAGCTCTTCCATCACCTGCTCTGAGGAGCCTGTCTGCTTGTTTGTTCTTGCCTGAACCCATTAATTAACCTGAATTAAAGCATCATTTGAGCTGACAGTGCTGGGCTTCCTTGCGGCAAGGATGTTCATTACAATTACCACCTGGGCAAGGAAATTACAGGAAAATTCCTGCACTGCCTAGGTCTGGGAATGATCCACCAGCAGGACCCACAAACCTGGGATGGGGCTGGGATAATGGCAAAAAGCCTATTCCCATGCAGCTTGCTGGAAACAGGAGCAGATGCAAAACCCCTTAAGCCCCTGGGAGCAAGGGGCTGTGCCAGGGGGATTTAACCCCCAGCCAGCCTAGGGATGATGGGGAAAAAACTGTCTGTGATGCAGTAGCTGCTGCTCATAGGGTTTGGGAGGGACCCACCAAAAATCTCCTTCCCTGGAAGAGAAACAGCCCTGGGACGGGCTGCAGAGCCACAGGCTATCTCCATCCCTGCCTGGGGTTTCCAAACCTGTTTGCACAATGCTGTGGCCATCCTGACCTGGTGCTGGGGCTGATGCTGTCCCTGTCTGACCAGCAGGGACGTCCCATGGCCACTGGGCTCACGGGGCTGTGATGGACCCTTCCCACTCTCTGAACCCACTGTCTCCTGCCCAAGATGTGTTTTTTCTTAAAGGTGAGTGGAAATATAGAGAAATCCTTGTGGTGGGAGAGAGGAGCATGGCCAGGTCAAGAAGCATTGCTTTGAGCCTTTTGCCCCTGTTGGTAACCAAATGGTGGAGGGTCCTGCATTATGCAGGGGTCCTGCAGCTCCATCCTCCTCCAAGCAAGAATCCCTGAGGGGTCCCACGCCTGGAGCAGTGTGGGGGGTGCCAGTGGCAGTCCCTGTGCCCTGTGTCAGGGATTTTCATTGGAGGTGGAAGGAGTGAAAGCTGAGGCATGAGCAGAATCCAGCCTGTGTGCCCCAGCACTTTGAGCCTGCGTGGGTGCTCCTGTCCCCACAGCTGTGCAGCACCTTCCTGTGGCTGTGGGCAGCCAGAACGCTGCTGCTGACGGGCAGGAAATGCGAGGGAAAGGCTAGCTGAGCCAGATTTTAAAACTAAATTACATCTTGACTTTTTCACCAGCTTTAGCACAAAATGTGATTCCTGTCAGTGAGACTCAGAGGGTTTGGATATGTTCATCTTTGCACTTTTCCGTGCTTCTCTGTAGCCCCTTTCCAATACCTTGGTTATCAGATGCAGTTTCTGTGCTGTACATTCTCACTTGTCCAACTAATAATCAATTTAACTGCCATATGCACTGCTCATAGAGAAAGAAACTGCTTCTTGCTAAGGGTGTGAAAGTAAGTCATGTGTAAAATTAGCTTAGCCCTCAGATGTGAATTGACTCCAAAGCAATGGAACTTGCCCAAGCTCCCAGGAGCTGAACCATTTTCAAACCAGCTACTGTTTTGTGGAAGAGGGGAAGTATTTTCCTAAAAAAAGGAAGGAGGGTTCTGGGGACTCAGTAATGGCTAGGTGGCAGAGGGAAGAGCAGGATGACCCTGAGCTGTGTTCCCAGGCTTTGAAACAGCCAGCCAGGAAGAAAATGTCCCAACAGCCAGAGAGAGCTGAGGGCAGCTGTGCCCAAACAGTGCCCAGCCGTGGGGGGCCTGGGGCTGACGGTGACCCTGGCCAGCTCCCGGGCTCCTGATCCTACATACTACAGATTGTGTTTCTTTTTGTTTTGAAGAAAAATGAATTTCTGGGGTGGGATTTGCCCCCACTCCAGGGATTTGGACATTAATTTGTAATGGGGATTAAGAGTTCAAATCCCTTAAGCAGCTTTTACAGCCCCATCCCTCATTCCCCTCGCTGCCGAGACCCCCAGGCAGCCCCGCTCAGGCATGGACAGTGTCTGTGAAACCCCCACATCAGCAGGGCCCTGGGCACAGTGGCATTGGCAACACACCATCAAGGACTCCCTTGCCCTGCAGTAGACAGGGACATGGCTGTACCCAGCCCCTGCAGGGAAGGCTCCAAGCAGCCTGGCTGGAGGTTTCACGGCCAGCTCCATCCCAACTCTGGACACAGAGCATCTACTGGGGCTGTGGCAGGGCAGCATGAAGGGCTTTCACCATCCAAGACTGACATGAGCTTTGGTAAAGGCTCTGACACCCCCATAAACATATCCAGTTCAGCTGTGCCCCTGGAGTCTCCCTTCCCAAAACCACAGGGCTCAGCCTCTGCTCCAGTGTAGGAGGCCTGCTGGGCATTGGGGTTTAAGGCTGCTCCCCCCAGCATCAGACACTCCTCAGGGCTGAGGAGCGAGTACCATGTTTCCAACTGAAAGACTCTTCTATAAATAGACTGACACCATTTCTCTGCTTAATTGCCATGGACTTTAAGACTATTTTTACAATATTTCAGTTTTGCATGTTGATTTCCTTATGATGTGCCCCTGGGAATATCTGTCAGAGCTCACTGGAAAGCAAGGGACAGCTTCAAGAGCCCAACATTCAGGACAATAAACCCAAGGAGAAGGGTTGTCCTCCTGGTTTGAATGGCGGGAAAGACTGTGGGTGTGCTGTTTCCAGCCAAAGACTGCTGGCAGCACAAGGGATGCTACGGCAGGGAACAGAAACCTGCAGGAGGCAGCTGGCAGGGCTCCCTGTCTGGGCTCCGAAAGGACCCTCAGCCCCAGGGCTTGGCCTCAGCAGGGGGTTAAGGGAGAGCATGGCCCCAGGTGTGGGGTGCTGGATCCCTGGGATCTTCACCCCTGCCTGGGAAAAGAGCTCCACACCACAGACGTGTGGGGACTCCATCCTGGATTCCTCCACAAGGTCCTGTCCCCAGATGGGGGGGAAGACTGCAAATTTGGGGGCGTCCACCTTGGCCATGCCCTGGTGATGTGGCAGTTCAAGCACAGTGCAAGGGTGCAGTGCCCTCTGTCCCCTGGTGTGACACTTCTTGAGCCACTGGCATCACCCCTTCCCTTGCTTACGGCACAGAGGCGGGGAGGATCCTTGCCTACCCTCAGGGGTAGGCAAGGATCACCCTTGGGCCCTGGGGATTCCCCTTTCCAAGGGCTTTGGGACATGGGGTGAGGCAGGGGCAGCCCTGAGGCTGCTGCCAGGCACAGCATGGCCTCTGCACTGGGTCACAGTGGGAGGAGGGTGCCCAGGTGCCTGGGAATCCCATCAACATCTGAGCCCCATTAGTGCCCATCTCCATGGGGATGCTGCTCAGTCATGCCGTGGGCAGTCACAGGGGTTGGGGAAAACCAGGGCTGTCTTCATGCCACAGCCCTTCTCCTCTCTGGTATCACTAATCTCACTGCCCGCTCCCAGGGTTGTGGCTGCTTTGCTCTCTCCTCCTTCTCTTCACATTTCCAGTCACTCCCAGCAGGGATCCCCCTTTAGCCCACAGTTTGCTGCTGGTTCCTGAAAAATACTGCAAGATGTTGGCAGCTTGGTGCTTCTCACATGTCCTTGTGTCATCCTGAGCCAGTGGCTCCCACTGCCCCAGACTCTCCACCTCTGACAGCATTCCATCCCTCTCCCTGAAGGAGGTCACTGCCGCCCTGAACAACCCACAGCCCCCCAAGAAGCAAAGCTTGGCTTGGGAAGGGATAAGGGAGCGCTGCCACCCCCCCCCCACCAGGAGGCTGCTGCATCCCCACCCCCCTGCCAGCCGGGCTGCAGGCTCTGCCTGCTGAGCCTCTGCTGCAGAATCTCCCTGGGGCTCTGGGATGGCAGCAGCCACTGAATAAACTGTCAGGTCTTTCACATGAACTGGGGCGGCCAGTGGCCAGCAGGCTGGTGTGGAGCAGAGCCTGGTGAATGGGGAGGAAATGTGCACTCACTGGGGAGATTTTCTGAGCCAGTGGCCACTGTGAAATGTGCCAAACTTCACATTAACATAGCGATAGATGTCTGCAGGCACATCAAACCAACAAAACCCCTCCTTGGCCCACTGGGAAGCAAAGGCAGCAGCTGATTTGGATTTCCTCTGAAATAATGCAACTCCAGACAAGGACACATTTGAAAAACAAGCAGTTCCCAAGGGCTTTTATCAAAAAAACAAGGAATCATTAAGGTTGGAAAAGACCTGTAAGATCATTGAATCCAACCATTAACTCAAGCCTGTGAGGTTCACCACTAAGCCATGTCCCCAAATGCCACGTTGAGATTTAGGGCCAAAGATAGCACAGTTAAAACCATGCCCAGCCACCAGCTATCTGGAAAACAGCTCTCACTTTTGTCATACCCAGCGTGTGTCAATGCACTGTAAGGTGGGAACAGCTGTGGTACACTCCAATCTGACCCAGGGCCATGAGGAGGGGATGGTCAGCACAGAGAAAAGTAGCAACTCCAGCATCCATGGGTGAAGCATCCCATGGCAGTGCTGGGAATGGAATCCCTCAGAAGCCAAACCCTGGGTTCACCAGTGACGTAGCAGCCAAGCAAGCCAGGCCCATTAGGCTCTTCCAGCTAAGAAATGTTCCAGATGTTCGTATCTCTCTGCTTTGTGTTGTGCTCTGCCAAACCTCCCTCCCTGAGGAATGCATAGGGAGGAGAAATGCAGGTGAGAGCAGCTCTTTGTGGTTTGCATAAGCTTCTACCCCTCTGTCTGGACAGGAAATCAATGAATTTTGGGAGTTAGATCAATGGTGCCCAGGGAAATTCTGAGTTTGGTTAGGGGCAGTGAAAATCCACAAAGCTGTCCTCAGCTGGGGTGGCAGCAAGGGCCTGTGCTCAAGGAGGCCTCCATGAGCTACCCACAACTTTCCAGGGAGCATCCCCAGCTCCTGCCCCAGCTCCAGCAAAGTGTCAGCATGCTTCACCCTCCTTCTTTCTGCTCTTTGCTGATGAATAGCTCCTGGATCCTCAGGACACTTCCACGAGTCCCACACGGAGGGCTGGAGTTTCTGCAGCACTTCCTCACTTCTAAGGAGAATCCACATTGGAAAGCTCATTTTTGGGTCAGTTCCTTTGGTCTTGGGAGAGACTCTTCCCTTGGGGCTGTCAGAAAGGGGGTATCCACTGGGGCAGGGCTGAAGACCCCTCTTCCCACTTGGGATGGCACAAGCAGCTCACACCAGGACACCAGGGATGCACTAGGGGTGTGTAACACATCTGGTTCTTGGCAATACATTACTGGAGAGTCCAAGGTGGACAATGCTAAAATGAAGTGTCATTTCCCATGGAATATTTCTGACTGCCCAGGACTCACAGCTGCCTATGGAGGACCTGGATTTTTGGGGTGCATGGAGGAACACTACTCCCCACACAGTGCAGGCAGCTCTGGCCAGCAGGAAAGCAGGGTGCTGCTGCGGGTTTTGAAAGCACAAGGCATCAGAGCAACCACCAACACCCAGGATCAGCACCCCACAGCCAGGAAGGACCAACAACAAATGCTCATCCCTGGTACCAGGATTTAGGATTAATACCCAGTGCCAGCCCTCAGTACAAGCCCCAGCACCCAATGCTGACTCCCAGCACAAAAGTGCTGATGTTCAACACCATCCACAGAACAAAGACCCTGTACCAGCACCCGTGCATGAGGCAAATGGTGTCCCAAATTTTGGTCCAATTAAAGCAGTTTAGGGTTTGACCCGTTCATGCACAGACTCTAAGTTTCTCATCCCTGAAAAAGGAGAAGGAATTAATTAAATCCATAAGGAAGGGAAAGATGCTGGGGGTGCACAGGAGCCCCCAGTTGTCTGGGGCTGGGCAGGGCTAAGGCATCTCCAGCACATGGCACAAAGAGCTGCAAGAGCTGCTCCCTCCAGCAGGCTGAGCACATCCTCCCATGCCTGCACCGGCTGCTCAGGGGTCTCCGGAGGAGCCGAGCTCACGCACAACCCTTCTTCCAGGCACTCATGCTGCTGCCTTCAGAGCTTTATGAATATTGTAGCAAGGCCATTCCTTTCATCTCTGCTTCTTTCCAGGGAGCCCAAAACCTTCTACACATTCATTTCCACCTCACTTTTCCTCTTAATTATTTAAACTCGCCTTCCCAAAAGTGGAGCCCTTCCATTATCACTCCTTCCTCTGAAGCGCATGTGGAATTCGGGGACTTGCAAATCCACTCAACTTCTTCACATTTGTGCAGAGCAGGTTTCCTCAGGCTACCCCCTCCCCGCTCCCTTCCAGCCTGGCCCCAGGCCATATTCACAGAGGCCTCAGCCAAGGAAACCTCAGAGCCAAGGCAGAGCATAGCAGCTTCTTACTGGGGTCCCGAATGCTGAGGATCTTCCCCACATGCCTGTGATAATTTCCATGGCTCTTCTTGGTGGTTCTCCCCCAGAGGTGTGAGCAGGGCCAATGTCCCTGCACTGCAGCTGTGCCAATATGGCACATGCTAGAAAACTGCCTCAGTGCTCCATGCCCCACCTCAGCAAAGCTGAAAGCACCTGCGAGACTTCCCTGAAGGGCAGAGCCCCTCCCTGGCCTCTAATGAGACATTCTCAGTTAATTGCTTTTAACATAGGAAAGCCAAGCCCAGCTCTCCAAATACATAAAGTTAAAACCTGGTGGCCCAAACACTGTTGGAGAAATGCAGTTTCAATAAAATAGATGCACATTAACACCTTCTCTGTCTACTTTTGAAAGGTGGCAGATGCATTTCAGCACCACCACATTTCTCTTCCTGCTAGCCCAGCTCCCAGCTCCCCATGCTGCTGGGATCCTGCCACAGCTGAAGAGGGAGGGTCTGGTGGAGCTCCGGGGCTGCTGGCAGGACACAGGAGTCAGGGAAAGGGGTGACTCAGCTTTGACACCTCTCGATCTCCCATTATGCCTGAACCTGCTGGGTGCTCAACTGCCAGGGCTTCGTGCCTGCAGCAGCTCTGCCCATGCTGTGCTGTGCTTGGATGGGAGCAGTGTGACCAGGACATTTGCTGGAGCAAGAGACCCTGGCCACTGCTCTTTTCCCCCATCCTGCTATTGAAGTGACATCCTAACCCTTACTCATACCTGAAAGGTCTCTTGGTTTGGCTCATCTTCCCTGAGGCCACTGTGGGAGGATTGGGGTTTTCTCACCCCACTGAAGGGGACAAGAGGGGTGAGGAGGTGCAGTGTGGCCCTCATGGACACTTGGTCACCTCCACCAGCCATGCACTATTCCTGTTACTATTATTTGTTTATACATTCGTTGGTACCCAGCTGCAGACTGGAAATGGGGTGGGGGCTCCAAGGGGACACTGCCAGACCCCCAGTCTCCAGCACCCCCAGCAGCATCAGCTGAGCTGGGGGACCCCACTCTGAGCAGCTCCCAGCTTCATAACGCTCCAAAATACTCAAACAGAGGTGCATGAAGCTCCTCTGGGGCTGTGTCAGCAATGTCCTGGGTGGGAATTCTCACTGTGGCATCACTGACTGATGACCCTGTGGCAGCAGCCCTGAGGAGGCCCATCCCTTCCCAGCCACCCTGACCTGTTGGTGGCTGGTCCCCAGCAGTGGGACCCTCACCCATTGTGGCCAGGCCAGCACTCGTCTCCCTGTACCACTCTCTGAATTAATCATCAGCCTCACTCTGTGCTCAACTTCTCACTTAAAGAGATTTTTACACATTAAAAATTCACAGCACTAAATGATTAATGGCTGAGGCCCCCTGCACCCCGAGGAAGAGCTCAGGCTGCTCCAGCTTCACTTTCCACCAGGACTTCAGCATGTCCTTGTCCCAGCCATCCCCGGTGCTGCACTGGGCATCATCTTGGGGGGAAAAAACAGCATGGCAGTGACCCCCAAAAGAGGCACCATTAGCTGTCTAGAGCAGTTGGTGGTGTGCTGAAGGTGTTTTAGGTGTTGGACCATCTCCAGGGCCCTGGGATGTGCCTGTTGTGGCCAATACCTGTGGGAACAGGACGCTCTACTCCTTTGTGGGGTCTTGGGAGGGTCTAAGGGGAGCGGTTTGCCAGCCTGAGCAGCAGAGGAGGGCTGCAGGCTTGAGTGAGAGCTGCAATGGAGGCCTTCTGTTCTCTCCTCCCATCACTCCATCTCTCATCCCAAGACATGGCAGGTGATTGGGAGCAGCCATTGAGGGGCTGCATAGGTCAGCAGGGACAGGAGGAAGAAAAATCTTTGTGCTGACCTGGGCCATGTGGGCTCTTGTCTGTCCTGTCACTGTCCCTAGCAGTAACAAGCTCTTCCCCCACCTCCCCAGAACCTTGCTGCTTCCTACCTCCAGCTGATGCCCACACCTCAGGGGCACCTGCTCTGACACCCTCCAGCACACACCTCCAGCACCGACCTCCTAAACTCATTCCCTAAATGCATCCCCAGCACCCACCACTCAAACACATGTCCCAAACCCACCCCCTAAACTAATCCCTAAACCCACCCCCAGCCCCTAAACCCACCCCCACCCCCTAAAACCATCTCTAAATCTATCCCCTAAACCCATCCCTAAACTCAGCCCCTAAACCCATCCCTAAACCCATCTCTAAACCCATCTCTAAACTCATCCCTAAACTCACCCCCTAAACCCATCCTCTAAACCCATCCCTAAACCCATCCCTAAACTCATCCCTAAACTCAGACCCTAAACCAATCTCTAAACCCAGCCCAGACGCTCCCCGGTTCCCGGGGCGGGTGCGCCCCCTGCCGGTCAGAGCAGGGAAGGCAGGAGGGGACGCGGGGCTGGGACCGAGCTGGTACGGGGCTGGGACGGGGCTGGGGACTGGGCTGGATCCGAGCTAGGACTGGGCTGGGACTGGGCTGGATCCGAGCTGGGACTGGGCTGGATCCGAGCTGGGACTGGGCTGGGACCGGGCTGGGACCGAGCTGGGTCGGGGCTGGAACCGAGTTGGGACTGGGATGGGACGGGGCTGGGACTGGGCTGGATCCGAGCTAGGACTGGGCTGGGACTGGGCTGGATCCGAGCTGGGACTGGGCTGGGACTGGGCTGGATCCGAACTGGGACTGGGATGGGACTGGGCTGGGACGGGGCTGGGACTGGGCTGGATCCGAGCTAGGACTGGGCTGGGACAGGGCTGGATCCGAGCTGGGACTGGGCTGGGACTGGGCTGGGACTGGGCTGGATCCGAACTGGGACTGGGCTGGGACCGGGCTGGATCCGAGCTGGGTCGGGGCTGGAACCAAGTTGGGACTGGGCTGGGACGGGGAAGGGGACGGAGCTGCGAAGAGGCTGGGACGGGGCTGGGGACCGGGCTGGGACGGAGCTTCGGGAGTGCAGCTCGGGGTCACGGCCACCCTGTCACCCCCTCATCCCATCGCTCTGTAGTCCCATCACCCTGCCAGTGCCTCACCTCGCCACCCCACCAGTGCTGTTGTCAACCTTTCACCCCATCACGGCTGCCCCCGCAGGTAGATGTGACTTGCTCCCAAAGTTCCCCGGAACCCAGCCTCAGAGGTTCACGCTGGGCAGACCCCAACGTGCTGCCCACCGCACCAGCGAGCCCGGCACCTCTTCCTGCTGTCCCCCAGCCCAAGCTGTGCCGTGGTGCCCTGCTCCCCACCCCAGCCACCACTGCCTCCACTCCCCTCTGCCCGGTGGGTCTTGGGGTCCTTTGGCCACTCTGCAGCATCACCCTTCTGTTCAGAGCTCGATGGGCTGCACCAGCCACTGCCCAGCTGCTCGGGCTTTGGCTCAGCATCTCCCGGAATCCTCATCTGTCTGCAGGGACACTTCCTTTTGCACTCCCCCCACACCCTGCCCGACCTCGACACCCAGGGCCTGTGTTGCACCTCTCAAACACACACTGAATCATAAACAACTATCCCCCATTTCAGGTATCTGTCCTTCTCTCAGAGGAGACCTGTTTGGAGCCGGGGGCCGGAGTAGCACTTCTGCCACCCACAGTGCCTCAGGTGCCAGGAGCGCTGCAGGTGCTCCCTGCCGCATGTCCAGTGCCTGGCGGACCGAATCGTGCTGATCCTCTTCTTCTTCGAGGGAGAAGGCGCAGGTGACACACGCCTAGCTGTTCTCCATGGGGCTGTCCCTGTCCCCGCAGTGTAGGTGGGCTCAGAACAGCAAGTTCAGAGGTACCACCTACACTGTGCAGTATCTGCAAGAAAAACTCCCGTACATCGGACACTTTCCAGCTTCTCTCTGCTCACTGGCGAAGAACGAACCAGCTGGATGCTGGCACCGGGCCAGCCTGGACACGCTGGAGCTCCTGGACAGAGTCTGCAGGAGGGAGCTCCTGGAAGGGGTGGCGACGGATCCACACTTGGGGAGTGCGTTCCTGTCCTGCAGATGGAGTGGAAAGCTCCCTGCGGAGATTTGAGAGCAGAAAGCAATGGCAGAAGGGCTGCCCGGAGGAGGATCCAGGCTCCGACCCGCCCCGGAGGCGGGCAGCGGGACAGCCGCTCTGCTTGGCCCCGCCCCACGGCTGTCTGCACAAAGGGCCGATTGTCTGCCGGCGCCAGATGTGCCGCTTCGGGCGGCGGCACAGAGGGGCTTTTCTGCTCTTCTCAAAGACAGATCTGTGCCATTCCCGTCGGGAAGGTCCCGCTGCACCCCCCGGCCCTTGCCAGATCCCCGGCAGCCGGGAGCCCGCGGGGCGCCGGCCGGAGAAGGGCGCTCTGTGTGCCGGGCACGAGTGGCCTTTCCCGGTTCCGCTGGAAATGTCAAAAGGGAGCCGGACGCCGTCAGCCCGAGGGCTCTGCGGCGGGGCGAGTGAAGCCGGGGCAGGGAGAGTGGAGACCTGAAAGCAGCTGGAAGTAACTCCCCTGGGAAAAACTGAGTTTGGCTGTGTAGGGCAGAGAGGCATCTGCTGGGTAGGAAATTCCCTCTTTGTCCAAAGGACTCAGCTGGCAACTTTTCTGGGTGCTAGAGGGCAGAGAGCACAGAAGCAGAAGTGTTTTGGGGGCTGGTTTCTGCTCACGGTGTACAGCCAGCCCCATCCTGCTCTGCAGGGTGAAGGGTCGAGCTGGAAATCAGTGGGTGGAGCTGAGACCACATCACCCACCAGGCGATGGCGACATCCTTGTCCCCACGCGAGCCAGTGACGATCACCGAGGGCTGGGGATGTCAGGGCTGCTGCCCCTTAGCATTTTCCACAGAGGACAGGGCTGCAGCTGGGACCTCACCCTACTGCGGGACCGAAGTTAGAGGAATTCACAGGGGCAGGTGTCCCCCTTTCCAGGAGTCACCCCTTTTGGGGACAATCAGCTTGGGCACCTATTTTCAAAACCCATTTTACAGTCTGCTGGCTACAGGAGGACATGAGGGTCCAGAGCCCCTAAAAGAAAATGGCCATTTTGAAGGAGTGTAGAGTTTCAGCCAAGATTACAAATCTTCAAGGCAACCCAGGCTGCAATCCGCCATGCACAGCATGATGCCAGTACTGGAACGACCCAGACGCGGGAGCATCCCCGTGACGGGTGTCGCTGGCCGTTGGGGTGTGTTAGGGCCACCCACAGCAGGACTTGCCGCGGCCGGGGCACCTGCCCCGGGCGGGGCCGGCGGGGCTGGCCCGTGGCCAAAGCAAACCCCAGCTGCGGAAAGCCGGAAAGCCCGCACGGCATTTCCCTCAGCACTGATAAGGCTGAGCTGCAATCGTACCCACAAAAAAAGCTGTCCCGGCCTTCCCCGGGCTAGCCAAGTGCCGTGCCAAGCACATCAAGGATTGCCCAAGATAAAAGCCCACGCCTGCCGTGCCGCACAGGCACACAATCTCACCTGCGGCCGGCTAGATCAGAGGGGACACGGGCTGGGGACAGGAGACAAGGGCACCCTGCACCTGGACTAGGGCTGGGCCTGCAGGGCTGTGCTGGGGACAAGAGGGTCACATACCTTAGTGGAAGGTAGCAGGAGGTGGCATAGAGCAGGAGGTCCCCAGGGAGAGGGTGTCATTGAGGGTGGTCTGTGTTTGGTGCAAGTGCATCAGCACAGCCCTAACCTGGGTTCAAGGAGGTCTCCAGGAGGTGATGGGTGCTGGGAAATGGCAAGGCAGGAGGCTTTTAGCAAGGAGTCTGTGGTTGTCCTGCTGTCAGGGTTTGGCTTCCCCCAGTGGCTTCAGCCTTCATGCAAGCCCCCTCTCTGCCAGCTCAGCTGGGTCTGAGCACCATGTGTGCACCCTCAGCTCCTTGGGGACCCTTCCCCAGATCCCACACTGCTGGGGAAGTGGCTTCAGATCCACCCTTAGGCTGCTTGTTTTGCTGCAGCATCTCAGGGAGGAAGGATCTGAGCAGAGAGGTGATGAGAGGAAGCAAGATTTCTGTTCACTCCCAAACCTGCAGGCAGAAAACAAGGACATCCTGCTGGGGTGGCTGGGCAGGGACGCTGTGCCTGTAGGGAAGGCAGCGTGCTGGGCTGGGATATTTCTGGCATTAACACCCTTTCCTACAGGGACAGAGCCTCACAGCTTTTGCCTCTGGTCTCACACCCTGCCCAGCCTGGCCAGCTTGTTCAGGAGGCCGTGGAGGGGGTGGTGGAGCCAGGAGCCAAGCTCAGGCAGGCTTGGTGGAGCTGGAGCAAGCAGAGATGAACTCAGGCAGTCAGGAGATGGCCGGAACACATCTGATCATCTGTTTTCCAGGTGTGTCCAGAGCACACAATGCTCCTCCCTGCCATGGGTCACCACTGGCCAGCCTGGACACCCAGGACTTCAGAGCCCACTGCCTCAGAAAGGACCAAGATGCTCCTGCTTCCCATGGGGGAGACCAGGGTGTCAGGATGCCACTACCCAGGGAACAAACGGAGTCATCCAGAGCTGCAGCAAGTGGAATGGCTCGTGCTGCAGCACATGGGGCTGCAGCCCTTTCCCAGCAGCATTTATCAGGGTCTCTCCACCCAGGAGCCATCTGAACGACACAGAATGACAGCCAATGCCTGCTTGTAGCCTGCCAAAAGCCTGGACAAGCTTTGTGTGTTTTCTCATGCGCCAGCACCACCCAATTCCTGTGCTGTGTGCAGAGGGATAGAGATGCAGCCTGTTCTGTCAGTCTGCAGTCATCTCCAGCTCCTGGGGCTCTGTTCCCAGCACACTGTGGCGAAGCACCAGCTGTGCTGGTGTGAGTCACAACACATGCACACAGGTGCACCCACATTTCCTACTGCTCTGATGGGAAGAGGCACAATCACATTCACAGTCCCAGTAGGGACTGACAAAGAGAAAAGGATTTGGATTCACAAGGAAAGTAATTTTTTGAGACCTTCTTCTGAAGAAAAAAAAGCTTTTCAGTAGATCTGATTCTATGAAAACTCATCAGTTCCTGGAGCTTTTTGTTCAGATGGACACTCTTACAAGGGCCAGGGCTGATTTCAATGGCCATTGTGAAGGAACGGCTGTGCCAGACCCAAAAATGATGCCGTGAAAGTCAGCAGAGCCCAGACAGCTGAATGACAACACTCCACCACCAGGAAACCACTGAAGGTTTTTTTGGCAGAACTGCCCCTACAAGAGGAACAGAAGCCTGGCTAGCCCTCCCCACCCCTCCATGCAGAGTTATGGGAGAGATGCTGAATGCAAGAGCTTGGCCCCATTCTGTGGAAGCCCCTGGTCCTTACCTGTAGCCTTCCCCAGACTGAGCATCTGTGCATCTTCTGCCCACACAGGCACCAGTTCTAACACCCACAGCCTCACAGCTACACTTTGGTTAATCCAGACCTTGGCACAGGTGTGGCTGCAGCCTTTGTCATTTGCCTCCCAGCCTGGGTTCAGCTATAAGTGCTGGGCAGTGCCAGCCTGGGCCAGCTGGTGCCACAGCCTAGGCAGGTCCTGGCTTGGCATCCCTGGTATGGGGTGAAGCAACCACACTGGTGGCCAGCCAAGGCTGCAGAAGCACTTTGCTCCATGTGATCTGCTCTTGGATGCAGATGGGATTTACACGGGGTATGAACATCAACCAGCCTAGGTGAGTTCTCTGGCCATGGCCTCATATTTGAGTCCCAAGTAGTTTCTGCAGAAAACAATGAATATTAGAAACAAGGGCTGTCCCTTGGGTTTGATTCTTCTCAGTGACCAGAACTTAAAGCTAGAGGAGTCTGATCCCTGCAGGGAACAATGCCATCCCTCTTGTTCAAAGGCTGCTGGTGAGTCTCAACCTGGAAATATCTCTGAGCTCACACAGTTTTGTGATCCAGCACCACATTCAGGCAGCCCCAGGGCTGTATTTCTTTGGTGACGCTGGGTTGTTTGTAGTCTCCTCACTCTTCCAGAGCTCAGCCCTTGTGCTGGGGTGGCAGCAGTCACGTGGGGGTCTGGCACCCACAGAGCTGCAGTGACATCACTTTCCCAAGCTCATGTTTCCTTAACTCCTCCTTTGCTGTTTTTTCCTTTTGTAGGGAGGAAACTAGAATTGATGCCTGAAGGTGGGTGACGTTTTTGTCAGATGTCCAAGAGCAGAAGTGAGGGACCTGGATGTGGGCCCATCATGGAACTCTGAGCCAGGTTGCGGGGCATGAGCTCCACAGCCCAGCTGGGCACTGCTGGGACCTGGCTCATCTCCCCAGACTTCACCTTTCCTGACCTGGACAGAGAAGGTAAAGCCACACTGTGCAGGAGATCCAAGCGATTTCTTCTCCAAGCAGTCAGTGAATCAGCAAGAGCCGTGCTATTCCAGACCTGCTTTGGAGACTGATTGAGGGTGTGAAATCACCAAGTTCATTATTACCACAGGAGGCCAAGTATGCAAATGAATTGGAGAGGGACAAGGTCTGTCAGTGGAGGTAGATTCATTAGAGCTATTAAGGTACTTCCGTCCGGATGCAAACCCTTTCCCAGGAAGTCCCCAAACTGCCTGCCAGCAGCTGGGAGGGACGTCGGGAAGCACATTTTGTTTCTCCTGCTCTTCCCGTGAGTAGTGTTACAGTAGTGCCAGATATGGAAAAATACCCGTGAAGTTCAGAGCTGAAAAGGAAAGAAAAAGAAGCTAAATCTTTGCTGAGGGTTTCAGCGCTGAAAAGGTCTGCAGCAGTTAGTGAGGGCAAGCTCTAAGGTGGGGAATGGCCGGGGTCCTTACAGGATGGGGGGAGAGCCCAGAGATCGCGGCTCAGCGAGCAGCACGGGAAGCAGGCGGAGAAGAAAGCTGGCAAGAAAAGGAGACAGACAGCCGCTGCTGGGACAGGGAGGGCTGCCAGGAAACCCAGCGGGGCCAGGCCCGGGGAGCCCAGCCAGGCCCAGAGGCATATTACTCCCGGCCCTGGGTGGGACGAGGGTAAGATGTGCGAGGGTAGCTGTGCTGGGGGAGCACGGTGGTGCACGAGCTGGACCCCAGCCACCCGCCGGGCCCCAGCCAGCAGCGGAGTTGAGCTCAGGGCAGAGAGTACGCCAGCATCGGGGCGATATGATCAGGGGATCCCCCTTTCTGTACGGTGACCATCCCCGATGTGGACAGGTCAGGGAGAATCCCATCTCCAGGGTGACTGTAGGTGCAGTAGGCGCACCCCATCCCCAGGGTAATCAGGACAGGGGACCTGGGGGTGACAAGGGTAGGGGACACCCCTCCTCCCAGGTGACAGGAACGGGGCACATCGCGCCCCGGGCGGCCACGGGGACAGCGATATCCCCTCCCCAGGCGGAGAGGGAGCTAGCGGGGATGCCTCGAGGCGAGCGGCCGTGGGCGGTACCTGTCCCGTCGGGCTCGGGGCCGCTCCCCGCCCGCCCCCGCCCCGCCCCGGCCGCTCCCGCTCCCGCCCGCCCTCGGCCCGGGGCTGCGGCGGGCAGCGCTGCCCGGCGCCGCGGAGCAGCCCGAGAGTCCCGGGCCCGGGGCTGTGTCCAGGCTGCAGCCCAGGAGCTCGGCGGCACGGTGAGGGACGGCGGGGACCGTGCGGGACGGGCCGGCCCGGGCGGGCCCGGCGACGGCGGGGCGGGGGCTCGTCCCGGTGGCGGCCCCCTCAGGGCCCCTCACCCGCCGCCGCCCTTGGCCCCCGGACGAGCCGCGCCGGAGCCCCGCAGACGCGGCGGGACCGCGGCGGGATGGGGCGGCCCTGGCATCCGCCGCCCCGGGAGCTCCGCCCGAGCGGCCCCGGCGGCGGGAGCGGGAGGGGAGCGGGGCCGGGGCCGGGCTGGAACTGCCCTCCTCCAGTGGCCGCGGCGGGGAGACCCAGCGGTCCCCTGGGCTGGGGACGGGCTGTCGCCCCGACGTGCCGGTGCCTGGAATGTGCTGCTGGCACCGCGGGGCGCTGGGCATCCCCCAGGGCTGCCGGGAACCCCTAAGCTGGGGAATGCGGGTGGACTCCCGGGAACCCCTAAGGCTGGGAATGCGGGTGGACTCCCGGGAACCCCTAAGGCTGGGAATGCGGGTGGACTCCCGGGAACCCCTAAGGCTGGGAATGCGGGTGGACTCCCGGGAACCCCTAAGGCTGGGAATGCGGGTGGACTCCCGGGAACCCCTAAGGCTGGGAATGCGGGTGGACTCCCGGGAACCCCTAAGGCTGGGAATGCGAGTGGACCCCCGGGAACCCCTAAGGCTGGGAATGCGAGTGGACTCTCGGGAACCCCTAAGGCTGGGAATGCGGGTGGACTCCCGGGGAACGGCAGGGCTGGGGGTCCTGGGGACCTCTTCAGACTGGGTGTGCTGTGGGTTCCCCGAGGGGTGGGACATGGCACCCCGGGCTGCTGCAGGCCCCTCTGGGGTGCCGAAGGGCACAGCAATGCTCGGGGCTCGAGGAAAGGAAAGGGGTTGATGTTCTCTGGTAAAGCTGTAGGGAGCCTATAGCGCTGTAGGTGTGAGGGGGTTGGTAGAGCTGATCCCCACGTGGGTAAGTTTGTGTGTGGACTCTACACCTGTTGTGTGTGAGCTCAGGGAGGTCCCTGGGGGGCTGGAGTGGGTGCAGAGCCTGGGCGGCCCCTTTGGCCTCCCAGCCAACCGGGCCATCAATGACGACAACTCCAGAAATAACAGTCCAACCCTGAAATTAGACTGTTGAGATGATAATTTCCCTTTCTCTCCCTGGGTCAGCACTGTGCACCCACCCACCTGGATCCAGCTCCTCCAGCAGCAGCCCAGCCCCAGCATAGACAGCTGGCCACGGTTGCCTGGACAAATAAGCACAGGCTGTCCCATACAGCCCCTGCAGCAGGGGACAGGGAGACGAAGGTGTCGTGAGCCCTGGATACCTACTGCTGCACCCAGCTACAGTGCTGGCAGGTAACACTGCAGGTGACAAGCATGTGTGACAGCTCACTGTGTGAGGAGCCCGAATCCTGGCAGGCTGCTGGCAGTGGAGGAAGCTGTGTGCTTGCTCAGTGGTTTCCCTTTAACTTTGGAACAGCCTCAGTTCCAAGCTTCAGGGCTTATCGCCTGCTCAGCTACGAGGGAAGCATGCCTGGTTGAGATAAATCAAGTTGTGCTGGCCAGGGCTGCTCTGGACTCTGTTCTTCTCACATTCCTCATAACCTCAGTATTTTGGCTCAGGAGGAGAGCCAGGGAGAACCCTCTCTGTGTCCAGCCCTGGCCCCGCCGGTGGAGCAGCTCAAGCTGTGCTGCAGCAGGTGGTTGAACCGGGCTGAGGGCTGCTACAGCTGTGGCCCCGGGGAGGAAAAGGGCCCAGAGGTCTCAAGCTTTAGGAACAGCTCTCCCAGACCTCTCCTCTGCCAGTCCAGGAGCTTGGGAACCCCAAGGGGATGTTGCCCCATGAGGCCAGGGGTCACAAGGTGCTGCCTGCAGCTGGGGCTGAGGCATGAGGCCTGGGTGGTACCTGGGCTGTGCCAAGGTGCCCAGCCTCTCTCATCCCTGACTTCTGATTGTAATTGAGCAGAGCTGCTCCAGTTTTGGCCCCATGTTTCCCATGCTGGCATTGGTACAACAGCATGAGGGGAAAATACAGGTGTGAGCCCAGGGTAAAACATAGCCCTGCCTCTACAGGGGTGGTTGGGTGCCTGTGCATCCTCCTCCTCTCCCCCTCACTGCCAAGCCTCTCTACCAGTCCTTTGCATGTAGCATCCTGCTTTTCTGTTGAAACACCAGTGCTAGAAAAAGCACTCCTTGCTTCAAAAGACAGCTGGGATCATGTAAGGGCTCCCCACAGGGGTCCATGTGCCCAGGCCCTTCAGCAACCTGCACCAGTGCCCAAGGGAGCAGCTGAAGCTGCTGAAAATCAGCCTTTGGCACCAAAGTGGCTGGTATAATTGGCCCCAGCAAGACTTCAGCCCAGGTGGAGGGTGGCTGCCTGTATGATGCCATGGTGGTGCCAGCCACGTCCAGCTGGTGCTCACAGTGGCTGGGCCATGGGTGTGGGGTCTCAACCTGCTGCACATCTGCTCCCACTTGTCTAATCCAGCCCCACACCTCTTCCCCAGCCCAGGGACAGTTTGCACAGCCCGAGGAGCCTGGGTGGTTTTTGCTTCTTGCAGGAGGGTTTGAACATCATGAGGTCCCTGGGGCCACTTGGATATGGTTGGTAGCTGGCAGGTCCCATCACCATTTTTGGAGCTGGCTGAAGACAGAAACTCGTGCCCTAGTCCAGCCCATCCTATCAGACCAAAAGAAATGGGGTGTGGAAGCAGTGGGAGGATGTCTCCCACAGTTGGGATGCAGCTGCAGACATTGGCTGAAGGGGCCATAGGAGGTGGCAGGTGACAAGCAGCCTGTCCCCAGCTCAGTGGAGGGGACACCAGTGCAGTGCTGGTGCAAAGGGCACCTTTGGTGCTGGAGTGGCGTGGGAGGTCTCCAGGCCTTGGCAGAGGAGGTTTTTCCTGTCCCCAGGCAGGACAATACCCAGGCTAGGCAGCGGAAGGGAGCTGCCGGCCACTTCCCCCCGAGGAAATGCTCCTGCTGGCTCTGGCTCCTGTTGCTCTCTCTTCCTCTTTGATTTACAACGTGTGTGGAGCCCAGCAGGAAGTTTGTCCTGGCCCCAGCACTATTTAATTACCTGCAGCAAGGGCCATGCAGAGGAGGAAGCCCAACTCTTCCCAGATGGGAGGGACTAGAGGAGGTGGGGGATGTGTGAACCCTCTTGGGCATGAAGCCAGCAGCTTGGGAATGGTGGATGCCAGCATGGAGCCGGGATGTTACCAGGGAGGTGGAATGGGTGCCTGCTCAAAGGTGGGATGATTCCAAGGGAGGTGGAATTTGGGATGTGCATCGGCTGTGGGTGGGTTGGCAGAGGAGTGGGAGAGCCCCAGAATCTGTCCTGGTGGCTAGTGGGAAGTGTTTTATCTCTGCCCAGTTGAACTCAGTGCCCAGCCCGAGCATGGCCTGGTGCTGCCTCAGCTGCTCTGCTCCACGGGGTCAGGGGGGCCGAGGGCTGGTGGCTGCAGCATCGGCATGAGGGGCGGATGTGGGTGTTTCTGTGCAGCCAAGGCCAGATCCTGCACCGTTCCCTGTGCAGCTCTGAGCCTCAGCTTCCCTGAGGGCTGTGCCCAAGCCACCATTCCTCTGTGGCATTTCTCCTCCCCTGATTTCTTCTGAAAATATCCCAGTGCCAAATGCTTTGCCCACCAACAGCTGCTCAGCCCCATGGGCACAGCCATCAGAACTCTGGTTCCATGCACAGCAGCAATGGGTGCTCCCAAGGTGCTGTTGTCCCATCCTGCTCCTACCAGGAGCACTTCGCAGCTGGGCCCCAGCATTCAGATGTTGCAGCTCAGTGCTCACAGCTGGTCGCACCTCCAGCCATGAGCTCACTTCTGGACCACAGCTGTATCCTCTTGGCCCTCCTCCAGTGTGTCCATGCCTGGTTCCTGGGAAAACCAGGCTCCCTTTCATTCCCCTTTGCCTTATCCCACATTATGGACAGTGGAAAGCAATCAGGTCCCTCCTGTGGGTCATTGGTCCCTCAGGACACTCCTGAGGCCTTGTGGGGCACTCTGGGTGGCAAGAATAGGCATCACACCCAGCACTGACAGGTGCTGGCTGCTCCCTGCAGTCACGTGCCTTTGTCAAAGCATCGTTTCCCTTTATCCAAAGCAAACTTCGCACTGAGTATTGCACCTATACAGGTTTCAGCCTCTTTTTTTTCTTGGCCTGCTCCCACTGTATGGTCAAGCTCCAGCTCATGACCCTCGGAGCTGCCAGCATGGCCATCCCAGCTGAGCTGTGGAGCATTCCTTAAATGTGCAAACAATCCTGGTGCCATGGGCAGCACTGCAATCGCCCAGCCACCAGCTCCAGCATCAGCCCTGGGCTGGGGGAGACCAGGGGACCCGGCAAATGGCAGGGGGCAGCCACAGGGCTCTCCCTGCGTGGGAGTCAGGGCTGTGTGTCTGCCTGGGGCTCACCAGCCCTGGCTTCACAGGGTTTGGCTGGACGTGGTCTCGTTGCAGGTTGACGGTCTTCTGGTCCGCAGCATTCCAGGAAGATGGCTCAGCCAGCACCCCTGAACCAGAACCTCCCAGGTAAAGAGACCAGGGTTGTCAGCAGGTAGTGACGGCAGAAGGAGTGCAAGGGGAGTGGCAGGGCTGAGCTGTCCCATCCCATCCCATCCCATCCCGTCCCGTCCCGTCCCATCCCATCCCATTCCATCCCATCCCAGAGGAATTCCTCACTCCAGCACCAACCCTGACATGGACTGTGTGCCCTGTGATTACACTACAGCACTGAGGGTGCTGGAGAGAGAGACATTGCACATCATGGAGGAGATGGGCCTGCAGTCTGTAAATTCCAGTATAACCCAGTTAGAAAAGCCATCCTGTCTCCACTAATCGTCCCTTCTCCTCTTGCAGATCTTGGGGGCCCATTCTTGTATCGGGACCAGGACGATGGAGAGAAAAGCTCGTATTCTGTGGAAACCCCTTATGGCTTCCTGCTGGACCTTGATTTCCTGAAATATGTTGATGATATTGAAAGTGGCCAAACACTCAAGAAAGTGCCACTGCCTCGCAGGGTGAAAGGGTCCCGTCCACTGCCCAGCACGCTGCGCAGCCCCAGCAGCCACACCAGCGCCTGGACCTCCACCGAGTCCCTCACCTCCACGGCCAGCGAGGAGGGCAGGACTGCGCTGCTGCTGTCCCCGCACGGCCGAGCACCCCTGGAGCCTGCGAGCAAGTCAACCTCCCACCCCATCTTGCCGCCGCCAGTGCGGCTGCTCCCACCTCCCACCCGCAAGTGCCTTGTGCCAAACCCACGGGTGGAGAAGACCTTGCTGGAGACAAGCAGGAGGCTGGAGCAGGAGCAGGGCCGTTTGCAGGATATTGGTGGTCCCTCCCACGTTGGCCTGCCGGGTGCCCTGGGCCAGCCACCCCACTGGGTGCCAGTGGGTGCCGAGGGCCAGGCAGGCTGGGGCCGGGTGAGCCCTGGCAGCTCGGGGCGCAGCACTCCAGCTGCAGGGCTCGGCACGGCCCCGCTGCAGCATGTGCGGGAGCAGATGGCTGCAGCCCTGCGGCAGCTCCGGGACCTGGAGGAGCAGGTGAAAACCATCCCACTCCTGGAGATGCAGATCTGCGAGTTGAAGAGGGAGAAGGCAAAGTTGCTGGAGAAGCTGTCGGCAGAGCCTGGCGAGGCATTGTATCACCCCTCTGGCTCTGAGGCAGGGGCAGAGGGTGAGGAGGGGCCCCGTACAGGGCCAGAGAGCGAAGCAGAGCCAGTGAAGGGACGAACAAGTAAAATTGCAGAGCTGAGGAAGCTAACAGAGAAGCTGGCTGTGCCGGAGCGGAACATCAGGGCTTGGCCAGGCAAGAGGGTGGCTGAGAGGCCGTGCCGCTCTGTGGCAGTGGGTGAGGATCGGGCCATGACAGATGCCGTCTTCTACTACCGGTCGCAGCAGGAGAGTGGGGATGCTCCAGAGAGCGGCACGCGGCAACACAGGGATGTGGCCATCTGGGTGATCGAGTCCTCGCTGGGGCTGGCCACTGAGGCAGAGCGGGAGCTGGAGCTGCTGCAGCAGACGGTAGGGCACCAGAAGGAGGTAATCACCCTGATGGAGGGGCACCTGCAGGAGGCCACGCAGGAGCTGGAGGAGCTGCGGCTGGAGGTGTGCGCCCGCCGGCCCCAAGGGCAGGTGGACAAGGAGGTGATGGCCATGCCACAGGTGGCCGAGGCACTGGTGGAGGCTGTGGTAGTGACACAGAGCCGGGCAGTTGGCGACCCCCCAAAGACAGCAGAAGCAGGTGTGGAGTGCTGCCCCCCAACCTCCTGTGTCGCCGTGGGCTGCCGCCCTGATGGGCAGGATGTGGCAGTTGGACCTGATTCAGCTGCCAGCTGTGATGACAAGGGTAGCCAGACAGATGTGGGCAGCATTGTCCTGGCAGGAGAGGAGAAGGAGCCTGGTGCGGGTGAGATGATGGAGCCTGGCCTGGGTGATGGCCTGAGCAGCCCTTCAGCGCCAGGTGCAGGAGCAACGGCGGGGATGTGCTCAGCCAGCCAAGGCCCTGGGCCAGCTGTACTGGAGACAACACACAGCAACTGGGACCCAGCCCCAGCACAGGACAGTGGAGCTGCCCCAAGCCCTACAGCCAGTGAGTGTCACGAGGGATGATGTCAGGATCTGGGTTGGAATGTTCCTGCAGGAAGGGAGAGGATGCCTTTGTTGGGGACAATGCCTGCAGGGCCAATGCTACCCATGCTCCAGCAGTTGCCCATGTCCCTTCCATGCCCGCCCAGGGGTCTAGTGGGTTTGGGGTGCTTGGCTAGCTCCAGAAGAGACTGTTTCCACAAGCATGTAGTGACAGGTCAAGGGGGAGTGGTTTCAAAATGACAGTAGGTTTAGATTAGACGTTAGGAAAAATTCCTTACTGTGAAGTGGTGATGCCCTGGCACAGGATACTTAGAGAAGTTGTGGATGTCCTATCCCTGGAAGTGTTTAAGGCCAGGTTGGATGGTGCTCTGAGCAGCCTGGTCTAATGGAAGGTGTCCCTAACCATGTGAGTGGAGTTGAAATGAGATGATCTTTAAGGTCTCCTCTAACTCAGACCATTCCATGATTCTAAAATTCTGTGATTCTTGCTCACTGGCCCTTGGTATCCATCTCTTTCCCTGTAGGAGCCCTGAAGTCCATCATGAAGAAGCGGGATGGTCCTCCCCGGAGCAAGGCAGAGGGCAGCAAGAAGAGCCTGCAGTTTGTGGGAGTGCTGAACGGAGAGTACGTGAGCCAATCCTGGTCCCCTGCATACCTGTCCTGGGCTAGGGCCAGTGGCAGGGCCTGAAGGGGGCCAAACTGGTGCTGTGTTGCCACTGAGCATCCTCCCTCTGTGCAGGTATGAGAGCACATCCAGTGAGGAGGATGAAGAAGGCAACAACTCCTCTGAGAAGGCTTTGGCCAACAGCTCCAACAGTTCAGAGCAGGGAGACACCGAAACCTCAGAAGAGGAGGCCGGGGAAGGCACGTGCGAGCCCAGACTGGAGTGCAAGGGGACTGATATGACCCTGCTGGAGCCCCCTGAGGTGAAGGAAAAGTAAGTGCCAGTGGAGAAGGCTCCCTGCTCCCTGGCCAGCTGGGAGCCATGGCACTGGCCCTGCAGGTCGGGGCATCTGCCCCAATTTCAGTGCTCTCAGTGGGAAAAACCCATTCAGCTGCAGAGACCATTCATCAGGAACAATCCTTCCAGTTTCTTGGGTCTGCTGAGGAAAGGATGAGAGGCCCCAAATGCTTCTTTGCTGCAGAAGATAGTTTAGAGGGGGACAAAAAAACCAACAGGATTCAATAGCATTTTTCAGCAAAAGGAAAAAATGTGGCCTAAGAATGGGCGAATCATGCCCAAGCACACCCATATAAGGCTCTGTTCTATGCCAGTTTGCAGAGGCTGAAGCAGTCAGGGTGCAGCCACTGGGCTGGAGGTTGCACTCTGGGGACCTTGTGGAGAGTTACAGGCACTGTGGAGCTCATAGGTTTGGTGGGGTGATGCAGCCCCACACCAGGGACATCCTCACGCTCTCCACAGGTTCGAGCTGAGCCCCAGGATGAGGGAGGCCTGCCTCATTGTCAAGACCCACCTGGGCCACCTGGGTGCTGCCAAGAGCAAAGAGGTGGTGAGTGGCGTGCTGGGGTGGGATGGCTTGCCCAGCCCTTGCCAACATCCCCAGAGCTGGCCAGCTGGCCCCATTCAGAGAGCAGCCAGCAAAGCCTGGCTCAGCACCTTCTCCCAAAATACAGCCCTTTCCTCCAGGTTTTGTCCAGAAACCCCAAAACCCATGTGGACTCAGCTCAGGCCATGCCCAGCATGGGTTTGAGCAGTTCAGGGTCCTGCCTTCACCCACCCCCTCTGGAGCAGGGATTCTGCTCCCTGCTGCCTGGGCTGGCAGCAGGGGGTGGGTGCCAGGGTGTGAGGGCATGCAGAGGCTTAGGGGGAGCTCAGCCCCTCTCTGCCCACAGCTTGCCAGCAGCAGCCTGGTCCTTCAGGAGTGGTTCCGTCTGTCCAGCCAAAAGTCGTCCATCCCTGACATGGTTGCCAACCACCTCCTGGCCTTTGCTGAAGTCTCACCAGCTCTTCTGGCCCACGTGGTGAACCTGGCAGACGGGAATGGCAACACAGCCCTGCACTACAGTGTCTCCCACTCCAACTTCCACATCGTGTGGCTGCTGCTGGATACAGGTCAGTGTCCCTCAACCCCAGAAACATCCCCTGTCCACCATCCCACTGTACACCAGGTCATGTCCTGATCCTGTCAGCACAGGGGAAAGTCATTGGCAGCAGAAAGCGAGGAGAGCTCCCCTGGTCTGTGTCTGTTAATAGCTGTGGGGATCAGAAGTTACCACAGCCTATTTGGGAGCCCAGATTTTATGGGGGAGACCCATCAGCAGTTCTGTGCCTGTGGGAAGGTTCACAGCACCCTGGGCAGGATTGTGAGGGGGAGCCAGGTGTGCGGCTTGCTCCATGTCTCTCACCAGCCCTGCAGCATCCTGAGCCCCCTCTGCCCACTCCCTCAGGGATATGTAATGTGGACCACCAGAACAAAGCTGGGTACACCGCCCTGATGCTGGCAGCACTGGCAGCTGTTGAGCAGGAGGAGGACATGAATGTGGTCAGGAGGCTTTTCAGCATGGGCAACGTCAACGCCAAGGCCAGCCAGGTTGGTGCAGTCTGAGGGCCACTACATCTGGACCCTCCCACCCCCAGGCAGACACCAGAGCCACACTCAGCTCTTCCGAGGGCAGGACAATGGCTCCAAATCCTGGAGGTGTCAGTGCATGGGGAGGGCATCACCTTAGGAGTTCCTTCTGCCTGGCAGCAGGGCTGTCCCAGCAGTGGTCCTGTGGTGTGGGGACAAGAGGGTAGCACAGGGGGGCAGGGGTGGCCTGGCAGTGTCGCTTCCTTGCAGGCTGGCCAGACGGCGCTGATGTTGGCTGTCAGCCACGGCCGGCAGGAGATGGTGGAAGCCCTGCTCGCCTGCGGGGCCGATGTGAACCTGCAGGACGAGGAGGGCTCCACCGCGCTGATGTGTGCCTGCGAGCATGGCCGCCTGGAGACCGTGAAGCTGCTGCTGGCTCAGCCCACCTGCAACATCTCTATCGTGGACAGTGTAAGGTTCTGCCATTGGGCCTGGGCAGCCCACGCTATGTCCTGTCCCCAAAGCCCTTTCTGCATGCTCTCCCTTACTTTCTAGGATGGTAACAATGCTGTTGCCGTCGCGCTGGAGGCCGGTCACAGTGACATTGCTGCGCTCCTCTACACCCACCTCAACAGCACGAAGACACAGGTACCTGTAAGTACCACACTGCTCCCCACGGGATGCAAAAGGGCTGAGACACAGACAAGTGTCTCCAGGAAGAGGCTGCAGGAGCAAGAGCAGAGCATTTCAGGTGCTATATGCTCAGAACAGCCCTGCTGGCCCTGACCAGGAGTCACTGGAGGGGTCTCAGGTGACTAGTCTCTTTGCAGCAGGGGACTTCACTGACAGCCACAAAGAGCCCTGGGAGTCCAAAGAAACCAAATTAGAGCGACCTTGGGATCCAGTCAGGGGCCTCCATCAGCACTGGGCTGTGATTCACATCCCCTCACCTGCCACCTCTCTGTGCCAAACCGCTCTCTGCAGCTTTAGTCCTGTCACAAGCACCATCCCTGGCCTCCCTCACCCGTCTCCTCCACTGGATGCAGTCCACACGTGGCCACCTCACCACCAAGTGACCGGAGCCAAGTGACATAAGGGTGGGACATGCAGGGAGCAGAAGCCACCCCATCCCCTCTGCTCCCTGCCACGACCACTGGAGCTGTGCCACCTGTGAGCCCTCAGCAAGGAAGAACAGCAGAGAACCAACCCAGAAGAAACACCACCTGGTTTGTGCTCTCTGGCAGCTCTGAGAAGGCAGTAGGGACAGTGACATGGAGCCAGGAGGGCAAGGGACAGCTCCTGGCCCCAGCAGGGACACTGCTCGGCAGGTACACCCTGTACAGCAATGAGAGAGGGAATGCTGCCTTGGACAGGGCTGGAAGTATTTCCAGACTCAAATACTTGCCCTTCTTTTCTGGCATTTCCTTTCCTGGCTGAAATCTGATTTTTTTCCTCTTTTCAAGCACGTGCATACAAAGTAAAAAAATTATATTGCTTGGCCAAGGGATGAAGTTCAACATGAAATCACTTGGGACTTGATTTGCTCAATGGGAGCAAAACCTCTGAGCAGTTGAGTTGCAGCCAAGTGACGAAAGGGGCTGAGGATGCATTTGGGGACTAATTCTGCCTATCTTATAACCGACAAGGGGAGCAGGTCCTTCTCCCAAGGAAGAGAGACCAATTACCTCCTAAACATTTCCCTAATTAGCCAATCCCCCAGACTGTGCAGACAGCCAGAGCCTACAGCAAAGTCCCTCTCTGCCCACTTTTCATCCCAAAAGGGAGGGCAGCTGAAGACACCACCAGGAAAAACACATGGGCCAGAAGAGCTCAGAGCACACACTTGGAATCTGCAAAGGGGAACATGTATGTTAGAGAATGTGTCTGTGCAAGTGTGTGAGCACCATGTGGGGTGGGAACAGGGTAAGGACAATGACCAGAAGAAAGGTTTTGCATGGCAATGCAGCTCTGCTCTGAGCCTTTCACAAAGGCATTGTTGTGGCCCACATCCCTGCTCCTTGGCCCAGCCTACCCACTTCTGCCCCTGCCTGACCTGCTCTGAGCTGGGGAGCCCCACAGCCCTCTGCAGAAATTTGCTGTCAGCTTTGCACTGGAGTTAATATACAGCGCTTGCTGCCACTCCCTAATACACTACTCTGTTTACTGGTATTTCAATACTGATGTTTATTTTTAAGATATAAATAAAATTTAAAGTTATTTTGAAATATTACAGTGATATCTGCAGTCTCCTGCCTTCTTGTCTGGCTCACAACCTGCAAGAGCTGCAGCAGAGGCACACCTGAGCAGGTGACCCCACGTTCCAAGTCATTTACTGCAAGTTTATGTACTGGCTACATCCCTGTCTGGCTTTCTTCCTGCTGAAGTGTCCCAGGGAGCTGCAGCAGTGTTTGCCCATTTCTTTCTGCAGCCCTGCACGACCCCTGGTTCTCTGTGGTGCTGATATTACACTGCATCCTTAAAGGGCAATCACCAGACCAAGTGTGAAGATGCAAATTGCCTCCCTCCTCAGGTGAACAGGGACCAGGCGGACCCCACAGGGATATTTCAGAAGCTCTCTAAGCCACTCTGGCACAGTCACCCAGCACTGAGGGCTGCCAAGGGCCAGAGCAAACACTCTTGGGTCACTGATGAAGCTGAAGTGGGGGAATTAACAGCAGCCACAGAACTGAACTCTGAGAGGACTTCTGGCACCCCCAGTTCAGAGTTCTGCTGCATCACACGAGCCAGGGAGCAGAGCCTTGTGCTAATTCTCTGAAACTGAAATCTTTAAAGAATCACAAACTACATCAAGCAACAGCACAAACACAAGAGTTTCCTCCATGGCACAAACTCCTCACCTCCTGTTGCCCATGAGCTGCCCAGGGCACAGCTAAAACTAGCAGCAGGGACAAATCCCACTAACAGTCTAACATCAGCCCTACAACAATCCTCAGTGCCTGCTTCAGTTCAACATAATGCACATCTGTCTCAGCGTGCTCTGCTATAGAATACCCAAATCCTCAGTCACACATGCCATTGAACTGCCTCAGTCAAGTTCAGGACTCTGCAGACAAAAACCACTCCCATCAGAGACCATACGTGATAGGCTGCAGATCTGACTGCCCAAACACACCACAAACCTGGACCACTCTATAAGCAGATAAAAAATGACAATCCTTAAAAACCTGCCCTTAAACCAGGAGTTGTAAGGCTCATTCTAAACTTTTCGGCCCTACTTTTGATTTATGTAATATCCTAAAACACATCCTGCTATCTGATATTGTGGCAGAAGGGAAAGCCAAAGAAAGTGAGATGGAATAGTCAACACGGGTGACAAGCACTTGCTCTCTGTGGGTGACTGCAAGGAAGACAACAAGTAGATATTATTAATGACAGCATTCACTGAGCAGTTTACTGAGAAAAGACAGACAGAAGCAGCAGGGTGTTGCTGTGAAAGCTGGTACCAAGCTTGACTTTTAACTTGTGATTTAATTCCACTGAGGTCCAGTAAGTTTCCAATGCCACTTCATCACATAAAGAAAACTGTTTACCAGGAAAGTCAGGATTAAGGCTACTATAATTAAAACAGAATTATTTTTGTTGTGACAAGTCAATAAAGATGGAGTAACAGCGATACTACAATGAAGACACTATGTGTAACCCAAGTAACAAGAAGGGCATGTTGCTACTGAACCCGAGGAAAGCGGCAGGTACTCAGGTGTGAGACACACCAAAGCTGTCGGGTGGCGCTTGATGAGTGAAACCCGGGCAAGGGGCTACTGGAAAAACCCTTTATTGCAGTGACCCGGCCGTCACGCTCCTCCCCACGCTCGCCCCAAGGCCGAACGAGCTGCGCCAGGCTCCATCCCCGACGGACGATCGGCAGCAGGGGGGCCGGGTCCAGCTCAGCGCAGCCGCCGGGCCTCGCGCTCCGACTCCAGCAGGGTGAGAACGTCGCCCTCGCGCACCGGCCCCTTCACGTTGCGGATGATGGAGCGGCTCGTGTCGTCCATGAACTCCACACGCACCTGCGGGGCGGGCCCGCGTCAGCCTGGCGGGGCCCGGCCCGCGGTACCGCGCCGGCCCGGCCCCGCCCGCTCACCTGAGTGCACTGCCCCTGAGAGCCGGTCCGGCCCAGCACCTTGGTGACCTGCGGGGGACAGAGTGGACAGTCAGCGTGGTGTCGCGACCCAGCGCGGCCCGGCCCCCCCCAGCCCCGTACCCACCCTGGCCAGCTTGATGGGCTGCACGCGACTGGTGTCCATGGCGGCTCCAGGGCGCGGAAAGGGGCTGTAACAGCCCGCGTCCCTTTATATAGCTCAAAGTCTCGCGAGACCCAGCGTTCCGCGCGCGGACTCCCGGCGCCCCCCGCGCTCCTGCCCTTCACCGCGACCAAGATGGCGACGGCAACTCGTCTGATCCAGCGGCTCCGTAACTTCCTGGCGGGGGTAAGAACAACCCCGGGCTCGGGGTTCCTCTGCCCCGCGGGACGCTGCGCTGCGCCCCCGGCTCTGTGGAGCCTCTGGCGCAGGGCGGCAGCTCCGCCTGAGCTGCTCTGGCCTTGCCTTGCAGCGGGATCTCCAGGCGAAGCTGCAGCTGCGCTACGAGGAGATAGCTAAGAGGTGCCGGGGCCGGGCCGGGCCGGGCGGCAGGCGGGGCGCTGAGCCGCCCCCACCTCGGCCCCGCCGCTGACGCTCCGGTCGTTCTTTGCCTAGGACCCAGCCGCCGCCGCGGCTCCCGGTGGGCCCCAGCCACAAGCTCGCCGATAACTATTACTGCAGCCGGGACGGGCGCCGGGAGTCGCTGCCGCCCGTGGTGGTGGCGGCGGCGGCGCAGAGAACCCTGCCCGCGGGGGCACAGGCCCGCAGGTAGGTCTGACGCGGGCGGAGCTGCGCCGCTGCCGCCGTGGAGCGGGGTCAGCCTTGTTCCTGATTTGTACCAGGAACACAAGAACGCTCCCAGCGGCAGTGGGAAGTTACCCAGATTGGTAGAAGAATGTGGAACTGATTATTTGAGTCTATATTGCCTTGCAAATAAGTGAGGCGGGAGGGAGTTGACTCTGCTTTGGCAATACCCTGCCTGGATCATCTGTGTCCAGCTCCAGGGTCTCCAAGAAGGGAGCAACGAGTCCAAAGGAAATCACAAAGATACTGCAAGGGCTGGAGCCCCCTCTGCTCTGGAGCCAGGCTGGGAGAGCTGGGGGTGCTCACCTGGACAAGAGAAGGCTCCAGGGACACCTCAGAGCCCCTTGCAGAGCCTGAAGGGGCTCCAGGAGAGTTGGAGAGGGACTGGGGACAAGGCCTGGAGGGACAGGACCCAGGGAATGGTTTCCACTGCCAGAGGGCAGGGCTGGATGGGATATTGGGAATGAGGAATTGTTCCCTGGCAGGGTGGGTAGGCCCTGGCCCAGGGTGCCCAGAGCAGCTGTGTCTGCCCCTGGATCTCTGGAAGTGTTCGAGGTTGGATAGATCTTAGAGCCACTTGGGATGGTGGAAGGTGTCCCTGCCCAGGGTAGGGGCTAGAATGAGATGGGCTCTAAAGTCCCACTCAATCCAAACCATTCTGGGATTCTGATTAACAAACACCTCCCGCACTATTTTGCAGCTTGGACTTCTGATGAAATTGAAGTGTCATTTCTAGAATGTTGCTAAAGCCTCTCTCTTCCTTTCTCTACCCCAGTTCAGACCCTGCAGTGACAACGACAGGGAAGAAACCAGTGACACCTGGACCACCACTGAGGAAGTGGGAAATTTCCAGGGACGAGCCCTACTTGTGAGCAGGGAGCGAGCTGAGGCTGCATGATGGGCACAGGTGGTTCCAGAGCAGCTCTGATGGGGAGGCTGTGCTAGATGTGGCTCCATGCTGCTGGAAGGTGCTGATGTCTGATTAATAAATGTATATAAAGCTGTGATTACTACCCCCCATTCTGTGTATTTTATTTGCTTTATTCAAATTACTGCTGTTTAATACCAGTGTATTTGGTTGGTTGGAATAGTGACACAGGACAGGGGCATTTGTAACTGTAGTCAGTCAAGAAAGAGCAGAGCTGAGTAAAGCACAGCCTCACTCACAGGGTCCAGGTTCTGCGAGAAAAGTTCAGCAGCGTGGGGAAGTGGCCCCCCACCGCCAGTGCCGCTGTCCTGCCGTAACCGCAGTCCGGCAGGTCACTGCCAACCGCGGTGCTGAGGGATTTCCAGGGAGCTGCGGGAGGGCCCGGCTGCTCCTGGAGCTGGGAAGGGGCTCGGCCGGCGCTGGCTCCAGGACGGGCGCGGTGCGGCGCCGTTCCAGTGCTGCGGGAGCGCCGCTCGGAACTGACTGGCCCCTCCCCATCACGTGACCGCGCCCTGGGGCCCCGCCCCGAAGGGCATGAGGGGGTGGGAGGGGCTTCCTCAAGGGCGCGCGCCTGCGCCCCGCCCCCGCGAGCACGCCATTGGTGGAAGTCGGGGTTGAGCGCACGCGCTTTTCCTGCACATTGCGTTCGTAGCGGTGCGGCGACCCCAGCAAGTCCCTCCGGTGCGGGCCCGCGGCATGGCTGGGCCGCGACTGCTGCCGCCAGGGTTCCCGGTGCTGCTGCCGCTGCTGCTGGCACTGCCGGTGCTGCCTCTCCCTGCAGGCAACGGTGAGCTGGGGGAGCGGCCGGGCGGGAGGTGCCCATTGGTTCCCCCGCTCACGCCCTTCGCTCTCATTGGTTGGAGCTCTCGTGTTCCCCGCGCGCGGAGTCCCCTCGTTGCGGGCCGTGGGGGGGCTCTCCCCGCTGGGCCCCCCGCCTCCCCTCACGGTCCCGTTCCCCGCAGCCGCCCCGTCCCGCTGCCGTCCGAACCAGTTCCAGTGCGCGCCTGGCGCCCTCTGCTTCCCCCAGGAATGGCGCTGCGACGGCCACCCCGACTGTGAGGACGGCGAGGACGAGTGGAGCTGCGGGACCGCGAACGCGGCGGAGCCGAGTCCCGGCGGCCTCGCGGTGACCCCGCCGAGGAGCTCGGCGGTGCCGCCCACCGGCAGCCCAGGTACGGGGCCCTGGGGTGCGGGTGGTGGCGGCAAGCCGGACCGAAGCCTTTGTCGCCCGCCGTCTCTGGCCCATCCGGGCAGCTGCGGTCACCGCGGGTCACTGTGAGCAGAGGAAGCGCTGTGGGGGACGCGACGCTTCAGCTTCCTTTGGAACAGCAATGACGCCGCTCAGGGCTCCCTCGGGAAAGGCCTCTGAAGTACATCCTTCCTTCTTCCAGAACATGTAATTCCCAGCGGCTCCTTCGAGAAGGCATTGAAATCTCTCCACCTCCGAGCTCCTCTGATCTCTGGGGAATGGGCAGGCTGAAAGGAAGAGGATGAGCGGGAAGTCTGGGCCATCAGGGCTGGCCAGGAGCTGCAGACACAGCTTGTGTCCGGCTGTATCTGCACCCCAGTACTGTCTATACCAGAGCCCTGGAGCATCCTTTGTCAGACCCATTGGCTGTCTGGGGTGCTTAGGAAGACACTTCTGGCTTCCCTCACCCAGGGGTTTCCGAGGGTGGGGAGAGGAGGGGGATTACTGCAGGTGCGAGAGACTGGGTTTGGGTTTGATGTCTGCCCCTGTTCAATTGGCAGGTGAGGTGAAGGGCTGCATTTTGGTTGTACCTCTGGCTTCTTGGTGCCACGAGAACAGGCTGGGATGCTGCAGTTCCAGCTCCAGATGGAAATTTCCCACCTTTCCCTGCTATGCATTTCCAGTCGAACATTTTTCCTCTAGTAGGGAAAGATAAAGTTTTGCTTAAATTGAAAAAAGCCTTTTGGTGCTCTTGAGGTGAGCTGGGAATTCAGCCAGGTGTAGATTGAAGACTGCTTTGAATGCTGACATAAGGTGAATTGGAAGCCTCATGGACTTGTTTCTCTTTCCTCATAGAGCCTTCAGCTGCGCCTGAGACATCTGTGCCATCGAGGAGTCAAGGTTACATATGGATCTTGATTGTTGCAGGTATGTGAGACTCAAGAGTGCTGCACATGGTGTTGGACCTACTTACCTTGGGCTATAAACTGAGTATCCTGATGGTATCAATTTCAGACCTCTATCAGGAGCTGCTTTTGCTGCACTGGGAGGACTAAGGGAGGCCTGACACCACAGCTTAACTATTGTTCTGCCTTGGGTGTGTTGTGTCCTTGAAAAGGCCATTCCATGCAATCTGGCACTATCTTAACTTCTGTCTGTCCCTTGCCCTCAAGGGATACTGCTCATCTCTGCTTGTTGGCTCATGGTGTTGAGCAGCAATGCCCTGTCCCAAGACCAGAGCAGTGAGTGGGTTTCTGCTTGTGCACTCTCCTCTCTAGGGCTCCTGATTATCCTGGTAGTGGCAAGTTCCATTGCTGTGTGGGGTCTGTCCAAAGCAAAACACAGATCTGACACCTCCAGTCTTGAAAAAGCTTCCAGGGAACAGCTGATGCCTGGCAAGGGCCAGAAAGGCTCCTTGCCCTGAAAGGGTAAGTGTTTTGCATCCCATGTGCTCCAAGTGCCTGAGGGAGAAATTCATTCTTGCCTTGTGTTTCTGGCTTCTAGAGATTTCCCCTTTGGGGGTAGGTTTTCCCAGCTTCCCTGATGCTTGCCAACCCAGGGGCATGGGGTTTTGGTCTGCAGCAGAACTCTCCCCTTTCCTCCCTGCTTCCAAGGACATGGAGCAGTCCTGCTGAGATACTGATCTTCTGGTGTGGGACTTTTTCCTCCACTTTGCATAAATTGAAGTCAAACTAGGTTTCTTCCCAAAGGACTGTCAATAACCAGGTGTTTTTCTGGCTTTGTAACAGGGATCCTTATCCCAAGATGATACGGTGAGACTAGTCTGGTCTGTCTCCTGCTCACCACAGAGCCTGACTGAATTGGACATCAGCTCTCAAATCTGGGTTGTTACACTGGAATACCAAGAGGATGCTCCCTTTGTAAATGGGTCTTAGATTGTAGGACTGTCTTGCCTCCAGAAATGGCACAGGACTTTCCTTGGCACTGTTACATCAGCCCTCCCAAAGGTGGTAGAAATGCCTTCATTGTTCTGCATGACGTTGTTCCTGCTGATGTCCACCACTGTGGCCTTGGACTCCACGTTTTTCTCCTTGAAATGCCAGGTGCTGTTCAACTATCTCCTTCCACTTCCAGCCAAGAGCCTTTTTTCATCTGTCACATTCTTCCACCTGGATTTTGTCAGGGAATGGGAGCTTTCTCGCTATTTCCAAAGGCACTCACTGGCAGCACAGGTCAAATACTCCATGTTTGCACTACTGTTTGATGCTGCTCAGTCCCATGCACGAGAGGCTTTTACTGACAGTGCCACTGTGGGGGTGACAGTTGCTCTGGCTTTGCTGTGCAGTCACCTGAGCCCCTGTGGGGTAAGGAGCTCCTCGGCCCTGGGCCAGCAGCTCCTTTCACACTCCTTTCCACAACATCTCCATTCTTGGCAGACCTGCTCTGCCCACCCCAATGCTGAATGCTGCATGGGGCTCCTCTTAACACTCTTAATGGCATCTTCCTTAAAACTGTTCTGACATGAGTGGTGTCCCTTGAGGGTCCACACTGGGAGCAGTGCTATTCTGTGTTTTCATCTGTGTGTAGAGTGAGATCAGGTGGACTCTCAGCCTGTCTGAGAATGAGACCAGCTGCAGAGGGGGATGTCATCCAGAGGGACCTTCAGGCCCACAGGAACCTCATGAACTTTGATAAGACCCTAATTTTTGTTAGGGCAAACCCTGGAGAAGAGATGGCTCCAGGGAGCCCTGTTGTGTCTTGTCCATGTCTAAAGGGGGATTGTAAGAAAGAGGGAAAGGGGCTTTTCACCAAGACCTGTAAAGACAAGGGGCAACGGGTACAAACTAACAGAGGGTGGGCTTAGGTAGGACACAAAGGAGGGTTTTATGGTGAGGCCCTGGCTCAGGTTTCCCAGAGCAGCCGCAACTGCCTCATCCCTGGGACCAAGTTGGACAGGGCTCTGAGCATCTTGGTCTAGTGGAGGTGTTCCTGGAAATGTCATGTCTTTAGCCAGGGCTCCACGTGCCACACAGAGAGTGTCTCACCCAAGGACTGAGTGCTGTGTACCTCTCAGAACTGACTGTGCAGGGGCAGATTAGTGCCCAGTGCCTCTAGTTCAGCGCTGGCCACGTGCACCTTGCACAAGTGATCACTGAGTGCGCCAAGCTGCTGCCTTGGCTGCTGACCTCTGTGCCTTGAAGGTGGGAACTTGGCTTGCCAAGCAGACACCAGTCGTCAGCCCTGGAGTCTTCCGCTTCTGGATAGCTTGTGAGTGCTGCCGTACCCCACGGGAGTAACTTCTATATGTGGTATGGAGTCCTGAGTTATTCCAGGGCTGCTATTTTTAGTACCAAGGAGTGATTTGCAAGGGCACACACAACCTTCTGTTTCCATAGGGACAGACAGAGATAGCTGTGGTGACTGACACAGGAGAATAAAGAATGTGAAATTAACAAGTTCTGGAGTTTTTTTTTTTCCCAGAATATGTGCATTTGCATGGATTCTGGATTTGGGAGGCCAGGGGCTGCATGACCTTTGGATTGTCACATCCTGGGTGAAAGAGGACTTGGGGTGGGTGGGCTGGCATGGGGTGCTGTGGGGAAGCCCGTGCTGCTGTGCCTGCCAGGGACAGATGTGACTCCAGCACACACTAGCTGTAGCAGAGAAAATGAAATACAGGAACAAAGCAAACAGAGAGGGTGGGGACAGGAAGAAAAGATGCCACAGTAGCACCTCTGCTGCTACTGCTGAACCATGGACAAGTGGGGAGCTCAGCCAAAAACAAGGTGGAAAAAAATGCCTGAACTTGTCCCTTCTTTGCCAGAGCAGAACACAAAGTGGGGAGCACTACGGGGCAGGAGGGGCTTCAGGAGTCCTGGCAGGACAGGGCTGAGCTGGGGCCAGTTGAGGCACTGGTGCTGGCAGGGCCATGTGGCCGAGGTCAGCTGTCACCAGCTGGTCCCAGATCATGCTCTGAGCTGCAGCTGCCGAGCTGAGCCTGGCTGTTCTGTGGTACAAGGCAGAATGCTTCCTCCGTGCGATGGGGAGTGAGGCCCTGGGGCAAACTCACAAGACATTGCAGGTTTTGCTTTCTGCTTCCTGAGTTGAGTGCTTCAGGGTCGAAAGAGACACATTTTATGGATCTTGTGCCAAAACTCAGGGCTGTGTTTCTGACAGCAATTTCCCTTCCTCTATCTGGTGCTGGAATTGTTTTTGTTGTTCTAATCCCCAGGCTCAGAGACTTCAATTGTAGTGGAGTCTGAGCTGTATTTTAGGCCAGGAGCATCTTTGTGCTCCATGTCTCTGTATTTAATTAGACCAGTTCATGGAGATCAATGTGATGTCTTACATGTTGAAGTAGGATCATGTTCTAGGATAAGACCTCAAATATCAGCCTGTTTAATTTTGGTTCCCCTTTTACTTGCAAATCCAAAGGATTATTTCCTCCTTTTCAGTTCCAATATTTCAGAAGAACTTTTACTGCCTACTTGCATTTCCAGTGTCCTGTTCCCTGTTCCTGTCGCTGCCTGTGTGAGTTGTGGGGCTGAAGGCTGATGTGACAGCACAGGGCAGGGGCACAGGGGCAGCTTGTCCCTCAGGGGATCTTCTCGGACACTGTGGAGGTGGTGCCTTCACCTCATCCCCTCTAAATCTGCACTATGGGACTCGAGGGATGAGCTGAGAGGTCATGACCATCTCCCTTCCCTGGCTGTGACAGCTGACAGCCAGGGCCGCTGCATTAGCCTTTAACAAAGGGCTGGTGCCAAGAGCAGCATCTGGTGTGGGGATACAAAGCCAGTACAAATCCTGCGTGTCTGCACCTTCCTGTCCCATCAACAGAGGGTAAATTGAGGCAAGTTTGTGCTGTATCCAGTTTGCTGTCATGAATGTCCTTCCAGGAAACAGCATCCAGCAAATGCAAACAGCTAATAAGAACAAAATAAGGGAAAAGAGAAGTGCAAAGCTAGAAATAGTTCTTACATAAAGGACTAGTGCCTCAATCTCATTAGCGTCTTAAGGAGCGGGCACTTGGCCGCCTCCGACTGCTACCATGCAAACCCCAATCTTATCAGCAATCAGCTTTGGGACCTTGGCAGGTGCCACGTGACACTGGGACACAGCTGTGTCCCTCGGGCAGCCACTCCACTGCCCCAAGCTTGCAGCACTTGTCCCAGTCATCATGTGGCCAGTGGGAGCGTTCCCATGAAGCCAGAGCTGCTGTCCTGTGGCTGGTAACAGGAGTCACCACTTTGGGAGGCTGGGCACCATGAGGCAGCAGCAGGGCAGGCGCGCGAGTCTCTCGGCCAGCCTGAAGATCGGGGATCACCGGGGCCGCTGCCGGACCCCGGAGGAAGAGGAATCCTACATTCCATTTGCACAGGATAGCCTGGTAAGGCAATGGAACTCCATGCAGAATGTGGCAGATGGTAACCAGGAGAAGAGCCAGACTCCCATCCAAAGGAACAAGTATCTGCTCAACATTAATGTGGGTGGCAAATTGTTCCACATAGCTTACAAGGTACTCGCCCAGTATCCCATCACCCGGCTTGGAAAGCTGGCGCTCTATACCGACCCTGTGAAGAAGCTGCAGCTCTGTGATGACTACCTGGTGCAAAAGAATGAGTACTTCTTTGATAGAGATCCTTCAATTTTCCACTACATCTTCCACTTCTACCGCAGTGGAGTCCTGTGGGTGATGGATGAGATGTGCCCCAGTAACTTCGTGGAGGAAATTGAGTACTGGGGAATCCATTTGAAATACTCCCAACGCTGCTGCCGGATCCTGTTAGAGGAAAAGCGAGATGAACTCAGTGAGTACCTGAAAATAGAGAAGGAACTGGAGGCAGAACTAGAGCCCCTGGAGTCAGGGACGCAGTTTGATGGCAAGTTTCTGGGTGGGTTTCGGAAGATGGTCTGGAACCTCATTGAGAACCCGTACTCTTCTGTCCCAGCCAAGATCATCGCTGTCATGTCGAGCTTCTTTGTGCTTATCTCCATTGTGGGCATGACACTGAGCACAGTGGAGGAAATGAAAAACAAGACAGGGAAAATATGGATGGAGCAGATGGAGATGATTTGTGCCATCTTCTTCACCTCTGAATACCTCATGCGGCTCATATCCTCCTCCAGCTTCAAGAACTTTCTGCGGGCAGCGTTTAATGCTATAGACCTGGTGGCCATCCTGCCCTTCTACATCCAGATCCTCTTTGAAAATCTGGATGATGGAGACATGCAATACCATGAGGAGCTGCACAAGGTGGAGAATATGAGCAAGCTGGGCAAAGTCCTCAAGCTCATCAAGCTCATGAGGATCTTCCGCATCCTCAAGCTAGCACGTCACTCCACTGGCCTCCGGGCCTTCAGCTTCACCATGCGCCAGTGCTACCAGCAGGTTTGCTGCCTCCTCCTCTTCATTGCCATGGGGGTCTTCACCTTCTCTGCTCTCATACACTCAGTGGAACATGATGTCCCTGGCACTGACTTCACCAGTATCCCCTGCGCGTGGTGGTGGGCAGCGGTAAGGTGTCAGCAGCTTCTTGCAGAGGAGGGTGGGGGAGGCTCTGTGGGTAGGGGCTGCCCTCATGCTCAGGGGATTCAGCACTGCTGCTGGGCAGGAGGCAGGAAGGGCGCAGCCTTCCCACCAGCTCAGTAATGGTGGAAGTGCCCTGTGTGCTCTGAGAGAAGGAGTCAGAGGTTTGGACTGAGCCCAGAGGCTCAAAAGCTGGTGCTGGGGTGGGATGGTGGGACAGAGGTGGTGGCTTGGGAACCTCCAGACTTGAGTTGAACAAGCGGGATGTGACTCAGCTTTATCTGTCATGGGACCCAAGTGTTGAGTGGATGCAGCCTGTGGGTATGGGGACAGCCACCCTGGACAGCCTAAGGGCCTGGGCAGCATTGCAGCCCTGCTGAGCTCGATGGGCACAAGAGCTTGTGGGTCTGAGATGGGGAGTCTATAGCCACACTGTGCCTATGGCTGCATGTGGCACCCACAGTCACACTGTGCCTCAGCCCATGTCATGAGAGTGGACACAGACTGGGATGTGCTGCCCATTCACCGCCATGCTTGTGGCAGGAGCTGGCAGCTCCGCAGGGCTGAGCACTGTAATAAACCTGGCATTACCTCCAAGATGGGGATCAGCTAAAGCCCTTGAGAGTCACAGGCTATGAGGACATTTTGATTTACAGATTAAATGATCCCACAGATCACTTCTGCTCTTATAATCTCCTTTAGCCACTGAAGGCTATTTGCTTCAAATTCATCCCTCCTGGAGGAAGGGCAAAATCACTCAGCAACATCAGCAGGTTCAAGCATTTCAACATCCCAGGCTGAGCCTTTCCCTGGGAGCACAGGTCCCTGCCAAGCTCACCACTCTCTGGCCTCCGATCTCACCCTAGCCCTGCTCCCCATTTACTAAACATGGTTCATTCCCAGGCAATGCTTCTGTTTCCCCTGGAGGGAGGCTCCAGGAAGCTTTGTTTGTCTGGGGCCAGGCAGCTCACAGCCAGGAAGCTCTGGAGTCATGGCTCTGAGGGGGAAGGAAGCTCCTGCAGATGCTGACTGCTGGGGAAGGCTCAGCTCAGGGGTGTCCAGCTGCCTTTGAAGAGACACACACAAAAGCAGTGAGGGAGCAGGGTGTGGCCTCTATCTAATCTGTGTTTCTTGGGCTCAGACAGCCCTTTCCTTCATCTCTCCAGGCCTGGACAGTGGAGCCCTGGCCATGCAGGTTCTGGAGAGGGTTCGGCTCAGCTGGCTGCCATCAGGGTCAGGGTCTGGCACTGGTCACAGGGGACAGGCAGCTCCACAGAGGGGCGGGAGGCAGTGAGTTCCAGCACTAGCAGGTGGGGTCTGCTGGGCTTGTTCCACCCGTGGGATTTTATCCTTTTCTGTCCCTTCACAGGTCAGCCTCTCCACTGTGGGCTACGGAGACACTGTGCCTGATACAATACTCGGCAGGATGGTGGCATTTGTCTGCATCTCCTTCGGCATCATCCTCAATGGAATGCCCATCTCCATCCTCTACAACAAATTTTCTGACTACTATGCCAAGCTGAAGGCCCATGAGATGAGCCAGTCACTTCAGCTTTCCAGGAGGATCCGACTGAAGGAGCGAGTCCTGCGGAAGTTCTCAGAGTGCTGGAGAGCTGACCCCCGCTATTACCGCTGACCACAGGCTCCCCACCCCCCAGACATCCCCTGTCCTGGCCATCCTCCCTGTAGGTCCTGTCACACAGGGAGGCTCCGAGCTATGGGCAGAGTCACAACAGTACTGGGGCTCTGTTGCTGCACAGGGGCTGCTCCCAGCTGGGACCTCTCTCACTGCTGCTGCTGGAAAATGGTGTCCCACAGAGCAGTCAGTCAGGGTTGTTTGGCCAGGGCAGGATGTTTGTCTGCCCTGGGCTGAGGCAAGGGGCACCCTGACATCACAGGGAGTGAGGATGGGACTCAACTGTCACCTGTGTGAGCCAGGTAGCCCAGTGTGACTCGTGTAGGTGCTGCTCTGCTCCTCACTGAGTGGGACACACACAGGCTCCCCCTGCCCAGGGCCCTGTGACTCTCTCTCAGCCAAGCAGCCCAGGCCTAGTCCAGTGTGGGGATTTGGGTGAAGGCCCAGAGGAAAGGCTTACAGCCATGCATCCTTCAAGCCAAATCTGCTCTTCTTCCCACTGCCCTGGAGTTTGGGTCCTGACTTGGGGTGCTGCTGTGATGGGACCCAGAGGCACTATGGGCATACAGGTGTAGCCAGCACCCTCAGAAACAGGATTTAGTAAACCAGGCCCAAACTTTCATTGTCATGGATTCTTGTCCAGTATGTGATTCAGTAAACTGCTCATCATTTGGGGTGAGGAGGGGACATCTCCCCAGGACTCACAAGTCCATCAGTGCAAGGACAGGGCTCTCAGGGATGCAGATGAGCCTGTCCATACATTAGTTTTGGAATGAGGTGCCTGGGTGCATTGGAACTGGAGCTGGATGTGCGTATGATCAGGACACACCAGTTGACTCTGCCCTGTATTCACATCATGAGAGGCAGTGGGGAACATGTCTGGGGGGCACAGGGCAAGGATTTGCCCTCCAGTGGGGGACCATGTCCAGTGAAAGGGCCTCCTGAAGGAATATACCTTTCCCTTGTGTGAGATGGAGAGAGCGACCTCGGGTTGCAGGGAGGGTTGGTATGGGGAAGGGCCAAGAGCTGCTGGTGCTGCTTCCAGATGAGCAGGGGGAAGAAACTGGTGCCAGCCAGGCCAGGGTACAATTCACTCACTAGTGAGCTGGAGATGCAGGGGACTCCTGGTGTCAGCCTGGGACTGTGGCTAAGCTGCTGATGTTGGAAACTTGGAAAGAGACTTGGAGGAGCTGAGTGCTCTGGCAGGGACAGGCATACTCCTACTGAGAGCTGGACTACAGGGGACAAGGGGGCTGTGCCACCAGGTGTGAGGGGACCCCTGCGCTGACCACTAACACCTATACCCACTCCCTGGTAACCCACATTGACACCCACCCTCTGTACACCTCCCCAGCGCTGACCTGACCCCACAGCCTTGGGCAGCTCTGGTTTCCACCCCATTTCTCTTCCATGAGAAACCATCTCTCTGGGCACAGCAGTTTCTTCTGACCATCTTCCCCCAGAGCTCTCCTGTCCCACTGTCCTGGTTTCAGCTGCAATAGAGTTCATTTTCTTCCCAGTGTCTGGTACAATGCTGTATTTTAGATTCAGGGTGAGAATATTCTTGATCTCTCAGCAGCCAATTGCTGCTAGGAGACATCTGGGCACAGATCAGTGGCTGCTGAGCAACTGGGTAGTGGGCATCATTTGTCTTTCTTGGAGTTTATGACTCCGTCCTTTTGGTGTCCCCCTTTTCATTACAAATATTATTAAATATTACCATATTTTATTTTATTTTCATTATTGAACTTTCCATATACCAGCCCACACATTTTTTCCTTTTCTTTTGATTCTCCACCCCATCCCACCAGGGTGGAGGGGGAGGCCAATGGCTGCATGGTGCTTAGTTGCCATCTGGGGTTAAACCTCAACAGCCACCACTCACCCGCCCCAGCAGCATCATCTCCAGGCACTTCTATAGACACCCCTATGCCACCCCAGACCCTGTCACCATATTCTCCCAAGCACCCCTATTGCCTGCTCATCTCCCTGCACCCCCAGTTGCAGGCTGATGGGTCCTGAGATCATTCAGCTTTCAAGAAATAGGGCACACCCACCCCGTCCCCTTGCCCCTGGAGACTGCTCTGACCCTGGATCTTCATCACTCCATGTTCATCCCCTTCCTTGTGAGAATGTCTGTGAGATGTCTGCTTGCCCTGTTCCGGGCAGCAGTTCAGAGTTCACAGGCAGCCTTTGGAGAACAGCACTTTTAAATAGTTGCTCTGAATTAATTTTACAAGTCTCAGCAATGCAGGAATGTACAGACATTTACAGGACGTTGTACAGGCAGTTTCTGTCATATATTAGTGCTCTTGCTATATACATATAGTACAGTCTGCAGGAGCCTCTGCAGGGGCAGAGACCCCCATGCCCCTGCACAGGACACCCCAAAATGGAGCTGCTGCCCTGGGGCTGCTGGTTCACATGGGCTCCGCTGGGTTGGCTTAATCAGAGCTTGGCCCTGAGCCTTCCTTGGCTGGCCCTGTCAGGGGGTGACACCATCCTGGGCAGACCCAACACCCCCTTGGTTTTCTCGTCCCCGTCTCTTTTAGAAGGTTTGTGGGACAGAGACTCCACTGATGCTCTGGAGGGAGTAGGTCCAGCCCCACTGCAGCCCCTGCAGGTGTTTCCAGCCCCTGCTCCTCCCTCCTCAGTGGCAGCCGCAGCTCCCGGCCACCATGTCGTCGTATTGCTTGAGGACCACATTCTCATCATCATCGAAGTAGAGGAGGTTGATGGAGAAGAGCTTGTCGGGCACACAGCAGGGGCTGCTGACACCCTCGCTCAGCTTCAGGGCGTTGATGATGGACTGCACTGTGGCGTGGTTCGTAGGCCGCATGTTCTCGCCCAGAGGGAAGGGGCAAGAGCCTTTGCAGTGGAAGGCGTTGTACCCCCGTGGTGAGATGATCCAGCCAGACCAGCCAATCTCCTCAAAGTCCACGGACAAGGGATGCCTCTGGCAGGGCCGGAGCCGGTCCAGCGAGCGTGTGCTGCGTAACCTGCCCAGCTTGGGCACCGGCATCTTGGCAGGGAGATCGGGAGCCTGAGGCTTTAAATCTGTCAGAAAGGAGCATCCAATATCATTGGCCACTGCATGAGCCTGGGTGGAGGGAGAAGATACTGCAGCCCCCCCAGTAACCGCTCCCCACAGGTTTTTTCTGCAACCCTCTGGTCACAGCCTGTCACCCACCCAGACAGAGCCATCAGGAGGTGACAGCCTCAGTCTCACGGCCAAACTCAAATCCAGCTTCACATCTGCAAGCAGGCAACACCCCTGAGAAGGCTACACCAGAAAGGAGAGATCCTCTCCCACCAGCCAGGGAAGGAGGTTTGGATTTGAGGAGCCCACATGTGGGGAGCAGCTCCTGAGAAAGGGATGTTGGCACCAAGGGAGTTGTGCCAGGTGTGTGGGACCCACCTGGGAAACCAGCTGTGGGCAGTGACGCTCCGCGGCGCCCATCGTCTGTGAAAAGGACCAACATGGGCTTCTTGCTCTCGTGGTGGCCCCGGCCAGATGCAAACTGCAGTGGTGGGGGGTCGAGTGGGCTCCCAGACAGGCCCTGGACTGTCACCAGCAAACCCTGGTTGCTGTTTTCATCTTCGGTCCAGTCGCGAACCTGGGGAACCAAACCAGTGTCACCATGGACCGGGACAGGCACTGCACCACTGTCCACACAGGCGGATCCCAGGCCAGCAGCAGGACATCGTGATCTGGTACCCCTTGAGGCCACACTCTCTGTGCCATGGGAAGGGGTTGCTCTGTGGCTGCAGCACAGGGGACACTGTGGCAGGAGCCAGCACCAGCACACCCTGAGGAGCAGTGGAGACAAGTTCAGGGAAGGAGATGAAGCCCCGGGGCTCTTGGCAGGACTATTTCCTCCCCCTCCCAGAGGATGGATTCCCCCCATGTCACTGCAGAGACTGCAGACAGGAAAGTACACTCGAGCCTGAAAGGTGAAAACAGAGGAAAAGTGACTCACAGCTGGTGTGATGGCAAAGACCTCCCAGCCCGAGGTTTGCAGTGAGACAAGCCGTGCTGCCAGCAGCTTCTTCCCTCCAGGGGTGTCTGGCTTGTCTTTCTCCAGCACCTGGTACACACTGACCTGGGGAAGGCAAAAAGTGGTCACCCCGGTGTATTCTGTCCGAGGGGTTGACCCTGGACAGAGGTGTGGGGGGAGATGGGGAGTTGTCATCATGGATTTGTAACAACCTTGGTGTGCCTTTGCTGATATTTGCACAAACCAGAAGGATATTTAAGAACCTGCCACAGTTAAATCATCATGATTCTCTGTGAAACATTTGGTCATGTGATCCTAGAGCCAGGCTGTGTTCCCACTGCAGGCAAATGACCTCAGTGTGCCAGTGGCACCCCTGGGCACAGGCTGGGGGACAGCTCCATCCCCTTCCCCATCCCCATCTCATTCCCATCCCAGTCCCCATCTGTCTCCTCACCTGGCAGAAGTGGTGCCTTTTGGGCCCATCTGTGACCCTCGGCCAGAGGCGGAAGAGGTGCAGCTCTGCCGTCAGGATCTTCTCGTTCTTGGCCACGCTGGAGAGGACGAACAGGAACCGCATGTCCTCGCTGTGAGCTGGAGAGAATGATGCGCTGAGAAGAGCAAAACCAGGGGCGGCACCGGCACCGGCTACGTTCAGCCCCTCCCCACAGACGCATCCCAGCACCACGGGGACGACCCCCGCCCTTACTTTTTTCCAGGAAGCTGCGGACCGTGTTGCCCTCGAGGATGTCAGGGTTCTTGGTGACACCATCCGCATTGGCGACAGTGTTGAATAGATCCACCATGTACTGGGGCGGCTGCTTGAAGTGAGTTGGGGGTGCCGGCGGGTCTTCCATGCCAAAGACTTCCAGGAGTTTTTTCAGCGCCTCAGCCCGCCGGCTCGCCACGCTGGCTGGGTTCGGGCACGCCGTCTTGGCCAGGGCCAGCAGCAGCAGGACAGTCCGCAGCATGGCTCTGCCCTCGCTGTCCCTGCACAACTCCCCCGGCTTCCCCAGCGCTGGATTTATAACTCACTGGAAAGCTGGACTAGAGTGAAATATGCACAGGAGCAATCAGGAGGGTAAAGAGAGCTAATTGCCATGCTAACAAGGTGAGAAGCCCGGCTCCCGGGCCCCCTGCATCAATTAGCCCCAGTACACAAGCGGGAGGCGGGACGGCTCACCAGGCACTCCCAGGGCTGGCAGGGGAAACGGGGGTCTGGGGCCACCAGCCCCTTGCCAGGGCCTTGGCGGGGCTGCATTTGCTCTCCGTAGGAGACTAACTGGATTTTAATGATGGCACTAATGGGACAAATCGGAGGACCTTTGTGTGGAGGAATGCAGCCCATCAAGATGAGCATCCCCTGCCCGGGCTGATCTGCCCTTCTCACAGCCGGGCTGAGAGCGACGATCGTGGCGGGGGCTCAGTGTCACTTTGGTGTCCCCACACCATGTCCCTGTCAGTGTGCAGGGTGGGGTGCCCGGGTCCCCTCTCTCGGTGGGGCAGCCCAGGCTGCATGTCCTGCCAGGGAACCGAGGCCACGGGGCAGAGCAGGTTCCAGCCGAGGACCCAGCGGTGCTGCGGCTCCGGCTGTGGGGTCACACCGCAGCAGCAGCACCCTAAGCCAGCTGCTTTTTTTTTTTTTTTTTTTTTTTTTTTTTTTAAAGGCTATTGGCTTCCGGGGAATTAAAAAAAAAGGCATTTGCTGCTAATTCCTGAATATTTGAACTTTACTAAATATCCGGGTAGTGGGATAAAAGCGAATTCTTTAGGTCTTACTCCCCAGTCACACAGAGAAACTAAGCTGGTGCAGGTGGACATGACACACTGAACAGCTGCCACGGGAATGAACGGAAAATATTAGCATTAATTAACTAATTCATTAACCGACTGAAGCCCTGCTAGGACCACCTGATGGGAGACAAGGTGAAGGCTAATGTCCAGCGGTGCCCACAGTTTATTCCAACCCAGAGGGCTGTTAATTATGCAGAACAGGTACGGCGGCACCGACTGGCTGGAGTTAATGGTGAGAGGAAACTATCTATATCCCCGAGATCCTTTCCCTCCTCTTCCCAGCTCACCAGCAGCATGTACCATAGGATATCTGGGGCTACCTGCGAAGGAGACAGCTCTGCCCCGACATGCTCAGCTCCTGGTTCCCTCTCCTGTCTCCGGCTCCACAGTTTGCAACCAGGAGCGGCCAACTCGTGCACCCCCAGCCCGTGCCAGACAGCGGCATCCTCCTGGGATGCTGGATGCGGAGGGGCCAGGGGCCGTGGAGCTGCACAGCAGAGCCCCAAGGACCTGCAAATTGCCCACGATGTTTATTTTACAAGTTGGAAAACATTTTGTAGAGGGTTCATTTATACCCGCTGGTTAAAGTAGCTTTTATTTTAAAAAAAATTGCCTTCTCTCATTTACATATCCTACAGACAGTCTGGCGGGGTCTCCAGGAGCCCCACCCGCAGCTTCCAGCCCCGCTCTCCCCGGCACTCCCGGATGGCAGCGACGGTGCGGACTTGGTCCCGGCGGCTCCGGAACCTGAGCCTGTCAGAGCCGTGAGGGGCACAGCCTCTCGGGGCTGCTTGTGCCCAAACCAGGCATTCCTCTCCGTCTTGTAACTCCCTGCAGTTAGAGAAAAACCAGTACAGCCCCAGTACAGCCCCAATGCATCCCCAGTACACCACCGGCCCCCCACATCCTGGACTTTCTGTTCACACGCAGGAGAAGGGCAGATGCTCTGGAGTAGGGTAGGGGAGAAGGGAGGCAGCTTTTTTCCTACAGCATCTATTCCTTACTCCTGGAGTAACTCCACTGTCATCTCCCCCTGTCTGAGCAGAGCAGCTCTTTCTTCCTGCATGGTTTGATTTGCTTCCCTTTGCATGCAAAGGATCCCAGAAAGGTTTGGGTTGGAAAGGACCTCAAAGCCCTTAAAGCCCATCTCATCCCAGCTCCTGCCATGGCAGGGACACCTTCCACCATCGCAGGCTGCTCCCAAGCCCTGTCCAGCCTGGCCTTGGGCACTGCCAGGGATCCAGGGGCAGCCCCAGCTGCTCTCGGCACCCTGTGACAGGGCCTGCCCACCCTCCCAGGGAACAATTCCTCATCCCCAATATCCCATCCAGCCCTGCCCTCTGGCAGTGGAAGGCACTCCCTGGATCCTGTCCCTCCAGGCCTTGTCCTCCAGCTCTCCTGGAGCCCCTTCAGGCCCTGCAAGGGGTTCTGAGCTCTCTCTGGAACCTTCTCTTGTCCAGGTGAGAAGGACCCCCAGTACTCCCAACCTGGCTCCAGAGCATAGGGGCTCCAGCCCTGGCAGCATCTCCATGGCCTCCAACTTGTCCATATCCTTCCTGTGCTGGGGATACATATTTTTATGTCTAAAATCAACATATAGTTCTGCCCCTTCAGCCTGAAACACCTGCCAGGACCCACCCTGCCCCAGCAACCCCCTGCTCTTCCTGCCCCACAGCTCTGTCAGCAGGTGAGGGACACGAGTGGCACATTCCAGGCTGCAGAAGCCACTGTCAGGATCTGTGTCTGCTGTCCTGGGACACCACAGGCTCTGCAGCCGCCTGCCCAATTCAGCCCCATCGCGGCAGGTCCAGGTCTCTCCCCGGCACAGCACAGCGTGGTGGGTGAGCTGGGGGTGCTCCCCAAACCCTGCTCCGTGTTCCCCCACTCGGGAGCCGCAGATGCGTTGGGTGAGAGGACCGGGGGCAGCTCCCACCTGGCCCAGGGTGCGGATGTGTGGGAGGAGAGCGGATGGAGCCCGGCAGCTGTGCTTACCTAAGCAAGCAGGGATCCCCTGAGGAGCAGCTGCCCAAGCACCGTCCCACATCGATTTCCTCCATAGATTTGCAAAACAAAGGCACAAAAATCCCTTGCAGCACCTCAGCAGGGACACCTCAGGACCCTCCACTCCCCCTCCACCCTCAGGCTCTGCATTCATCCCCAAAGAAGGGCAGCAGCAAGGCACAGCTGGCAAGAAGTATTTTGGGGACATAGCAGTGGTTTTTGAGTCAGAAACCCCTGTGCACAAAGGTGTACTCAACTAGGCAGTCGAGTCTCTGTTAAACTGAAGACATACCTAACAACTAAATATTTTTAAAATTAAATATCATTGTTCCTTAATTACTTTTTAAAAGAAATCCTCCCTCCAAGGAAAGAGCCATTTGTCCCTTTATGGCCCTGATACATGCACGAATTAGTGGCAGCAAAATACATTCTATAGCACAAGAGAATACAAATGTGAAGTTTTTACCACTCTAGTTTGATGCTAGTGTGAAACTGCCGATGTTAGAGCATATACCTAGCAGCTCAAACCCCGCATGAGGGCCCAGCTGAGCCCACCAGAGAGGAACCAAAGTCACTTTGAGCCGTTCCTCCCTGTGTCCTGCAGAGCGCTGGACAATTTCATAGTACTCCACCTGAGAGACACAATAGCATTTTTCCTTCATTTCCCAGTTCTCCGGGGTCTGAACCATCTCCCCACGTGGGTTTTTAACCAGAGCAGTGCTGAATTTTGTGGGCACACAGAAAAGTCCATCTGCAAGGAAACAAGATGGAAAATTAAACTGGAGCTGCACCTGAGTTTCCTGCAGCAGCAGCATAGAGCACCCAGCTTTAGGCATCCAGCAGCCACTGGGCACCAAAAGGCCGTTCTGTGTGTCAGGGTCCCAGCTGGGAGTTTGGGGCTCATTCTTTCACCAGCTCAGACCTCAGTGGTAGGTTTTGTTCCTCCATGCCAGTTTCAGACCATGAGGAAAGGGAGGTTATTGTGGGTGCAAGTTGTGACTGCTGTCCCTGACCCTGTGAAAGCCCCAGCTGTTGGAAGTGAGCACATGTTATCTCTGAGAAAAACTGTATTTGAACATTAATATTGATGGCAACACTTTTCTCAGAGCCACACTCACACCAAAGATAAGGGAATGTGATTTAGCATTAACTCATTCAGCATTTCCCTCGGGATTTGCCAGGGACTGTGCCCTGAATGGGCTTCTCAGATGCTGGAGCCAGTGTTAGGGGCTCTCCTGGAGATACATGCCCCAGGCATCTCCACAGGTGTGCTCTGAATGGGCTCCCCACAGGTGTGGCATCTGCCACTGTGGGGTGGGGATAGGGGAAGGGAAGGGGAAGGGAATGCCCCAGTTCTGGGGTCTGGGATAAAGGAAGGCTGGTACCAGAGGGTTAGAAGGGGGAGGTGGACAATGACCCCAGCTCTGGGGGTGCAGAACAAAATCCTGCTTTGCCTTTACTTTCCCTATTCCAGCTTTAACTCAATGAAAAATTCCCAGGGCACAAAGCAGTTCTGGATTTGACATTCCCGGTTTGATTGCAGACAGCTGGGGGAGGAGGGGGTGAGGGGGCTCTGGGTGGACACACCAACAGCCACATCCCTGCTGCTGTGTCACCACCACACCAGGACATGCCACCGTGGCAGGGTGGCCCAGGCAGGGCCAGCAACTGGAGAGAAGGGACAAGGGTCCTCCAGCTGCAACTTCATCTCCTTAGAAGGGCAGAGACACAGGCTGTCCTGCAGTTCAGCCTTGAGCTGATGTTCTGTGCAGAAAGAAACAACATTGTTTCTGTGCTAAATCTCCTGGCTTTTCTCCCTTCACAAAGTAAATTAGGGTTAAAAATCTGCATTCCGTGAGCTAGAGGAGGGGGAGAAGGATGGCCGAGCTGATGGCCAAGTGGGTTTGGGCTCTATCTAGGACCTGGTCCTGCCCTGCCCCAGCCCGTGGGTGTACATCCTTTGGGGTTTGTTTGGTTCCTGGCTTTGAACGGGTTTTTGAGAGTTTCCTGCCCCCTCACAACTATTTCAGCAGCTGCTGGAGGAGATTTCTTTGTTCCAGGACGGAGCTGTTTCCAGGAGAAGGAAAAGCGATTTCTGAGAGCAAGTATCTCTGGGATGCCTTAAGGGTGGGACACAAAATGACAACGGATTTCTGGGCGTCAGTGATTCTGGGTGAGATTTTAACATCCTCCTCCAGCCCCGTCCCCCCGCCCTGTTCCCCCTCACCTCCCTGCCCCGTTCCTCTGATGATTCCAAATTTTTACCATGACACTGAAAGTATCAGCCCGACTTTATGCAGGAAGATGGAGAAGAAAAGTGCAGAGACCTGCCCTAGGGCAGAGGCAAAGCTGGCGGTGAGTCCACATTTCCCAGCCCTGGGCTATTACTGTGACTGAGATTCTCCCTCCCCACTCCATTAATTCCCCTCCCCGGGGCAACAGAATTGTCCAGCACCTTCCACTAACACGTCTGGGAAGTAAATGCTGATTCTCCCAGCTCTGGAAGAAAGCACTTCACGCTGCCTAATTGCCTTTTCCACTTGCAGCTGGATAACCAGCTGCTGCAGCAGCTGTGCTGCCCCAGGAGGGGACACGGCCTCGGGCAGAGCCCTCGGGGCTCCGCCGCCCACTCCCGGCCCCTCCAGCTCCCGGAACCGTGGAATGAATTCAAGGGCCCTGCGCTGCTCTCTGGGCTCAGCTCAGCACTGCCGCGGTCTCTGTCCCTCTCTAGTGGCGGTGCCACAGCCCTGCCGCAGCAGCTGCCGGGAGCTTTGAACGGATTGGCTTTTAGAAATGCCAAAAAAATTACATCAGCGAATTCCAGGACAATGAAACTTGTCAAACAGTTGTGGTAAATCATTTCAACACCACTTTCAATTCTGATAAAATCAGTTCATCTCCACTGACTTGTCTTGGGTTATTTTATGAGTGAACTCACAAGACAGCTCACCAGTTCACAATGAATGAGTTCAGCTTTGTCCCAGTGGGAGGTTTTGACCCATCTGGAATGATTTCATTTGGAGTTTCCATTTCCAAGTGATTTTTGAACCAGCAGTGTAGTTCACTGGTACTAAAGAGGCATTTTGGAGGGTCAGTATGGAAATTGAATTTTCCAGTGCTCTGTTTCCAGCAGAGCTTTTATCATCGGGTTGGTTTCTTGCTTTGATTAGGAGTGTTGGAGCAACTTCGAGGTCCCTCCCAGCCTGGGTTACTCTGATTCCATGCTCTCTGGCTAGAGGACATTTCCTTATATATGAGGTGCCTGTATCCCCATACTCACCCATGCACACAGCAGAGAATTATCCCTGTGCATGCAGACCTGTGTGGTAAAGGCCCAGCAACAGGAAACTCAACCCCAAAACACAACCCCAGTATTCCCAAAGGCAGAGGCTCTGCTCAGCAAACTGGGTGCCCTTAGCTTGGACATTTGTGCTGGTCACACAAGAGGGCTTGCTCCCATATTCCCAGAGGGAGGGAGGGAGCAAGGAAGGAAGAGGAGCTCTCCCTGCACTGTAGGTTGGGTCAGAGCATTTCCCCACATGAATTGTGATCTCCCAAGAGTCTCCTTGAAAGGTTTGCAGGGCCAGGAGCCCAAGCCATCCCTCAGGGCAGATGCTGCAGTGGCAGACCTCCACCACCCCCACCTCCCTCAGGCCTCCAGGGAGCAGGAGCCACCCCAGGTGCAGCCGGCCGGCTCACAGCACCCCCGGGGCAGGAAGGCAGGGCAGGGCCAGGGGACACACCCACCTCAAAACACTGCTTGCATATCCTCTATGACAAGTTGACCCACGTGGTTGATCCAGGAAAGCCAGTTGATGTAATCTTTTTGAATTTCAGTAAAGTTTTTGATAGTCTCTCTCAGGATCCTTCTGGACAAACTGAGAACTGGATAAACACATCATGGGATGGGTGAGCAATGGGCTCATGGGCCAGGCACAAAGGGTGACAGTGATTGGGGGGACATCAGGCTGGCACAAGTCACCAGTGAGGTTCTGCAGGGCTCCATCCTCAGCCCTGTGCTCTTCAACAGCTTCATAAATGTCTTGGATGCAGGACTGGAAGGGACACTGAGCATGTTAACAGATGATGCAAAACTGGGAGGAGCTGCTGACTCCCTCAAAGGCAGGGAGACACTGCAGAGAGCCCTCAGGAAATCAGAGGGCTGGCTCATCACCAACCACATGCAGTTCAATAAGGGAAAATGCCAGACCCTGACTCTGGGACAGGGCAGCCCTGGATGCAGGGACAGACTGGCAATGAGAGGCTGGAGAGCAGCGCCTTGGGAGGGGGCCTGGGGGTTCTGGTCAGAGGCAAGTTGGATCTGAGTCACTGCTGTGTCCTGGCAGCCCAAAGGGCCACCCTGTCCTGGGGGGCACCAGGCCCAGGGAGGGATTGGATTGTCCCACTCTGCTCTGCCCTGGGGCAGCCTCACCTCCAGTGCTGGGGGCACATTGGGCACCACAAGATCAGAAGGATCAGAAGGATCCAAAGCTGTTGGAGAATGTCTGAAGGAGAGCAACAAAGATGGTGAAGGACTTGAGGAGGAGCCATTTGAGGAGCAGCTGAGGGCACTTGGTCTGTTCAGCCTGCAGGAAACTGAAGAGAGACCTCATTGCAGTTATACCTTCCTTGTGAGGGGAAGAGGAGGGGCAGACACTGATCTCTCCTCTGTGGTGACAGTGACAGGACCCGAGGGAATGGGCTGAAGTCATGTTGGGGAGGTTGGGGCTAGGTATTAGAAAAAGGTTCTTCCTACAGACGGTGGTCAGGCACTGCAACAAGGAATGGTCACAGCACCAAACCTGACAGAGCTCGAGGAGCACTTGGACAATGTTCTGGGCACATGATGTGACTCTTGGGGATGGCTCTGTTCTGGGCAGGGAGTCGGACTTGATGATCTTTGTGGGTCCCTTTCAACTCAGCATATTCTGTGATCCTGTGATTATATTTTTATCATTATTTATTCTTCTAAAGTTGTTGTCTATGGAGCTGACAAGCTTGTAACAGCTGTCACTGCTTGTAACAGCTCTTAATTTGGATAATTTTATCATTCCTACTGTACACAAGAAGCTGCTATTTGGCAAACACTAAAGGTTAAATTTATACAAGTGCTGCTCTCATGCACTGAAAAATCCTAAGAAACCTCAGAGAGTAAAGCTGTTGTGTCCCTACAGCCACTGCAAAGGGGAACAGGGCCCACAGACTGCTCCTGAAGGCCACAGACTTTTTTTTCTGATGAACAAATGAAGCTACTTTCTACTTCATCTGCTTTCTCTACTTTTACAGGGCAGCTTGTTGTTTACCTGCTGATAGCACTTACAACCTCAATCCTGGGAAGCAAAAGCCTGCAGTTGCCCTGAATTTATGCAGCAATAAACAGGGAATTCAAACACAGGATCAACCATGGTGCAGCTCAGGTTCAGGGAACTGAGCTCCTTTGTGCAAAGGAACAGACCCTGGGGTCAGGCTACTCATCAATTCCTGTGCTACAAAAGATGCTTAAGTGTTGGATTATCTGGGCAACAGGTTCCTAGCACATTTCTGTCTTTAATCCCCCAAGGGAAAAGTCACTTGGAAAACTTCAACATGAAAAAAAAACCAGCCAAGGGATGGCAGGATGTGAGTGTGGAAGCATCAAGAATCTTGGTTTCTGGAGGGTAAAGGGGAACTCAGAGGAGCTGTGGCTGTCCCATCCCTGGCAGTGTTCAAAGCCAGGTTGGACAGGGCTTGGAGCAACCTAGGATAGTGGAAGGTGTCCCTGCCTTTGACAGGGGTGGAGCAAGATGAGCTTTAAGTTGCCTTCCAATCCAAACAACTCCATGATTCTGTGAACTCACCGTGCCCAACACAGAGGAAATGGCTCTGCCTCCTGCAGCAGCCCCTCTCTGCAAACAGATTCCCATGCTCCTCCACTCTACTGACAGCTCCTGCAAAGGCAGTCACAAACCACCAAGCCCAGCATTACCCCAGGTACAATTCCCCACCTTTTCTGCCTGAGCTGGAATGAGGCACTGAGTGCCCAGCACAGCTCCAGCTGCTCCCTATCCTGCACTAAATGGCTCCAGCACAATGAAGAGATTTTGTTACAGATGGACTGACACATCTGACCCTGGCCAGGTGGGCTGAACACCCTGTTTCATTACTCCAGGAAAACACTCTGGCACTGTTTCTCTCACTGTTTATCTGCTCTCTTTATTTCTACCTTACTGCAGACCTGGATGAAAGGAGTCCCCTCCCACAGCACAAAGGAGCTCATGGGCACTAAAACCCCCAAACTCCTGTACAGCAACTTCTTCTGACACAAACCCCACACTGGCTGCCAAGTGCAGACACTCCTCCGTGTTGTTCACTGTGGAAAGCACACACCAACCACGGCAGCATCATATGTGAGCAGAGTCCACCACAGCCCCACACCACACCCCCTGCTCTCCCAGCGAGAGGCCAAAGCATGCCAAGGCCAAGAAGGGAAAAGGAACTTACAGGCAAAGATGGGAGCCAGCCAGAGCCCTGCGAGGAAGACCCCAGCTTGTGGGTCCTGCAATGCTGCACCCTGGGAAGCACAGGAAAGTCTCCAGACCCTCTGACACTTATACCTGCCCTCCCTGGCAAGTGAGAAGGTGAACAGCTCCAAGCCACACAGGCTCACATATCCTGGCAAATTTTCCAACTGTGATCTGAACAAACACCTCAGCCCTGGGAAATGAGCATCTCTCCCACATGATCAGGATTATGATCCCAGCATGATCAGGCTTGGATCAGGCTCTTAGCAAACTTCTAAGTGTTTCTTGAGAGCCACTGGATTTGCTGACAGCCTGGGAAAGCTCCCTTGAGGGGTCCTTGTTCTTATCACCACTTCCAAACTTAAATAAGTTTATGGTGACCAGGAGCCACTCTCAAATACCCTAATTTGAAAGAACATGGATCCTTCATCCTCCTTCATCCCATTCCCATAACGGTTTTATCTGGGGACAGCCCACACCAAGTGGAGTCAGAGCTGGCACTTGGACAACGTTGGGAACACAGCAGGACATGTTGCAGCAGTGATGACAGCATGTTCCCCACAGCCACACAGTTCTGCTGTTAACTGCAGGTAGGAAAGCTCTAGTTAAAGTGGAAAAGCTCCAGTGACCAGAGTCCTGGCAGCAGCAGAGGCAGTGCTGGTGCCCGTGTGCTGCCAGGGCCTCTCAGGGCTGGTGGCAGCAGCATTCCTGAACAAGGATGGACTCAGCTCCTCACCAAGAACTCAGGGTCTCTGTACCAACTCCTCCAGGGCACAGGGCAGGGAACAGATCCAGGTCCCAGGGAAAATGTTTTGCCAGATTCAGGAGCGAGAGCACACAAGAGAACAGTGATGGCAGCATGGACACTCCCCTGGCATTCAAAACGAGGTTTGGGGGGTTGGGTTAGGGTTTTTTCCTACAATTACTTACAAGTGCAACAGTCACAGACACTTAGAGAAGCTGCACTGCCCTCGGGCCAAGCCAAGCTCCCCTGGAGCTCATCTCCAGCTCCTGGAGGACAGCTGGGTTTCTCTGGAATAGATGCCTTGAGAAAACAATTATCAAAACCAAAATGCTAGAGAAGGCATCCTCTCAAAACTACACTATTTCCCACCATGCTACAGGAAACCCAGCCCAGAGCAGGAATCAGCACAGCTGCTCAACAGCAACAACAACAACAATTTAATTGTGTTAAGAGACAAACATATTAACAAAATCCACATTTCCATAAAAAAAATTTCTTGAGCCTGGGCACCTGAGCCAAGCCACTCGCTGTTCACAGCTCCGTGGTGCTGCAGAGTATCCAGAGAGGATGGGACTGCTACTGGGAGTAACTGCTGTGTGACCTGGCCAGAGCAGAGAGCTGCATGGCAGCCACATGGGAAGGGACATACAAAATAGTTATGAAAAAATATGCACTTTAAATAAAGAACTTACAACAACTTCAACTTTATACAAAATATCATGGTTGCCATGTCTCAATTTCAGTGTCTCAATGCTAGGAATTATTTTTGAACTCTCAGCATCCTGTTTCCCATCTCACACCACCTCTGCAGTCTCTCCAGAGAGCTCTGTCTCTGTCCAGCTCAGTCCAAAGTACCTGAAAATGAAAAAACACATTTTAGCCACATGAATCGGAAGTTCAGTTCTGTGAACAAATAAATCTCGTTTACAAACTGGCAAAAGAAAATGCAGTAACATTAAAGTTTAGGCAAATCACACATTGAGTAAAACCAAATCTAGCAAAAAAAACCCACAACTACTGCATGTGCCTCAGGGTCCAGCTGCAAGCCACACAAGGAATTACTGAGGATGTGGAAACAGAGAGCTTTGGAAATGATTCAGTTCTTTCTCTCCTAAGTAGGTTATTACACGAAATACTGAAATCAAGTAGAAACTCACCTTCCAAAAAAGCAAATTCATCAATAGCTTCAATGGCATTATCTGAAAAGCAAATTGAGAACAATTAAAATAGATATATCAACTCCATATTTGCATCTGTTTCAAACTGCAGCATTTGAAACTACATCAGAGCATAGTGACCACTTTCAAAGAGATTTATTTGTTTTGCAGATGATGTGTGAAATTATTAGTGTAGCCTTTTATAGAAGTTTTTCTCTCCCATGTTCAGGGAAAGAAAGAATAAATCTGTAATTACTTCAGCACCTCCAGAGAGGTGGAAAAATCCCCCACCGGAGCAACCCTTTGCTAAGAACAGCACAGAACATGCTCCCATACCCAGGTCTTTTCTTTGCAGGGTTTTCCTTTTTCCTTGCTGGGCATACACGTAAGCATCTTTGGCTATGGTTTCAACAAACAGCTCCTGCAAGGCAAAACAGGACAGGTTCACACAGGAGAGGAGAGAGAGAATATCCTGAGGAAAAAGAAAGGTCCTATAAGGCTTCAGGATTAGATCAGAATCTTCATCCTAACATTACCCACTCCTAGTAAACAGGTCTGAAAATATCAAAGGAAATGGCGGGACAGTGATGCATAGGACAAGCAGTGAGGGAGAAAGCTGGGAACATGGGTTCCTCAAAACCCACATTCTCTGGGAGACCCACTCCACACCAGGGGCTCCTAGGGCACCTTCTGAAGGGGGAAAGGTATCCTGTGCTCAGGACCTATGTCCTATGATTCAGGAGATGAATCATTAAATCCTTCAGATGGAAAAATACCTCTACAATCATTGTGTTCAACCATCAACCCAGCACCACTTCCACGTTCACCCCCATCCCATGTGCCCAGGTGCTACATTTTTTGAACAGTTCCAGAGATGGTGACTAACCCGGGGAGCCTGTGCCAGAGCTTGCCAACTCTCCCCGTGGAGGGATTTTCCCAATATCTTAAACCTTCCCCGGCACAGCCTAAAGCCATTTCCTCTTGTCCTGTGCCTTCTTGCCTGGGGGAAGCGATCGACCCCCTCCCGGCTGTCCCCTTCTGTCAGGAGTTGTGCAGAGCCAAAAGGGCCCCCCTGAGCCTCCTTTTCTCCAGGCTGAGCCCCTTTCCACCTCCCTCAGCTGCTCCTGGAACTCCAGACCCTTCGCCAGCTCGGGCCGGCCAAAACGGCCCCGCGGGTCCATGAGAGAAGGAAAAACCTCCTGGGAAAGACCGAGCAGCATCCACGGACCGATGCGGACCCAGGACCCGCGGCGGCCGCCCCTCACCGTGGCCCGCGCCAGCACGAACACGGCCTCCTGGCTGGCCAGGGTGACGTCGGGGTCCGCCTTCACCAGCGCCTTCACCCGCGCCAGCGGCAGCCGGGCCAGGCGGGCCGGACCGGAGCCCTGCGGCCCCGCACCCGCCGCCTCCTCCCCGGGCGCTGCCCCCTCCGCGGTCCCCGGCCCCGGCCCCGGCCCCGGCCCCGGCCCCGGCCCCGGCACGACCGCCGCCGCTGCCATCCCGCCCGAGCGCTGCGCCTGCGCGGGGCCGCGGGGCCGGGCCGACCTCGGCGGGGCCTCGCTACATCCTCGGCCGGGCTCCGCAGCGCTCATGGCCCCGAGCACGGCTCCTCCTCCTCCCCCTGAAGCCAGCGCCGAACACAGCGACTCATCTTCCCCACCATTCCATCCCCAAACACGGCCCCTCATCCTCCCCTTCACCATGTCCCCTAACTCAGCCCCCCACAGCCCCATCCCGGTCCTCCCCACAGATGGCCCTCAGTGCCGCCCTGCCAACCTCCATCCCCCAGCACGGCTCTCGGGCCTCCCTCTCCGCACAGACAGGGATGGGCCCTCCCCGTTGCACCGGCAGGAGCAGCGGGGCATGTGGCGGGTAGGCGTTACTGCTGTCTGCCCGTCCTGTGCCCCAGTCAGCTCCCCGTGGGGCCCCTGTGGGACCTCCCAGCTCCCCCTCTCCATCCCATCTCCAGCTGGTGGGATCAAGCCCTCCAATGCCCCCCAGGGCACCCACCACCCTCCACAGCACCTCTAGGACCACCTCCCTTGGCCAACAGGTGTCTGCCCCAGCCTTCCCCATGTCCTCAAACTCTGTCTTATCCTTAAACCACCTCGGGTATTGCTGGTGGGACACTGTCCCAAAGGGGACAGTGCAGGGAAGCACAGATCCTGGAGCAGGGACACCAGCACCAACCAGCAGGCCAGAGCACCCCTGCCAGGGTGTCAGACGGTTCCTGCCTCAGAGGCAGTGGCACCAGGACAGTTAGACACTGTGATGGCCCAACACAGCACCTTGCTTCCCAGAGGAAATAGGCTCTTCAGCAGAGCTCATGTCCCACATGAAGAGCCTAATTCCAGGAAGCCACAGGCCCTTACCCAGCTTTTCTGTGCTCCCACAGAGCTCAGCCGTGCACCCTCTGCACCTCCCTGCCCCGCAAGTCCTGTGCAGCTTTGAGACCTGACCTGCAGAGGAATCCTGGGCCACCATCAGACAAGGACATTGCCCACCCTCCTGCCCCCATCCACTCGCATCCTGCAGTCAGTTCCCAAAAGTGGGACTATGGCCAGCAGGACTTGGTGGGCTGCAAGTGTCAAACAGCAGCAGAGCCAAACTAGCAGTGTACCAAGAGCTGCTCCTCCTCCTCTTTCTCCTCCTTCTTGTGTGGTCTCACCAGGTCTCATCAGGCAAAAGCAACTTCCTGGCATTGCACACAGCTCTTCACCAGCTGTTAGGAAAGATCTGCTGGTTTTAAGGGAGGGTGCCTCAGACAGGCTTGATCAGAATGCTTCAGGTGGTCTTCAGCAAGGAAATAAGCACACAGGAAAGCATCCACTGATGGAAGATGGTGAGTAACAATCAGACTTGGGCTATAGGGGATATGGGGATGGGACATTGGGAGCCATACCTCCTGGTTGGAAGGGTTTTGGGGATGTCCTTGTGAGGGGCTGGATCTGGCCAACAACCTCACTCCTGAAAGGCAAAGTCCTTCTGTACATCTGAGCTGGATGGAACTTCAAAGGTCTCTGACCAGTTTCTAGGCTCAGAGGAAGATTTGCTGGGTGAACTTAGGCGGAATATAAACATCTGTGAAAGGAGGAGGCCACACTCCCACCGAGTCCAGGAGAGCCCCCACCAGCACAAAATGGATTGGAAAACCTGGAACTGATCACAGTGATGGCAGTGTTGTACATCCAAGGGCTCCAAGCAAGTCCCAGCTCATGGAACAGGCCCAAAAATGATCATTAAAAACTACCAAATCATTCAGGTGTCAAAAATCCAACTGCATGTTTGGTAATCTGGAAAACATTGCTTGTTTCACTAATTTGAGTGAAAGCCCCAGTGCTGGTATACAGGAAATGGCACAGTCATGCTGCTTCAGCACTGCTATACCAAGTGCTGCATTTGAGGGTTTACCAGGAAAACTGGGGTGTTTGCCTGGGGAACTTGCACTTTTGTAAATCTGTATATATACATTTGATCAGTTATGTCTAAAAATATTGCATCAGCTTCTCTCCATATCAGCCTTTCCCTTTTGTGAAAATAAAAATTATGCAATCACAAACCCAAACTAAAATCCCAGAAGGATAAAAACTCCAAAATCAAAGCGTACAGCTCCAGTGAAGCAGCCAGCTCCGGTGCAAAGGGACACTGTGGTCTGGGGACAGGGGCATGGGAGAAAGATGGGGAGGGTAAGGTCATCCCTCCCCTCTCACAAGGTCCATCTGACAAGATTAGGAAAAATGTAGCCCCATCCCATAGCTTTGTGCCATAACCTCCAACCTGGCAGTCCTTTTGCAAGAGCTGTTCACAGCCTCCTCCTGGCAGCATTTCTCTGGAGGCTCAAGAGAAAGGCAAATTTTGGTCACTGAGGAAGCTAAAGGCAGCTCTGTGCCAGAGCAGATGTGTCCTGGTTCGTGTCTCCACAGTGTGAACCACACAGGAAAGACACATGTCAGAAAAGTAGGGCAGTCTGCTGCCTCGGCCTTTTTTTTTCTGCACGAAGGCTTTGGTGGGATGAGTCTCAGCAGTGCCATCCCCACTTTTCCTCCAGGGAGGAATCCAGGGAGGAATGGCCCTGTGCAGTCTCTCCCACCAACTCATCATGGAAAACAAGACCAGGGCAAGGCAGGTTGCTCCCATCTGATCCCTGGGAATCTCTGGATCTCAGATTCTGCCCTCAGGAGTTTTGCTACTACTACCCAGTCCTGTGGTATTGTTACCATTGGGAGGGGAAGGGTTAACAGTACCTTCTTGGTGGAGCCAGAGTGTCAGATTACAAGTGGGTTGTGAAGGGTCCTGCGGGGTCTAAGCCAAAGTTTGAGGGGTGTTTCCCATCTCGTGACTCACCAAAGGACCACTGGACACGCTCCTGTGAGTGTGCAGCAAAGCTTTTTGTGCTCAGCCTCAGCTGCGAATCTGGCAGATCCATCCAGGTCCTGGTTCTTCAGCCAATATCGAGGTCACCACTTGTAGTATTGTAGGGCACCCCTGAGGTGAGGAATGATTGGCACCTGACCCCGTTGATTCAGAATGCTGAACAATTGCTTTATTAAAACTATATTATATTGCATTATCCTATACTATAACAAAGAGATAATATACTATAATGAATACTAAAGAAAAACTCCTGGCTGTCTGTAGAGAGGACACAGCTTTGAGTGATTGGCCAAGGAAATATAACAAATCCTCAGCAGAATCAATTGACAAATCCCTTCAGGTAAACAATCTTCCTTACACATTCCACATGTGTAAAAACAACTGGAGCAGCAAGTTGAGATAATAATTGTTTTCTCTTCTCTCTGTGCTCCTCCAGGAAAAAAATCCTGTCAGAGAGAATTATCTCTCTCTGTTCAGTGAATGTGAGTGCCAGAGAGTCCCTCTGATTTGATGGTTCTTGGTAGTGGACAGAGGGTGGATCAGACCAAAAGACTCCATGAAAGGTGTCATGGATGCCCTCATGGTTGGGTAATCTGGTCCCAGTTTGGTGCAGTCCCATGTTTACTCAGATATATTCGGGACCTTTTTGAGCAAAGACCTCATTTTGTGGAGAAGACTTAGTGTGAGACCATGTTGAAGGAATATCACATTCCCCAGGGGGAATTTTGACTCATTTTCCTCCATGGTGTTTCAACTGGAACTGTTTTTCTTAATGGTTGCAGATGCCTCTGGAAGGGAGAGACGCTGTGGTGAGGCACCTTCGAGCAAAGTTCCAACAGAACAGGAAAGAACCTCCCAAAGTGGGTGGCTGGCCAGAGACTCACCCTGCAGCCTCTCAAGGACCAGAGCAAGGACAGACCTCTGCCATGGCCTCCAAGGGTGATCTTCCTCAGGAGGCCCCCTGGAGCAGGAGGGACTGCAGCAGGGCCTCTCCACCTCACAGTACAGGTCAGAGCTTGGGACAGCATTCACCTCATTCTGCCTGCGAGACCCCGGCACGAGTGGTGTGTCGGAAGAAGGGGATGGCTCCAGGTGCCAACTTCCACCCAAAGTTGGTGCCTGCAAAGCCAGGAGATGTGTTGAACAAGAAGATGGAAGCCAACTCTGATCCTCCCCACAGGAAGCCAGCCCAGCAGACACGGCCACCTGCCAAAGACAAGGGGGCTCCACTGGTTCTTGCCAAAGGCGCGGCTGCTGCAGCCCCTGTGCTTGCTGTGGGAAACTCCCAAAGGATGGAGCACCCAGCTGTGCCCCGGAGGAAGCCTTTGCCACATGTCAGGGCACTGGGAGTGAAGCCAGGCAAGCCCCAGCGCCCTCCTAATGTGGATTTGGCAAAGTTCAGAGCAGCTGCAAATCCTGGGACATCCATCTGTCCTGCCAAAGAACCACCAAGAAGTGATCAGCTGGGTATGGCCAGACACAGGAAAGTCCCTCAGGAAAGGGCACTGCTCATTCAGGAAGGAAAATCTCCCCAGTTGGAGCTGTAGCTCTTGGGAGATGGAAATACTGGGAGGGCTTATGGAGAGGTGGGGGTTTTTATTACTAAAGGGGCTTTTATAGGCAATAGCATGAGGATTAGAGAGGAGAAGGACAGGTGAAGAAACAAAGTGTCCTGTCCCTGGCTGGGCACAAGTTTCCATCTCTGGAGTCTTTGTAGGAAGTAAGGTTGGAGTAAGTAACCTGAGAGATACTGTCAAATTGGAGTGAGCCCAAGATGGCTGGGGACTGGAGCACATGGAGAAAGAAGGGCTGAGACCCAGGCTTGTTTAGCTGGGAGGAGAGGGAAGAACGGGAGATCTCACTGCCCACAGCTACCTAACAGGTAGAAAGTGGGGCCAGACTCTTCCCAGAGGTGCCCAGGGGCAGGCCTAGGGTGATGGGCATGAGCAGTAGGGGAGGTGCCAGTCAGACACTGCCCCACCGTGTTCCACAGTGGCCTTCGAGAGCCAGGCTGCTGTGGTGGCTTCTCACAGTTGCTGTTCTGCTAATCCACACTACAGGTGATGAAAGCTGTTTCAAATACCATTTCTTGCTCAGTTTCTCTAATCATGAGAATAGACTTCCTTTCCTTAAGAGAACTGAAAAATCAAGCTGGTCTATGTTATAATTAAAAGGTGGTATCAGGGCTGGCTATACTGTTGTGCTGGGAGATTCTCACATGACTGGCTACAAATATTTATTTGTCTCATGGGTCCTGAGGCAAGCTAGTATTTATTTGTCACATGGGTCCTGAAGCAACATCTAAAATCACACTTTGCCTTGATTTGATACTTTTTGTTAATTTTTAGGGCAATCTTATGATTTTTAGGGCCGAGTATCTGATTGTATATTACTTGGTACTGTAAACCAGCAGAGATTTGATGTTCTGCTCAGGTTTTTCTGTCCAGTTTTGGTTGGTCTAGTTGACCAGGCTGGAGACAGGGCTTGTGGTACAAATAAGGGCTTGTTAGCAGGGGTGTGGTCATGCTGGCAATCTTAAAAGGGCAACAGTATGTTCTGACTGATGATGCTCCTGAGCATGTGGAGATATCCAGAACTTGCCCTGACTCTGGTACATATTTGAAATTTAGGGGTTTTCCACATTCATTATACTTGTTTTGGCCTCTTCCCCTCTCCTTCCATCATTTGTCCAGGAAGAAAGTAACATTAGAAATATACAAATGGGAAAATATGTATTCAGGGTCCTCAGTGAGGAACCTGATGAACTGTGCACTGGTGTGCTGGAAGAAAATCCCTGGGTGGGCTATGGAGTAAAAACCTCCTTGCTCTATCAAGATGTGTAGTCAGTTTTATCTCCCTTGCTCCTCCTGCACTAAATCCAGCCCAGAACGGCTCTGACCTCAGGGTGGCTGATAGAGCTGAGGACAAAATATGAAATAATCCCTCCCTGCTCCCTCCTGTTCTGTTGTTTGTCACAGGTCACCTGCAGCCAGGCTGTGCTGCATCAGTGCCTGCACGGTTCCCACTGCAGGATGCTCTGAGTGGCACGGGGTAAGGACTGAGGCAGCACTGCTGTTCCAGGCTGTGCCAACCCACTGGGAAGGGCACAAGATGTGACAGCAAGGGGATGTTTGGGTGTACCTACCTGCTGCTGGAGCCGAGGGTGTGGAAGCAGCTCCCACAGTGTGAAGTATGGCCATCCCCTGGGGCTGTGTTACCTCACTGTGGCCATTGCACCTGGCTGCCCATCCACATCCAGCTGTGTGAGGAGCTGCTGGCACAGGGCACGGAACTGCTGTCCAACTCTGGCCCAGAGCCAGGGCCAGTCCATGGGCAGCCCACCCTCCTCCTGGCAGCCCTGATTCTGCCCTGCAGCAGCACCTCCTAACTGTGCTCTGCCTCGCTGCAGGGATGAAGATGAGATATACGATGATGTTGAGCCTGTTGAACCAGCCAGGAGAAGCCCAGGCCTTCGGTTGCCTTTTGTGTCCCAGCTGCCAGTGTGTCCCTGCCACAGAGGAGGTGAGTACAGGAGGAGCTTGGATGCTGTTTGGGGTGAGACCTGCAGCTCCAAGAGCCACGAGGCCCCAGTGAACCATGGGCAGCAGCAGGGTCAGTGCTAAGCCTGCTGCTCCCCCACACAGGAGGGCAGTGGGTTCCTCTTGTAAATGGGCACAGGAAACCCTGATCCCCCCACATTCGAGGGCAAACTCAGGATTTGGTCCCAGGAGGAGAGAGCTCTTGCTGCTTTTTGTATCTTGTTTTGGCAAGTGTTTACACCTCACAGCAGCCTCATGGCAGCACCTCTCCCGGGGTTTGATTTTACAGGTGGAAATTCTGTCCGAGCCTCTAACAGGGTTACCTTGCTGGCTGCTACACAGAGGTAATGGGTCTTCTTTATTCTTTCTAAGGGTCCTAAAATGGCCAGGGCTCCTTGCTGCTGAGACAAAGCTGCTGCTTTAATGGTCTCTGCTGGGCTTGCAATAGGAAGGTCTGTGGTGAAGAGCTCAAGCTGTAGGCTGTACACCTTGCCCCGAGAGCCTCCACAGCCCCAGGGCTGGTGCAGGGAAATGCAATGGGTAGCAGCCAGCATGGAGAAGGGGATGGGAGGGAGCAGAGCATGGGATGGGGTCATCTGAACCTTCCCATGGCTTTCAATGGCTGCAGAGAATCCCAGGTCTCCCAGAAGATGAAGACCATGACACTCAAGGCATGCAAGAAGGAAGAGAAGATGGACAGGGGGTTTCAGAAGAAATTCAAGGTGAGCAACAGCGAATGATCACTTTTCCCTTTGAGCTTCTTCTCCCCTTCTGGGAAGGGTGCAGTGCAATGGCAGAAAGGAGCTGTGCTCCTCAGGGACCAGTGACACCCAGATCACACCCTGCCTTGTTCCCCCAGGTCACACCTGCCCCACTCCCCCAGATCAGACCATTTGGCCAGAGAGGAATCTGTTCTTTTTCAAGGAGGGAGAGCGGTCAGACCTGCCTGACTCAACACCTCATGGGCAGTGTTAGTGTTCTGCTCTTTGTGTTTCAGTTCGAAGGCAGCATCAGTGTCCTGACTCAGATGATGGTTGACCCTGCAGCGACAGAGAAGAGGAGCGGAGCGAAGAACCTGCCACTGAGACCGGGAGAAATTCTTGATGTCATTCAGTTTACAAATCAGGAGCAAATCCTCTGCCGGAACAGCCAGAGGAGGTGTAAGTCTGGAGGGGGATGGGGCTTGCCCACAGCGGGGAGCACAGCATAGTTTTAGGAAGAAGCTTCTTCATGCAAACATCCCCTTACAAACCTCCTGACAGATCTCTTCCACCAGTTAGATCTGACAGGTATCCTGCTACCCTGAGAAGGTTCCTACTTTTTCTCTGTACAAATGTCCTGCCCTTCCTTTCACTCAGCAGCAGGATTTCTGCTGTGAGCTGGGCTTGTCCTTTCCCTCTGCTAAAAGCTTTTGCAGTCCTCGAAGCCTCCAGGTGGAATGGGCGGGAGATCACTCAGGCAGAGGGGAAGGGTTCAGGCTCTTCCCTGCCAGCTGCCATTCAGCCTGGCAGGCTCCTTCCTGACACTGCCCAGAGCAGGTTCCTCCTAAGGGTCCAGCTGGGCTGCCCAGAGCTGGATTCCTCCTTGTCCCAGCTCTTTCTGGGAACGTGAAATGTTGCTAAGCCCTGGGCAGGGGCAGGTGCTGGAATGATTCCTGCTCAGGCCCTGGCTCCCAGCACAACCTGACATGTTTTTCTTCACTCTGTTGCAGACGGCTACGTGCCCCGGGCCGTGATGCTGCCTCTGTGAGTACCCTTTCCCAGCCCCTTCATGTCCACTCCATGAGCTACAACAACTGCTTCATGAGTGGTCAGTACCAAACTGACCACTGACAACTCAAAACTACCCAGCTTAGGCTGTGACCTAACTGACAACTCAAAACTACCCAACTTAGGCTGTGACCTAACACCTAACACCAGCAGGTTCCCCTGGGGTGGAATCTGCCATTTCTGGTGTCAGAAGAGATTCTGTCACTGGGACACGGGAAGCACTCCCCAGGCTGTGGTGCCTCAGGTGGGACCTGCCCAGACACTGCTCAGAGGCTGCTGCTGGGACAGGATAAGGGTGCAGCCCCTCTGCAAAGCCAGGTCTGTGTTTCCTGGCAGCCTGGGATGAGGCCACCATCCTGAGAGGGGCAAGAGTCATCTTAACCTCACTCCAGATGGTCCCAGGGAGAGCACAGCACTGGGAGGGGGAAATGGAGCTGCAGGTGGACACCAGAGTCCACAGGTCAGGAGGAGCTGGGACAGACACGGCAGCAGGAGCTGGCCCTTGCTTCAGGGTTGGGAGGTGGTGGAACATGGGACACCACACTGCCCACAATACCCCATCTTTGTCCTTGCAGGGACACTGACATCTATGATGATGTTGAGATTTATGGTAGGTGCACAGAACTGCTGCCATATCCCTTCACTGGCCACAGCTACCACCACACCAAGCACCAGGATTCCCCCCCTCCTGACCCTTTGCTGTTTTGCTGCCTTCCCTCTCTCTCTTCCCTCTGTGTAATTTCTCTTCCTCTCCCTGAGGTATCATTTACTTACTCACAGTTCCCTAAAAGTCTTCATGTTCCTCTGTTCCAAATTATTTGGACTTCTCTGCACCCTGCTCTCAGCTTGCTCCCTCCACTTGCTGCCAGCCCCAGGGCCCCTCCAATGTCCTTTGATGTGTCCCTCAGATCCCCCAGACAATTCAGACTTCCCTTTCCCAAGCAGCTGCTCTCTCCTGACATGCAAACTCTATCCCTGGCTGGCAGTTGGCTCTGAAGATGGAGCTGAATAGAGACAAGTGTATTTCAGTTCTGCTCACAAGCACACACTTTACCTAATTCTGGCAGGCTGAGCCAACCATGCTGAGGCCAAAGGCACAAGACAGCACCACAGAGACCTCCCCAAGGGCTGAAACATGAACAGCACCAGACACCAGGCTCCTTTTGTGAAGGAGTTCTGCTTCCTCTGAGACAGACTGCAAAACCACCGTGTTCCTGCCAAAACAGAACAGTAGCATGGCTGCCCAGCATGTGGAGCTGCTCAGATCCTGTCCCATGGGCCAGGGGGCCCCAGAGCCTCAAGTCACACTGTCACTGTGGCTCTCTTTTGTCTGTGTAAAATATACCAACGGCTCAAGAGGGTTTGATGGCCCTTGGTTTTGGGGGGGATGGGATAGGGAGAGAGGGATAAAATAAGGCCCATAAAGGTATTTTCCCATTCCCAGAGCATCTTCAGCCTGGGACCCACCTACCCTTTTGTTCTGCACCACACTCTGGCCCCAGTGGCACTTGTGGCCTGAACCAGAGGCAAACTGGACAGAGAAATACTCTAAAATATCACGAATTATGGAACAGGAGCTCCAGCAGCATCTCATGGCCATGGGGCAGCTTCCCTGGAGAGCTGGCAAGAGGTTGGATCTGTTGGGGCAAATATTTGTGTGGGAATGTTCCAAATCACCTGTTGGTGCCTTGGGCTGTGTCTGCAGATGCCATGGGAAGTTTTCTCATTCACTGAGAAAGCTTTCCCTTTGCAGACCCTCCCCTCATGAAGCCCTCACAGGTGGGGGCAGGATTGGGGTGCACTCACAGCCAGTGGGGAGCACAAATCTAGTGCAGGACCCAGATCTGGTGGCAGGATCCAACTTTTGGTGGATCATTTTGGATCAGGAACAGTGAGAAGTTCTGGGGCTGAGTCCCTGCTCTCAGTCTGCACAGTGGCCCCCATCCCAGGGGCTGGAGGGTTAAACTGGGAGGGTTCAGCACCTCACGGCAGGATGCCAAGCCCAGATTAACCAGTTGAAGACGTCACTTTCCATTATGGGAAAGGCTCCCAAATATCCCTGAAGCTTTTGGTTCTGGGGATTAACCAGCAGCACACTCAGCTCCTGGCACAGAGCAGGGGTCCATTGGTGCCGCGGGGCTCGTGGCCATGAGCGGGGCTGGGAGCTGCACCCAGTGGCAGCACCTGGGCGGCTGAGGGCGACCATGTGGGAGTGGGTCAGAAGAGCTGTGCTGCACTCGCTGTCCACGGCCCTCCTGCGCCTCTGGAAGTGGCTTCGGGCTTTCTGGTACAAAAATGGCCTCTTGACTCTCTCCATGCTGTCGGTTGTCACCGGATGCCTCCTGGGGTTCCTGCTGCGGGCACTGGAGCTGACAGACCTGGTGAGCCTGGCTGGGATGCTGATGGGAGTGAGGGGGATGAAGTGGGGCAGGGGACAAGCCCTGGTGCCAGGAAGGGTCCCACATGGGCACAGCCCCAAAAGCAAGGGCACCTGCCCAAGAAAACCACCTCAAGGCAGGTTTCTGCCCATGGCTTTTTTCTCTTTTCTTTTTTCCAAGAAGGTGCCAACAAATGCCCAAGCTATAGGATAAATCCTGCCTCCCTCCAATGAGAGTGGGGAGCTCTGGGTTGGACCCCATGGGGCTGCACGAACTCATGTGGGATGAGGATGGGAAAGGGGGGAATGTTTACTCAGATGCTCAGTAAACAGGCTCCCCCCAACACCACCAGCAGCGTTGGGATCTGAGGGATGGGGTTTGAGGGATGGGGTCCTCCCATTACTCCCCCCAGCTGTGTGCAATCAAAGCACATTTCCATGCTCTGGAGAGGACCCAGCAAATAAATAGAGGGCTTGTGGGGAGCCACCCTACTTTGAGGAGCCTCGGAGACAAACGCATTGGAGAAAACACAGGAGAAAGGCACCATTGGCTCTGCCCCTTCCAGAAGCATTGCGCATGAAACGGCTCCGAGCTGAGAGCTCTGCCCTGGGGCAGCTGGGCCACGGCTCAGCCCTGATCCTGGGCCAGGCTGCTGAGCCCAGGAGGGGGAATGCTGCTCCAGGAGAGCTCGGCTGATGCTGGAACATCCCTGTGTTGCCCACTAGGATTTAGCAAAGTCTTGTCATTTCAATTAGGCCCTTCAGCATCAGTGTAGCAGGGATGATCTCATTACTTAATTGAAGCTGGGTGTAATCTCCCTGCTTCCCAGTGCACACACCCGTGAGCCCAGCAGCCAGCCATACTGGGCGTGAGGCTGGCAGAGTCTTGGGACTCCAGCCCCTCGTCCTGCCATGCTTATCCATCAACTTTATCCATCCTCTGCTCCAGCCCATCCTGCCCTGCTGCCACAGCTCTGCTGTTGGCCTAGCAGCCACTAGAGACTGTCCCCAGTAAAGACTTTTGTCACAAAATCTGGAGGAGAGCTGGAGAGGTGGCCAGTCTCTGCTTTCCTCCCTGCAATGGGAAAGTGTCACAAAGCTGAGAGACCCCATGGCAAAGAGATGCTGTTAATTTCTGGCATTACCCCTTGCACTCACAGCTGGGCCCATCACAGCTCTGCTCTGCCTGAAC